>NW_026915877.1:1582500-2320000 GCF_034315485.1 Pezoporus occidentalis
TTGCACCATCGGGAAAAGGTAACCTCTGTGAGAAAAAAAAACAACAAGGTTAAAGAGACAAGGGCTTTTCACGTGTAATACCACTGCTGCACATCTCGTTCACTGTTTACCATCCCTCAGAAATTGTAACTGTCAGAATTAGTCCTAATTGCAGATGCGAAAGCTGCCATTATAATAAAAACAGAGGCAGTGCAGGCATTAAATGTAGCAGCCTAATTTGTGAGACTACTGAAAAGGTAGAGTAAATGAATATTTCATTACTTTAATTACCAGGGACTACTCTTTTCTTGCTGTCTTATGATAAGTGTTGCTGTAACTAGCAACAGCAAACATCCACTAAAACATAAAGTGCAATAATAGTACTGCTGTCAGGATCGCTGCTTTAAAATACTATCGGGGAGGGGGTGAAATATAATGGTTTATCTATTTCTTAGAGATCCGCAAGAGTAGGAGATAGAAACTCGTTTAACGTCAAAAAACAAAGAGGCGAGTAAACAGGTTTTAGTCAAAGAAAATAATGACCCGGGGGGGGGGGGGGGGGGGGGGGGGGGGGGGGGGGCAGGGGAGGGGGAATTGAGGACACACTTGAAATCCCAGACCCAGGAGGGGCGATGGGCAGCGCGGAGCCTCTCCCCCTCCTCTCCCTCCCTCCGCCGCTCCCCCTCCTCTCCCTCCCTCCTTTCCTCCTTCCTTCTCTCCCTTCTCCCCGGGAGAGAAGTTTGGGGCAGAGGCCGAGGGTATAAGCGGGGGCCAGCCTCCCGCTGGCAGCCGCCCCGGTCTGCTTGCCCTCCGTTCCTCCCCTCTCCCCGGGTAGGGCTTTGCTCGGCAACGCCCGGGCACGGCGCCGCAACCCCCAGTCCGTGTGTCCGTCACCCTCCCCCCCGCCCCAAAGAGGCGGTTTGACTGCTCTGCTCCGGTGCCGGGGCCGAGGCGGCTCACCGGCCCAACCGCATCGCTCCGCAGCGCGGTGCCGGCGCGGCCCCAGCGGGGTGTCGGGAAGGTGATGCTCTCGGGGGCGGCGGTTCTCGTCCGGCCCCACCGAGCTCCCACAGGCCGGGTGGCCCCAGAGACCCCCGAGGGAGGCCGGGAGTCCCTGCCCCGCTCCACCGCCCCGGCGGCACGGCCGGGTGAGGTGTTGGGGGGGGGTGTCCCGGA
Organism: Pezoporus occidentalis; assembly: GCF_034315485.1. NCBI lineage: Eukaryota > Metazoa > Chordata > Aves > Psittaciformes > Psittacidae > Pezoporus > Pezoporus occidentalis. The sequence goes on from NW_026915877.1 coordinate 1,583,656, forward strand.
GGAGGAGGTGGCCAGCAGCATCCCGGCTTGGCGGGAGGGTGCCCTGACGGGGATGCCGTACCCGGGGCCTTCCCGGGTCCGCGGAGCGCCCTCGCGTCGGGGCCGCCGCCTGCCTGGCTGCCGGTCCCGGCCCCGATGTTAGCCACACCGGCTCCCGACAGACCCTGGGAAATCTGTCAACAATTCTCAGCCACGCTGGTAATTGCATTCCGGGAATCCGCAGAGATAGATGTAAAGATAGGGAGCTGCCTCGACTTTTCCTTAGAATAATCGTTCTTGTTCACATCCATCCATCCCTCTCTCTAGCCTTTCCCAACCCCATTCCCCGTTCCACCTCCCACACTGGGCTCTCCAGAAACACACGGGACGAGCCGCTGTGCCTTACTTCTCTCCAAAGGGGCAACAACTCCCTCCTCGCCTTTGTGTGCCCATCCATCCAACCCAACTTTCCCGGCAAAAGACCCGAAAAATATGCAAGACTCGCACTGCAGCTGAGAAGCAGGACAAAGTTTAACTTCTCTGTTGGCAGCTGGAGAATAACTCCCAGGCAGGATTCGAGCAAAAGATCTGATTTGCTGAATTCTGCTCTTTGGTTTGTATTTGTATGTTATTGCTACTGCTAAGGTTGTTGCCAACCTCAATTAGATCACAAATGAGATCAGTTGAATTCGGCTCCCAAACTGTGACCTGACCATGGTCTGAAAGTATTCAAAACCGCATTTTAAGCCTTCCTTTGATTTCAAAAGGAATACTGCATGCTTGGTCATTCATACAAATAACATAAAACGTAATTATGGGATGATGGGAGGACACTCCTGCCAAACGATGCTACATGCCAGCCATAGCACTGCAATGCTATGGCTGCTGTCCTGGTGCTCCAGTGCACAGCACCCTTGTGTAAGGGGGTACTAGCAGGCTGTGCACAATGTTGAGGTGTTTAAATGTATTTGGAGAGGCCAATGCAACAGCAATGACTGTACCACATTAAAACCCCCAGTCAGAAACTGCTGTATCCCATGGGGGGGAAGTGGATCCGCACTATCAAATCTCCAGGAGGCAGGAGGCTGCGACAAAGGGAGCTTGCAGCTTGACACACGGGTAACAACATAGCAAACACCTTTAATTCTGTCATGTCTCATACCCTTTGCTTTCTCACACATTTGTGGCTGCTCTAACACTGACACCTACACTTAAAAAAAGAAAAAGAAAAAGAAGAAAAAGAAAAAAGAGTCCTCAACAACAAAAATCCCCAAATGAAGCAACCTTATTCAAGCTCAGAAAAGAAACACCTGTAAAGTTATTCTTATGCCCAGCAAAAATAACTAACTTATTAGCTCCTTCTTCTAATGGCTCAGAAAAGAGCAGGAAGCAGGTCTCTGGGCAAAAAACAAAAACACCAAAAAAAAAAACCACCTCCCCCCCAAAAAAAACCCAAACAAACAACCAAAAAAAAAAAAACACACACAAAAAAAGTTCACTTTTGGGAATGTGAAGCTCCCAGAAAGCTGATGGCTTTCCTTCAAATTGTGGGAGTTAATGGGAAGCGACTCATACAGGTTTGCCGGTGTAATTTCCCAGCTATTCTGCTGCTTGAGTGAGAATCCTAAACTGACCTTTCTCTCTTAGCAATGCATGCAAGCTTTCCTAGAGAGGTTTGGGGGTATGGTATACACGTGTGGGGTAGATACAAAGTGTGAGTGTGAGCGTACACATAGATGACCCCAAACTGAAGGAGGAGGCTACTGTGGCTCTGCCTCATGGCTCTCCCCAGCCCTGTATCTGATGGATTGACCCCAAAAGATTCAGCTGACACCAGGCAGAAGATGTGTCAAGTTGGGCGGGTGCCATGGCTTCAGCAGTGGCACCTCCTGGACTGACCCATACTAAAACTCCCTTTAGGCCCAGTACCTGCTAGGCCGGGCAGGGCCCCTGAGTGCACAAGGAGTTAACGCTTTTTCCAGCATTACTGGGTAGGTTAATATCACAGCTGCTTGGTAAAGCATTATCCAGCACCTCACTTAACAAAAGCCTGCTTTTGCAAACAGCCTCCTACTTTTCCCCAAGTGTCCAAAGGTGTTTACTGAAGTAAATCTGCCTAAATCCTCCATTGCTTGGGTCATGGGGGTGGTGAGGAGGGTGGAAGGTGTAGAGATAATCTCTTTTTGTAAATTCTGCAAATCTTCTGGGAAAAAAATCAGGAATCTGTGTCACATGCTTCTGTTCAACTGGTAACATCTCGGTTAGTGTGCTCCTTATGAGTGAAATCTGCCATAGCAGCTACAGAGAAATAAGATATCCCTCCCGCTCCTCATTGTTCAGACTGTTCTTCCCTCTCGAAGTTGCTTTAGCACATTTAATCTACTTGCTGATGGGAAGAAAAAAAAAAAAAAAAAAAAAAAAAAAAGAACAAAACCTGTTAGGAGCTTAAAAGTGGTTTCTGGGGAAAAATTAAAAAAAAAAATAAATAAATAAATAAAATGACAGTTTAGTCCGCAGGAGATAGTGTAGTTGAAAACTTGTCACTTGAGATTTCTGCACTACCCCGGTTATTCCAACACCAGCAACTGCATATTACTTTTTACATGTTGCAAATAGAGGCAAACAACACAGGAAATTTTGACAGCTCTGCCTGAAAGGGCTTAAATACTTCTCAGTAAGCAGGATTCAGTTATAAATAAACCTTGTCTTGGTGAGAAAAAAGTGACTGCGGCCAAAGACCTCACCATTTTTAAAAAGAAAACCTGATTAAAAGCACAGGGCTTCTGAAGAATAAACAAACAGGCAAATCTGGCGGGGGGGGGGACGGACGGGGACGGGGGACGGGGACGGGACGGGACACAGCCGGAAAATGGATATAAACTGGACTATGAAACCCAGGGAGCCCAGCTATAGAAACTTCCCAAATCTCGTCTTACTCCTCCTCCGTGCTAATTTTCTGGTACCGCTGAGGATTCTCTGAGTTGCTGCTTTTCCCCGGTAGGCCGGGGCAGGCCGGGCCGGTCGCCAGCCCGGGGACAGCTCTGCCATTGCCACCGGCCTTACCACTGGCCCCGCGGCCCCGTCGCAGCCCCCTGCCCCGTCAGGCGCAGAAGCACCCAGCTCGACCCTTCCAGATCATGTAAAAATATCACAAAATATATCTTTCCATGGGGGAAAGGGCGTTTTTTCCCCGGTAATCCGCCCGCCGTTGGCGGGCAAGGCTGTCTCACCCCCAGCCAGCCCCGCTCCCCAAGGTCACGGTGAGTAAACAATAATAGTAATTAAAACAAAATAATAGGCAGCAGTCAAGAGCTGAGAGTACACACACCTGACCCTAACTATAACAGACTTCTCAGAGTAGAATTTGATCCCTCCCTGACACTTTCTACCTCAAGTGTTAGAGCGAGTGGCCATGAATAGTACAGGCATGCCATCTTGTAACACTATCTGCCTGTCAGAAGAGCCAAGGCTGGGTAGTGCAGGATCTATATAAGGCTTGTAACTAGGGGAAGCCCAACAAACAGCTACAAACACCTAAGTTATTTTACTCAGCCTCCACCCTTCTGCTTTTTCCCCCCTTCTTCTCACTCTCTCCCTCTTTTTTTTTTTTTTTTTTCTTTTCATCTTGGCTTTCTGTTGCAGAATGCAAATGTAGCCTGCCGGCGGTGAATGGGCTGAATTGTGATTAAGAAGAAGAAGAGCTCCTTTCTTTGTTCTCCCCTCAGGGGATGTTTACTGGGAGAGACACAGCGGATCAGATATGAAAGGCATTCAGGTCAGCATTGATGTGAGCGAAAGTGAAATCATACCTAAGGCATTCAAAAGACCGCCGTGTCAGGGGTTCAGCTAACGGTGCATCTACTGTATCTTCCCTGTTAGGCACAAGGGAAAAAAAAAAAATCTCCACAAACAGGCATTTTTTAAAATTACAAGAAAAATTATATAGAGGGAAAAAAAAGTTTTCCCTCGCTTTACCTCCCGAGCAGAAGCTACAGGACTTGGTGCTTTTCTCCTTTATGATCATGGACGGAACAGGTCAACTTGTATTAATCGTAGCTGTTGGGATCAGCATTCTTTTTAAGGAAAAATGATCTAGCCTGAATTGTGAACCGTTATTTTCAGGCGCACCTATACCTACCCTATCTGTGCACACACCATACATACACGCCTAAGTGTATATGCATGTATACATCTCTCTCTCTCTCACTAAGTTTCAAGAAGCTGCGTAGCTTATTTATTCTGATACAAAACACAAGCAATCGCTTCTTGCCTCCCTCAGAAGCAACTTCAATGATAAAGGACAGTGTGGCATATCAAAACAGCACAGTACACCTTAGAAAGTAATCTTGTCTGAGCTTGGAAACTCCTAGAAACACTTTGCTGCAAGCTCACAGCGCATGAGGATGTCAACCACAGGCGTGAGAAGTTGGTGCACAGCTATTTAAGTTAAACTGCTTCAAGGAAAAGTCTAGGCATTGTCGTTTTTCTCATTAAAAATGCTTGATGGAGAAATATTTGGATCTTATTCTTTTCCTTTTTTTAAGTTTATACTTCTCACAGCCCAGATATTCTCTCAATAGACTTTCGAAGTGGTTAGCTGACGCTGTTGGCATAAACAGAGATATGTAAATATATAGCGGGAAAAATCACAAATTATAGTTAAGCATACAACGACTTAAGAGGTGGCTGCATTTACAGGAGCTGAAATGATAACGAAAAGAACAAATCATTTTTTAAAAGCCTAAAAAAATAAGGGACGGGACTGGATGTCGTGTGCAGTAATCATCCCCACATTCTGAATTTGTTTACACCTTCAGAGCCTTAGTTAAAATACACTGTTTGTGTAACGCTCACATCTGCTTTAACGGTGACGTTTAATTCTGAAATATTTTCAACTAGTGTTTCTGAATCACAAATTTCTCTCCTTTTTCTCTGTACCCTAAAAAGACAACTAAAGAGCAATCAAAAAGGTGTCTGACTTGGCCATTCAGACAATTGCACCCTTGTGGGAATGCTGGAATGAATGGTACAGTGGACACCCCAGCACTATTGACGTTATAAACATGTAAATGAAACACATTAGGGCAGACAATCAATTGTCTGTGAGCGCTGCAAACCTGCACTCTCTCTCTATGTGACAGGCACAAAATAGTGTCTACCTTGGGAAGCCATAGTCTTGGGGGAAAAAAGGACAAAGAGTTCTCTTTCACAGAGGAGAAAATGCACCTTAAAAGCGCTGGGATAATGCAGTCGCCAAAAACTGTTGTGAAGCGAAGAATTTCCTATTTCTTGGAATGAATGTGGGGCTGCTGTAAAAGAATCAACACCCTTCTTTCCACTCTGAAGGGAGACACACATTTTCTCTTGGAGACTATTACCAGCCTGTCCTGAGAGCTTGCATCTCAACCTTCCAACTATTTTCCCTACCTTGGGCAGTTGGCTATGTATAATTATCGATAATTAACTTGTAATGGTTTCCTTGTTTTTTTCTCCCCTTTCCGAATGCGTCTTTTCCAGTCATCAAGTCCATTTTCTTACAGCAATTAGAAATTCACCCAAAAGTTTCCTTGCGAAGCATGTGCGATAAGCAAAAGCCAATAAGTACCGAATGGTCACGCCACTGAATCAGGCACATATCTCCAAATTCACTGGGTTTCTCGAAACTCGGAATAAAATAAATAGATCAGTCTTGTCAGAGAAAACAAGCTCCTCTGCTCTGTGTCACAGCTCAGTCTGGACCTGAAGCTGAACCGTGGAAATCTGGCCAGATAATCATTACGCCCTGGTCAGTCGTGTTTAGTGCATTAATTTTTAATGCCTATCTCCAGGTGCTTTTCTGGAGGGAGTACAGTTTTGCAAGCAACTCTCTGAGTAATCTCCTCGCAACGGATTCCCAGCCCTGAGGAGGTTCCCGGTAAAGGAAGAACTCCCAGGTGCTTGCTCTGCCTCCCGCCACCTGAACTGCCCCAAAAGCAGCTTTTCACTCACCCCCACCTTCAGCCTGGCCACCCCCAAACTTCTCCAGGCAAGGAGGACAAGCCTCGCTTCCCACTCACTGAAGGCACCAGGCAGTTTGGGGTTTATTTTTGTTTCCCCCCTCGTTTTTCAAGTGAAGGAGGTTTCCCCCCTTCCCCAGCATCCCCGAGAGGAGGCGGGGGAGGTGGGGTGGATATCTTTTTTTGGGGAAAGCCTCTGAGAGAGTAGAAGCGTGTCTGCTTGTTTGGTCTGTGTTCTCCCTCTGATCAGACGCACTGAAAGCATTGAACTTTCTTCCTTTTCTTTGCAACTGGAAGCGAGATGGCAAAGAGATAGAAGAGCGCTGTTTACTGAAACTTTGGGGTAAATTACAGCCAACTTTTCCCCTTCCCCTCCATCCTGGGGATTTTAAATTTATTTTTTATTTTTGAGGGCAGGGAGAGGAAAGGAAGGGGAAAAACAGTCCACTCAACAAACGCCTGAGCACAACAACAGGGAGGGGAACAGCCCATCTGCTGAGGCACGACAGGGCAGGGCTCCGCACCGCTCCGCACCGGCACCGTGGCCGCTGGCGCAGCCCCCGCCTCCACGGGGCGCCCGTTCGGAAAGAGGGTTCTCTGTCCTCTCCTCTTTCTCCTCTTCCTCCTCCTCCTCCTCCGCCGCTACTGCTCTCCCGAGTGAAAGTGCCGCGAAGTGAGTCAGGCGCTGGGAATCATCTGACCGAACTTCCCGGAGCTCCGTCGCTCCGTCGCATTCCTGGGCGGTCCCCCTCCCCACCCCACCCCCCCTCTTTCGGGGTCCTCTCCTGCCCATCCTCCCTCCTGGTCTCCCCTCCGGGGGTCACCCCTCATTCATTTCCACATCCCGCTCTTGACACCACCCCCCCCACCCCCCCCCCGCCCCCCCCGCACACCTCTTCTTCACTCCAGCAGCTCGGATCAACTCCGTTAGCTTGGAAAATCCCCGGCTTTTTTCCCTTCTACTCTATTTAGCTCCACCGTAATTTTATCCGGTACCTAATCCCCAGCCTTGCCCATCCTCGCACACGAACACGCAGGGACACGCACACAGGCGTGGAGCACACCGAGACATCAGTTGTATTATTCTGGTTTGTCCCTGTCTGTAATGTGTATGTGGTTGCCCTCACACATCCTCCGCTCCCCAACCCCCCACACCAGCTTCCTTGATGACCGTCTCTCTTTTTTTTTTTTTTTTCTGGTGGTTTTTTAATATTATTTTGGTTCTGCTGCGTTTCTAAGGAATTTCTGTCTGATTTTGATAAGCATCACCGTTTCTGGTCTTATCAGCAAAGACACAAGCTCAGAAGTAACATATTTTCCACGAATCCAGGAAAGAAGAAAAATCCACTCAGTTCAGATAAATCCTGGGCAATTCCCAACGGGAAAGGCACTGGATACGTGCTTGTCGAGAGAGAGAGAATAGAAAAAAAAACCTTAACCAAGCCTACCCTCTCCTGTCTACCTGCTTCTCAGAACCAGGACATTTCTCACTCAGAAATGAAAGAAAGAAACAAATTAGGGAGCACAAAGAGAAAAGAGTGGATGGACAGAAAGTCAAATTATATCCATCCATCCACCCACCCCCCCACCTCCCCCCGCCTCCGTGCTCTTGGCCAGAGCAAGGCACTGGAGCAGAAGTTAGACCTCCGCCTAATCAGCGCACACTTTGAATTAAGTTTGCAGGATCTTTAAGCTGTTACCTTAAAATGGCAATTAAACTTTCGACTCCCAAGCGTGGGGTTTTCCCAAGTTAGTGCAGCTCCGTGGAAACACACTTCTGCATGGGAGCAACGAGAATCTGTGACACCTTGGGTCCATAAGCGTTCTCAAAGCCTTGGCTGGGATAACAGGGCGGGCAGGCTATGTCCGAGTGTCCTGGGCAAGCAGAGGCACCCAGCTCTTCATCTATTTTTTATTTTTTTTTTCTGGGGGGTGGGGGGAGGTTAAGACTCAAATTGTATTTAGAAAATGAGAAACACGTAGACGCATCCCTCATCAGAGAGCATGTAATGTGTTTAAACACGCTAAACTAATAATCTTGTATGGAAAGCAAAGAGCCTGAAGAAGAAGACACCCCCCCCCCCCCCCAAACACTCAGAATATTCTTTACTGCAAAAGAGCACTTCTGGATGCATTGCTTTAAATCTCGTTCTCTTTTTCTCTCAAAAATGACTGTTTAACATAAGAAAAAAGGCTACTTGACACAAAGCTTTTGTTATCCAGTTGATCAGCAACGTGCTTTAGATACTTGTAAGGGGAAAAAAGCCCCACAACAGACATTGATTTTAGAAAATCAATAACCAACATTTAATAAAAAGAACAGAGGAAACACAAGAGAGGAGAGGGAAACATTACGTGTAATTTTAATGTCTACTAAATTACCCAGAGATGAGGGGAAGGGGAGGTCTCCTCTGTGAGGACCACCTTAAATAATGACAGACACAAGAGTAAAGGGTGGTGGTGGAGGGGGAGAGACTTTAAAAAAAGATAACAAGGAACTGATCCTTGGGAAGAGGCTGGGAATATATTATTTTAGTTTAGTTGTCTTTTTTTGAGGGGGGGGGGTGGGGTTGGGGTTTTGGTGTGCTTTTTTTCTTTCTTTTTTTTTTTTTTTTTTGTAATACTAAGCCAAGCAAATAGATCAAAGACAACACAAAGGGAAAAGCCAGTGTAACATAACGAACAGTTTCTGACTAAAATTCCTCTATCACTCCCCCATATGGCTCGACGCCTCCACCACAACAAGAAAAAGACACACGCACACACACACACTTACACTCACAACCTAGAGAGAGGGAAGGGGGGGGGGGGCAGGATCATTTGCTTCTGATCAACATTCTCTAGTCTTTGTGGTTTTTATTGGTGGTGGTGCGCGTCCCCGTACCGTCTCCCCCCCCCCCCCCCCCGCCACCACCACCAGCTCTCCACTTAAATGAAGTAGCTAAGCTAGCAGCGCACGGGTCCAGGTTTACACAAATATCTTCCTTCCTCTAGCTCCTCGAGAGTAAAGTTGGTGAAAGTGGGCCGGGGTGGCCAGGCGAGTGGCTGCGGGTGAGAAGGGAAGAAACTACGGGAGGGACGGGGAGAGACGGGGACAGGGCACCCGCACGGGTGCGAGCTGCCAAACGTGAGATCAGCGCAGAACACCGCGTCCCGCTGAGCCCCAGCCCTCCGCGGCCGGCGGGACCGGGAGCGGGGGTGGGGGCGGCAGCTACGGACAAGCAGGCACCGGGCTTGGTAGTGTTATTAATTATTAGGGAGGAGGAAGTTTCATTTTCGAGTCCCTAACGATAAAAAAAGAGAGTCACTAAGTCACTGCCAGCCCGCTTCGGGATTCTCACGCCGCCGGGTTTTTTCCCAGGGCCTGTAGCGGGGCCGGCTGCCCTCCGCGCCGCTCCGCGCCTCCCACCGCCCTGCTCCTCTCCTCTCCTCTCGCTGGCCGTGACAGCGCCGAAGCGACCCGGGGAGCGGTGGGAGAACCGGAAAGCAGTGACGGAACCGGCAGCCTCCCCCCCCCCGCTGCGGGGCAAGCGGCCCGACCGCTCCGCGCCCGCGCAACAAACTTCGGGGATCAGCGGCGGCGGCACGCTGATACCCCGTCCTACACCCCACCTCCTTACACACACATATACAGCTCCGCACACATACACATAACCCCTCACACACACCTCGTTCCGCCGGCGCCCCGCGGCAGCGCAGCCCCCGCGGGACGGCCCCGGAGCCGCGCAGGGGAGGCGGAGAGCGGCGAGACCCGGGCGGCCGCCGGTCCCGTCCCCCCCTTCCCGTCCCGCCATAGCTTCCCCACCACCACCACGGGCCTCAGCGGAACGGGCCGGAAAAGTTTTCTTGGGGGGTGGGCTTACCGTTTTTCCTCCGGGGGTTGGCTTGTTTTCGCCTCTTACACCTGGGGCCATCCGCCATGATCTGCTGCTTCATTGATAAGAGTGGATCAGATGGCAGTTCGCATGGGCTCGGCTCCCCGGTTCAGCAGCACGCAGGCTCTATGTAACGACCAAACACAGCGACACGGTGGGCATCGGGGATGGCCCATTTAAACGCAGGGCGCCAACCGGGACCCCAATTTCCACCCGAGAAAGAACCCATCCACGCTCACGGCAAGGTTTTCCGTGCCGGGGGGGGGGGGGGGTGGGGGTGCGGGGGGTGGGGTGGGACGCAGACGGAGCGGGCTCCCCCTCTCTCCCTAGCCGGGCAGATTTCGCCTTTATTTAATTATTTATTTTATTTATTTATTTATTTATTTATTTATGGTCTCTGTGTGTGTGTGTGTCTGCGTGAGCGTGTGTCTCCCTCCCTGTGTGTGCATGTGAGTGTGTGTGTGTGTGTGTGTGTGTGTATTGCACCAGCAAAGCAGATCAGAGAGGGAGAGAGAGAGACAGACAAGAATTACATCTCAAATGAGTCATAACTCATGACCGTATGAGGGAATGCACAGCTTTTACAGTAGGCTGTTTGACTCAATGCTAGGCGGACCATTTCCTCCTAAAAGTACTTTAATTTGACATTAGAACTTTCTTTCACATGAAATCCTAGCTTTCTCTCCTGCTTTTATATATATGTTTTCCTCCCCCGAAGTACACTCCAGCCAAGTGATAAGAGGAGAGGGAAACATGGCTCTCCCCTCTCCTTTTGGGGTAAAGCACAGCACGGAGCCCTCTCCTCCCCATAACAACTAGGAGTGTAATTATAAACCTCTGTCACCTTTTTAGTCAGTTTGACAATATTCAGGGTTTCCCCTACCCCTTAGTTAAACAAAGCTTCAGAGTGTCTTTTATTTTTTTTTCTTCACAGAAGGGAAACAGAAATCAAAACTACCGCTGTCAAGAGTTTTCAGACTTTCAGTTGGGTTTTGTTTTTTGTTGGTTTGTTGGAGGTTTTTGTTGGGCTTGGGTTTTTTTTTATAACTTATAAACTTTTGGACCTGCTGTGTGCGCCCGGGCGGTGCAGGAGCTCTGTCTGTCAAAGGGAGAGGGCAGGAGCATTTGCTTTCCTTGCAAGAACGCTCCTGAAACTCAGTCCATCTCGAAGAAGATGCTGTAGCTTTAAAGATGCTTTGACTAGAGGATTAGTTTAAACAGGGGGCTATAAAAGATGTAACAGATGCAAACTGTAAAACAAGGGCAATTAACCCTTGCTCTCCTGAGCAGGATCCCCCCCTCGGCTTCTCATCTATTGTCTTCTCCTGCACTAGGAGTTTTGCACAAAACCTAAAAAATCAACAGTTTCTTCTTCTTCTTTTTTTTTTTTTTAAGCAAAGTGGAGTTTAAAAATTATTATTATTTCTGTTTTCTTTCCCCTCCCCTTTTGTGTCTTTTTAGTTTGCTGGAGCTTCACACCAGGACTGAGCAGTGAAGTGTGTTGCTGCTATGTCTTTTTATTCCGCCTAAACTGTGTTCTCAAACGTTTGCGGTTATAAAACCTGTTTGGCTGAAGTAAAGCAAAATAAAAAAAAATACATCTCTGAGCAGGTAAGAGGATGGGAATATTGAGAGTGTGTGTGCGGGGTCAGCCTGTTTGCTCACACTCTCCTGTTTGGGATTCCGCCTGGACAGAGGGAATTGGAGGCTCTGTGGATGTATGTGGCTGAGGAAGGCAGAGGCTAAGCAGTGTGAGAAACTTTAGTATTTCCCACTTATTCCTGATCCTAGAGTGGGCAATGGTGGCATCCCCTCGGAGGACCGACCAGGAGATGCAGCGGGAACAGGAGGACAGGCACCGAGACAAGCCCGGACCCTCAGCCCGCCTCGGCAACTGGCGTTTTAACGCAAAACCACCAATGGTGAATTGTTTGAAATGCGTTTCACCACCTTCCCTGCCCTCAGCCCCCCGCAAAAAGTTGTCAATGATTTCAAACCTGCAGATCTCGAGAGCACCTTTCTTCCCAGAGGACTGGCTAGCTTTTGAATATATATACACACATATATAAAAATACATGTATATATACACACACACACATATATATATATATTGCTTTTTGGTAAACGACTTTTAAGTTCCAGTCAGTAGTTTCATTTCTTGCTTTAGGATCCCAGAAGCTAAGGTATTACTTCACCCAGCTTCACTAAATAAAATAAAGAAATGAAACTACCTAAGCAGACAAATCATCAAACTTTCTGTTTGGGGAAGCACATACTTTGCCGGGGAGCCCTGCCCGGAGCTGGGCTCCAGCGGTGCCCGGCCGGGCTGGCTCTGCAGGCTCAGGGCGTGCAAGGCATTAACAGGTACCTGTAAACTTTCAGAGCTAAGATGTGAATCCTGAAATAAAAAGATCAGGAGGTGGGTGCGGGAATGTTGGGGTTTTGGGGTGTTTTTCTTTTTTCTTTTCTTTTTTTTTTTTTTTTTCCCTGCAGAAGTACTAAGTCCCTCCCTAGCACTAGAACTTTTTTTGCTGCCTTGTAAAAGGCACCTCCCATACCTGGATGACAGGTAAGGGGAGTAGGGCTGGTGGTGGCACAGCCCACAGCACCCCGAAACTGCTCACCCCTTCCTGGAGCGGTATTGAAGCGACTTCAGGTTTCGGTTTGAAAAGAAAAAAAAAAAAAAAAAAAGAGGTTTCTCGCCCCAAGTATAAACAAGCAGAAAGAAAGCATCACGCTTAAAATAATTAAAATATTCCCGAAATTAAATAAGTCCGCGAGTGCGTGAGAAAAAAAAGAAGGGAAAGGGAAAAAAAGAAGGGGGGGGGGGGGGAAGAAAATGGTATTAAATTCCGAACCTACCTGCGAAGTCTTGTCTGTAGTTTTGGCCAGAAATGGTGAGAAGAAAAAGCATGAAGAAGCCTCGAAGTGGAGGAGAAAAGGTGAAGGGAGATGCAGCTCCTGGAGAAATTGTAAAAAGCCTTGCAAAGAGTTGTCGGAAGGACCGTTATTCCTGCTGGGCAGGTTAGGACTGATCTCTTTCTGCCACTCCAGGAAACACAAACCTGGGGACGGACTGACGTGTTACGCCTCTTCTAATGACATTTTTTTCTTTTTCTTTTCTGTAGGAGCGAGAGGAGAGACCCTGAAACACACGCCACCTATCTTTGTGGGGAGGGATAATTGAAGAGCACCAAACGTGAGCATCATGTGGAAACGTGATCGCCAAGTTTCTCTCTGGGAAAGGATCTGGGATAGATTATACCTTGAAGTCTCCGCGAAAGCTTTAGCGGCAGAAATGCAATTCCACCTCCTCCCGCCCGCCCCCCGCCCCGCGCCCGCCCCCCGCCCCGCCGCTCCGCTCCTCTCCGCGCCTCTCCGCGCCCCACCGCCTTCACCCCACCGCGGCGCCCCGCGGAAACTCACTGAGCCCCAACGCTGCTCCCACCCCCCTTCTCCGGGGGGGCTGCACCCCTGGCCCGCGGCTGCAACCCTGCCAACTCCCCCGTCCCCGGCTGCATCCTCTGCCCCCCCGCGGGCTCATCCCCGCTCTCCCCGGGGCGCATCCCTGCCCCGCTCCCCCCTCTCCCGGGGTATGTGTCTCGCCCCCCTCAGCTGCATCCCCTTCCCTTCTCACGGCGGAATCCCCCCGCCCCCCATCAGGATCCCTGTCAGACCCCCCCTCCCCCCCCCAAGGCTGGATCCCAGCCGGATCCCCTGCCCCCAGGCTGGATCCCTGCCGTTTCCCACCCCCATTCCCGGCGGGATCCCTGTCGTTTCCACCCCCGCTTCCCCCGCGCGGGATGCCCCCCCCCCCCCCCCCCCCCCCCGCCCTCCCGCCGAGCCGGCTGGGGCCGCATCCTGCGCCCTGCACCGTCCCGGTTCCCAGCTTTTCTCGGAGCTCTTGGCTCATGCGGAAGGGAAAACTTACCCTAACATAATGCCTAGAAACTAAACTCTGTTAGGGCACTGCAAATAAGCTCCTGGCTGAGTCCTGCTCGCTTTGGTGCTGTTTTATTTTTATCTTAACACGTTTCTTTTGGGGCGGGTGTGTTGTTTTGTTGGTTTTGGGTTTTTTCCCCTTTCATTTCAGCGCTCATCCAGGTTATTTGAAGAGTCAGCTAAATCTGATGAAAAAAAAAAACAAACCAACACCAAAAACCCAACACCAAAAAAACCGAACCTCTAACCCGTGCTGAGATCTTACAGCCTATCTGTTTTGTTCCCAGATAGGGATCAGGGGTGAGATGGGCTCTTTTCCTGGCTCTGTTCTCCCTGGGAAGTGGCTGGATAGGCAGAAACAGCTCGGACGAGTAACGAGTGGGACTGAACTTCAGAGAGGTTACAAGTTTTTCACCTTTTTCAAGTATTAAAATTAAAATAAAATCACATATATATAAAAAAAAAAAAAAAAAAAAAAAGAGCACCAGACTCCACCTTTGCACTGAAGGGATTGGTTATGCAAATATGGAGGGGGTTTCCTGGCAAATACAGCTTTCTACTGTATGGTTAATTAAATCATCACTCAAATGCCTTCCAATGTGACGCTTCTGTCGTAATCCAATCAGGTTACGTAGGTCCTAAACAAGAAAGATATTTTCCACATCTGGAAGTCAGCAATTTAGCAAGTACTGCACATTATTAACCAATTCAGAGCCCACTTCCCAGGGGATTTTTTTTTTTTTTTTAAGTTTAAGTGTTGTTAACCAGTGCTCTGCTGTTTCGTTCATCAAAAAGCCGCTTTATCCCAGACGTATTTGAGAACTACTATCGGAGTAGGTGAAGGCAGCCCGGGCTGGGGATGCTGTTTATCGGCGCAGGGACACGGCTGAGCCTCGACCCGCTCATGCCCAGCTCCTCGCCCAGCCCACAGCCGTTTCTTCCCCTAAAAAGAGCTCGAAACTGTCTCACTGAAAAGATAAACTTCACATCTTGCCTACTGGCGCGGTCCTTGACGAGGTAAACGTGGAGCTGTGTTAAATAGCTGCGAAACAATTTCTCTCCTTTGACAAGAGTTAAATCCATTACAGAGCTTTAATTTTATTTCTTTTTCTTTTCTTCCCCTCCTGAAGAAATCCGAAACAAATGGTTCACTGATCCGACACTACACTTTTACTTACGTTCAGATGAGATAAACTGCTCCTGAGCTGTGCGTTGACTGCGCGCCCGAAGCGAGGGCTGGGATGCAGCGGCGGGAGCTGGCCACCGCGCCCCGTGATACGCTCAAACACAGAGCACCTTCCTGGTGATCAAACAGTGAAAGAGAAGGACGGGGACCCCTCTCTCCCTAACCCAGTGTGTCCTTGCAGCCACCCAGATTTGTTCGGGATTGTTTTTTCTGGGGGGCATCTCTGAGTTAGACGGGAATGGGTCACCCTGCGTGGTGCGCGGTACCCCAAAGCCCCCCGCCTTGAAGTGGGGAAGAAATAGCCACCAAATACCCCCGATCCTCCACCATGAATCCCCTTCGGCAACCCCGAGCTGCGGCAGGAGTAGGGGGAGGCTGCCTGCTCCCTGCCTGTTCGGGGCTGCCAGCCACCGTGCAGCTTAAAGCAAATCAGCCTGTAGACCCGGCGGTCTGCTGCCGCTGAATTCCCTAATTATGCAAAGGTGAGAACAAGGTTCTTCAATTTTTTATTATTATTACAATAATAATTATTTTAATTTATATTTTTCCTCAGTACGAGTTGGCTTGGCTTTGCTAAAAGTTTTGTTGCCACTATTTGCTAAACACCAACATGATTTTCTTGCAGGATGTGACTTGTCCTTGTCTAAATATACCTGTATATACAGAGGTATATTACACACACACATACAAAGTGATGATATCTTAATGAAATACATAGCACAGTGCAAATAATAACCTGAAATCAGATTCGAGTATTATTAATTTGAATTAGATCCACTCAGATCCCGAAGACACTGCCTATAAATCAAGGGCAGTCTGGCAATTCCTTAAAGAGCTAAACTGAATTTAGATGCATATGATAAAAAAGAAAGAAAAAGAAAAACTTGAATGCTAATTTCTGACTCTCTTGATTTTCAGTCACCCATGTTTTATATGATAAAAAGGCAACAGCAAAAACCAACCAACAAGTACTCAAAATAAATTAATCCCATTACCAATTCCTTACATATTGTTCATGTATTTCCAGATTATAAAACGAGAGGATGAACTAGAGATTAAGAGAAGCCACAGCCAAACCTGCAATAAACAGGAATGCCATCGATGTTATATCATTAAAATATATATCTGCAGCTACACTAAAAAAACAAACCCTCAGATCGTGTGATGATGCTTAAGGGCTGTAAGGAACATGTTGATAATCCCTATTCATAATTTTGCAGGCTGTTCTTTCAGCCCTCAATCTCACAGTTTCTTCAGCTCTGAACTGCCTCAGCAGGGCTTGCATCGGAGCAGTAAACTGCTCTGATCTTCGCAGGAGTGGCATGACACCCACCCTTATTAGATGTTATTTTAATGTGGTATGTGGGGCTGTAGGGCTTAGTCCTTTCTTTTTTTTTTTTTTTTTTCAATTTTTGGACACTGGACATAAACACTTAGCAATCAGCTAAGCCCTTCTAAGACGGAATTTAACCTTAATCCAGGCGATGATTTCCTGCCCAGCTCTGAACTAATAACGAGCGTGCAGCTTCTTTAGGAGATGGAAATAATGACAGCTTATGGATCCTGCCTTTATTGGGGTGGTGCTGGCAGTCGGGCTCCCAGGCCCTTCATGGTCAGCATCCCCAACATAGCCCACACCTCGCTCCATATTAAACTTTTGTGAATACAATTCTTCTCCTTCCCTCATCAGTTTAAATCAAACAGGCCCAAAATCTCCTCACAAACCCAGCTCTCGACAGCCAGTGCTGTGGCTTGGAGACAGTTTTAAGGGTGAAGGTTTTCCCTCTTTTCCTCAAGTTTTCGTATGTGGAAAGGCAGAGGTGAGAAGGGGGAAGCCGGGTATTCCTGACGCAAACCTGCCTGAGCAATGCCATGGGTGATGCCAGCTTGCTTCCTCTTCTTCAGGGGGTTTTCCTTTGTCCACCAAATCCCACACTGGTGGAATAAGGTCCCTGGAGATAACCCTATGTCCCTCCCATCTCTGTGCAAAGCTGCAGAGCCAGCAAGGGGCAAACACTGCTGACAGGAGTTGGTTGTCATGAGAAAGGGGCTGTACAGGAGAAACCCCCAGGGCCCCTGGGTGTGATGGGCAGGGGGGATCAGCCACCAAGGCAGGCTACAGGGCATAGGCCCTGGAGGAGCTCGGCCTTCTGCTGAGACCTTCTGCAATCATGGCATTGTAGGGACCTAGTGTCTGGGGTCCCCCCCGCCTAGGGGCTGGCGGGGTGATTCATGGCCTTTTTTATTTTGGTGTGTTTACTTTTTCCCTGGTGCAGGATGAGTAAAGGAGAGCGTGTTTTCTTGCCTGCTTGGAAGGAGAAAAATCAGGGAATAGCAGTGGAGATGCTCTAGCTGATAGGTTTTGACTAATACATTTTAGAGGCTGGTGAAAGCTGATGTTTAGCACCTCTAAAAACACAATTGCTACTCTGAGGCTTGTCCTTTGGGTCCTTCATAGCCACTGCTCTCCTATATTTTCCCCAAAGTGTGGAACCCTTCCTGCATTAGGGATTAAACATCCCTGTGCAGGGGACCCAGATGAGATGTGCCCACTTGCTGCCAAATCTGGGGAGAGCATTCTTCCCTGCAGTCCTGTTCTGTGGGGAGAACGGCTGTGGCAAGATCAGGGCTACGCATGGGTGCTGGTTGCTTCTCATGCATGGATCTCTGGGATGAGGAAGCTGCCCTCGTCTTGGGAAAAAAATAGGAGGTTGAAAAACCCCTTAACCAACAGACAACCAACCAATCAACCAACCAACCAACCAACCAAAAAATGCTGGAGGGGGATTATTTTCTGCAGTCACCTGTGGTGGTGGAAGATAAGACAGGCTGGAATGATTTTTCTGAGCGGTGAAGGCCCTGTGTGGGCCCAAGATGCTACTGGATACTTTTGCTTGATACAGCTGTCCCTGTAAGCTAAGATTTAGAGAGGAAAACATTTTTTTTTTCTTATTCCCATTTCCACATGGAGGAGAGGAAGAAAGGGCCAGGAAATGATTCTCCCCCCACCTGCTGATGAGGTATTTGGGAAGAAACCTTTGAATCAACATTCTCAAAGTTTTTGAGTTCCTCTGTGGAAAACCCATGTAGGAATAGGATACAAGCCAAAAGCTAAGGAAAGGATTGTCTGGCTTCAATTTATCTATCCCTGGGCATTTCTAACAAGTAGATCACTGTAATATTTAATCTTGTGGGAGTCCTTGCATGTTAAAAGTGAATCTTCCCCATAAGTTTTTATCAATTTTGTCATTTATAAAGTTGCTTATGATGGTCTAGAGCTGCTCAGCTCTTGTCCACAACATCTGTCTGTCTGTCTGTCTGTGGGAGGAGAACAGCATCTACAGGACTCAAATCCTGCTTCTCATGCTGAGCAGAGAGAAGTGAGAGAGATGGGAGCGGTGGCCACAGGTCAGTGGGTAAGCATCCTCCATCCACTGTCCCACACCATGAGACTTAGATGTTTTTCCTTCTCCTCTGGGATTGATGCTGAAGTTTGGACACATTTCTTGGCTCAGTTGGCAGTAATTAAAATTCACTGCTCACTTTTGTTTATAGTTGGTTGTTTACTTTGTTGAATTTTTAAAAACTTGTTAGAATGCAATTGAACATAGATTCAACAGTATTTAGGCTTGAAAAATAAAGATGCATTAGAAAGATGCCTATTATGCTTCAGAATTATTAATTGACATTTTTATGATGAATAATTAATCATTTGAATAATTTTCCTATCTCTGATCTGAACACATATTTGCATATCTAATGTCTGATTTTAAATGTGGTTTCTTTAGTTGCATTCTCCCAGGACAAAGACATGAAGTAAGTAACATCCTAATGCAAAACTTTTTTTCTTTACAGTTGTAAAAGTATGTTTATTGAAATGTAAGTTTCTATCTAGTTATGAAGCTGTTAATAATCTATGCATGGAATATATGCATTAATAAGACCATGAATCTTCTGGATATGAGCACATTTAGGCCTCATTTTCTTAACTTGAGTGATAAGGTCTCCCGCAATACATACACGTTATGTAAAACCGCTTGGGGTTAAGCTAGGAAACCATAAAGAAATATCTCAGATACACAGTGTTCCCTTCTTGTTTACATGAAGCTTATAGCAAGAAGACCAAAGTTTGTTTCAATTTCAGGTGTTTAAAATATCAAGAACTTTTTATATAGATTTTCACAGTGTCCTCCCAGTGAGACGTCAGTATTCTGTTGTTATGTTGTAATATGCTTAAATCATCATCCTCAAGAACCTACCTCACATATAGCTGGTGGCAATAAAGGAACAACATAAGCTGCAAATCGGTTATAAGTTGGCCAGCAAATAGGTGCAAGCAATGGTGCTTGTTGTTCAACCCTGCTCAGCTTTTGGTTGGTATGATCACAGTTCAGCCACATGGGGAACAGAAAGGAGGAAGGGGCAGCTGGACGAAACCATAACCCAAAAAGTAAAAAAAAGAAATAAATAAAGCAATTAAAGGAGTAGCCTCTGCTCCACTGCCTCTGACTAGTGGTTAATTACTACAGTAATACTGCCTGATCAGGACCTGAGAAGTTGCCTTTGCTTATGCCAGGTCTGAAATTGATTTATTAAGAGATGAAAGTTTAAGAATTTTTATTTAGTGTAACATTCAAACATGCAGGGGGCCCAAATAATCTGTGTATAGGCTATTGGCTCCTTGTCATACTGAAGAACCAGGGTGACAGATGCTCTAGAAATACCTTAAATTGATGCAGTACTATCTATGTAAAGAAATGATGCCAAAATGGAGGCAAAAATACATGGTAGTGTTTAAATTTGCTCAGTGCTATGTGACATTTATACAGGGAAGATAGTACACGTGAAATGTAAAATGAAAATAAAAATCTTAATCTCTGTTTTTTTTTTCTACACCATGTAGTAAAAAAAAAACAACTATTTTTTTTTATGGTGGAAGTATATTATATAGACTGTGGTAATCTAGTGGGCAATATCTGACAGACAGATACTGTATAAAGAAACTGTGAAATGTAGTTCTTGGAACAGGCTGAAGTTATATTGAATAGGATGTTTAGCAGTTGCATATGCTCAGTGATAACATTTTTTTTTTCTTTTTTTTTTTCTTTTTTTCCACCTAGAGAGGGGGTGAATTTGTAATAGCAAGAGTGGTAAACTTGAGCAACACTTGGAGCAGAGAAGGCCCAGCTCTGAGCCGAGTGCCCAGACCTGCCATCTCTTTGGTCGTCAGGGTGGTGGCAACAGCAGCAAGCTCTGAAAAAGGATGAGGTGGGGATTTGGGTTAAATGTCTGCTTTTTTGGTTCTGAAATCACAGGAGAGAAAGCAAACATCTCTGACATGTGCCCACTCTTCTTTGCAAAAGGAGACATGCCTTTTGGAGCTGGGGGCAGCAGGAGCAGCAGCAGTGTGTTGAGAATGTCAGCCAAAGCCCCTTGGATGTTGCTGTGCCTTTGTGAGGTCAATGGACAGATTTGAGATGGAATTATTAGCATGGAAGATGGTGTTTGTTTTTTTTTTTGTTTTAACCAGGCTGAATGGTGAATATAAATTATATAATTACACAGTAGCCCCTATTCTACCTATTTTGGTCTAGATAAAGTTTACTCTTTCCTGGTTTTCTTAGCGTCTCACTATTTTTCCCAATGACTACCAGTTAAACTAATGGGGTGAAATTAGCAGCAGAGAATCTGGGTGCAAAGATGACATTTTGATGGCCATCCAAAAGTTTCAGAGTTAGTTGATTGCCCCAATTCTTATCACCAATGGAAAAGTTTTCTTCTCTGCAACTTCAGGAGATTATCTGTGTACATTAAAATCTGCAGAAACACAAGGGTTACAAAGATATTTAGAAAAGCTCAAATGATTTGAAACAATTAGATACTTCAGTATATTTTCAAAGAAACCCCATGTGTACAAAATTACCCAATACCTGGAAAATTGCTGCCTTTCTACAAGTGGCTGCTGACTGTATTAGATACCATGAGAAGCAGAGACACATGTCCCAGTGACCATTGTGCAACTAAACTGCAGATTTATCCACAAACTGGCAGATATCCCCTTCTTCGAGTGGTGTTGGACTTACTAGCTCTTCTGTTTGCTTCCCTCTGACTATCAGCATCACCTCCAGCTCATTTGTGGATGGAGGCTTGGCCAACTGGCCCCTTTCCAAGCCCAAATCTTGGACTGGGGGTTATTAGAGCTGTCAAAAAACAGAAGAGAGCTTTTTTAACTCGCCATGGAAGTCTTTTCCAGGCTCCCCCTCTCTCCTTCCCTCCAAATGTTTTAAAAACGTTCCTTGGGAAAAATCCTGATGCCTCTCTTGGTCATTTGCTCTGCGGTGTTACAGGTCAGCATCACATTAAAGGCACCGGCATTTGACCAAGTCATTTTCCCATACAGATTGTGTTAGGTGCATGCACACTCCTACCAATGCTTCTTACTATATCACTTAAAACTTGCTCCAGGCATCATCTAAACTATTTTAAACCTTACCATCCTTTTTTAACACACATCAGCTATCCTGCTTCAAATATCTGACAAGGATGTGAAAACCACAGTGTCAGAACAACTGCTGCTCTCTTCTTGGATTCTGACAAGCAACCTTCAACCTGAAACCCTCTAAAATTAGTTATTTTTATATATATATTTTTATATATATGTTACTTTTTTTTTTTAAATTCAGAAGTGACAATATTGGCTGTATTCTTTTCTCCTTGTTCTGACAGGTTGGAAATGGGTGTAAAAAGTGCATGAGGCAGAATATGGATATATTGTTTGGTGTTCAACACCTGTGTTCACCTGCCAGTGGTCCTACCACAAGGAGGCTCTGAGTGGGTGTGATTTCCTAAATTCCAGGCTAGGGAGGAGACAAAATGGTCTCCAGAATAATTTTGGCAACCTGGATTGGGTTGCTGTGAGCATTGATGTCCTTGGCTTGCTCTCAGGAGTCAGGAATTGCAACTCCGGTTCCCTATCTCCTGTGACATAATTTCACCGAGCCATGTCCCCACAAGTAAAGACATTTGCATGGATCAGTCATACTGCACATATTAGGAGAGTCATATTCACTAGTTGCCCTTTAATTTTGCATGTGGTATAGGCAGCAGATACCACTGAAGTCAGCAGGGAATAGATCCACCATACTCCCCAGAAGATACCAAGGTAAGAGGGGCAGGGAATGGGACTACACTACGGACTACACTACAGCAGCTGCTCTTGCCTGTAGAGACTGGACTTGGTGGCAGTCACTCTGATGGCATCTTTCTACCTATCACTTTCCTTCGCAGGAGTGTAAACTGGGATGAACACTACTTTCCAAAGGGTAAAAACAAAATCAATGAGATGACCCAGGATTTGCTACACAGGTTGCTTTGGTGGCTGCTTTGATGGCTGTGGCAGCTGGTGAAGAGGTTCAGGGCAGCAAAGTAAACCCTAGATGGTTCTATAGCTCACATATAGCTATGATTCTGCCGCTGTGGCTCTCTACGTGCAAGGCCTCTTCCCCTAGCAAGCAGGGAAAGGCAGAGGTGGTGTAGCCCAGGCAAAAGGAAACACACTCGACAGTGGCACAGCCTTGTATATCTGCTGTTGGGGTAGGTGAGCGCCTGGGTTAGCATTTGTGCCACCACCCATCCACCAGCTGTGCCTGGCAGTGGTGTCTTTGACGCCAAAGCCTAACTGGTGGTGGCGCTCATTTTTGGGAGGATAGGAGCTCTCAGGGAGGTCTGCGTCTGGAACTTTTGGGGGATATCATTTTAGAGGTAAGAATACAGGTGTGAAAAGCCACACCTGATATTTAGTGTTGGAAAGTGGATATGGTTACCGGTGGGAGCAGTGAAGAAAGCAGTGCCTATTTACACACAAGGAAGGCAAGTTCTCCCTTGTGCTTTGTGGTGAGCAGGGACAAATATAGAGCAGAGACTGAAAACACTGCAAATATTTGTTCTCATTGTCAGATGTTTCTATAAAATCAGTTGTTACTGAATCACCACTGAAGTTACTGAGCATTTAAATAAGCAGAGAGTGAGAAAAGCTAAGTCTAATTATATGTTTCATGCCATTTACAGAGGTTTCCAGGGGATTTTCTTTTATTAAAAGTGTGATGCATCAAAAAGAATAAATCCTACAATTTTGTTATTTACAAATCAGATGCTTCTGCCTCAAGCTGACTTAACCTTCATCTTACACCCTTCTTTTCACCCCAAAATGCATCCAGTAAATTGACATTTCCATTAACACTCTTCAAGTATCCTCATACTATTTTATGCTCCTTACATTGATAAGCAAATGGATCAGAAGAAAATAATCACAAAGGCATAAAAAAAAAAATCTTAAAGAAAGATTGAGAGAAAAAACCCACAGTGTTGGCAAATCTGCAGCATAGATGTTTTCCAGATGAAGAGAACAAGTGCCTTACATCCCTGACCACCAATTGCTAAAGATTTCAGATCAGAAGCCTGGATGGAGATACAATGTAATCAATTAGTTAAAATGATTTACTAATATAAAATATAAAACCCTTTTGACGATTAATTTTTATTCCCTTCACGTTTTTTTTTCACTGCCACAACCACTCTGCCTCTTTCTGACTCCGGATTATTTAGCAGTTGACTGTTGCATTTGGAACATTGCATAACAATCCTCAGGACCAGAACATGCCAGTAGTATTCTCTATACTATATGTAATCTATCAATGCAGCACCTAACCCTACAGTCCTTATCTGTGCTCCAGAGAGGAGCGAATTGTACCAAATCAGGCCCATAGCTTGCTTCATGTTGAGGTTACCCTCTATTTAGAGGTGAATCAAAAATGGGAAAACCAAGAAGCCACATTTGCTCTTGTCCAGCTTCAGTGCTGTCATGATATAAGACCATGACAACTGCTTTGGTAGTTAAAATACTATATGCAAAGGATACCAGAAAAACAAAGGAATGAATGTAAAGTGACTTCTCTTCAGTGTGAATGTTCCACACATGCATTACACAGGCTAAGCATGCTTTGTAGAGGTCTTAGGCTCGCCTTGCAACAGCCCTGCCACTCCAGGATGGGCCTCTTTCCTGAGCAGACACTGTCCATCGAGCCAAATAGTATGATTATTTTATGATATGGATATATGTGGACTGGGGACTAAATTAAGGGCATTAAACTTAATTTCCATAAGACATGAGCCAGATTTTAATATTGCAGCTGTCCAGAGGTGAAAGGGTAATGAGGACATAAGGAATTCCTGGACAGGAAAGGGACACTTGGCCCAACAAATCTGTCCCCCTTCTAGTTTATTACAACACACCTCCCAGCATTGTTGATATATCCTCCAGCCCTGTCTGCCTATATAAACATGTCTGGCTATCCCTTCTGTTCATTAATACTTCAGCTCACTTGGTGGTTTTATTTGACGTAATGCCTACTACGCTGTGAATTGGATAGCTCCACATGCATTTACTGTTTATTTTTAGACTTTTCTTTTTTAATTGCCATTTTTTTTCTTTTAAACTCACCAGATACAACCGCTACTTCTGTTTTCATCCTGATTATGAAAATGTTAATATTTAAGGTGTTTTTAGAGAGGATTAGGTTCAACCTTCATTTATATCAAGCAACTTTAACGGCCAGAAACAATGATTTCTTCTTCTGTTATTCCTATTTGAGTGACTGAAGTTCTCTGGAAAAGGTGATCAAAATGAGAATTATTGGAGAAAAATCTAACATGTTTCTTGTGCAATAACAGTTCTTTTGATTTGCAGGCTGTCCTTTGCTGGAATGTCCATATCACACTTTATTTATACTGAATTGGCATTGATTCAAATTGATGTTTGAGGACTCAGTACAATTTTTGAGGTGGAATGTGACTTTTGGTAGTCAAATTATTTTTTATGATTATCTCCTAAAGTCAAGATACAGCTTTGAAAGCTGGTGGTAGAGAAATCAATGTTACAAAGATTTTTAAGTGACCTTATTTGTTAAAAACTATTTCATTTTAAATTTTGTGCTTGAAAGTTGAAACTGAATTAGCATAGAGATTCTTCCTCAGAATGCTGTCATATAAAAAACCCTGGGGTTTTCCTTCCTCCGAGGCAACTCAAAGGAGATTGTCATTAGGGATCTGAACACAAACATGGGGAAAGAAATGCAACTCACAAATAAACCTGCAGGATTTTGAAATTTCAAAGACCAATAGGCTGGTGAAACAGAAGTACTCTGGGTGAAGTATAAAGTAGGAAGCAGGCAAAGAAGATAGCTGTGATGCAATATTGAGAAAAGACTCGTAGACTTGGTGCTTAAGTACGTTGAAATCCCAAAAGACTAATGTGTGTACAATTACTTCTGGTATCTAACTACACTAGCTTGTTTAGGAAGGTGACTCGCATTTATGATGAATAGAAGGTTTGATTTTTTTTTTTATATTTTCCACAAAAAAATAAAAGAGGCACTGGTAGCAAGGTTGTTTAGGGGAAGAAATTCTGTACTTTGTTGAGAAACACTGAGGTTTTATTCAGGAACTAAAATAAAATGGCAGCGCTGGGTGGAGAGAGAACTTTGAGAAACTTGGAAACGGAAGAAAAAGAAGAAATCTTCTGGTTTCAGGCAGGTGAAGAAACAGTTGTAACAGAGAGGAAAACATGGGCATGTAGATGGTGAATTCAAAAAAATAATCAATGAACAGTATCTAAGTGGCATTGAAAACTTCACGTTTATATCCAGGTTTCACAATGATTAAGAAAATCCTGTAAAAGTCTCAAGAAAATTTACCTTTGAATTTGGAGGATTGAATTCAACCTTGGGCCTGGAGAGGATTGCTCTGGGCAATAAAGGATATAAAAAACTTTTCACATGGTATCTGTTGGACATAGGGTTTGTTTTTTTTTTTTTTTCCTAGAATCCTTGGGTTTCTTTCATTCCTTATCTAAAGGCAGTTCTGCAAAAATTGAGGTTAGTGTAGTGACTACCGCAATATCAGACTGCTCTTTGGTGAGGGTTCCTGCATAAGGATAATGAAAAGAATAATTGGTGAAAAATGTGCTGTAAGCTGAATTCTCAGTCTTTGTACAGTTCTGATAAATACTCATGAGGCCAAATTTTTTGGTCTTGGTGTCAAAAGGTGGTCCATTAAAATGAATGAAGTAGATATGACAGCAAAGCCAAGAGAGTTTGGCTCTAGTGTTGGACAAGTTGTTTGAAGTAACATGGATGTAAAAGTTGAGAAAAGTAGTAGACACATAGAGAGCAGAGCCTATTCTTAACTAATGCTATGTTTTATTTAAATACATGTTGAAATTTTTTGTAGTTACTGTCAAGGATAAAATGACTGCTAAAAAGTCTTCAGTTAAACAATATCGGATGCTGGAGGTTTTCAGCCCTGTTTAGCATTCTTTTAAATTTCATCTTTTTAATCAAAATTTATTGGAGGACAGATTCTTCTGTTAGGCAAAGTATCTAACCATTGGACTTCAGAGTCTTGTTCTTGCTTTCTTTTCCTTTCTGCCACCTTCCTGTCATGGATCCTGTCCCTAGGGAATATAAAAGAAATCCCACTGGGAGTGAGTTTCAGGGTCCCAGCTGGCATCTCTGCTTTTTTTCAGGTCCCCAAAACTCCTCCAAGTTTTAGGAGACCCAGGCCGTTTTAAAGGAGCACACAGATTTGTGTTTCTTAGTGAAGAGACACTCTTGTAAACAAGATTTAGGAGCCATAATCTCTTCCCTGCTTCTGAAAAAGCATCAGAACGGCTGTGAAGCTCCTCCTACACAGACCTGAGCTGCGGCAGCACTGAAACGAGCCCTGAGGCTCTTGACTTGTACTTTGGTCAGCTGGTTACACTGAGCTATTCTGGACAGGTTTGTCATTCTTGGGGCAGAAAGCGATGGGCAGTGCTTCAAAACTACATGGGGTTTGGGTTCAAGGGAAACAGGATTAGCTTTGTTATCTGACCCTTACGGTAAAAGCATGAGGTAGCCATCGCTGGGGTAAAAGGTCTTACCCAAACACTTATCCATTATATTAGGATAGAAAAAGGGTGTTTCATTTATTTAGTTATTTGATTTAAAAAGATTTGTTAATCTCCTCTAAACTTCCCATCTTCTAATGATTAGAAAGCTCAAAGCATTCTCTTGCCTATTCCTTCCCTTTTCCTGGAACTCCATTTCCTCCTTGAGCTCTTCCCTTCTCTCTGATCAGCAGTTAGTTCTCCCTCTGCCCCTCATGTAACACCCTTCACCATTTCTTTCCATCCCTCTGCCTATGTGGAGCATGTTTCCATATTTTCCACTGCATCAAAATAAAACCCCCGTTTACATTGCTTTATCAGCTTTGTGCTCCAGCACAGCAGCACATTCCTGGCAGTGCTGATGTTGCATTTGCTGTTGATCTGGATCTTGCATTTATAACTGGTGTTAGACAACTGTTGTTAAAGCCCCTGTAACTTTTGTGTTCCTGGCACATTTTGGTATACTACTTTTGGTACTCTGATTTAACTCTTTTACATAGATTAGAGACAAGACAAGCTCCTAACCTGACCAAAGCACTACCCTGTATTAACTGCCAATCTCTAAGTCATTCCTTGAATGCTGTTTTCAGACTGTTATCAGTTCATTAAAGTTTGTTATTATTTATGCAGTGGCTTTGTGCCTTGCCGGTAATCTCCAATGTCGGATCTTATCAAACTCTTTTGAAATTCTAGGCATATTGTATACCATTCATAGTATTTTTCTTGTCTGCCTTGGCAGGGATATATTTGAAGAATTCCAACAAATTATTTTAGCAAGATTTCCTGTTCATATATCCACATTGGTTAACTCTACTCAAATTAGGATTTTCAGCTCATTTCCTCATTAAATCCTGCAAAACTATTCCTATTCTATTTTTCATGGCTATGAATTCTGTTATGTTAATTTGTTTATATTATGACTTAAAAAAAATTCATATGTATAGATACTTTGCATATGCATGTGTACAGAAAAGTCTGTATATGTAATGGAGGTTACATTGAAGTATACTGGGCTTTAAAGCCGAATATTTTAAAATAGTTAATGCACTAAAAAATGCAAAGGATAGAGTTAGGAACAGATATTTGGCTGGAGTAAATGAATTTGACTTTGAATACATTTTGCTAACTTAAATGGTGTTAACTTGATTTATGTGAGATGAGGACTTAACCCTTAAGCACTGCACTTGCTTTACTTCATTGCCAAGAGATCAAAATGACTGTTGGGAAGCTTCTTAACATTTCTGATTTATTACAGATCTCTGTCCACATTTTGTATGGATTTCTTTGGCTCAAGAATTATACATTTATTTGCTGCTGCAAAAACAGTTCTTAATGTTTTATTGAATTCTATGCATTATATAATACTGCGTTTCAGATTAGCAGTTTCTTATGCTTTATTTTTTAATTATTTTACTGTTTTAGAATGTTTACTATCCTTCCCAGCTTTCTGTTCACATCTGTAGATCTTTCTATTACAATGAGGAACTTGGTAATTTCTGGTAAATACAGTAAGTAGTTTATTAATATTAGATTCATGCTTAGTTTGATTGTAATATTGGAAAAGTACCCCTTTAGAACTGAAAATAGTTCCTCCCCTTGAACTGAAACCAGGTGAAAAATTTAAGACTAACCCAAATGACATTTGTATTATCTAGTTCTTACTGGGCCTGTTTCTTAGATGCTGCAGTTTGGGTGCCACCGTCCTGTATAAATAGGGTCTCTGCCTCCTGTGGTGTTCAGGTCTCTCTGTTGAAGTGTGATTCTTCGCATGAACTACAGTCTGGCTTGTAAAGCATGGCAAAGAACAAGCAGTGGAGTATTGTGGTTATGGCTCCAAACAGAATTTTTTTTTCCTGTAAAAGTAAATCTTATTTTTTCCAAGGTTTGTTTTTTTTTTTTTTTTAATGAAAACTGGGTTTCTCCCTGAAAGAGGATTAATTTTTATGAAAAGAATGAATATGGTTTTAACCAATGAGAAAGCAAGACTGCTAGGAAAGGTTTTGACCAACCTGGGACCAGCCTTCTCATTATAGAAATATGGGATGGAAATTGGATATAAGAGATTTGAGCTTTCTCTACAAGCCAAGGAAACAGCTAGGGAAAACAATATTCATTTATGTCAGGAAGGTTTTAGGGACACCACAGGCTCTGCATGTGCTACTTAGCAGCCTGGTAACACACCAAATCCTGTGGTGGTTCCTAACATCTGCCACACCAGGGTTAGACTTCTTTCTTTCAATAGCAGATGAAAAGTCTTCAGTGTTGTACAAAGTGCAGCATCAGCCAGAGTGCTTGTTTCCACACAAGTTTATGATGAAACTGTATGTCCAGCCCACAGGAAAACCTAGTCAATTTTAGTATTGGTCTGAAAGAGACCTGAAAGATGAAGACCTCAGCTTTAACAAGCTTGGTGGTTGCTGCCCACTCTTCTTGCTGGAGCTATTCCATCTTGAGGGAGAACTGCATTTTAAGTACCTGTTCCCACATCTGTTGATTATATTAAATACCTAATATATGGAACTGGAGACTTATTTTCTGGTCATGGGACTGCACGAGGTCAATTCCATTTATAAACTGCTAAGCCCTTGGTTTGGTATGCCAGGAACAAAAATATCTAAAGGAGAAACTATATTTGTAAGTCCTGAAAGATAAGGCCCCATCTTTGAAATCCAGTCAGAAGAACTTTTTAATAACTACAAAACACCCCTCACAAAAGCATATTTATTTTCCCCTAGTTCACTGCTATCAGATTGTCACTATTGTGTGTTATTGTCACATTTCCCCCCCCACCATTGGTTGTGTCAATACTTTTATTGTTCATAAGTTTTTTGTCTTTGAATGAATAATAAGAGCACATTCTGATGTTCTTGATTGTTCTTTTGACCCAAGTATATTTACTTTGTGAAACTCCCAAGCTTTTCTCGCTAAGAATGTTTTTTATTGATTTATCCTTTAAAACTATGAAGATTTTTATGACAGTGAGGCTTGAAGCTCCTATCATTAATTTTAAAAGTTTAATTGAAATTAATCTTAATTAAAGTTATATTTTATAATTAAAATTAATTTTATAACAATATACATGCTTAACTCCAAGTATGGGGCTCAGCACAGCTACGGGTTGCTCAATGGACTAATAGCAATGCAGCTACAAACTTTGTTAGCTTCCACATAGTTATCATACCAATCAACACCTGAATAATTAAATTCATCCATTATCAAATTCTAGTCTTCTTTATCAGCTTTTCTCCCACCAGTAATTTTGTTGTCTTAATCTGGTTTCTTCCCTGAAATCTATGGCAATCTTGGAATTTCACCAGATAATCTTCCCTTTCTTTTTCATTAAGTTCCCTAACCCAAATTATTTAATGCAAAAATCTGAAGTCTTTAAAGAAGATTCCACCAAAGGGAAGTTTGATCAAACCATATTTTGCTTTACTAGAGACTACTAATTTTATCTTGTCGTGCCCTTGAATGAAATCCTATACATGTAAGTATTTGAAATTGCTATTAATTTTGTTGATTCATTCTCTTATTAATTTTCTTTCCAACTATTTGGAATTAAACTTAGCTAGATAAGAATTAAACTTAGCTAGAGGTATTAAAGATAACAAGAAGGTGTTCTACAAGTACATAGCAAATAAAAAACAGACTAGGGAGAATGTAGGCCCCCTCAGGAAGCTCTCAGGAGAACTGGCTACACAGGATTTGGAGAAGGCTGAGGTTCTGACTGACTTCTTTGCCTCGGTCATCACTGGCAAAGGCTCTGACCAAACCACCCAAGTCTTGGAAGGCTGATGCAGGGACTGTGAGAATGAAGACCTTGCGCCCACTGTAGGAGAGGATCTGGTTTGAGACCATCTTAAAAATCTGAACGTGCACAAGTCCATGGGTCCTGATGAGATCCATCCGCGGGTCCTGAAGGAGCTGGCAAATGAAGTTGCGAAGCCACTGGCCATCATATTTGAGAAATCATGGCAGTCAGATGAAGTTCCCGACGACTGGAAAAAGGGAAATATAACCCCCATTTTCAAGAAGGGGAAAATGGATGACCCAGGGAATTACAGAGCAGTCAGTCTTACCTCTGTGCCTGGCAAAATCTTGGAGCAGATTCTCCTGGATGGCATGCTAAGGCACATGAAAATCAACAAGGTGGTTGGTGACAGCCAGCATGGCTTCACTAAGGGGAACTCCTGCCTGACCAATTTGGTGGCCTTCTATGATGGGGCTACAGAACTGATGGACAGGGGTAGAGCAGTTGATGTCATCTACCTGGACTTGTGTAAAGCGTTCAACACTGTCCCACATGACATCCTTGTCTCTAAATTGGAGAGACATCAATTTGATGGATGGACCACTCGGTGGATAAAGAACTGGCTGGATGGCCGCACACGAAGAGTTGTGGTCAATGGCTCAATGTCTGTCTGAAGACCAGTAACGAGTGGCGTCCCTCAGGGATCGGTGTTGGGACCGGTCTTGTTCAACATCTTTATCGCTGACATGGACAGTGGGATTGAGTGCGCCCTCAGCAAGTTTGCTGATGACACCAAGCTGTGTGGTTCGGTTGATACACTGGAGAGAGGGAATGCCATCCAGAGGGACCTTGACACGCTTGTGAGGTGGGCTGATGCCAACCTTATGAAGTTTAACCATGCCAAGTACAAGGTCCTACACCTGGGTTGGAGCAATCCCAGGCACAGCTACAGGTTGGGCAGAAAAGAGGTTCAGAGCAGCCCTGCGGAGAAGCACTTAGGGATGTTGGCTGATGAGAAAATGAACACGGGCCGGCTTCAGTGTGCACTTGCAGCCCAGAAAGCCAACCGTATCCTGGGCTGCATCAAAAGGAGTGTGACCAGCAGGTTGAAGGAGGTGATCCTGCCCCTCTACTCTGCTCTTGTGAGACCTCACCTGGAGTATTGTGTGCAGTTCTGGTGTCCTGGTGTCCTCAACATAAAAAGGACATGGAACTCTTGAAACAAGTCCAGAGAAGGGGACTGGAGCAGCTCCCATATGAAGACAGGCTGAGAAAGTTGGGGCTGTTCAGCCTGGAGAAGAGAAGGCTGCATGGAGACCTCATAGCAGCCTTTCAGTATCTGAAGGGGGCCTATAGGGATGCTGGGGAGGGACTCTTCATTAGAGACTGTAGTGACAGGACAAGGGGTAACGGGTTAAAACTTAACCAGGGGAAGTTTAGATTGGATATAAGAAGGAAATTCTTTCCTGTTAGGGTGGTGAGGCACTGGAATGGCTTGCTGAAGCAAGTTGTGAATGCGCCATCCCTGGCAGTGTTCAAGACCAGGTTGGATGCGGCCTTGGGTGATATGATTTAGCGTAAGGTGTCCCTGCCCACGGCAGGGGGGTTGGAACTAGATGATCTTAAGGTCCTTTCCAACTCTAACTATTCTATGATTCTATGATTCTATTTCCATCCAATGTATCTAATAATTATTAGAAATGAGACAAGAACCAAATGCCTGCATCCATGCACCCTCTGAGATTCGTGGTTCATACGCATCTTTAATTAACGTAAATATAAGCATGGAACTTTCCCAAACTAATACCAAATTCTTTGATGTAATGTTCTTGCATATTTTTCTGTTGTAGTTTTGGTCAGGAGTTGCTTCTTGAGAAAAGCCTTGCATAACATGAAGCTTCATGCTCTTCTTAAACCTGACACCAAATGACGAGCAAAAGAAAAAGGGAAAGATTCCTGCTCCCTTTTATCCTCCTGCAAATCACTCCAACTGCTTTCATCTGTTCATTACTCTATAAATGCACCACCTTCCAAAATAAACTCACTGTTGAGCTAAGGGAAAAAGTGGGATACAAAAATTTGGGGTTATGATGAACTGAAGTGATGATCTTAGAAACTCATGAGCATTAATTAATTAAACCTTACTAGAACCAGTGAGGTAGGTATTATGGCCCATACTTCAATCCTGGCTGCAGTATGCTGTTTTTGTATCTCAATATCATTTTGTTAATGTGTATTCTGATGAGTGGACTGAAATGGTGTCTGACTAGAAGAGATGAGTGTGCATATATTTAAGCTATGAATATTCTGCATGATGAGCCTTCATATGGAAACAACTTTTTTTTTCTTTTTTTAAATACAGCCTTGTTCCTGAATAAAACATGCATGATAAATGAATTTAGAGAGCATTGAAGGGCTACTGACGATGCATAGGTATGTACAATATGTAACTCCTTCTGTTATCAAATTAAGATGAACAGAATTTTTCTTTGTTATTGAAAGTCTGAGTGTGCTTCAACAAATATGAAATGTTCTTTCTTTTGTAACATAATTTATCTAATTACTGTAAGGATTTAACCTACTATTTTAACTGCAATTATTAAAAATTTGAAGAGCACATGAATCTCTTATTAATACATCATAAAAGTTATTCTGAGGTTTCATTGCAAGGAACATGTTTTGTTTTTAGTACTGAGGTAGAGCTTTGACTCTTAATGAGTACTTTCCCCCCTTTTTTTCCTTCCTGCACTAAACAAGATGTTGTTTATTACTTGAAACATTATATGTAAGCCCCAAGAATATGTTACATGTGACTGGAGATTTGGCAGACTTTAAGAAATTGAAGTTTCCAGAAATTTTGCTATGTTTAAAAACCAGAGCCATGTTTTAAGGAAAGATTTCTACTTCCAAATATGTGGTTGCCTGAACCTTTTACATTTTGAAGTGAGATTCCTCTGCCAAATAACACACTGTACCTTAACTATAATAAAAAAGCAGAGACTCTGTGTTTATAAAAACATTGCAGGAGCAACTGTGATCATATTTCTTGAATTTATTCCATTTGTGTGCTCAAAAATACATTTTTATAGGAAGCTCTCTGTTGCACTGGTCACTTACAGGAGTAGAAGATGACATGTACAGGCAGAAGGCTGGCATAATGCAACAAACCAAACTGGTAAAGTACAGAAATTCAGAGCCAGACCAAAATATGAGGTCAAGGAAGTTGCTCTTATAATAATGGTGGTTATCTGTTTAATGTGTGATCTGGCACTGATACGATGTTGACCATAAGCAGTTATGCATGTTTCTGAACTGGTGGTATATGAGTCCCCAGTAACTATATGCAAGATAGATGGGCTGTGAAAAATGGGCACTCAATCTATTCTTGTGGTTCTTTGTTCTTAGTGTCAATTAAACTACAGATTAGTAATAGACAGAAATTCTGCTATTGTAAAACAATGCCTATATTCACTCTATCAGATGCCATAAACTTAAAATCCAATATTGAAACCAGTTTTATGAAGCAAGCTCGTGTCTGAGCTGATATACGCTGCATAATAGTCTTCTGAATATATGTGTGGTTAGACATGCTTTCCTAACTCTGGTTGTTATTTGAAACAGCTCTCTTTACAATCAAGTTCTAATGTCAGTGATGGTGAATGATGATCCTGTTCTGTATTTTGTCGTTCATGAGCCTGAAAGTGGGAAATGTCCTCAATGTATGGAGCTGCCTAGTGCTGACCTAGCAGGAGTTAAAAGCAGGAAGGTCTTTGTGATACCAAACAGCCTGAGCACGGATTAGGACTTGGGAGCTGCCATGCTGTGGCCCTAGCTCTGAAACCAATTTTTTATGACTTTGGTGAATTCACTGAACAGTGGCTTCTCTTCTTATTAGCTTTTAGTCAACTTGGATCCCACTGTTAAAACAGTCCCAATGTCCTCCTCTATAAAAAGGCATTGCAATTTTTTTCCTGGGCTTAGGAGGATGTGGCTAGAGTAGAAGCTTTATGGTTGAGCTAACTGCAGTAGAAACTGTGCTAATGAGCAATGAAGACACCCAAGAAAGCCTCTTCTCCCCAAGAGCAAGCAGTTGCACACAACTTAGCTCCTTCAGTATAAGTCCTGTGACCACCAGCTTGAATCTCTGTCTTTGCACAGAAGGAGCTGTGGCCACCAGCCCTCTCCCCCTACCACTGAGCTCTGTTGAGAAATAATCACTTAAAATGCAGCATGTGACTTCCTTAAAACAAGTCCCAGCTAAGGTTTAAGCAGATGGCTTCCTAAGGACTTCTCAAGGCACTTCACATAGCTTTGGCTGTTGCAAAGGTAATGGCTTGATGCTGAGTTTTTGACAAACTCAGCACTGATACCTGCAAGGCATTCCAGAGAGAAATAGCATGTCTTTGTTGCCTGAAATACTGAACTGAAAAAGAATTTAATGACCAGAGCACATCAGTTTATCATTGGTAATTTAGGAGCCGTATCAGTAACCTTGCAATAGTCCTGAAGTGGTTATGTGGCCATGGACTTTCATGTCACATCACATCACTGCAGCTTTGGTTGTCACTTCAAGACTTCCCAAATGTAACCTTTCATCCTTTTGCTTTTTAGAAGCATAAAAATAAGGGCTGCAAAAATCCACGATTGTGGTGGAGAACTAAATTAGGAAATATAACTGCTTACTGAAAAGCCACCCCCCTCTGAGAGAAATGTCAGTAACACAATGAACACTATTATTCCTTTACAACCAGACTGGGGGGGGGGGGGGGTGTTAAAGTCTGTAAGAAAGGGCACCAGTATCCTGTCAGTAAACCATGCTTCTGATGGACATTCAGTGCTCCCTTTTTGGGGTAACGCTTTCAGAGGAGTCCCTGTGCTCCTAGGCAGCCCCATGACTTGTTGCTCTGTGTGGGACGCAGCTGGAGGAGCTGTTTTCTTGCCTGCTGCTCCATTGCATAAGCAATATCATGGTAACTTTCCCCTTGTTACAGTCATGCAAGGCAATCGTTCAATCACCCGTAATAAATTGCAACTTCTGAAGTATCGTGAAATAGTCATGTGCAAAAAACGGCTTAGTCTGTCTAACACTCTCAAGTGCTGTGGGTTCCTTGCATTGAAAGAAACAACATATTCTCTGATAGGGCAGGGCTTTTTTCAACTTCTTCCATGATGTGTGTCTTATTTTAAGAGAAAATTGCCACATCCCTTCCCTTCACAGTCATGTGGACCCTCTACTACTTTCTGGTAATGAAATTTGTACTTTGCAAACATGATAGGGATTACCTCAATAGAAAAACACTGATAGCAAAATAATATTATTTTAACCTTATTTATTATGATTTTGCAGCTAAGGAAAATGTCCAGGACTACTGTTCTATTCATCTCTCTGCAGACTATCAGCAACAGCTTTGCAGGCAAAGCTGAGAACGAACAGTTATAATAAGTTGTAATAACTATGTGGACGCATTTTCAAGCAAAATGAGAAAACAGTGCAGGCTCTGTTGGCTGATGTCCTGTTATTTGGAAATGTTTCAGTTGTTTAAATAAGCATAGTTTAGGAAAAAAAAGTTAATTGCATTCCAGGTGACCTTGCAGTTCTTTCTTGGCATGTGGCATTCTGAGGGTAAATGAAGAGGTGAAAATATCTTTCTATACCAAGTTAATTCTAGTGAGCTAAATTGTCATAGAACAATTTGCTAATGTTGGGAACGTTTCATTTGGAAGGTGTCCTAGTGTCTTAGAATAATCTTCCTAGAAGATAAAGGGGTTTGCCTTGTGTGGTGGAATATTAAGGAAAATACTATAAACATTTTAACTGAAGCCACCTCAGAATTCATCTCTCCGGGGAAGATACTGATCTTTATACAAAGCTGCAAAATATTTGTAAATTCACTGGTAGGGAAAGCACATTTCACTAAGCTGGAAAATTTTCTTTAGAATATGCTTTTTTCAGTTAAATTTTTGTTCAGAAAGAGTTAAAATATTTTCCTTTGATGATATGGAAATAAAACATCTTCACAAGACCAAAGTTTTACTTCAATTTTATAATTTTGGTTTTGTATTTATTTTAAATGATATATTAGATTAACCTTCTATATTATTTCCACATCATTCGAATGAGTGCTTTTGATGTTTCTCATTCAACATTTTTAAAAATATCTTTCCCATGAGAAATTTTGACTTTTTGTTCCTATTCATTATTGAAAACACTTTTTTCTTACCAGTCTTTTTCTAGTGTGTTATCTACATCTAGCATCTCTAACTCATTTTTGTGTGGAAGGTGGTGCCAGGGGCTCTAACCATGGCTGGGTACAAGGCGGTGGGTGCAGGCAGGAGCAGGAAGCAGTGGATGTGTGCAGAGGCATCTCTGTAGGAAGTCTCACTGTATCTGCGGCGTTTTCTCTATGAGCTCCAAGTCTTTCCTGTGTGCAAATAAGGTTATTATTTGCATCTTAAACCTTTTGGTCTTCTTTGGGGAGCATGATGTAGGCAATGGTTTAGGAACATCTACCTGCAAGCCTTTACTGGGAGTCCTGGTACACAAATGACTGGGTTTCTGCTGGTCTGTGAATCTAATTCAGCTCATCTTGCACACAGAAACCCAGAATTTGGGCGTTGAAAGTGGGACCCATAAGATGGGGGCAACAGGTTGTTAAACTCATTCAGCTCTCTCTAACAATTCCTCCAGTTTTATGTGAGCCAGTGGATAAGGTGTGTCATCTTTAAGAAATATGTTGGTTTCTTAAAAATAGCTGTAAGAAGTGAATTAATTTCTCATGAAAGAGCAAATAAATTTTCACCTGCAAATTCCCATGGACTTCAGGCACTCAAGCAATCTCTTGTGGGAAGTATCTTTTGCAGGAGTGGGAGATACAGAGCTCCAGGATAATGGATGTAGTCACTTGCTTCCTTTCTGTATGTCAGCAAGATCATTGGAGATGCCAAAAGGATTTGGTTGTCTAACCCTGTAGAGCCTCTTTAGCCATTTGGAGATCCTTCTGAGTTACTCTGGAGCTTGGCACATTCCCAGTTTTCTTCCTTGGTATCCTGCAGGCTTTCTCCCACTCCAGCAGCACATTTTCTGCAGGAGCCGTGCTATTCCTCCCCTGCAGCCTGTGTGGCAGAAGCTGTTTGTGAGCCTCTGTGGGAGTTACTGCTACATTCGTGGATATGTACAAGTTTTGAAGTAAAAATATGACTTAGAATAGCTCCGCCTTACTCCTATTCCCTAGAAACATGAATTCAACAAGGCTTACTTTGAGTGTCTGTGAGGCACTGAGGGTATGAAAGAGTATTTCAGAGCAAGCAAGCTCATATCATCAAACACAGCAAGCTAGTACAAAAATCTAAGTGATGTAGCATGGTGCTGATCTAAAGTGGTCTTGGATACAACAAAAGGTGAACCTTCTTTCAGAATTATAGCAAATATATATATTTTTTTAACCTGGGAAGACCTTTAGGACTGCTGTATTTATTCTCGTCTTTCTTCCTAGTCCATTTTGGATGTGACTGAAACTGGCTGTTCTAGAGCTGGACTGAATGAGAGGGTTTTACTCCAGGCTCTGCCTGACCATGGGTTGGTTATAGGCACTTCAGAAAGCAAAAGCAGAGCTGCATGAATAACCTGCTACATGTCTAAGTTGTACTAACCACATGAATAAAATTTGGTTTCCAGTAGAATAGGCTGGTTTGCAACCCAGTTCATCCTGGAAGACACTGTGGGACTGCTCTAGGAAAAAAATGAATTTGCTTAAAAAATAATAGCTGTTCTACTCCTTCCCAGAGGGGAGGTGAAATCTGGAGGGGGAAAGATGAGGGGAGGCATACAGAAGGCAGCAGAAATGCATTATGAATTTATTTTTAAGTACTAATATATCCGAGTCATTTTAAACTATTTATTCTCTGGGATGTTTATGTATTCCGACTGAACATGGGATAACAGACTATATAAGGATATATGATATTAGTGAAGAAGAAAATTAACAGCTATAGTACTTTCTACTCTCAGTTCCTTCTCCACTAATGCCCTTACACCTTTCTTTTTCAGGATTTTTGTAGCATCCTAAACAGAAGGATATTGAAGGGAGCTGATTCTGCTTTGATCCTTGTGCTTGTTGTCAAAGCGCTTGGGATTGAAGAGACTGTTGGCTACAATTGACTGTGACAATTAGGAGATGATCAGAGCCCTAGAGTGGAGCACTTAAAGGGTAATTTACATGTCAGTTTGTCGAATAAAAAAAAAGATATTCAGCTAAGATTCCCCCCCCCCCCCCCCCCCCCCCCCGAGCCTTT
The DNA here is from genome assembly GCF_034315485.1 of Pezoporus occidentalis. Lineage (NCBI taxonomy): Eukaryota > Metazoa > Chordata > Aves > Psittaciformes > Psittacidae > Pezoporus > Pezoporus occidentalis. Next base: position 1,622,660 of record NW_026915877.1, read on the forward strand.
TAAACTGCAATTTGTGCTATAGTAAGAAAAACCTGGCAGAGGAGTTAGGATAACCATTTCCATTTGAAAAGAGGCAATCATAAGGCCACTGCTGAGCCTATTGTCCACTAAAAATGCTGATTTGCAGTCAGGGAGTGAAAGAGTGGAGACATCACTAAATAGAACCTTGTGCAAGGTAACTCCCCCTTGGTGGCTTTCTAATGTTGGCTGAAGGTTTTATACACCTTAAATCCTGCATTTGCTATCATTATAACATTGTTACTGATCATGAATGTCCTTTATAACAACAAAAAAATGAAGATATTGAGGGGGAGGTGGGTGGAACAGAAGCCACCAGCCAGTTGATAGGCTCACGCCAGCTATCTATTGTACCATATCTTTCTTATTCTTGTGCCTTTTGTATGCCAACATAATTTTCTTGTCACACTTTGCACTTTGCCATTTAGGCACCTTCCGTAACAGTTTTCTCATAGGTTTTCCATACCTATTTACACTTCTTTTTAGACACACATCGAGTAGACTTTATTTTTTTATAATTTTTTTTCCACGTTTAACCTCCTGAGAAAGGAAAAGAGAGAAGGAGGTGACAGTAGCCATTCAGTTCAGAGTTTGTCTTTCTGTAACTGTGGTGTGATTAGGCTGTAATAAAGAGTTTATACACACAGGCCTGAGAGAGGGCTGAAGTTAAGACAGATGAGTATTAAATAACCTTGCTTATGATAAGTCCTTTTTTATATGATAGCTCTGATAAACCTAGAGTTGCTTTGACAGTAGGGTTATATGAACTTATAAAAATATCAAGAAACAACACCTCCCTCATTATTCTGCTTGGTGTGAGCTGTAGCATATGTGATATTCCTAACAGTTTAAAGAAAGGATATTAGTGGATGCATATGTGGTTCCAGTGTTTGTATATGCAAATAAGTGTATTTATTTTGAGGTTGCATCATAGGCTTTTCTTACAGAGATGGCACTGACTCCTGTTTCATCTCCCCAAGAGAAGAAATGGTCATGTATTCCAGTTTAGGAACCAGAATTAAAGGCTTTGCTTTGTCACAATTATGACCAAGTAGCATTTGCTGCCCAGACATGTACTGCCTAAAAACCCAGGGGCCACTTTTCTGGGGAAGTTTTGTGGCTTTCAGTAAAAGCCAGGCATATACACGTCTCTGATTCTCATCCCAGTGTCAGACCCTGGTCAAACACCACTGACTTGAGCAGATTTGGGATTTCTATTGGTGCCAGTAGGATAAGGATTAAGCCTTGTGTGTCCATAGGGACACCAAAATGTCCTTTTCCTTAGTTATATGCCTTATGTTCTTAGGATTCTTGTACGTTGAACACCAGACAATAAAATTTCTGTTTCTGAACTTGCACTACAAACAAGTTTTAACCCTGCTTTTGATTTATTTTTTTTTTTTTAATACTTCAAAATACTTCTAAAACATGCAGCATTCTTCTTCATTGTAAGGTTTAATTCAAAGAAAATATTTTAAAACCTATGTTTTCTTCTTTAGGAAAATCATTATGTTGTAATTTTCTTTGGGATGTTATAAATGTGAGATGGTGGCTTTTGCCCTCCGTTGCTGTTGTACTAAACTTCTTTGAACATACCAATATTTGTATGTGTTTATCTCTGTATCCAATGTAAAGAACAAACAGGAATAAATAAAATCAGATATGAAGAGTAAACAGTACTACAGGGCAAGTCTGGAATGACTTTGGCTTCATATGTGTCTGCAGAATTGAGGCAGTGTAAATCTCTATTAAAAAAAATTAAAAAATCAGGCATAGCAGGAGGTCCTTGTCTCCCAGGTAATGGCTAAATGATGAGCAGATGAGTCATAGTCATATTGATTTAAGCATTTTTTTCCAGCCAGTCACAATGAACTCGATTTGTTTTCACTTTCCTCTCATAGGTTTGTATTTAAAGGACTCTCAGAGCACTAATTGTATAAAATTCTAGTAACTGCACATCCTCTTGCTGGAAAGATAATGAATGAATGAATGATTTGGGTTTCCTTGTAGTTCAGAATTAACTTTTTTTTTTTTTTAAATAGGAAGGAAGATGAAACTTTTACTTAGTGACAATATATTTTGAAAAGTCTTGATTTTTGAAGAGGTGTAGGTTAAAAAGCGTCTTCCCTAAGACTTTTGGAATGTAAAGTTAATTAGAATTTAATTGAGATGTGCTTTTTTAATGAATTATCCAATCTACTGTTCCTGATACTAAATAGAATTTTAAATAAATGAATGTATGTATTGATCATAATGCCAGAAAGCATATTATAATGTCCCTAGAATTGCTTTTCTTGCTCAAAAATACATAAAGAACAAAAGTCTACATAGTCACAGTAAAAATACACTTCCTTATGGAACCCTGGGTTATACAGATTTAGATCTAATTTAGATTTTAAGCTCATGAGAATAAAACATATCAGTGTAACTACTTTTTATTTGTGATAAATTATATTCAAGGTAAGGCATAGTACAACTTGACTTCTATTGGTTTGAAATAGTTAAAGATCATGACAAATTATGTGTAGTGAAATACTATGACCCCATTCACTACGTATCTTCTTCTTCAGTCTGAAATATATCCTTTTATTGCTTTCTGAATTAATAATATGATGTTGGACAACTACAGATGACTTCTTGTTAATTAGAATTTCAGACACACGCTATGATGCATCAGAACTTTCCCTATTTTCTGCTAATAGGACATACTGAGTGAATGGCAAAGTGCTTTTCAAGAGCAGGAAGGGAAAATGGTCTCCTGATCTGAGTAAGATGTTGCCTTGAGGAAAGGCACCTAACTTCTTAATGCCTGGCTTTCATCAAAATCTTTAAAAACTGTGGCACTTCCCAAAACTGGATGTTTGAGCAAGTGTTGAACTACAGACTAGTGATGTTAAAAACTCATCTGTTCTCTGTGGTGACAGAACATACTGAATATAGTTTATAGTTACATAAATTTGTAGTCTTTACTAATTGGTCTTTTTACTTGATCAGACCATAACTTCAAGGATAAAAAACAAATATAGCTCCATCATTGACTGTGGGGCAGCTGCAGCTCCACAAAATGTATACTTATCTGATAAATATCAAAGAAGGTAAGAACACCCTTTGAATGCACTTCTGATAGTAAAATGGCTTTAAAAGTCCATGCTACTTCGGGTGTTTCATCTTAAGCAAATTTGAAATTTAACCTCTGCATCTCCTGGGTTACACATAGTATTGAAAAGTCTTGCCCTAGGCCTAATATTGGTGGTATATTTCAGGTTTCATTGTACCCAAATAATTTTAAAACTGAAACTGACAATTGACCCTTTGATGGTCTTGTCTCCTTTTTATTTCAAGCTGGGCCTTACTGTAGAGTTTGGATTAAAAGCATAGTCATAAAAAAGTCTACTCCAATGAAGTTTTCAAAAACCAGGGAAAACAAACCAAACGAAAGTCCATGTACAGATTGTTTTTCAAAATTCCCTCCCAAAAGGCAGAGATAGGGCCAAATGGAGTTTGTTCTGTTGAGGCAGAAAGGAGTTCACTTTCTGCCAAATGGAGTTTGTTCTGTTGAGGCAGAAAGGAGTTCACTTTTGCTTACCGATCATGTAGTCCCAAGTTTTGCTTTCTGAAGGCAAACCCCAGCTGAAGCTGAGTCATGCACCTTGTATGGTTTTGCTTTGCTTGCTTATATGAGAGTGCCTTCACAGTAAATTCACTGAGATGGCTCTAACATCAAATAGGCTCCTAATCTGGAAGGCCTGTGCCATGGTCATGCACATTTTAGCCCAGTAGAGTCCTTGCAGGCCCTGCGCAGTGAAGGACAGACCTGACTACTAAATTTATTACAATTCAGTAAGCAAAGCTGATGAAACCAGATCATTCCCATGCCTGTTGAGGGTCTGCCTGGCATATCAATGTAGTTCAACTGCTGTTAGCACTGGCAGGAGCGGTCCATTTGGGTGGAGCTATTGATTTGTGCAGTGATGGCAACAACAAAGTCAGGCTTAAGGAGGAAGAACATTTGGATTTGCTTTCAGAATTCCGAGGCTCCAATAAAAAGGGTGTAAGAAATGCTGGGCAAAATAGAGATCTGCACATACATATTAATTCATTATTTATACCATTTTGGTTTTAACAGCAGTGTTGATGACATGAATATTAAACTGCAGTGTTAAAGAGGCTCTTAAGTGGACATACAATAGCGAGAGAAAACATTTAATTCTGGTGAAGTGGTAAGGCGTCTGAGTTGTGCTCAGTACCACCAAGATACTCAATCAAGAGATCTTAATATCTCCTCAGCCCAGAGTGTGAGGGTTTGCTTCTTTCACATACATATGGTCTGTTCTCTCTAGTGTACAAGGTACCAGACAGGATGTGAAGAAGAAACCTTCTCATCCAAAGAGGGATGAGATGACAGCTGCAGTATCACCCTAAGCATGAAGGTGTCTGGTTCAAAAGCTGCACGAGAGAAGGTGGTAGTGTTATTCTGCATATTATTCTGTGTAATCAAAACCTGTATGTTGACTTATTATGATTGAGGTAACATTGTTATCACCACCTCAAGCCTCACTCCATGATGTTAATGCTGGCTCTGTGACTGGAAGAGTAACCTGTCTTTTTCAGAGTAACCTGATTTTTCCCCGTAGGGAGCCAGCCATTTTCTTTTCACAGAATCATAGAATGGTTTGGGTTGGAAAGGACCTTAAGATCATCCACTTCCAATTCCCCTGCCGCAGGCTGGGACACCACACGCTAGACCGTGTCATCCAAGACTCCGTCCAGCCTGGCCTTAAACACTGCCAGGGATGGAGCATCCACAGCCTCTCTGGGCAACTTGTTCCAGGGCCTCCCCACCCTCACAGTAAATGCAGTTGTTTTCATCATTCAGAGAATCTTTTTGGTAAAGGATCATCATTCAGAGAATCTTTTTGGTAAAGGATCAGCGCAGCTTACAGATGGCATCACTAATGGCACAGCTGTCTGTGAGACACCCAGTGTCTCACTTGGGTGACATCTGGGGCACTACACTGATTTCTGTCAGTTGGAAATCATGATAATTTTATAACAACTAGACTGTCTGTTCCTATCCCAATTTAAAGAAAAGATGGTAAATGAAAAGGTTTCCGAAGCACAACTGTATTTATTGTTGGCTATCATAAGGAAATGAGACTTTGCATTCTTATCTGATAAATACATGGAAATGCCTTACTGTGTACTACAAAGGAAAAGTCACAGAAACAATTCAGTATTCCAGTTTGCTTTCCTAAACACTCTAAGATTTTATGAGCCTAGTGGTATTTCATATTAACAATGTTTTATAACTGACATGGAACTGTTGGAACAAGCCCAGAGGAGGGCCGCGAGGATAATAGGGGACTGGAGCACTTCCTGTATGAAGATAGGCTGAGAAGGCTGGGGCTGTTCAGCCTGGAGAAGGCTGCGTGAAGACCTCATAGCAGCCTTCCAGTATCTGAAGGGGGCCTATAAGGATGCTGGGAAGACACTCTTCATTAGGGAATGCAGTGATAGGACAAGGGGGAACAGGTTCAAACTTAAACGGGCAAGGCTATATTGGATATAAGGAAAGTTCTTTACTGTAAGAGTGGTGAGGCACTGGAACGGGTTGTCCAGGGAAGTTTTGAATGCTTCATCCCTGGCAGTGTTCAAGGCCAGGTTGGACAGAGCCTTGGGTGGCATGGTTTAGTGTGAGGTGTCCCTGTCTGTCGCAGTGGGGGTGGAACTTGATGATCTTAAGGTCCTTTCCAACCCTAACTATTCTATGATTGTATGATTATGGAACATACACACCTGGATGCTTAACATGTTCTTATTTTTTTATGCTGTATGTACAAACACTGGACAAAATAACACTTCAGATAGTTGAAGCTAACTATGGAGAAACCACAACTCAGCATACCTCCCACTGAGCTTAAACTGTCAACAACCTGTAGCGTAAGGAAACATCACTCACTGGTGTTAACTTTGCCTTTATGCTAGATTATTAGCTAAAGGAGGAAATGTCCAGAAGAGAAGAGTTTGAAGAACAGGGCTGAAGAAATGTAATAGCTATGCTGTACCTGTGATCACAGATTGTTTTTCAAAGTAAGATAAGGTGTAGCTGCAAAAGGTGTAGAGCTGCTTTCCCCGCTCATCTGCCAGTAAAGCAGGTGATTTCTGAGGATCTGTTTTCCCCAGGCTGGTGCAGGAGGTCTGCATGAGAGAGGCACTTACTGACAGAGATGGTCCTGTAACGCACTCATAATGCCTATGATAAATTTGGCCTTAATCCTGACTACAGAGAAATAATTTCCCTTGACCAGCACTTTGGCTTTGTTGTATATATAATTAACAGATTAGAGCATGCACTTGGAAATAAAGTAGAAGAGAGACTTAAAAAAAAAGGAAGTTGTACTTACTGAGCCATAGTCTCTAGTTATGCATGTGGTTGTAACTCCATTCAAGAAAGCAGCATTGCTCTGCATGGAGCAGAGACCTGCACCTGAGTTTCAAGTTCTTCGGCATCATTTCAGGGCATCAGATGGGACACAGTGGTGCAAAGTGGCCCCAATGTAAATGGGAATTGGATCTTTCTCTGGCAATATGCAAAGAGAAAATTGTTAAAAGTTAACTGTTTGAGCATCTTAAATTACTAAGCACACACACAAATACCTTATGAATTCTGAGCTTGACCTCATTGGCCCCAATGTAAATGGGAATTGGATCTTTCTCTAGCAATATGCAAAGAGAAAATTGTTAAAAGTTAACTGTTTGAGCATCTTATCTTACTAAACACACACACAAATACCTTATGAATTCTGTAGCTTGACCTTATTTAGATAATTCCACTTTTACTTGATCCACAATGCCAACCAGGCTCTAGAGTAACCAAGAAAAAACATTGCCTTCTTGCTGGACACGTCTCAGAAACAGGGCCAAGAGACTCTCAGATTCAGGTACTGTCAGTAAAAATCCAGGTGCCGAGCCTCTGTGTGGCCCTCACTCAGACAGATGCTGACCCCATGTACAGCTGTGGAAGCTGGATGCTAACTCCACACTGTTGTAAAACCCAAGTGTGTGAAAAGAGAACTGAAGTCTCAAGTTTGCAGTGCTTTAAATAAGTCTGAGGCTAATGAGAAAATTAGCTTTGACATTCTGAATTCATACTGAAAAGTGTAAGAGAAAATGGGATGATTATTATTAATAATCAGTAGCAGAAGTCAAATGTCTGAAGGACTATTTGAACTATAACGATATCCTCTTAAAAGTTTGAAATGAACTCTTCATAAAAGTTTGAAACTTGGATATTAGTTCATGTGCATTTCTTTAATGTCTGATTAGCAGAAAGTGTAGACCAGATGTTTTTCCCCTTTCTTTATAGATAGCTAACTTTTGCTTTTTTCTTTAAAATGTAAAATATGCATCATAGTTTGGAAAATATTCACAAAAGATTACTTCATACTTTGAATTGGAGTTGCCTTCCAGAGGGATACATTATAGTCTGGTCAGATGCAATTGCCTACAACTACTATTACCTTTTTTAAAAAAGTTTTGCTATCTTGATGAACTTTCATTAACAGCTCGGCATAGCTTGAGATACATTATTTATAAGATAGGAGTTTCTTCTTCAAGGATATACAGAGCCAGATACCGAAATAATGTCAAAACTGCAATTTTTCCATTGGAGATGATGAAAGTGCATTTGATTGCACTTATTCCCTATTCCATTCCAGTGCCATTCCAACTATAATTTTAATTCTTCTGTAAAGAAAATATTTTGACAACATAGAAAGACATTAATGATGCTCAAAACTTGCTTTTTCTCCTTTTTCTCCTTTTCCTCTCCCACTGTTGTTTTTCAAATCACTGTCTTCTTTTTTTTACTTTTTTTCTTTCCCCCCCCCCCCCCAATAGTTGTTAAAAAGGCCCTTTCTCAAGTTAGCAAAATAAGCCCATCAGCAGGGAAACAGTGCAACCCCCTCCCAGGTGGGAATAGATACTCACTTGTATTCTCTTCCTTCACCACCATTTTGTTACAGCCCTGAAAAGCAGCAAATGGTGGTTATTGTTTCTTTGCAGGGTATGGTTTTGTACTGGATCCATGTGCAAAGTGTAAACATGTCATCAGTCCTCATTTGCTATATCCAAAAACATTCCCCATGTCCATATTTGATTTTCAAGTGCATCTGTGCACTGATTGAAACCCTCCCAACATGCTGCTACGCAAATGCAAACCCACACATTGCTGATTTTGAATCAAATGCTCTTATGCTTCCACACTTCCATTTCAAAGTTTGCCTCAGAGTTACAGTATGTGCCCTTTTAACACATTTTTTCCCCTCTGACAAAGAGATGCCTGTGTTCATCGCAGGAGCCTGGTTCAGTCTCTTCCATTTTGTTCTTATTTATTCCTTGGAGCCTGCTTTTATTTTCACAGCTTATTTATCCTTTGTTTACAGCCCACATGTGCTTTTAAGCAACAAAACCAATATTTAAACAAAGGAAGTAAAGTGCTGAGTTATAATATAGGAATTTGCTATAGATAGAAAGTTGTATTACAAAGAGCAATGAATTTTACTATTAATGTAGTACTTCAAAAAGGAGAGAGAGAAAGCTCATTGAGTTGCAAATTTTTCAGAAAAGATGAATCTATTATAAAGTATGATGGAACATTTTCTTTTTAACACTCATCAAACTCCTAGTCAAAAAAAAAACAAAAAAAAAAAGAAGAAAAAAGAAAAAAGAAAAAAAACCCACAAACCAAAATATGAGTGCAAACTTGTAATTTTAAAACAAATTGTGTTGCACCTAATTATTTTTTCCAACCCTTCCAACGTACAAGAGTTACCTTAACTGCAAAGCTGTTGTACCCTTTGCCTGTCATTTTTAATCAGGTTGTTTTAGGTAATTTTTGTTATGCCCCTCATTACTGAATTGTTTATCAATAGGTGCACCAAGTGTCACTAGCTTTTCTCATCAAGCCAGGTCTGACAAAGAGCTGCAGTGCATGGGAAAGAGGCAGCTAGGTGAAACTAATGCCATAGATGTTTGATTCATTAGGAGCTTATTGTTAACGGGGATGTCTGATTGTAAAGGCTCAGTCAAGCAAAAGAGTGCAGAGTAATCAGTCGGATTTATAGTTTGCAGGGCTCAAAAAAAAAAAAAAAATCAACATAAACCTTTGGATATAGCAGAAACAGAAAAATCCCCTTTGGGCAGCCCTAACCTGAGACCAGCCAAATAAGGTCATGCTACATGAAGGTTGCCTGTTAGGTGATGGAAGATATAGGAGGATTACAGCCATATGGCATGGCCTATCATACCTTCTGACTTAAGATAACAAAGCCAAGCTTTGTGCTTAGCTGTTTTTGACTGACATCATCAATTTTATTTTATGTTGGTCACCTCCGGTAACAGGAAAAAATGGCCTAGGGTTGATAACACATGCCTGTTTTTTTTTAGTATTAAGATGCCTTACAGCCAGTTTTGTGTTGTAAAAAATTTCAAAGAATTAGTAGCTTGTTCTTCTATCAACCATCCTCCAGCAACTGTCAGCTCCCCCCCTCCCTTGTTTTCGGTTTGTACCTTGTAAATGAGAGACAGCCTTATTCAGAACCAGATGTAAGGCTCCTAGAGAATGAGCGTAAGCTGTTGTACTTTAAGCCTAATGGGAAGTTTTATATGCAAGGGCCTTGAACTGATTAGTATAATTCCCTCTTTAATACAGCTGTCCTTCCAGATTAAGGTAAACCAAATGTTGCAATCAGAGATTAGTGTACCTTGCCAGTTATTAACATCCCCGGTTGCTCGGCGAGCACGTCAGACACTAATGCTGTGTATTTGCCACTTCCATGCTGTAACTTGAACTTCTGCACCTGTCAAAGCATTCCAGGGAAGAGAGGGGTATTATTGGGAAGCAAAAGTTTTATACCTGTTACACCTGTTTGGTTTTGTCACTGCCTGAGATTTTCTTTTTTTCTTGCCAAGATTGCCAGGTGGTTTAATCCACTCCTCTGTTGGTTTTATGAAGAAAGACTTTGTCTGTTAAATTGCATTTGTTGCTCTCATCTGCTTTCCCTTATTGAGTACGTGCTACTCACCTAAACTCCTTTTTTTTATTTATTTATTTTTTCAAAGTTTTTTTTTTTTTTTTGCCTCCCCCTGCTTTTGCAAGGACTCCCCAGCTGCTCTTTGTGTGCTGAGGATGCATTTTCGGGCAAGGAGAAGCAGCACCCTCTCCTGCTGTGCTCACATCAGCGAGCGGTGCCTCTTGCCCAAGGTGGGTCACGCAGTTGTCTTCTTGCATTTGGCAGGATATCCTGTCCACCAGCAATGCAGATGTCAAGGGGGACAATGTCCACGTTATTGAGGGAAGATCTTTGCCTCCCCCCTACCTGATCAGACTTTCTAAATAAATGTACACCGTAAACAGACTTAAAAAGCTTAGTGGCATTGAGAGTCTTGTGTGGCATGCAGGAAATTGATAAAGTTAGGCCATGCAAAATAAATGCCCCTCAAATGCATTTAATTACTTTAGAATACCATTAATTTACCTGTAAACATAGGAATCTTGGAGAAAGAGAGATACACACCATACAGAGGAAGATGCTGCTAACTGAGGTCCATTTCATTTACACCGACAGTTATTTAAGCACACAGTTTTAGAATTAGCAACAGACAGGGAGCATTTGCCTTTTCTAGATGAAAAATACCCCCCCCCCCCCCAAAATGGCCCAACCCCTGCGTTTAAATAACCTCCCCCCACATCCACTCAAGCACTGTGCTGTTAAGGGAATGAATGCAGGGCTGAATGAGTAACAGCTGTAGTTTCTGGAATATTGTTACTTCCTAGCAAAGACCACGCTAAGACATTTTTTTTTAAATTGAATAGATTCCTTATTAAATAGATAATTGACATAAGGTCAAAAATCACCATTTTAGCCCAGTCCCCTAATAGTAAAGTTTACTGCTGGCTGAACACTGCCTGCACGTTATGGCTTAATTGCAGATTTTTTGAAAAGACAAAATATGTTCATATCTGAGGAATTATGTCTTGCAGCCTACTAAATATGCTAATGCAATACTAAGCAGGGATAAAGTTCTTGCCATACCACCCAACAGTTGCGTGGGACATGCTGCCAAGTTATTGTTAATTGTAAAGCGCAAGCAGGCTTTGCAATCCATCTTAATTGTCATACTTACTCCAGGTTTGGCGATAAGGCTACATGGGCTGTTTTAAAGTGACAATGTTGACAAGGGGAAAGGGTGTGGACCTGGGCTTGCGGTTCTGGAGGGGTTATGTGCTCTGACCTGCCATAGGTTGATATGGACAGTTTGCAAGGGGATTTTAGTTGTCATGGGGTCCCCAGGCAGTTGAATGGAGTGACTGTCTGTCCTGCTTTTTCCTGTTAGGATCCTGACACGTGGAGCATTGATGAACTCAGCATAACGTTGAATAGGAGCTTTTTGGCAGCTGAGACACAAGGGCTAAGCTGCAGGTCAGAGATAACACTAGTGCAGATCTCCTCATGCACACAGTTAGTAGCATGCTTTCTTCCCTCCTGAGTGCAGGAAATAGCTCATGTTAAATACGTTCACTTTTCAGTTTTCCTTTCTTCTAAAACACAGCTTGACAGATTGGGCTTTTCAGCCTCCCCCCCCCCCCCCCCCATTTTTTTTCACCACCTCTGCTTTCTACCTCAGAAATACTCTTCAGGAAGCAGGAGTTAATCTTGGTGAGGAAATGATAAGGTGATACTTGATTTTTCAGGGGAAAGCAGAAGGATATGACTGCCTGGTAACTGCACAGAAATTTGCAGGGATGCCTTTTTTTAGGGCTTCCCTTTGCTTTTTCCTTTCTCTTCCTTAGAGTGGAGGACAGCAGGTCTGGCTGGAGGTAGGCGCAAAGGGTTTAAATAGCACTGGGGGCAGGAAGGAAGTTTTGGGAAGGTACATCGATAAAAGCTGCTTCCCTGTACTTCTCTATCAGCTCCCTGGATCAGGTGAATCGGATTGTTCCTTTCCCAACTTTGATGCATCCTGGCTGGCACAGAAATGTGTCTTTGAAGTTGTTTTATATTCAGCCAAGTCTTTTACACAGCTCAAAAAGAAAGAGGGCTAGCATTGTCTCTGCTAAATGATGTCAAGGCAGCATCCTGTGTATAGAGACAATGTTGAAGCCTCTATCTACTCTTGGCATTGCTATTGAGGCTGTTGAAGTGTTTATGTCAGGGAGGCTTGAACCTGATGAAGATTTGGGGAGCGGGTTTGCTTCTTAACAGCCTTTTGCCTGTGCATGCACACACATGTATGCACTTGTTGGGTGGTAGCAAGCCTGAGGTAGCTTGACTCGTCTCACTGAGCACCAGCTAGATGCTTCACAGAGCCAGAAATCCTCCCCAACATGGGTGGAAATGTTCATGTTTAGGTTGGGTTTTGAGGCAGAGTGGGACCTTTCCATGGGAAGAGCCTTTCTGGTGATGAGGGGCACTTCTCCCAGCAAGTTGGAGCTCAGCATGGCAGAGCCAGGATAAGACCCTGTTGTGAAGGCCTGTCGCATTAATGTATTCCTGTGCCTGTGTTTAGACTTCCAACGACTTAACTGGGCCTCTGCAGTGAACTGTTTGCAGCCAAGGGGCCAAGCCTATTGTTTATTCCTGTGGCTATCACTGAGAGCCGCTCAGACAAGGAGAAGGGCAGACATAAATAATGCCTTTGTTACACTTTGGATGCTCTTTTTGCTATCCTGAACATTTCATACTCACTCTTGAGTGACTTCAGCAGCTTTTGTGGTAGATGTATATTTTCACTTTCTTGAATAGGAGAGTGGCTGAAAAAGGGATGGCAGAACCCAGTTGTGTTGAATGGCCTGATCCTTGCAGGGTACTGCTATCCCTTGTTTCCTTCTTTCTGTCTGAGCAGAGGGGCTGTGGCCACAACTGGTGCTGCTCGGAGCTTGGGGAATGCTTCCCAGCTGCTGCAGCAGGGTTGCAAATTTTTCCTTGGAAAGCAGTGCAGGGAGCTCTGTGTATTTTCTTTGCTAAGTCGTGAATTCATTATGAAATTTATACAATGAGATCTATGACTCTGCTAATATTTCCACAGAGCAGTTCGGCCTTTTCATTCCAGAGAGGGTTGGACAGGAGCTAAGAAGATCTGGCTTTTGTTTTCAACTCTTCTACAACTTCCTGTATGACCTTGGGCAAGTTGCTTAATCAAGCTGTCTGAGCTTTCCTTTGTAGTAATGTTATTTGCAAATGTTAGAAGAGTCGTGAATATGCATAGTTGAATTGGTAGGTGATATTCAGGTACTAGTTGGATACCTTGTGAAAATAAAACAGCCCTGTAAAATTAGAAAAGTGAAGTCTCAGTATCTCAAATGTAGAATTCAATGAAATGCTGACAGCAGCAAGATGCTGGCTGACCTGAATTTGGTTTAGGTGCATGTAGTGCCAAAACTGGGCAAGAATTTTTCTACCCAATTGAATGAAACAAATTGTGCAAAGTTATCTAAATGGGGGTCAGTGAGCGTGTGTAGTAAGAGTGTAAGAGAAATCTGAAGACAAGACCTGAAGATGAGGACAGAGAGGCACCAGGGACATAGAGATGACATGGTAGGGTTATGCTAAATGCTGAACTTTCTTCTAGGAAGGCATGCCTTGCTGGCCTTGCAGGTAGAGGAGAAGAAAGCCTGTGCTCTCCATCCCTCAGGAAAGGTGAGCTTGTCTTAAGAGCACAGCCCATATGGTTAAATAGCAGGTTCTAACACAGTGACAAGAGCAGTTGACCCTCGGTTTGGGAGGGTGAGCATAGAAGTGCTGGAATGTGCGCACACACACACAAAATAAAATGTGTGTGTGTGCTACAGAAAGCTCACACTGCTTTCATTAAGGCAATGGACAACTAAGTACTTGAAGATCTGTGATAGGATGCATTTTTTAAAGTGGTAAAATTACGTTAATAAATACTAGCATATCTAAGAACTTGATCACAGCTGGGTTTACAGGGAGTGGTAATATCTTTATTAAGCCAACTGATATACTTGAAGGAGGAAAAATAGATGAGCCTTCTACAGGGCTCTTTAATTAAAATAGGTTGCTTGTGTCTAGTTAAATAATATGCAAACTCTTAAGGCCAAATGCTACAACCAGTTACTATTAGTGAGAAACTGTAAACTACAAAATCCCAAAGTAGGAAGTCCCATGGAGATAAAAAAAATCTAAAGAACAGTCAGAAATGTGCCCTATATTACTGATGGTTCAAGCGGTATTAAGTTGTGAAGGGCTGGAATGTAAACAGAGTTACAGATGTCTGATGCAGTAGGCTGAATTAAGGAAGCAGGAACTGCACTCCTTCGCTTGGGAAGTTTGGAAAAACACCTTCTGTCTGTCTTTAGCTGAAACAGTTAAAGTTTTGTTTAACCTACAAAGTAATTCAAAAAGGAATACTCCAGGCAACCAGAGTTGTTTCTTCTATGGCAAAAACAGGAGCTATGCAAATCAGCAGAAGATGGTCCTAGTTCAGAGAGCTACATTTTAGAAATGACCTAACAAGAGAGGGTAATAGTTAAGGGTAAGTTATGTCACAATGGCAAAAACTACAGCTGTATACACATATGGTTACTTGGTTTAGGCATGTCTGCATCTTACAGAGGCAATTATTTTATTTATCTTTATAACATAAAACTAATGATAACTTTTTCCCTTGGGGTGAAGTGCAAAGGACCAGTTTTTGTTTCCTAGAAGAGGGTGGGAGAACAGTCTGAGTTGGCTAGGAACACTGGTAATCCTGATACTTCACTTCCCAGCCTTTAAAGACTACAGCTTTATCTTATCTCCCTATGGTTGCTGTTACCCCTGCCAAATTCTGCTGATGGGCTGCTTACATTTGCTTGTGATTTGCATAGGTTAAGCATAGAACAGAAATTGGATGTTATACTTTCTGGTGCAGGGTCTGCTCCTTTTAAGAATTTACTCCCAGTCAGAACAACCTGTTGTTTTGAAGGAGTGATTTTTGGGGGGTTTTATTTAATTGCAGTAGCATAAATCAGCTCAGAACCCACCTTTGCAGGTCCAGTGGGAGAAGTGAATCCTGGTGTTGCAGGAGGTGAGCTGTGTAGGAATGTGGCCTCATTGCAGGCTGGGGTGAAAAAGTGGCTAATTTGTTCCTCAGAGGCAAAGCCACTCTCATGAATGTTACTTTGGGACATGATAATCTCCTACTGCATTTATAATGTTGATGGGCAGTGGTCTTTGCTGAAGATTTCCGTGAACTTAAGTTTCTCAGATCCTACAAGGTCTACACACCCTGCTGCATGGGACCATTTTACAATGGACAGCCCTTACAAACCTGAAATAGTTTTTGTCCTTTTTGTCATGATTGTTGTTGGTAAATTCATATAAATGGGAAGTGCCATTTCCTTCACATTGTTTGAAGTGTATTTGTTCAAGAAACAACTGAATAAAAGTTTTCCATGTTTAAATCAGGAGAGCGCTTCCCTAATGTCCTAAGTCTAAATTAGTATTCTTGATGACCTGACGAACTCAGAATAATAGGGCAGCCAAGTTTGGGTATTAAGGCATCCTAGAAGTTAATCTCTCCCATAATAAGTAACCCTTTTAACTATATTTTGTTGTTTTTTTTTATTGTTTGTTTTGTTTTAGAAATTTTGATTCTTATTTATTTTTTACTGCCAGCTGAAGTGCTGAATTGGATGAAAAAAAGGGGCGGAAAATACCTCTTTTGGAAATATTTTGTTTGGATGACAACTAGGTAACTTCAAAGACACCTTTCCTGGGTGGGAGCTCTGAGGCAGATGAGAATTGCTGTGGCAACACGGTTTTCCTGATTTTTCTTTTTGCACATGCATTTAAATGCGTAACTTTCAATTAACAGAATTTATTTCAGAGTTCTGTGAGTGCAGAATAACTTCATGATTTCCCTCCTAATTCCTCAGTTTTTTGCTGTTTCATGAGCCTGAAACAATAGCAGTGGAAACAGAAATATCCCTCGACTGCTAGTAAAGAAATAGGTGAGACCCTTATAATTAAATCAAGCAATATAAAAAAAAAAAAGAAAAAAAAATCCATTGAATTTGTTTTTGTGAGCAGTGCTAGTTGCCTTGCCAGTCTGAAGCTGGCACTGTGGGTTTGCTGTAATCACTGAGCTGAGAAAAAGAGACACGGATTGTGTTTGTTTGTTTGTCATCATGGAGTTGAGCAGGACTTAAGCAGTTGAATGCACCACACTTGTCTTTGCTTTCATCCTTTTCTCTCTGATTCTGGATTCCATATAAATTCCCCTCAATTCTTTCAATCTGTTTTTGACTCTCCTTAAGAGTTAGGATTTATATATATCCCATGTGAGTATCAGCCTGGAAATTGTGCCTTTTTGGTTTTAAAAATGAATCATGTTAAAAATCAATTACATGTGTAACTTTGAGTGCTTTGCTTAAGCACTACGTCTTATGGGAGACTATCTCCTGTGTGTGTGTGTGTGTGTGTGTGGCTTTGCCTTGGGGGTACCCAAGCAGTACCCCTCGTTCTGGCCAGCTGTCAGGTCTGTAGGCAGGATGGCATCTTGTTTTTTTGTGGTACAATGAGGCATTGTGGGCAAATACCCAGAATGTGAATCCTGAACATGGTGCAATATGTTGCAGTGTAGCGTGTAGACCTTTGGGTTTCAACACAAAATTGGTCAAAGATTAGGAGAAGGAAAAAAATTTGAGATGAAGAAATACTGTAATCAAACAAGATGGCACAGAGTAATTCCAAGGAAAATAAAACCATTCCTTTAGTCAACCAATCCTGATTAGTGCACTTCATCACTGAAGCCAATAATCCTCTATCACTTGGAGAGCAGCTTCAAAAGGTCTGTGACATCCAGTATTTTTAATGAAGCTGGTTGAAGATCAGACACTGAGACCACAGTGACTTTCTTGGGAATGGGGTCTCTGCTTTGCTGGGTTTCTCTTGTGCCACATGGAAGGTTGCATCCCCCGCCCAGCATCCTCCCAGCATCACATACTGCTTGCCACAGCCCTGGCTATAAAGCCTGTGCTAGAGGCAAGTAAAGGGATGGAAAGACATGTGGTGGAAATATGTTGCGCTCTAGTTTCCCTGGGCTTGCAGATGGCAAACTCAAAACTAGTACAAGCTAGCCAGAGCAGCCCAAAGACTGTTCTTACGCACTTTCAAAGCTAACCTTTAGACACAGCAGTTAGTGTTTGCCTGTAGGCTTGCTAATTTGCTTGAATGTTGCTGAGGTCTGAGGATGCAGGTATAGCTTTGAGTATGAGTTATGGATCGCTGCTTTGCTCTCAGCTCTACCACTTGATCCCCATGACTGCAAATCACATCCTCAGTGTAGCTGTCTGGGCAGTTGTCTCATACTTTCAGATCCTCAGCTGGTGAAATATTAAATGGGGTGGTCCCGTTCAATTTGCTTTTGAGTAAGTGAGTAGCCAAAGGACTCATCTGATAAGTCAAGTTGTCATTTCCAAACCAAGGCACAATGAAAAGATACTGCTTTTCTGGACCCCATTTCTGGATGCTGCAGTTATGATCAAGGGCTTTACTCTGACTTCCTTTCCAGCTGACCCTTCTGGGAGGCAGGAGAAAGTCTTGAGCTGTGAGACAGCAGCAGGGATAGGCATCACATGCTGGCAGTGTTGAATTGGTGTGGTTTGTGCAGAGCCATCCCAGCTCAGGCTACTCCTCAGCCAGACACAGTGATGAGGGTGGGCTGGGAGACCTGGGCACTGTGGCCTTTCCAAACTCTTAATGTTCTAGAGTTTGGGTACATAGAATTGCCTGATCTGGTAGGTATGCAGTTAACAGAAAATCTTGTAACAAAAACACTTGTATCAAAAATGCCTTGTGCTGTAAACAGGCTAGCTCTAGCAGAAGGGCATCTCCAGCATCCTCATACTGTGTATTTCTTGTTTGAAACCCTGGTGTTTTCTCCTTCTCCTTGTTAACCTGACCTTCTCACTTACTGCACAGTATACACCGACCTTCATCAGGTTATCTTCCTTGGAATTGTCTGTGATGCTGGCTAGGCCAGACTGTTCCTTGCAAGGGTACAGACAGTGTGATCTCCAGAGAAACTCTCCAGAATCACCCACCTAGCCTTGACACATACGTGAGTCAACACAGTGGTGATACATTCTGCCAGAAGCTTAAAAAAAAGAGCTGTCCTAGCCCGGAGGTTTTGGTAGTCATCTCTGTGACATAGACATTAGCCATCCTTCCGTGGGGCAGTCCCATGGAGATTGCATGTGAGCCAGTAAGAATCACTCATGCTTTTAAACTCTTTTACTGCAAATGCTTATTCTGTCTGGGATGTCTCAGGCCACAGTGATTTCATGCTGTTGCTTCCATAGTTCAACAGTGTTTGCAACCTAGTACACTAGCCCTCCAACTGTTTGCAAGGATGTTGGTGTCTGGTGTTCCCTGTATCTGCCCCTTGCACCTTAGGTTCACAGCCAAGCCAGTCATCCTTATTAATAGAGTGTTGGATTTCTGTGGTGAGACGTTGAGGTTTGGTGTCACAGGGTGTAGCTCAGTGATAAGGACATGACGTCTGCTGCGTTGGAGGACCAGTAGCTCAAACCAGCTCCAACCTGGACACATGTAAAAGCCACTGCAGGACTCACACTTCCAGGCCACCCAAGGTTAAAGGGTATGTCTGGCTCAAGAGGGCAGGCTGTCTGGTGTAGCAGGCTCTGATCAGTGCATCTATCGGGTTAACCAAAAGCAAGGGAAGGCAGTCATGTTTTAAGGTGCTCAAGTTTCCTTTTATACACTATAAAGCATAGCCTGGCCAGCCCCACCATTCCTGCCAGCTCCGGAGATAAACCTACAGCAGGTCAGACTGAGGGATCATCACGTCCCATCTGTAGATGCAGTAAACGGCAGGCGCCTGGGGAGGAGCAGAAGAGCAGGAGAAGCAGATAGTGACTCTTCCCAATCCTCCCCGTTTTCAGCAACTGTTTCCTTAATCTCATGGATCAGCCGAGCCCATGAGTGCAACGTGACCTGCACTACTCATGTTTTTGGTGTGGTGGCAGATCTACAGCCTCGCAGCATCCTTTCTAGAGCTGTGGCCATTTAACTGCAATGTTTCCAAGGAGGACACCAGTATTGGTCTTGTGCTGTGCTTGTGTTTTGTTGTTGAGATGGATGGAAGTATTTTAGTTTAATGTTTAATGACAGTGGTAGGGAAAGAAGGGAAAAAAACACAACCCCACAGAGCAGTTCCTGTGTCAGGACTGTCTCTAATCAATGCAGGAGGAGTCATCTGCTGCCAGACAATTTATTAGTTTTCAGCCTTTCTAAAAACCACCCATGAATATGAATAATCATATTAATAGGTAAAATTATTAACTGTTCCTTAGTGGTGGTTGTTGTTGTTGCTTTTCATATTTGTATCCCTCCTGGCTGCAAGGCAGCTATCCCCACCGGAAACCCCTGCTTTAAAAGAAGGACTCGCTGGGGCAAAAGGGGTGGGTTTCCTAAGTCACCAGATCAAAGTGAAACCTCCCAGCCCAGCCAGCACACAGGTTTCCTCCCGCTCCCAGGTTCATGCTGTGTGTTAGGCTGGGTGTCCAGCTCAGCCACCCCCCCAGGATGCCGTGTGTGCACTCAGCTACCTTGGGATCTCCTCTTTTCCTTTTTCTGTTTTTTTCTTTTTTTTTTTTTAATTTAAAAATAAATTGATGGCTCTTTAGCCGAGTTATCTGCTGTCTCTGCAATATATGCTGCGTGTCGGACTCCCACAGCCTAAAGCCTCTGTTTCCTTTCTGCCAGTACCTTGGTATCTGCCTTGCCCAGGAGCCTGCTGATGAAGATTTCCTGTTTGTTTTGAGTCACTGCTGGAGTGATAAATATACTTCGTCTCTCTCCTCCGAGAGGAAAGAAACCAGCTGCCCCGAACTAAAGGGAAAAATATGTCGAAATTCCACCAAAGGGCCTGTTATCACGAGGCTTCATGGAAGGATGAAACCGTGTAACACGAGCCATGACAAAGGCGTGATTTCCGTGTTAGAAAAGTCCCTCCATGAACAGGATTTGCCTTTAGTCGTCTGTTTTCTCTCCATAACTTTAATTTTTAAAACAGGTTAGAAATAAATAAATAAATACAAAACCCCCATAAACTTACACGGTGGAGTAATGCTTGGCTGGATAAACAAACAATTATACTTGTGGTTTCTTGATCTGACCACAAGCTTTAAATGCCATATTTTTGCATGAACCTATAATGCTTCTGGATAAACAATTGTGTTTATATTGTCAGGAGTATCCAGTGTGGTGGTGTGTAATTACTAGGATATAGGATAAATTCCAAAGGAAAAGAAAGGAAAGGAAGATTAGATTATTAAGTCATTTTTAATAAAAACAGCATTGTTTGGAATTTCTTATAGCTTAATTTGCAATTTTCAAAGAATGCGGCACTGGCTTTTAAGTTACTACAATTATCTTTTCATCTCTTTTTATCCTTTTTTTTTTTTTTTTTTACTAGAGATGAGGCCCAATGCAAAACCTTGGGTCTAAACCCAAGGTCCAGGTTCAGATTTGAGTTCAGAGCTCCAACCTCATTCCTGAAGTGGAGTCAGGCTGGCAAGCTCCAGCACATACTGCATTTGAGTTTCCAAGCTCAGCCTCAGAGATGTTTGGCTCTCAGGAGTTACTTTTGCTGGGTGGACTGGCGCAAGTGATGGTGGTGGCCTTGAGGCTTTAGAGTACCTCCAGCCCTGTAAAGGAGCCAGATGGGGTGGCAGGCGTTTGGGCTTCACAGAAATGCCACAGGATGAAATTTTGTTTTGGGTAGATGTTTGAACTGTTGTATATGGGGGAAACAAAAACCGTGCATTTTCCCACAGTTTTTGATGTATTTCTCCATTTTTATGTGAAGCCAGTAAGCACTGGCAAAGAATGTGTCCTTTTCCCTACCCATCGGCACATTCCCATTCCAATAGGCTAACTGGGCTCTTTATATCACTGAGTGAAATCACATGGAACAAAAAGAAACACATTTAAGCTGTTTGAAGTATAGTTTTTTCATGGTTTACCTATATCATCTCCTAGTAAAATATAATTTCTTTTTTAACAGGAGATGAAAAAAAAGCTATTATAATGTTAAAGCATAAGATTCTAAAAGACTGCAGCTACTTTAGATCTCACAGTTAGAAGTTAATTCTAAGTCACTGGAATTGAAAACATCAGTTTACAACATTTACTGGCTTGCTATAAAAATGTATTCCCCTGTGTTATGTTAAACATGAGAAACTACACCTCAGTGTGTCCATTATTTATATATTTATTCATATCTTGCTGCTTCTGATTCAGCTGTGTAACTCTATGCAAACCAGATAATTACTGGGGAACAGAATAATTTGTATTTTGAGGGGAATATATACCCTGAAGGATTTGCTTTTGGGGAAAGAACACACTGCAAAGAAATTACATAGATTTTGTAAACAGATATGACAACAAACAAACAAAAGAAAAGGTGGGGAAATATTTTAGGCCTGGCAACTTTAACAGTACTATGTTTGTGGTGGGGGAGGTAATTTTTCTTTCTAAATACCCAAATCCATATTGTAAAATTGAACGTCAGGCACACTATTGAACATGGCTATGCAGAAAATGGGGTGTAATGGCAACCCTACCCAAATACCAGAACCATGCTGAGGGGTTGGCTGTTCTTTATGGAGTGGTGAGATTGGGACCAACATATTCATCCACCAGCTACATGGAAACATGCTACTTAAGAAATACCTGCGCCAAATGTGCAGGTTTTAAGGAAAATGGTATTTTCCTTTCCCCCTTCCAGCACATGGGGACCCTTGGGCTTGCACCTCTGTGGTGCCAGCCAGCTGCAGGGCCTTGTATGAGAGATGGGAACTTTGTTTCCCACAAGTGTAAGCACTGTAGACCTTCTTCCCTCTAGCTTTATTCTCTGATTTAGCAGCAGACTGTGGAAGAGAGATGCTGGAGACACTAGATTCAGCATTTCCAGTAGCAGAATTAATACTGGAAATGTGGTTGAATAACAGCATCAGCATTTATCTCCCTTTGATTTAGCTCAAGTGTTTGCCTGTTCCATTTCTGTTTGCAGGCTTCCTGGTGGGAAACTGGAGTCTCCAGACTTTCCTACAGATAGGGTTTCATAGGCATGTTCATGCCAAAAATGTTTGTCTGATTACCTCAAAACTACCCAAGTTTTCCCAAATCCTGGGTGGTGCAGAGGTGTGTTGAACTTGTCCCATGGAGCACCAAAGGGTCCATCACTAAGTATCCTGAAACTGCCTCTGAGTGACTCCAGAGACCCGAGCAGGATGCTTCAGCAGTTCATGTTTGCCTATGGAAGTGAAATCTTGCATGAGGATGGTAAGTAAACATCGTAGCTGGCTATCTGGTTCTCTCAGCTATTCAGAAAGTCCTTCTGCTGTAGTTGTGGTCTCTGGCATTTGCATTTCACAGCACCTGGGAGAGATGGTAAGGGTGGCTGGCCAGCTGTGGGTGGCGGGGCTGCATCCTGTGAACTTAGGTGTAGGGAGGGTAAAGCGACCCCAAGAAATCTGTAGCAAAATGTGGGGCAAACCCCAATTTCCCAATTCCTCATCTAGAGCTGTGAGATGGTTTCTGTGATAACCTGCCATGTGGGGCTGTGCCTTTCCACCATCAGGAAAAAAATATTTAATTTGAAGACACTGCAAACAAATATAGTTAGGGGTAGCAATGCACAAAAAGCAGTTTAACAGAATGTTAAAGAAAATGGAAGTGTAAAACCTCTGTCTGAAGATCTCAGCCTTAACACTTTCACCAGGGCTGATCATAAGTTTTTCTTTTTTTTTCTTTCCTTTTGGTGGAGAAGTTTTCTAAGGTATTTTTCAAACTTTCCAGTTTAGCAATGTTTTGGCTCAGATTGAAAAGAGAACTAGGCACTGGGTCACAAGCAGAATTAGGTTTGCGCTAGTGGTGGGGGCAGGTTGCTGACACAGCTACAATCAGACAAAACATTTAAAACTTCTGGCTTTGTACTTCTCAAATGCCTCTTTTAGAAAATCGCTTAAGTTGTTATTAACATCCACCACCCACCTTCCCTTTCTGGTCCTGACATTGTGTAATAATAGATAATGTTGACATATGTTCCCTGCTGGTCAGAAATACTATACTTCTGTGAAAGGTAACATTTTCAAGCAATGACAAAATGTATTTTACTTGGACAGAACATTAGTTATTGGACTAATCTCACAATGTGGGATGTGGGGTAAAAGTTTTAACATTTCAGTTGTGGGAGAAAGTTTGTTGGGACAGTAAAAGCATCAGTATGGGGTGTGTTTAGTTTTCTTCATTTCTAGAGGTACTGGCTTGGTATCAAACTCTTGTGTCCATAGGAATTTAAAAGAAACATTTGTAGTATGTATGAGGAACAGCTGTCTGTGTACTCCCAGCAACTTTTCAGAATGACTATTTGGACATTATTTTTTCTAGAAAGGGTTAGAGAGCTAAGGAGTATGTGTGTGTGTTCCACATGCTCCGAATGCATTTTTTTTTTTTTTACAGTAGATCAATTTTTAAATGTTGAGTAACTGTAAAAAGATCTGCATTTATTTATTTCCCACTAAGCAAAGCTGTCTGAAAATAGAAAAAGAGGAAGAGACAGCAAAATCTTCCAAACAAATATGTTGTGAAAAAAAAATACTTTTGAAAGTAATCTAGGGTGAGATTCTATAAAAACGTGTCTGCTTCACACGCCACCAAACTCAGCACAAGACTGCGCAAGCCTGGAGAAATGGAGTTTTATTTTAAGTCTTGCATGGATCTCTGTGCTGGGGAAGCTGGAAATAATTTTTTTTTATTGAATCTGGTCTTTTTACGTGCTACAACAGCATCCAGAAATAATCGTGTGTGTGTGTGTGTGTGTGACTGGAGGGTCTCTCATTTGGCAGATAAACATCTCCTCTTGCAGTGGGCTCCCTAAGATCTGTTTTTTCCCCTGCACTAAGAAGTGGGCTGATCAGCCCGATAGAAATGGGCCTTATCCTGCAAAATCAGTGAAGCTTTAGGGAACAGCCCTCTGTCCAGCATCTGCCTGCTGCCTCCCGGGCTCTGACATATTGCTCTTTGGGGACCAGGAACTTTAACCTGCACAGCCGTTGCCCTGAGCTTCTTTTCTTTTCTTTTCTTTTCTTTTCTTTTCTTTTCTTTTCTTTTCTTTTCTTTTCTTTTCTTTTCTTTTCTTTTCTTTTCTTTTATTTTCTTTTCTTTTTTTCTTTTCTTTTCTTTTCTTTTCTTTTCTTTTCTTTTCTTTTCTTTTCTTTTCTTTTCTTTTCTTTTCTTTTCTTTTCTTTTCTTTTCTTTTCTTTTCTTTTCTTTTCTTTCTTTTCTTTTCTTTTCTTTTCTTTTCTTTTCTTTTCTTTTCTTTTCTTTTCTTTTCTCTTCTCTTCTCTTCTCTTCTCTTCTCTTCTCTTCTCTTCTCTTCTCTTCTCTTCTCTTCTCTTCTCTTCTCTTCTCTTCTCTTCTCTTCTCTTTTCTCTTCTCTTCTTTTTCCTTTTCTTTTTTCTTTTTTTTCTTTCCCCTGCACTGTTCAGGCTAAGCCCAGCCTGCTGCCTGGCTTGTCCCAGGCTCCTGCTGCCACCGGGGTGAGAGCTTCTCCTCTGCAGCTCCTGCTGCTTGGCACAGCTTTGCTGCTTTGTATCCAATCTCAGCTCAAAACATATCTGTTCTGCTTTCTGCTTCCTCCCTCTCTCTTTGCTCGCTGCAAAGCATTTTATTATCCAGACTTTATGGGAGGCTCTGTACAAAATGAAGTTGTGAGGTTATTTGTTTTGGTGCAGCCAATCCAATAGTGTAAGCTACTTCCCTCCTTTAATCTTCTCCTCTTTAGATAGTACATAGGCTTTTATGTTCATTAATTGTCAGAAATAAATGCTTCTTTAGCTATTACTTCCTGAAACAGAGCAGTGATCTCTCTCACATACAACTGTTTATATTATGCATAGCATAGCTCTGTCACGAGAATGCATTATAAATTTTTGTAAGACCTTGCACTAGCATTTAGCATAATTTCCAGTTTTACTTTCCTTTTTCCAAAAAGGAGAGAAAGTATCCCATGGGTTATTGAACAGCAGTGCCTGCTGCCTGTCAGTTGACGAGGTTCAGGAGTAATCCCTGCTGAAGCCATCAGGCATTGGAAGAAATAGAAGAGTGATAGAAGCAGTGGGTAAGGTTAGTGGAGTTTCACATTACTGCTTTAGGACCTAATCGTTATTAATTATTCACTTAATAGTAAAGACTTGATGTCCCAGCTGAGATTAAGACCAAACGGTGCCAGATGTAGTGCAAACACCTATTAAGTCATGGTTCCTTTATCAAACAATTTACAGTCTAAATAGACAAGACAGAGAAAAGATGGGAGATGAACAAAGGTGTCAGCACTGGAGACAGGAAATTGGAGGAACAAGGGCATTAGGGATAAGATGAGAAGGTCACAGTGTAATTTACGGAAATAATCAGGGGAAGACCCACAACTGGGGGTAAAAGTATAGACACCCTCCTTTGGAAACCAGCTGAAAATGGTCCTTCCTGTCAATGCTGCCTGCAGGGCCCTGGAGGGGGAAGAGGTGCTGTAGATGCTCATTATCCACTTCCACCAAAACAGTTAAACTAACTCAATGGGGTATTTCTGAGTTGGGCTAAGGGTGTTCACACTCTCCTTCTTCTGCTGGCCTTGCAAGATAGTGAGCAAGGGGTCTGGAGGATGGGTGCTACCATTTCAACTAACACAGGTAGAACTGGAAAAAGACGTGTCCATAACCCTAAGGGCTGCTCCTCTCCCTCCTGACTTGGCTGGTACCTTTATCAGGCTCCTTGGCATGCAAGGACCACAGGCCCAGGCTCTGGCACTCACATCTGCTTACACCTACTTACAAAATTTAACTTGCACCACCTTACAAATCACCTCTGAATTTGGCCCCCAGTTCAGCTCACTACTGAAGTAAACAGGTCTATGTGATTAGCCACGAATGGTCCAGCTGGTTAGGTTTGTCACATGGAGTAGGTTGCTTTGATTTGTGTCCATTTTTAAGTTTAACTCTGTGCAGCAGAAAAGAGCTGACAACCTTCTAAAGTTCCTCAAGTTCTCAAACTGCTGTACAAATGTTAGCTATAGAAACAAAGTACTTAAGATGCTTTGCTTATGCCTTCATGAATAACTCTCTTAAAGGGTTGTGACATACTTGTACCATTTCTTTGTATGGTAGTTGAAGGAAAAAAAACAACCTTGGAAGGATGTTTGTTTTTTTTTTTCTTCTTTTGACCATTCTGTTTGGAGGAACTGCCAAGTTTGACTCTAAACTTGCAAGTATACTAACCTTTTTTCTTTGAAGCTTGGGCTTATAATGTCTAGGGCTGCTTTTGGTTGAAAACAATTGTTATGTTCCTGACTCTTGTGATCAATCGAAAACAATCTCATACAGAAGGTTAACAGAGAAGGTCCAAACAAATGAATCCATGTGCATTTATCTGACAGTATTTCATATACAAATAACTGAAGCAGTACATTATCAATTCTCTGTAGTAAGAAGTATTCTTCATGTTTTTATAAAAAGTACTTAAGAGCAGACTTTGAAGAGACTTTGAAAACTTGCCAAACCTTCTTTGTATTTTGAAAGTTCACATCAAGAAAGTAGTAAATAGTCATTGAGCATAGGAAAAAGGAAACTATTAGCATTGTTTTCTTTAAAAGATAAAAAGAAAAATGCAGTGCAAAACTTCATAATCTCTGAAATGTGTATTTGTTATTTGAATCAATTTAAAACAATTGTCACTATTAAGTTAATGTTAGCCTGCCTACTGAACTGTGTAAAATGGTTCTGTATCTTGTAGTTCCATATATATGAGTTCCCCCCTTTCCTCATCTCCTTCTAGTTTTACAGGCTTAATTACTTCCATTTAATGGGAAAGTTAGAATTTATGTGAAGGTTCTGCTTAAAAAAAAACCTATTTTGGCTCCCCAGCCCTCCTTAGGACTTTTTAACCTATATTCATTCCTTTAATGTAAGAATATCTATCCTTGATTTCTATAAAGCAATAGTTCCTCAGATTTCTCTTTCTGGGGCCTCATTGCAATTGTGCAGAAGTTCTCTGTCATACATTTAGATAAGCGATCCATTTTTGTTTGGTTGGTTGTTTTTTTTTTTGTTTTCTTTTCCATATAGCTCCTGGGCCAAACTTTCTGTTGTTAGTGTGATTTGGTGCAGCACCATTTTAAAATCCCTGCTAATCACCAGGAAAGATGAGAAGAGGTGCTTTCCACAAGATGAAAAAAAAGAGAATCATGTCAGAGTGAATTCAGCCATATGTTTGGATGAAACTATATTCAGGTTCATACCATATACCACCTTTGAACAGGTATAGCTCATGTTCGCACAGCACACAAGAACCTTGGTATTGTTTAATTTTGTGTAACCAGTAGCCAATTTGCCTTTTACCACCACTAATGCAGGTTGTACTTATGCATATATTAATTGCAAAGCCATTAAGCTGTCCTGTGTGTGAGGTAGTACTATGAGGAAATGCCTGTTCACTTCATCTTTAATAAGTTCAGTACACATTCAGCTAAAAGGCATCTAAGCTGTGTATAACCTGTGAGAAACAGAAGTGGAAGTTGCTATGTGAAGAAACATATGTCTGCCACGTAGAAATGGGATATTTTCCACTGTTTGCTATAGAAATGTATGTAGGTTATAAAACATATATGGTAAAGGGCTTGAATGGCTGTGCAAGCATATTGGTGTGTTTGGTAGCCAGCTATAAATGCTGACCTTTTAAGAGGGATCATGTCTTTATATAGAAAATGTATATTTGTGGATGAGATAAAGGTAGGATTACAGTAAGGATTGTTTTTTGGCAGGAGTTTCTGTGATTGTGTTTCTTAAGCAGATAGTTGATGGATTAAACGATCATCTGAGATTTTCAGAGTTTGTAAAGACTTTCAGATTTACCAATTCATCATCTCTTGTCTCCATCTAATTATTACAAATCTGTTGCCTCTAAATATTTGTTGCTGCTGGATATTGACTCATCTCCTGCCCTAGCTTTGTTCAAAGTATCTATCCCATTTTACAAGAAACAATCAAGAAAACATAAAATAGATTAAATTATGATAAATGCCAAACGTAGGAAAATATCCTGCTGAAAAGTGTACAATTTTTCATGCTTCTCTGCCTCCATTTTTTTCATTGATAAAATGGATCTAATCATATTCACATCTTTTATGTTTTTTTTTTTAATGAACAGGCCAAGGTGATGGCCTGTTCATGACCATTCTCCTTGTAGGGAAATGATGAGTGAAATTTGGTGGGATGAGGTTTTGTTCAGCCAGCTCTTTCAGGGGACAGTTTGTTCTCTGTGGATGGGACAGGACTGGTGGCCTTGTAGCTCTGATCCTGACAAAATGCTTCTGGGGAGGGCAGAAGTGATGGCAAGAATGCAGGAGGATGCAGAAGGAGTTCTTTCAGGCTTCCAGTGGAAAATGTTTTTTCCCATCACCACCCTTGCCAACTTCCTTCTCCAAATTCTCTAACATAGCTCTTTGTGGCTCTCTGAGATACAGCTTTCAGGGCAACATAGATATTCAGACTGATGGCACTCTCCATATGCTAAGACACCCAAAATATAAACTCCTAATAGAATTTCTGTTTGCAGATGGGGCCTTCAGGTCATGTTTATTTACTCCCTGTGAAATGGCACAGTGTCCTCACATGCAAACTGGTAACATTCCAGCTTGACTACTTTCCTAATGAATCTATCCTGTTAATATTAATCTTGCAGTGAAAGCACACTTTTCCTCCTCAATTCTCTTTTCAATTCATTAACAAATCTTCCTCGAAGGTAGGATTGAAATTTGGAAGCACTTTTTTTTTAATAACTGGCACCAAACAGGCACCCCCACAGCAGATGAAGAGGGATGTCACATTTGTCCTCATGTCTAGGAGAGCAATGCAAATTACTATTCAGCATTTCAATTACAGTTCTTTCCATGTGTAAACATGCTTGAAGGGTCTGCTCAAGAACCTTTCCCATACTGTCATTTAGATCGCAATATTAGGATCTGATAGCTGAGTAAATGGTTTAGTTTTCCATTGATGTGGACTCTGTGATGTTTAGCAAGCAGAACATAGCTTGAGAAGCACAAAAGTCTTTGTGAATTCAACTGATTTCAATGAGGCCAGGTCTTCACAAGTCTGTTAGCATTGCCACAGCTTCATGGAGCTGAATAGGAACCGTCTGGATGTCCATACAAAGCAACAACATTTTATTTTTAGCAGTGGCACTAGTCCATTTCTGTATTCATGGTAAAAATAATCTACATGTAGTTCTTTCAAGGATGACTTTTGATCTAGTTGCCTTTTTAGGGATAATGTCAAATGCTTTTTAGTCTTCTAAAATGCAAAATTAATACTGTATTATTCTAGCCAGTATTATGCCAGCAATAAAGTAGAATTTCATCAAGTTAAACCTTTCTGTTAGAAAGATTAAAGTAGAAGGCAGAGGGCCAAGTTCTCTGTTGAGTGAGTGTTGAGCAAGATGATCCATTGACATCGAAGAAATTGGAATTTACACCGGTGTAAGCAAAACCAGAATTTCTCACACAGATTTTCTGTATATTTTTGTTAAACCTCTAAATACAGGCCCATAATAATCCTTCTGTTACTAAATATGCACAAGGTACAGTCCCAGTGGCAATCATATTAGTGGCCAAAGGAGATACAATTTACATTGCCTACATGAAAGTCTTAAGATAACTGCAGTTTGAATGACTTAGACTGCACAGATGTGCTCATTAATACATAAACTACTGTAAATATGCCTTGCGCTTCCTAGAATCTTGCTGCCTGCTTTTTTAAGGAGAAAACTAAGTTGTTCAGCAAAGATATAATTTTTGCCATTGTTATATACTTGGTTTGCCATTGCAAAAATGTACTTTTTAAAAATTCAGTATATGAGTCCAGAAGAGAAATTCTGGGGCTCCCTATCTTTGGGATAGGGAGTTGCCTTAAGCTGTTGGTGGGGTGTCACCACTTGGTGCATCCAGCCACCATCCCAGATATCCTCGGAGATGTAGGGTGAGAGTATCTCTCTGCCCGCGCCTACCCCACCCAGCAGCCTCTGGGACATTCCTACAGCCACTTTCCAGTGAAATCCCACGCCGGCAGGGTGACTCACATAAGAAGACGTTCCAGAAAGAAGAATAATTATGCCGTTGCTGGAATTGATGTAATGGTGTTTTTCAGGATGCTTTAATAGACATGAGTGATGTTTTGGCAGGCAATAGAAATAGCCCTAGATATCTGATTGCATTACTGACTGCTACCAAGGGCATCTCTGGGGAAAGGGACATTACTTAAGGTACTTTCTCTGTATTTTTAACTTGCTGGAGTTAACTTTTAGCGCGGCATAGGGTTCTTTTTTAGAAGACAGGCATATTGGAGAGCTTAACCAAGACATATAACAAACCAAACTCTAAACATACACAAATTCCAAGAGACGGGCCTGTGTAAACAACATCATAATTCCCTGGGTTATGTGCTGTTTAAAATAACATTCAGCTATGCATTCACCTCAAAAGATTGCCACTTAACAGCATTGTTTCTTTTTGTAATCTTTATTGTTTAGGTTTATTATGGTCCTCATTTTTTTCCTCCTTAGAAAACATAATTCGCTTCTTCACTCTGCAAGCAGGATGCCCATGTCCTGGCGGCTGTTCTTCCATGCTGCAGCCAGTTAAAAAGATAACAAATAAGAACTACATTGATACTCTTTCTCCCAGAAATAAGTTTATTCTCCCTGTCTATATGTGGTTTAATACCATGTTCCTTAGATGGTGTTTTTTGTTATTAATTATTCTACCAACGTTTAAACACACCAGTTGGAATTGTACTCTTGGTTAACACCCACACAGTCCCACCAAGGGCTTAATGCCTTCATTTATGCTACATATTAAAAATAATAATAATAAAAAAAAAGCCCTGCATACTGATGTCCCTGGGTTGTTTTGCAGAGCCCTACCATTTAGCTCCTCTCCTCAGGTAAATAGGTCTCTTTCTTGGTCTGGCATGTTGATAAGCCTTCACACTTGGCTGGGCTTGAGGTGCATTTGTGCAAAGGCAGATTGTTTTAGTTAACATAATCAGTGAACTCACTGTTCTACCTGGATGTCTGGGAGAATTGCCAAGAGATTTCCCAACATTTCAATCAGAGGCAGGGGCTATAAAGCTGTCAGTTTTCTTGTAGGCCAATTTGCCTTTGCCATGGTTCTAACGTTGTGCTCATTTATAAAGAAATCAGCTGAGGTCTTTCAGGGTAATATTTTATGCTGGTTTCAATTCGAAAAAGATTTCCCTTCCCTTCCCTTCCCTTCCCTTCCCTTCCCTTCCCTTCCCTTCCCTTCCCTTCCCTTCCCTTCCCTTCCCTTCCCTTCCCTTCCCTTCCCTTCCCTTCCCTTCCCTTCCCTTCCCTTCCCTTCCCTTCCCTTCCCCTTCCCTTCCCTTCCCTTCCCTTCCCTTCCCTTCCCTTCCCTTCCCTTCCCTTCCCTTCCCTTCCCCCTCCCCTTCTTTCCTCCTCTCCCTCTCCCTCTCCCTCTCCCTCTCCCTCTCCCTCTCCCTCTCCTTCTCCCTCTCCCTCTCCTCTTCTTTCTTTTCTTTTTTCTTTCGTTCATTCTCTCTCTTTCTTTCTCTCTCTCTTTTAAAAAGCATTTCCTGACACAGAAAAATGCCCCAGTTAAAGATTGTGATACAATAGGGGTTTTCTTTTAATAATTAATTAATATTCTACTTTTGTTCCCAGCAGTGGCAATGAGCTTCAGCTTCAAGTAAATCTGTTCTTAAACAAAGAAAATTGAGATACTCAGGTCAAATGTTCAGGGTGATTTTGGTCTGTGTAGTAATTACAATCAGAGATATGTTAAACTACCTGAAAATAATTCAATTCCACAGGAAAAAAAGTATACCTGCGAGTTTATGGTTTACAGGTCATTGTCTTCTACCCTGCTTCCACCTGCCGTAATAAATTCTGGTGAAATATCTACTACGGAGTACTAAACTTAGAGATTTTTTCCCCAAGCCTTCAATATTTACCACCTTGTGCCAGGTTACATCATGTAACCTTCAACAATGTTGTGACTTTTTTTTAGTTGATGGGATGCAGAGGAGCAGGGTCCACATCTGCTTGAAATTTCTTTGATGTTCCCCACAGGAATTTTTTCAATAATTGGTCCATTGGATGCTTTCAAAATATTTTGTTGGGATCAGGACCTAGGACAACTGACTGCAATTTGAAGATGAGAAAAGTGGACCTGTTCATTCTGCTCTGCAATGCTTCCAGCTGTGGGGAACAGCGGCAACAGGGATGATGCCAAGCTCATGGTCCTATGTGACTCTGAAGGACTGGTATGCAATGCCATCAAACATATTTCACAAGAACACTTTCAGTCAGCTCACGTTTTTGAAGTTTCAGGTTCCTGAGGGTCAGTGTCCCAAAAACATGCTAGTGCACTGAAGAAGATGGTGGTGGCCCTGGGAGATAAGAGAGGTGGACTGGAGGAGCTGGAATTGGGAGAGTTGGTCTTGTTCTTCCTGGAGAGGACTCTGGGGAGACCTTAGAGCATCCTTCCACGGCCTAAAGGGGTCAACAAGAAATCTGGAGAATGACATTTTACAAGGGCATGTATTGCTAGGGCAAGGCGGAATAGTATTAAACTGAAAGAGGGTAGATTTAGATTAGATAATAGGAAGAAATTCTTTACTATGAGAGGGGACACTAGAACAGGTTGTGCAGAGAAGTTGTGGCTGCCCCATCCCTAGAAGTGTTCAAGGCCAAGATGGACAGAGCTTTGAGCAACCTGCATAGTGGAAGATGTCCCTGCCCATGGCAGGGGAGTTGGAATTAGATGGTCTTTAAGGTCTCTTCTGATTGCAACCATTCTATAATTCTATGAATTAAAACCAGGTTGAGCATCACCTGTCACAGGAGGATTTCACTCCTATCAGGAATATATCAGGGCTTGACAAATTCACCTGTCAGAGGCTTTACACAGCTGATTTATTTGCCAGGACAGGTGGAGAGCTGCCTAGACTTATTGCTGAGCCAAGTGGCATGAGAAGAGGCACATTAAAGAAGTTCTGCCTCTGATTGCAATAATGAGAGCACAACTGTTACAGCACTGCAAATTAGCAGACAGCTTTAAACCAGCTCCCAAGCACCGAAATTAAAAGCACTTAATACAGGAATCATATTCTCTAGCTAAGGCACAACGGGACTCTGGTGAATTTAGATTATAATGTTTCCGTGTTGTAACAGAAATTTGTCTTTTTGAGGCAATCAGGGGAGCCACATTACAGCAGGACTTGCAAAGATTCGTGTTTGTGTCTAGTGGCTGCAAATGCATTAACTCTTTCAGGTGAACTTCTTTGTGAGTGCCATGATTTCTTCTACACTGAATTTGGTGGACCTCTGAAAAATAATTTTCAATTCAAGGTAAGTGGGACATAGGTAACAAAATCTGCTTCATGATCTTTCCTTGAAGAGGAAAAAGATTCTTGGCATGGACTTATATGAATAAAGATATATTGGACAGTCTCCAGGTTATTTGTTGTGACTTTAACAATTAAGCAACAATAAACCTCAGGTGATGCTGCTCAGCTAACAACCAGATCAACGAATCAAGATTGTGATTAAATCAAGAATGTGATTCTTGAAGATTATTATTCTCAAGCAGAAATAAAACAGTCTTACATTAATTAATTTTTCTACCTAAAATGATACTGGGTAGACATATCAGCCTTTTTTCCCTTCACCTCAGATGTTGCCAAACACACCACAATGCCATGTATTGTAATGAGATAGCAGAGAAGACAACTGTTATGCTCATTACTGTTTCATTACTTGGTGATTGTGAGAGCTTTTTTGCATCAGTGCCTGATTTCTGTATTATCAAGAAAAGGGCAAGGTCTTTGATGTTTTGTAACATTCTTCAGTGCTACTGGAAAACTACTTGCTTTCTTCCTTTTCAAGGATACCTCAGTGGTTTATAATTGATCTATAGCAGATCTTTCAGATTTAACCTTAGGTCATATATAAAATATTAAATATGGCCATTATAGGGACTATGCCTTTTTAGAAAACTGTATGGGTGTTAGCCTTTATGTCGCAGACAAATTCCAGTTTGGGCAATTAAATTTTGCCTGCATTCATTTTCCATGCAATTTTAATTGGATAAATTATTTTTAATTTCCAGTGCAAAGTAATAGTGAATTGTCTTGTGCTGTGAAAGAGTTAATACTTGCTGGGCTAGAGGTTGCTGTGTTTCAGTAGTATGTGAATCTGATTTGTATTTTTGAAGAAACCAGCAGAAAAAAAAAGCCAAATCCTCTTGAAATAAGGTACAAAATTTGTCAGATGTTTTTGCATGCTGTAAAAGTTTAAAATTATGTTGGTGACATCCAAGTTATCACATACATATCCGAAAAAGCAGATTTTCATAGTGTTCAAATATTCAGTATGTGGCTCATCAGATTGCATTAACCACTGCTACAAAGGGAAAGGAATCAATACATATGTAAATGTGATTCTGGTTTAAAAAGCTATTCTTGGTTTTACTGTTACCATGCTAAAAGACACTGTAAACTGCAACAGACCTATTTCCTATGGGTTGTCTTCCCTTTGCCACTCAACAAGTGGAGCAATGTGACCTGCCAGAAGATGGGTGCAATGAAATGAGGACTGTCATTAACCATTTACAGAAGACCTTATTTCATATTGAGGAGGTGCCTAGGGGTGGAACTCATTTGAGAGGTTTTCCTGGACTTTGGAAATTGCATAGATTGTTTAAACATTTATTATGGATTACATATCATGGGTGAAACATACTTTGGTTTCTGGATTTGGTAATATGAATGGTCATTAACACTAGGTTTTGTCTAATTTAAGAAATCTGAGTCACTTATCTGAGGCTGTGAGATCCATTAGCACATTTTTCTTCATCTGTAGAAAACTTGATAGATTACCTGACATTGTACTTTTTAAGAGTAGAAGTTTTGACCTTCGAGTCTCGAAGATAAAAACTGATTAAAAATGTCTAAAATTATATATATATAAAAAAGTGGGCAAATAACATTTTCACTAAGCAGTGGTCCTTGAAGTTGTTTACCTTCATATATATATATATATATATAAATCAATAAAATCAAAAGCCAGGTGTTCTTCTTCATTCTTTCCTTTGTACAATGTATATATTTCCTTTGAAAAGGGCTGGCACTGGAGAGAATAATGATTGAAATCCCAAAGGTGACAGAATCTGACCCTGATGAGGGTTGGGAAGCTTGGCGGAGCACAGCAAAGGAGTGAGACCCTTGAAGTGTTTAGGGGACAGCAGTCACCCCAAGGGTGAAGTGAAGGATGAGAGCAGCTCTTGGGTAACCCCAAAGATGTTAATCGCTCCAAGATGACAACTTCTGTGTTAAATTTGCTCACCGTCACACAGGGTATGGAAACCTGGCAAAGGCAAAGAACATGAGGGGAATTTTGGATTGGTTTGTTAACAGATGTCTGTGGGGGATCAGATAGGTCATGTGGACAGACATAAGGATTTAAACCATTTAGGAGATAAACAGGTGATAAGAGAAGGCAGAGGTGAGAGAGAACAGAGACCAACTCTTCCGTTGGTGTGAGGAGCAGAGGCTGCCTGGGTTAGGTAGCTGGGGTTAGGGAGAAATAGTCCTAAATCATGAAGGAGACTCAGTGCTTGATGGAGAGATTCACTCCCAGCCCTCCAACAAAGCACTTGCCCACAGTGCAGTTTTAAACATGAATTCACATTAAAATGCAAAGATTTTTGTAGAATCAAAATCTCCGTGAAGAAATTTTTGTTCATTAAATACAGACAGGTGATCAATAGGGAATGTTATTCATAAAAATATGATCAGAGAATATTCTGCTTTTTAAATTTGTTATTGTATAGCCACAGTGGAGTTTGGGTTTGTTTAGGCCAAGGATCCCAAGAGAGATCCTCCAGAATATTTAAGGATAATCTGTGGGGATTTTTGCTCCCATCTGTGGCTTTCCTCTTGGAATGCTACAATCTGAGCATCACTTTAGGTAATTCAAAAATGTTTATTATCTATTTAAATGGAACTACCTTCACTGTTTCTTCATTGAGTTTTATGGGAATAAGCCCAAGAAGCATCATGCAGCAAATTGGTCTGCATTGTTTCCAGGTTAACACTGGTATAGAAAAGGACTAGAAAGAGGAATGCTCAGTATATGCAAACAGAAAGGAAAACGTGTCCTTAGGATACCTCTATCTTGATCACCTTTAGATTTTGGTCAGGATCTCTGCTGCTCTGATAGTGAGGCATCTCAGCACTCTGTGCTGTAAGGATCTTACCCATCAAGGAGGACCCATCTTTGAATTGTTTATGGCACTGTTAACTTGTTGAATATGAAGATTGCTGGAATATTTGCTACTGGTTAAGGATGAGCACTCCAAATAGTGACTTCTCACTATGTCATTCTGGGCTCTACAAGTCCCTGGACTTGCAAATTTGGAGGTCTTTAATAAAGTACCTTCAGAGGACCAAAGAGAAAGAGAAATCATGATGTGGACCTCCTAGTCCTAAGCAATAACTGCTTGGTCACTTGGATATTTAACAGTGATTTACAAGCATTAACGAATTGGAGACTCAATTACATCCTCAAGGGCAAGGAAGTAGTATCTCCCTTTCCTCCCTACACAATTTGCAAATGGAGTAAGGGTAGCACAGCAAGGAGGAGGCTGATGATTTCTCATCTGATGTTTTTACCACTGGGATGTATTTCCTCTTCTCTCCCTTGCCCCTTCCCTGAATGCCTGAAATTGCCATTCTTTTTTGAGTATCTTTTGATACATTGATGTTGGGAAACCTAAAGTTTTTGATTTGAAGTAATAGCCGATGAGAAATCTTTGAATGTAACACTTTTCTTTCCAATTTTTTTTTTTCTGTGTCACATCTCCAAATTTGTAATCTTTCAGCTATTATATGAGCGCATTATGAGTTTGCACACTGATTAATGTGGGGTTAATAAATTTGTCCAGTGAATGTTGGTGTAAAGGAGTGGCTGCTGCTGAGTGTGCCTCTATTAATGGTACGTTTTGATTGGTTTGGAGAGCAAATCATTGTGTGCTTCACCTACTCAGAAACAGCTGCTCCATGAAAAGACAGAGGAAGACTGTATCTTTAGGAACAATCTGTTTTCTGTCTGTAATTAATATGTTCCGGATTGTTTGGCTACTTTGGTTGGTGCATCACAAACTAGACTATTATGCTCCAAGCTACTTTTGGGACATCCAGTAATAGCTCCTTTTGAAAGCATTAAGAGCAACGGCTTTAAATCACTGTGGGTTTCAGTAACTATCTAGCTTTGCCTAAAGAGTGCCAGCTTTCTGTAACAAGCTGATGAGCTATCACTGGGTTAAAAAAATGTATCCTCAATTCACACCTCTCTGGTGTAAATCCTGTTCCAATTTTAAAAGCACCTTGTTATAACAGTGTTGGACAGAGGAATTCTTGAGGCTAAGTGACATTTACAGCCTATGATACTGGTGTATCTGCACTGCGTATCCATCAACATTTGGCATTTAAGAAAATCTGCTCATCCTCGCATTGCCTGTTAAACACTCATTCTATTAGCAGAAACAAAAAAAAAAAAAAAAGGAAAAAAAGGAAAGAAGAAAATCATCCTCTTTTCATTTGAGTTTTCAATGGGCAAAAAGGGGTCAGTTTGACCACAACAGTGTGAAATCAACCCCAAATGACCTTGGGTGACTGTACACCTGGAAGGAAAAGATGGTTTAAAATGACATTTTTTTTTGTCCACAAGTTAATGCTGGAATAACTTGCACTCTTTAGCGTGTACAGCTGTATTATCCCAGGGCAGTTTTTGGCTTAGTGTGAATTTACACATCTGTCAGATCGCTTGGAGATCCATAGGCGAAATGCTGCACTTGGGAACATTGTGTGGATTTGGGATGTTTCCTGTAGGACCTGGGAAGCACAGAAGAATGGAAGGCTTGCCTTCTTGCCACAGCCAGAGCTCCTTACTGCCCATCACCCTCTGCACTCCAAGGAACAGAACAAAAGCACTTCTGTCCACAGGTGATTTTAGGCTTCACTTCAAAACTTCATTCTTGAGTCAAAACCACATTTTTCAGTTCAAAACTGCTCTTTCAATTTAAAACTTCTCATGCACTCCCTCCGGTTTATTCCAAATAGTCATCCCCAAGGGGTATTTGAATTTGCTTTAAGGACTAAAGGTTTGTCTGATTTGTTTTTTAGAAAACAAAAACTGAGCATCAGGCTATGATTACCAAATGATAATTCTGGGCTTTGGCCACGGATCGAGTTCCTTTCTTCTTTTTCTTTTACTTTCTATATTGCTTCAGCCATTTCTATGTTGTCTTTTCTTCCTGGGCTACCATGCTGTAGTTGTTGAGCTCTCTATTTTAATGTGTCTTTAAAACCAAGGGCATGTCCCATGTCTTCTCAAGGTGCTCTGCTTTGCATATGATTCTGATTCTAATCTCCAGAGCTCTTCACACACTCTCAATGCTGTGCCGTGGCCTGAGCTGGAGCCCTCAAACCACACAATTCCTGTTACCAGCTTCCCAGGTAGCTTTTGGAATATTTTCATTTATTCACTATAGTGATTTTATACTACTCTGGCCTCTAACTTGCATTGGACGTTGCTGCCATGTATTTTAATGCATAATGCATTTTGGGATGCAGTTTGTGCTAAGAAAAATATGGCAGTATTGTTCATATGGCAATCATTTTCTAATTCATAACCCTGGGACAAGTGAACACAAAATTTCTTTAAATTTTATGGAGTAAGAGTGAACACAGTAGAGCAAAAAAGGTTTTTCTTGTTTGTGGAGCTGCATTGCAGTGTTTGGGGCTGCTGTGAATGTTGGTGGAGCAAGATGTAAGGCAGATGCACTCACTTTGATTCATTTTGGGGGAGGTTGTGCGGTGGCATAGCTCACAGTGGAGCTGGCACAGCTTCCAGGCCTAGGGTTAAGTTGCTCAGTTTGTTTCAATTGGTAATTAATAAAAGCAATGGCCAATTTGACTTTACACCATGTGTCTGTCTGTGTGGAACCTGGCACATGCAAACCCTCTTTCTACCAAGCAAGGATAGTCAGCGTATTTTTTGATGTGCACATTATTCAGGGGACTTAGAAAGTGTGAAGTTTTGGTGAAGGCGAAGAAGCCCTCTGGCCTCTGTTGGTTTTAAAGCAGTGGTTAAATACAGCTTTCAAAATGTTTCTTAAGTGCTGGTGTAGGCTCACCTCCTACAGTTTCCAGATTTTTAGTAGACAGGTCCATCAGAATGTCAGGGCAGAATCTCAGCAGTTGGGTTGTCTCGTAAACCCAGAAGGGGCCACCAACATTTTGGTGCAAAACTTCCCCTCCCCACTCCTCAAAAGAGGAACATCTGCTCCTTAGCATGCTGCTCATTTCCATGGCAGGACTCCAGTTGCTCTTCCAAAGCAGAGCTCAGCAATAGTAGTGCTGGTGTCTGAGCTCGGGAACAAACCAAGTGGTTTGCGTGTGCTTTTATGTGCCATGAGTTATTTCTACTGTGTGCTTATTTATAATAATGGGCATTCATTATTATGAGAGAGTCTTTTTGCTCAGGAATCATCACAGTACACACTGTAAATGCATCTTGACAATGGTTTGCATTTGTATATTATGGGCTCATAATACGTATTTATTTGTGTGTATAAAACCGTAATACCAAATGCATCATAAAAAAAAAAAAGAAAAACCCAACAAAAAACAAAACACACAACAAAAAACCAACAACATAGGAAATTGCATGAACAGTAGTTCCATTTAAAACATCATATCTTGGCCAATTTTGTTATGTCCAAATATCCTAGTCATATTGTAGACTAACAGCCTGCCAAATTTCACTTAAAAGCACAGCCAATTTTTAAGTTACAGAAGCACAAAGAGCAGTAGAATGTTCTTTTTAAAGACTCCTCTAACTTAAACAAAAATTATAAGGTTTTTATTGTTTCGTTTAAGTCCAAGGGAAAAAAATTGCTGCAACTCAGCCTGGATCACACTGCAGAATTCAGCATTTGACTGCCTACATCACCAGAGTATGATCCTTAAAACAAGTTGATTTGCTTGCTAGAAGTTCAAAGCCCATGTAAAAGTATATCTATGAGTAAATATGAGTCAGTGGAATTTTTATTAATGGAATCTGGTTTTATTTTTTATGTATTTATTCCCACCCACCCTCAAAGCAGAGTTCTCCAACTGGGCTAATAGCTAGAGATATTCCCCACTGACTGCTGTTCTGAATGCGGGTCTTTACAGATCCTTTATCTTGCTCTTTTCAGATTGTAACAGGATATGCTTTCTCACTCACAGGGCAATAAAGAGAAAGTTTATAATAATCTGAAGTAAGAAATACCAACTGTTTTCTTTCTCCTATCAGTTGTAGTCAAGAACTACTATTAAAATACCTTAAAGGAAAGAAACTAATACTCAAATTGTGGATGTAACCTCTAATGTTTCATGAAAGTATTGTTTTTTTTTCATTTGAATAATGTTGTGTTGTCAGGAAGAAAAAAAAGATCCACTTTTAAGATTTGTCATCTACATACTCAAAATAATTTTCCACTGGCATCAAAGGAACAAATGCATGGATTCATTAGAATAATTACAGGAAAAAAGAGAAAAATGGAGTTGATGTGTTAAAATCTCCATTTTAGCTCTCTGTAGTGCCTGCCGTGTGGGGGGAAAACAGTTAATTAGGACAGCAAAAGACGGCACTGAGAAAATGTGCTGTGTGGCAAAGGTGGCAGAACTCGTAAAAAATTCCTGTTGAATAAGGAAGTTATAACCATCACAATAAGGCGGCTTTAAAACCACCACCACAACAAACCTAAAAAAATGTGTATATCTAAAAGCCCTCATAGCAATTCCCCGTCATTCGGTTAGAGTATTTCCAAGAGGTTACGATTGTAAAATAGTATTTCTCTCTCCTGCGCAGCCGGCTGGATTCTCCTCTCCCCTCTCCGCGCCGCCTTCAGCCCTACGCCGGGCTGCCTGTTCTTTATTCCCAGCGCAGCTTTTAGCCCGCGTGGCCAATCGGGGCGGCAGCGCTGGCCCAGGACTGCGCCTGGTGCTGAGCTACAAATGTGATTCCAGCCCTGACAGGGGGATTATAGGAAACAGATGACTTACGCTTCTAATTTGTGGCCTTAAATTGCAAACAGAATTTCAGGAGTCGAGCGGAGTAATAAATGGCAATAGAGAAAGCCACACACAGCCAAATCAGTATGTGGTGGTTGTAGGTTAAACTAAATAGGAAGAGACAGGTTATGATGGTTTAGTGTATTACAGAGAAGAAAGTCTTAAATTACTAGTGCTGAGAGGTATTGCACTATGGCAGACAGTATTGCATTGTGTAGTCTACAGATATCACAAGCAGAACAATAAAAAAGCAGGTTTAGCATAAAACTTGTTGCTGGACATATCTTTTTTTCTCCTTAGAAATGGAAGTGATGTTTTATGTTTGTTTTGACCTTAACTATATGCTTGCCCCTTAACATCTGTTTTCTGCTGTTGCAGTTTTTCACACCAAATTAACTGTCAAGACTTTAGATAAAATAAGTTAAAAATACTTCCAAATAATTTTTTTGGTGACTTTCAGGACTAGAAGAGTGTCCTGTTACTCTTCCTGTCCTGGATTGCAGTGCTTATCTCTCGCAGGCATAAAATATATGCCATTAAACATTTTCAAATGATTAAAAATTAGAATTGCAGAATTTAAGTATCTCCTCCCCCCCCCCCCCCCCCCCCCCCTTTTTTTTTTTTCCTGCTGATTGCATCTCTGTCAGCCACTGCTTTTTGTGTAATGGCATCAAGAGTATGTTTTGGAGGAGGTTTTTGTACTTTCATGCTGGATCTGCTGACTTCTTTTGTTATCATTTGTAGCTTCTGGTTCTGAAAAGCTTTGGTGTGTTTATTTAATGATGATTTGTATCAAAAGCTTGCTCCATGGTGTTAATTGGTGTATGCTCCTTTCAAACCTTAAATTATAAAGATACATTCTTAGAACCCAGACTGGTTTCAGATCTGATATGGTGATGACTAACATGGGATTTGTTTTTTTTCATCTCAGTACAAGAGGGAAGGAGACATGA
This sequence comes from Pezoporus occidentalis, assembly GCF_034315485.1. Classification (NCBI taxonomy): domain Eukaryota; kingdom Metazoa; phylum Chordata; class Aves; order Psittaciformes; family Psittacidae; genus Pezoporus; species Pezoporus occidentalis. The sequence goes on from NW_026915877.1 coordinate 1,664,933, forward strand.
GGAATATGCTTAAAGGTCTGGAGGAATAGCTGGTACCACAAAGGCATATGTCAATTGTTAGTATTTCTTAAGCCTTTTAATTTGAAGACGTATTCTAAAAAAAATTGAAAGAGTCTTTTCTTTAATATGTGATCTCTGGAGTCTCTGTAGATGCTAGAAAAACATTTCCATTACACACCAAGTAACACAGTGGTATTATCCTACCACCCAGATAATACTGCCCTTAAAATGACAACTGGTTAGACCTTGTAAATGGCATTAACCCAAAGATTTGAAACAAGAGAGGAAAAATAAACCTTTGGCTCCCCGGCAATTTGCATTGCTGTGCAACCTGTAGGCTCCATCCTGCCAATTTCTCAGTTGGAGAAACCCTTTCCGGGCATTCTAGCAGGGTCCACTGTAGATGTTTTATTCCAGGCAGTGGAGCCTGCCGGCATTTGAATGAACATAACTGTTATTATTGCAAAATGATTATTGTTTTAAGCAGGTCTTTTGATTATCATTGAAAATGACTGGCTAAATACATTTTGATTAATCACTTGCAAAAATTATGCTTGTTAGAGCTGTTTTATATTCTCTGTTGTTGTGTTCTCACTGTAGGTTATAGCCATTTCTTTACAACTGAAGATTTTTCCCTTTAAGTCACCTGGTGAGAAAGGAAAACAAATCTTAGTTGAAAGCTTTTGTCTGTGAGACAGACTCCTCTTTTCATCTCTATGTCCTTTAAAAAATGCTCAATTATTGTCTGTGCCACAGAGGAAGAATGGGGCCTACACAGGACCTGAACCTTTTCAGACAGGAGATGTCTTTTGTTTTTGCACCCCATCAACACCACTCACCTAATTAAATCTGATATCTCTGGCTGAAGCAAAATGATTTGTTAATAGTTCTTTGGGAATTTTCTTAATGAGTTTAGATGTCTTTTGTATGGTACATGTGGGGGTATTTTGCAAATGGAGCTGAAAAAGAAAAAAAAATGGGGCAAAGAGGGAGGAGAAAGAGCACCAAAGCAAGGAGCAAGGTGTGGGCTGACGGCGGGTCCCTGTGGGCTGCAGCCAGTCATTAGCCAGGGACACATGGCAGAGATGCTCGGGTAGAGCCCTCCCCATCCCACCCAGCCAGGGACATCTGTCAGGGACTCAGATATTGCACCTTGATCAGGCTGAGACAGTGACACCATTTTCTTTAACAAACACCAGCAGCTTTTCATTCTCCTTTATTTTAACATTTCTCAGGGGTTGGATTCCCTTTCTTCTTCTGCTCTGCTGAGAGTAAAAGAAGCTTGTTAACTTGCTTAGATATTTTGACTGCTGATGCACTTTGGCCACTTGCCTGTGGTAACAGTGTCAAAGCATTACTTGGGATAATTGCTATATTTGCAGTCTGAAGAGTGCTCTGACTTAGTGTTCAAGCTGCTGAATAAAAAAGAAATTGTCATTTTGGAAGAAATCTGTGAATTATCCTCCCACTTAAAAAAGTGCACAATTTTCAAAATGTCTTTCCCCCTTGTATTCAAGCATAATGTTATTCAGATAATTAACATTTTAATAAATCACTTAAAATATGAGATCACAGCTTAAAAATCTTTGGTTTCAGTAGGGTTTTGTTTTGTTTTTTATTTTTAGCTTTGGGGATTAACCACTATGGGGCTCTATTCCTTCATTCTGTGCACACCCAGAAGTACTCACCAGTCCATAAAAACATCATGTGCTTCTAGTGTGGGGTTTTCAAAGGATTCAGGATCTTGCTCATAGGTTTTGCTAAGTTTACTAGCCTTTCTAGTTTCATACTTTGAACTACTACTGTAAAATATCAGTGTTCTTGTAATTACAAAATAACTGGGATATTAAAAATATTACTTACATTGTCAATTGTGTCTCAGGTCATACTACATCTGGATAGCCTGTGACAATTTTTGATAGCCGTTCATTCAGTAAAGATGTGAATAATTTATACATGTTCTTATGACATCCATTTTCTGAGTGGAAATTGAGACTATAAAAGAATTTAATTGTATGAGTGCACTACAAGAAATGGTACTTCTAAACTAATTTGTTATGCTTTACACCATTCTGATATCTTTGTGCATCCATTTGTCGTGCGATCTTTTTCTTTGAAAGATTATGGTAGGTATCATAAGCAAGCTTTGGTCTAGGAAAAATGTCCAGATTTCCTGCAAACTCACTGAATGCCGGCAAACTGCCTCTGATCCCCCTTTAGCAGAGGACCTGGGAGGATCATATCTGGTAGAAACAAAGGATTGGAGTCCAAGGACCACGATCTGTAGAGTCATGTCAAGATTGCCATCAGCAGCTCAGGGCAAGCAAAGGAAGAGATGCTTCAAGCAAACAGTGCTTCTTGTGGCCTCTGTTTTCAGATCTGTTCACCCCAAAAGCTCTAATATATAAAATAAACAAACCGTAAGGACATTTTTTGATAGTCTGCATCATGTCTCAAAGTCTGCTTTTCCTGATTCACACTTACAAAATTACGCTGGATCTACCGTATCATAGCCCCTAGGCAATACATAGTAAGCTAAATCTGCCTTGGAAATCCATCATTTAATATGATCTAGAGAACATCCAATAGGAGAAAATGAATGATGAAAGGCCTGAATGAACCTTTCCAATGCCCATCCTCAAACCCAAGCTAATCAACCTAGTAATTACCAACATTAGCAGTCCTGCTGCTATTCCTCCCTTACCTACGTTAGGGCTCAATCCTGTGAATCTGGCTTCTGTCATTTTACAACATACCAATAAACAACTATGGATTTAATCAAAATTACATAGGTTGGAAGCCAGGACAGTTCTTGGCCCCAGGAAATCTTGTGAGGAAGCACCTACTAAAATTCTCTTCCTACATTTTTCTGTTGCTCATAGGCTTCAGTGCTCACCCGCTCTAATCCAAAGTGAAGCATACTTTGTTCTACTGCCTCCAGATACCTTGTGTGGCTGTCTGATGTGCATTTTACCTGGCATTTGGGAGTATTTATTTAACATAAGCATGATTACTTCTCTTACAGCATTAACACTGAAAAATGCTGAGCTCTTCCAAAAAGTGCTGATTATTGATGGACAAGGTAGCAAAGGGGAGAGGTATCTGGCATGGTGCAGGATCCCAGCTGATGTGGCCTGAGGCTGTTCGTGGTGAGGTTTTAATGCGCATGACAAATTTGCTAACAAAATTGTTCGACAGTCAGATTTTACTCTGGGTTATGTGGATTTAAATTAACAACAGTTCCAGAGGCTTCATTTGTTACTGGAAATTTCAAAGATGGGGTAGGTCAGAAACTGGCTGCCTGTGTTTTGATGTGTGTTCTCCTCAGTGAGCAGAACCCTGTCCATTTTTAACTCTCCCTTTATTTAATTTTTCCTTTATAATTACCTTTATGTTTCTGGAAGAGCTCTCTTCTTTTTTTTTTTTCCCCAATTGGCTGTCCTGCAGGTTTTCCAACTAATTTTTGAATTTTTAAAAAGTTAACAATTAATGTTGAATTGGAAAAAAAAGAAAGAGAGAGAACTGAAAATGACCCCCTAAAGCCCACTGAAATAAAATAAAAAGAAACCATCCTCCAAACCCCTGAAATTCCCAAAGTTAAAAAAGCTCATTTCAGTTAGGATAGGATCACCAGGGCTGGGATAAGCCCCTTGCAATATTATGCATATTTGAAACATGAGAGCTATTGTTTTGAAGCTTTACTATGTTATTGTCCTGCTTGTCTCAGTAAGAAGCATATATCTCTGGTGGATGGAGGTTATCTAAGTAAGTCATGCATAGATGGAATTTATTAAGTTTGCATGGTAGTGACAGCTGTGAGTGGGAACAGTAACTCTGAATGTGCCAAGGGCTGAGAAAGGGAAGGAATTTTCATATGTGTCTTAAAGGAAAACGGCAGCGTAATTGCGAAAGCGCTGCTAATCACTCCATCTCATTACCAAGAGGGAAAGTCAAGGAAATGATTTTAAAAGTGTAAGAGTCTGGCAGGAGGCTGCCTTGGACAATCTCACCAGGCAGATGAGGATATGGAAGAGTCAGGTTCTGTTACGACCACTGAAACACAGACAATTTAATATAAATCCATTCAAATAGAGTCATAAGTATACATCAATGCAATGTAGGAACTGATTATCTGTTAAATTGTCCAAATTTTTTTTTTTTTTTTTTTAATATAGAATTAACCCCCAAATCACTTCCTAACCATCTGATCTTCAGGAGCTTCTTGTGGAAACACTTTCTTTGGCATTTTTTTTTTTTGCATTCCTGCTCTGCCTCCAGAGATGAAATTTACCTTCACTACTGGATCATTGGAACGGCAGCTGTCACTTGGAGGAAGACAAACTCCAGTTGCTGGGACTGATCCTGTCAGCACTGCATATGAGAGTGACATGCAGCTCGCTGGGATGTCCAGCAGAAAAGTCAGCCTAGCCTGTGAGTGCCAGTGATGGGCACCCCAAGGTATCAACCTAGGTGGGGACAGATGTGGAAACATCAGGAAAATGGGAAACAATTATTAATGACTCACCTGATATTAAGTCACCTTGTCCTCCTGGTTTATTGCTCTGGTTATGGTAGGTCAGGCCAAGCAATGGAAACCATCTGGCACAGGTACGATCCCTGAGATAGTGAGAGGAGATGTCTTCTGCCTCCTAAGGCTGTGGTGAGCAGTTATAGATCAAAATATACTAACATGGCTTTCTGACATTGCTTTGAAACCCAAGACCCTCTCTGGCAGTTGTAGGGTTACCAATATGAGGGATGACTCCTTTGCACCTCCTCTGCCCCTGACTTTGATGCCCTTCCTCCTCTTGCCCTAACCTCACTGCACCATGGATGCCATCACTGTATGTTCTATGTACCAAACATACCCTGGGACGGGCCTTGTCAGTACGTTTTTATTTTATATAGGTATAATGCTGACTGGCAGAATACGATACCTACCCTGTTTTACTAATAGGGCTTCTTTTTCATTTTGTTTGATATTATACATATTTTTTAAATAGCTCCCATCTTCATAGCTCTCAGCACTATCCAGATTTTTTTCAGGCAAATTAAAATTAATTCTAATTTTAGAAAGCTCTTTAGGTGGCATCTTTTAATTTTCATCTTTTCCAGGGCTTTTTTTTGCAGCCTAAAAATGAGCTTACTGTAGGTTAAATCCATGTTCTTAATGAAGCACTTCTTGCTCTCTGTTTTTTTGTTGTTATACACACAGAGGATATGTTCTGTTGATGTGTGAGGACTTATGATTAGATGAGAATTTACCTCTGAGGAAGCTCAGATTATCACACATAAAGCATCAGAAATAGAAAAATGATGTGCACAACCATGAAAAAAACAATGGATCTTATCTTTAGCTTTTTTCCTAATCACCCTCTAGCATCACTACAGCAGTTAAGTTGCCTGAGGGCTTGCTAGGATTTATAGTTTATTATAACATTGATAAGAGCAGCTGAGCGAACAGTGAACTGGATGTTTGGTAAATATTAGTTTGAATTCATGGCAGAATTTTGATCTGATGTGTTCACAATTCTCCTGTATTTACACAGTTCACTGCAAAATTGCACTGCATTGACTAGTTTGACAAATTATGTGTGTGTGTGCTTTTTCCCTGAGTAGATGCTTGAACTAACCCATGTAGATCAAACAGTTCTCGTTGTGGCTGAAAGCACAGTTTGAAGTTGATGCTCTTTCTGTTACATGAATTACATATTTCAGTTAATAAGTTATGCAAATGGTGAATTTTATGTTTGTCTTTTGTTGTGTTGACTTTGAGTTTTGAATAACATCCAGGCTAATAGTTTGATGGTGAAATTAGTGAATAATTTGGAACAGCAAATCATTGCTTTTGTGATCTGTCAATGAATCATTTAGATAAAACTCTTCCCTGTGAATTGTTTCATTGTCTTATATTTTGACACTTGATGCCATAGCATTCAGGGATTACCCTGAGGATTTTTCCTTTGATTTGCCTGGGATTAAAATCACCCCCCCCCAGGACTACCTTAATGCTACCTAATGGATAGTACCTCCATGGATTTATGAATCCCATTGCATCTAAATAATGAAGGAGAAGTGATGCAATGCCCTTCACCCCTCATTCTCTGTGGCTTGTAGGCACTGAAGTCTGCAAGTAGCTTTTCCTAATCCAAATTCACCTAATTCTCCTAATTCCAAATTCAATGGGAATTTTGATATTCATATTTTTTCTAGGTATGATCAAAGTTAAGCAATCCTGGGTTAGACTGTTTTAAAAAAGATGAACTAACATAAAAATTAAACCAATTTTTTAATTCTTCTTTTCTTTTCTTTTCTTTTCTTTTCTTTTCTTTTCTTTTCTTTTCTTTTCTTTTCTTTTCTTTTCTTTTCTTTTCTTTTCTTTTTTTTCCTTTCTTTCTTTTCTTCTTTTCTTTTCTTTTCTTTTCTTTTCTTTTCTTTTCTTTTCTTTTCTTTTCTTTTCTTTTCTTTTCTTTTCTTTTCTTTTCTTTTCTTTTCTTTTCTTTTCTTTTCTTTTCTTTTCTTTTCTTTTCTTTTCTTTTCTTTTCTTTTCTTTTCTTTTCTTTTCTTTTCTTTTCTTTTCTTTTCTTTTCTTTTCTTTTCTTTTCTTTTCCTCTCCTCTCCTCTCCTCTCCTCTCCTCTCCTCTCCTCTCCTCTCCTCTCCTCTCCTCTCCTCTCCTCTCCTCTCCTCTCCTCTCCTCTCCTCTCCTCTTCTCTCCTCTTTTTTCCTTTTCCTTTTTTTGAAAAACAACAAATGGAGACCCATGATAAATCCCATTATGAAATGTACAGCTACAGTAACTAATAAAAATACCAGGTTACCTGTAATAAGCCCATTGGTTTGCAGTGTCTGCCTGTTAGTAAGAAGGCAGAAGATCATACCAGACCTAGTATATGCCATGAGTCCACAAATGGACATGACCCACCCGCCCAAGCTGCCAGGATGATTTCTGCTCCCCACGGCCAGGCTGTGCTACATCTGGGACTCACATCTGCATGGCAAAGAAAGCTCCATTGACTTCCTGAGAGCTGTTTGTGAGCTCATTAGAAAGAATAAATAGCTACATGTGGAAAAAAAAAACAACCAACCAAACCCCCCAAACCCAGCTGATCAGATCTTGCTAGTAATTTAGAAAAAAACCCTCATATTCTACCCATTTTAGCAGAGGGGAGAATTTTCTTCCAGGATTTTCCAGACCAAGAACGTCTGCTGGTGCTGTGAACCAAAGCAAGAACAAGCAACAAGCAGGCCCGACCCCCCCTTCCCCCCCCTCCCCTTCATGCTTCTCTAAGTTAAATCACTTATCCGTGTTTTACCAGCCTTTATCAGAGTTTGTACACTTGCTCCAATTAAATTATTTTTTCTTCAGGGGAGCTTGTGAGGCACTTACATAAATTCTCTTAATTTCTGAGTAATGCAGTCTTGACAATCACTTAAGACAGTATAGTTGATACTGCTGTCAGGGAAGTCTCTTTTTCAAAAGAATGTTTTTATAGAATATCACTGTGACAGTTCGCTTAGATGGATGTCTTTAGCAGAATTTGATTAATGTAATGTAATAAAAGAGATGCACACTAAAGTGTCTGTACATGTCTTGTTAAGTATGTTTGATTCATTATATGTAGTTCTTCTCACTTCTTTTCTCTTCCCTCAGTTCATTTTTTATCATTTCAATAATATATCTATAAATATGAAAAAGTTGGCACTTTCTTTGACATATATGGCTATTAATTCATAACTCTAAAAAATTGTATCTTTCAACTTGTCACTTTAAAGCTTGTACAGTTTATTACAGTAAGTAACCTGTGTTGGAAATTAGATTTTGAACTTTAGCAAGGAGATAAATAAGCTTGTGGACATAGAAGTTATGGAGAGGATACCTAGATATAGTGCTAGAATAAAATTGCATGAAAAGATCACTTACTTGAAGATGATAATTTTAGAGCTCCCCAAGGATCACATTAAGATTGCATATTGGAAATGGGCTTCAGCTTGAATTCCAATAACTTTAATTCCTAGAAATGGTATTATTTCAGTTCATCCTTTTTCTTGGGTGGGTCTGTTTCTCTCATTCTGTAGGCAAATAATACATGTCAGCAGCAAGCAATTTCACTAAATATATGAAACTTACTTTAGAAAGACTCCTGAAAATTCATCTAGGCTAAGCTTTGTCTGTCAGTTTTCAGCATCGATCAACCTGAGGAAGACATAAACCTGGAAAATTTTAATATCTTTGTTGCATAGCATACAATGACATTTAAAGTGAACCAGATTAGTTATTTCCTAATTGGCCAATTAAGTCACGGGAAAGCAAGGGTGGTCCTTAACTTTTTTGCTTTGCTTTGCTTTGGTAGTAGAATAGCCAATCTGCTGCTTTTCTAATTAGTTTTTACTCTATGACTTTTTCAGAGCATGTCTGACAAGTCCAAACTTCGACCACAACAGGTTTGGGACTGCACAGACTGTGCTAAGGATTCTGCAGCTGGGATGTCTTCTTTGTGAAACTTCTTCTCAGGACTTATCTGGACTTGGAAAACTTTCTTGAGTGAATTAAGCAGAACAGGAGCTTCTGAGCTGGATGTTTGTGTTGGTACATCTCGGCAGGAGATCATCATCCCTCCTGGTGTGACTACATAGAGGGTTTACAGGGACAAAGCCATGGGGAGGGAAACTGAGGAAAGATGCCACCACTCTACAAAATTACATTAATCCTCCTGCCAGCAGGATTATTTCGTTTGGTTTTGGCAGGGCATGCGGTGCTGATGACTGCAACTCGTCAGGCAGAGCATGCGAGAAGCTTGCACCGACATCCAGAGCGCAGACCACATAAAAGAGCAGGTGGGTAGAAATACGTGCCATGGGGCCTGGCAATGGATAGAAGGTGGGTTTGCTGGCAGCAGAAAATACAGAAGTTTGGGCAGCCCAGGAACAATGGGAAACTGCACAGTGTAACTGCTGCTCAGGTTTACAAATCACGAAGTGTCTGAGGATTACACAGTGAGCAGGATAGATGCGATTGGTGAAGATGTGTGAAATCAAAGCTCCTAAGTGAGGACAGATGGACCAGCCTCAGGAAAAGGGAGGCGAGGAAGATGGAGATGCAACAGAAGATGTGGTGCATGGTGTAGGCGCACTTTGCAGTTACTTTTTCTGCAAAGCAGGGGCTTTATTACTGGTTTGCTGTGGTTTCTACTAGACCAGGGCATGTAGTGTTGATAATGTGTATGCTCAGAATGTGTTTGTATTAATCAAGTGTCTGTAGTAAACAGGATCAAAAAGGAGACAGGGATCCACTGATGAGAAGCATTTGAGCTTCAGTATTTTCTGAAGTTTTGAGAAAGCGTGTGTGGTTCCCTGCAAGCCACGGCTGACTGCTGTGGGTTCGTAGGCATCCCTGAAAAGGGAACTAAGTGCTCACAAAACAAAGATAGGTTTGTGGAATGAACGCTGAACCCATTGTACATAGACCAGCAGAGATAACGTTTGTAATATGGCGAAAAGATGGCAGTGTTAGGTACCACCTGCTGGAAAATGTTGGCCTGCAAATGGGGAGGTGTGCCATGCCCAAGAGCTGGGTGAGCTACTCTCAAGCTGGTCCTCCACAATGCAGTCCTGTCTCAGATGCTGAAGTTCCTGTCTCCTGTGCAAGGAAGACGGTCCTGCTTGTCATGCACAGGGAAGAGGTCAGCTCTGTTTGCTCATAACTTTCTTATTTGAAACAGTCATCAACCAGCCAGATAAAGAAAGCCTAGCAAGCTTTTCACCTTGAACAAGCTGTATCTCAGAGAAGTCAAAGCAGCTGTGTTGATTCCTGTCAGCACACTTGTCTTTGGAGAATCATTTGTTTTATAAAACCAGATTGCCAGATATGTACAGCAGAAGGAAGAGGGAAAAAACACAGGTTTTTAATGAAAACGAATTAAACCTCTAGGAGCGAAGAGCTCCTATCAGTGATAGTTTGCAACATGTGAGCATGAGCTGTTGGGATAGCCACCTGAAACAATGACTGAGTAGCAGGAGAGAGGACCACTGATGTAAGAAAAAAACGTCACAGACTTGTTCACCTCAGTGTGAACACAGGTCACTTCCAACTTTTCAGGGAACAAGTATCCTGGTGTCTCTGGGGTGTTTTCATGAGGGAAATTCATCTCATCCACTGGGTGCCACAAGCCCCCCTGCTTCTCCCTTCACCTGGGTTCCAGCTCTTGTTGCTCCTGCCCCACACAGATGTACTAGCAATTGATGCAAGCAGATTGACTGCCTGCTTTGTGCCTGAAGCTGCTGTGATTCACCACACCTCTAATCCATACCTTTCCTGCCCAATGCACTCTAGACTCAAAGCGGTCACTTTGAGTGTGCTGGGTTGCACGCAGGGTTGAGAAGGCACTATGGGCAGAGGGTTTGCTACAGGAGAAAGTCATCATTGAATATTGTCTTCTTCTGACTTGTGATGATTTGGATCCAAATACCTGACATCCACAAAAATTATGTTGGACCTGACTGTACACAGATTATCCAAACCCTTTTGAAACATTGCATTTAATATGAGCATATATGTAAGTGCAGCAGCACATTTTAGATCCTAGGGCTGCTCTGGAGATGCTCTAATCTTCTTCTCAAATCCACTACTATAAAGCAACTGAGACCCAGAGGAGCATCCACAGCTGTAGAAACTGAGGGACCTTCTGATCACAATGATTTGGGATGTACACACTGGGGAGGAAATAATTTCTATTGTGAATCAGGTAAAGGACTAGAAGATAGCTCTTCCAAATCTAAGTAGGTATTTTTACCTTTAGTCAAAGCTATATGTAACTGCCATGAATAACAGAAATATATCATTAGGATGCCTGCTCATCCTAGGGGGAGGATTATTACTGGTCTCAGTAGATGTACACATGTAGGCCTCACATGTCTCACTTGCCAATTCAGATGGCTTGGCTTATGGACTTTCATGAACCTCATTCATGCATGGTGGAGGAAAGCCTCAGCACTTAGCTCAATATTAATGAGGTTTGCTGGCCAAGGTGTGCTGCTGGCACAGGTGAGGCTGTTCCTTTCCATTTGCACCCTGCATCATCACAGCTGCCTTCACTTGGGCTTGATAACAAGGAGTTGACTAGTAGAGAACTTGGGTTCTCTTTTTTTGTTTGGGTCAGGGAAGGAAAGAACAAAAAAAAAAAAATATGAGTAATTTTGAGGGTAAAAACATTGACTGGAGATGGAACAGCAAAGCTGAGGCAATGTGCTGTGACAGCTTGTGATCTCTTTGTGTTTAAAAACTAAGCAAAATTCGGCTTTCCTTTTCGTGCTGGAAAAGGCTTGAGTGGTTGGTCTTGGGGATGTTTAGTGTTTGACCTCTGGTCTTGCTGTTTGCTTTGGTTTCTTTAAATGAATCTCTTGAATGTTCTTAAATAAAGCAAGCAAATAGTGTTGCCTTAAAGAAGTTAGTGCCTTTACTTGTGCGATTAAATTGTGTGTGCTTAATTGTTGTTTTGATACTAGTCAAGGTACATAGCTGCTCTGAATAGCTTCTGTGAGCTGGTATCTCTTCTTTCTGCACACTTGTGAGTGAGGACTTCTCTATTTGTGTGTTAGTTAGTGGGGCTTATAAGAAGAAAAGAAATAATTGATGTAAAATTGTTGTAAGTGTAGAGCTATTGCATGCAGTTGAAGTTGAAGGCATTGCAACTAGTTTTAGTGCTGTGTTTGAGGAAGAGAGGCAGCTTTCCTTCTGAGAGATGCCTGTTCCCCAAGCAAAGTAATAGAGCCATGTGGAAAATGCCTGTGCCTGCTTCATTCAAGCTCTGTAAATGCAGTGAGTCAGGTATTTTGCCTTTCTGTATGCTGAGCTGTGAGCTAATGGAAATATGCTAAAAACAGTTAAGCTGGAAAAATAAAACCTTGCTGATTGTTAATCCTAATAGTAGAGGGAGCTGATCTGATAGACTGGAAGGGGATGCCCAGCTGTGTACCCACAGGGAAAGGGAAGGAAGAGCTCTTTTGCTGCCTGTGGCCAAGGTACAGGTTACTGAGCACCAGGGCAAGGAACGGTTTGAAAATGAGGAAGGGGTGTTGCAGGGTATAACATTTCTTCTGGAAAGAAGGGTGTGTGCTGTGGTGAGAGCACAAGGACGGCAGGCAAGAAAACTGTAAACACCTCTCTGACTGGGCTGTTTCCTTCCCTGTTCCTTCTGCAGCACTGGCCTCCCCTGTTATCCCCAGCAAGAAGAGAAGTGAAAATTAAAACCTTGTGTATTTGGGGGTGTCTGTGTTCCTGCTGCACCTGCTCAAGTGCTGAATTGCAGGTGTTTGCGGCCACAATTGTGCTACTGCTCCTGTGAGGGAAGGACAAAGGGTTGCAGCCCCATGAGCTGGGCACAGGGTAGCTGCACCATGTTTGGGGTGCTAGACAAACCTTGGGTGCTCTAGGGATGCTTTCCAGGTCACACCAGGTAGAGAGATGAAGACAAAGTCATTTTTATGTGTTTGTTTGCTGTGGCCCCCAGTTTATTGCTCTTGATCTGCTTCCTTCCCTCAAAATAAAAATCCATGGTTTATCAAACCTCACTTTCTCAAAGTGCCTCTACTGTCTTTCTAAGTTTAGTCTTCTCTCTGAATTACATGCCAACTTGGGGAAAGAAGGAGGGGAAATTGGTTAATTGATTAGTAATTTAGTCTCTGGTGATATGCTTATTTAAGAAATCTGCTGGAGTTATATATGTCAAATGATTCACATAAAAACAACATCAAGTGAATCATATATAAAAATGACATAATTGCTATTAAACTTAGAAGCCATATGTGTAGCTGAGGAAATTACTTTACTGGCTTTAGCAACTGTTATATTTCTTCCCAAAGCCAGTTATACTTTTGTGAACAGAGAAGGCATGTTTATGTGTAGGGAAATAGCCCCTATGTGTGTTATTTGGAGATCTGTTAATTCAAGGAAGTAGGTGCATATTCCAACAGTGCAGGGAAAAAGAGTGTTGAGAATCTGAGAAAGGGGTCTGTCGCTTTTTTTTTCCTCATCAGCAAGATTAAATGGCATCTCTTGCAATACGCACCATCTGAGATTTTATTGCTCTTTGTTATTTTTAGTACTAAGAGGGAGATTAAATGAAATCCGGGAAGTTTCAGACAGTGTTAAACTTTTTATTACTCATTTTTGTCATCAGGATCAGGCTGACCCAATTGCATGGGTCATTAGAGAAGGCAGGCTCTCCTCTCCAAGCACCCATACAACTAATTACCTATATAATGTCTTATGGGGAAGTTGAATAAAGCAACAACAAAAGTAAATATAGCTGTTAACACAACCAGTCTTTTATTTGACTTTCTTCTGAGAAGTCTGTGTGCTGAACTTACCATGCAAAAAGTATTTTATGTGTGGCTCAGCATCCATATAGCTTTTGTGAGATCACAGGCTTGTGTCACTTTCCTGGGTGTTTTGGAAAAGTATTTTCATTTATCTCTTTAAGACTATTTGAAATAAATGTAAAATATTAAATCAGTTTAGATTTATCAGGAGAAGATTAAAAAGATGACCTTTTCTGAGCCTGTATTTACTTCAAATGTTTGCATTAAAAAAATTAGCTTGATACAGCTGACTTCAGGCTTGTTATTGATGGTTTCTTCATTTTAATTCTTTTTTTATAGGGTGGTGCCTCTTATATTAGTTGCAGCCCTAGACATGTTGATATATGCAATAAAGAAGGCTTTTAGGTGATGGTGTTGATGAATAGCTGTTGTAGCAGTTTTCTGCAGTTAATCTTGGAACGAAGGAAAAATTCTGGTCTTGCTTCTGCAGGTTTCAGAGGTCTTGTTTGTCTTCAGGGTGGGTTTTGTAGGTTCATGAGCATGCCTGCCAGCTGGTGCCAGCACAGTTTTAGTTCAGGATATGAGCAAGTTCTCCTTGATGAAAAGGAAGGGTCAGTAGGCAGCTATTCAGCTTTGATAGAATGCCCACGTCATCAGCACGGAGGAATAGAGCATTTTCAGTAATTAGTTGCCTGGTAAATCAACTTCTAGAAGCCATGCATCAAAAACTATTCCAGGGATTTGTCATAAATTGTATTTGGCTGTGTTTGCAATAATGTTCCCTATGTTTTGGGTACCCTAACTGTCCCATGGTCTGTCCTCGCATGCATGGCGCTCAGCAGTGAGCCTTGAGCATGCACCACTACCACCACAAGCATTGGGGCTTTCCTGGCACAAGCAGGTTGGTCAAGGAAGTGGGGATTACACTGTCCTGAACTGGCTTTTTTCCTGGTACATGTCTGTCTAATCTTGCTCTGAAGTCACTGACGTAAGGGGAGTGGGCTTGGACTAGATGATCAGTGCAAAACTTCTGTGATGGGGATAATGATTTAGTCTGTAAACAGGCGACACTAATGGAGTCCTGTGGCTCTGACTCAGCTGTCTTCTTGTTTTCAGCCCCAGCACTGGAAACCCACATCCTTCCCCTTGCCTCTGCCTGCTGGCCCCTTCTTTCTCCTCAGACGTTACACCTTTTATTGAATGAAGGCCGGGAGCTCGCTTTTGAGACTGTTATCGAGGAGATGGGGTTGTTTGGGTAGGACTGTCACTGAACCTGCCAGTAAAAATAAGGAGCTTTTGTTTTGAAAAGTAAACGCAGCTGGTTTACTTTTATCAAAAAAACCCACAAACCATCAAACACCACCCCGCTCCCCCCCAAAAACCAACACCCCCCCCCCCCCCCAAAAAAAAAAACAAAAAAGGAAAGGGACATCAGGTTAGGTTGGGAGCTGCAAAGCAGCCAATATTGCTAAAGAATATTCTGACTTGCAATCTTTCTAAATAGAAACTTGTCTGAATGGAGAATTGGTATCAGCGGTCATGAATTCTTTTCATTTTTTTTTTTTTTTTGATTTTGGGAGCTCTTACTCATTTTCATCTGAATTCAGGTTCAGAGCTGAGTCATTCCTTCTGCTCTTCTTCCCCTGGTGACTTTTCCATGCTGTTTCATTTTTCCCAGATAGAAGTTACTAGAGCAGGACTCTGCTAACCACACCACAAGCAGTGAAAACAGCGTGTGATTTCCTTGGGAAGAGGAGAACATTCTCTGTATGTGTTTCTGCAACATGTGCCATGGTCACAAGAATGGTCTGTGCTTTAGAGAAGCATCTCAGGATAAAGTGTGGGAGAGGCAAAGGCCATTAATATCACTGGATTTACTGCTAGCTCCAGCTAAAGGGGAAATAACAAACAAATGTGTTGTAATCTTCACTCCGGTGCTCAGTTTAGCAATGCCGAAGGTCGAACAGGGGCTGAAAAAACTGATGTTGGGAGCTGTTCTTGCATGCTTTATATTTTCACCTTGTTTGGTATTGACACAGCACGGGATAGCATGAGAGAGATGGAGAGAAAAATGTGTTTCAGAAGAGGAAAGGGGCCCCCATATAATGAAGAGTTCAACCAAAATGGGGGGGGAGGGATTTTTCTTTGCATGCCAGATTTCTTGCCACTTTCAAGCTAATCCTTTCAGTTCACTTCAATACAGTCACTGAAGTAGCTTAGAAAAAGAGAGAAAAAGATCTTTGATATGCTAGATCAACCAAAGTTTAAAACATCTCTCTTTGTATATGCCATTTACAATGCAAATCTCAAGTTGGCATTTTAGGCTCACTTACTGCTGTTACTGAAGTACCTTGGGATACAAAGGCTGGAGGTGGAGTGAGATCCCAAATGACAGACTGCCTTTAATAGTTCAATAATAAATTTAAAAAAGAAAAAAAATGTATAATTTTTATACATACACCTTCTACCTCTGCAGTGTGTGTGAGAGATGGAGGAAAAGGGAATAGTATAGTGCAGAGGCTGAAGTTGTTGGCCTGAGTCTTTTGAGAATTTGAACTTGGCTTTGCCGCATGTCTGCAGAAAGGATTTGGCCCTCTCTGGGCAATCCTGTGACTTTTCTCTTACCAGGAAGGAAAACATATGTGCTAACTATGTTTGCTTAGTCAGTGAGCAACTAGTTAAGTATACTTTTGAAAATGAGCCTAATTTGTAAAGAGTTGCCTTCCCAAATATATAACCTGATTTCTTTCCCTTGTGTTTTCAACATTTAAGCACTGATTAAATGTCACCAAAGATAATAGGAGAAATGCTTATGATGGCCAGGCTATTTTAAAATAGCATGGGCATGCTTAAAGCAATAAGTAATTTTGCCTCTGTTCCACAGTGTGCTTAATGCATATTTAAATTAATCTGTAGACAACTTTGAGCAAGCTGGATCTGGAAATGAGTTATCTTTCTAATTGGGGATATTTGGGGATTTACCCTGCTGGATTTCACATGACCGCTTCTTGAAAGGTGACTATCAAACAGGTTGACTTTGTCCTGCTGTCCCACACGTGCTCTCTAGTGGGTGTGGGGATTTGGGGTGATCCTGTCCATCTTTTGAATCTGGGTGTTTTGGTATTTCGTGGGCAGTGGGGTAACTCTGTGGACTACAGTTCATAACACAAACTCATGTTCTGTTTCCTAACTGTGTTTTCTCTTGGTGATATTTAATGAGGGCAGAAGTGGAGGTCTTTGTGATAATTTACAACTTGGTTTGTGGGAACTGTCTTTTCACCACAGACCTACAGTGCAAGGCATTGATTTAAGGAACTGGCCAGGTAGCTGAAGTTTCCCCTGGTACTGTGGTATTTAGAGTTGCTTTACAACTGTTTTCTGGTACTGTTGTTCTCTGGAGCATCTGCCTATCGATAGCTGTGTCATATGGAAATCAGTAGGACCCTTTGTAGGGTTGTGATACACTTGGTAGCTTAGCTACCAGAGAGTGAGTTTGTCCTATACCGTTAAATATTTCTAAATATCCTTATACTGCAGACATTATTGTAAATAAAGAAATGTAGCTAAAAAGTAAGTAAAATGGACTTTGATGCAAGAATTATCTTCTTTTTCTACCCCCTGCTTAGTGTCAACGTCCTCTGTGACCACTGAGAAACTGCTGTGGCATGAGTAGAAACATAGTTCAGGAGAGCAGGAGAGAAAATGGGAGCCAAAGTGGTTTTCTTGTGTGGGGTGTTTTGATTTTTGTGTTTTTGTGGTTTTTTTTTTTTCTTTTTTTGGTTGCTGTTTGGTTGTGTTTGTGTCTTTTTTTTGTTGTTGTTGTTGCTGCTGTTGTGTGGGGTTTGTGTTTCTATTTTTTTTTCTTTTTGGTTGGTTGGTTGGTTTTTTTTTAACTGCAAATATCATGTAGTTCACAACTATAGCATATGACAATCTGTATTCACCGAAAGTGCTAGTCTTTTATTTTGAGGGGTTTGGAAATGTTTCGTTGAATCTGGGGAATGATGGGTGAGGGGAAAAAAAAGTGTGTCTTCTAACTGAGCTGTTACTGATTATACAAGTGCAATGTACAGATTAAGGGCCTGATCTAAATAGCACTGGAGTCAATTGACTGAAGTGGACTTTGAACCAAATCTCACGAGTGTTCAGCATGTGCTGTAGTGGAGGGTGATGGAGATGAGCATAGCATGCTTTCCAATTTCCAACAGAAATTCCAAAGCAGACTTGATTTTCTGGCTTGTATTAAAAACCCTAAAATGGTTGCATAAAGGCTATTTTTAATACGTAATGTGAGAAATATTCAGCTGCAAGCTCTAATTATTAGTAGCATCTCAAGATTGTGACTTTGCAGGTGTAAGAACTGGCATGTCAGTTTCTTTTAGGACAAAAGGGTGTTTCATCAAACTTTCTGCTTTTGAATGTTCTGTGATCTAAGCCCACTAGATTACATATTTTCCCACACAACGGTGATTCTATTGCTTATTTCAGACTGCTATGGAAAAACTTGAGGGGAAAAATATAAATAAAATATGCCCAAGCATGCAAGTCAATGATCTGTGTGTTAAGCTTATTGGCACATAGAGGACAATTTTATTGCATGACCTACTGGTAAAAAACATCAAAAATATAAGTCAAGTCATTTGAAGAACTGCTGTTTAGTGAGTTAGAATGAATAAAGTCTTTATTGAGTACATGCTTCCAGATTCATCACTGGTTCTGTTTCAGTCATGCCCTATCCTAGTTTTAACTGCCCCAGGCAGTCTTTCTGAGGCCACTTGACCTGCCAGTCATATTTCAGAAACTACTGATATGGTACTTGCTGATTTAGTTTAGATTCCAAACAGGCCAGCTGTTGGATTACAGACTAATGACCCATCAGATGCTAAAGGCAAAGGCTTTAAAGTGCACTAGTGAATTAAGCCTCAACATTGTCTGAAGGGAAGAATTTATTATGTCATTAAACTTGATTCAATAAGTTTCATTTCTTTAGATGCATTGAACTAAGCAAGAAGTAAGGAATTAATGTGACAGAGATACCATTTTGATACTATTCAGGTAAAGCACTGATATTCAAGCACAGCATCAAGGGATGCCATTTCATAGAATTTTGGCTGTATTGATAGAAACAATAGGTTGAGAAAACTCTGCATAGCTGGTTAATCAACCATGGACTCCTCAGACTGGGTTTACTTGAATATATGCTTCAGTTGGTAAATACATGGGAAAGTGAGGCTTGCCTGATTTGATGAGACCCTTGGTGAGGTTTCAGGGGCTTTTCATCAAATATCAGAGCCTCAGTGGTGTAAAGATATTAGTATTAAGTTATAGATGGCACTGGGATTTAATGCAAAACTTAATACAAGTACATAACGTGATGAGTCAAGTGGGGATTGCAGCTTGTCTCTCAGAAGACTGTTAAAGTGATCTGAGGGAAAAATCCTACATAATGCAAAGATCATTTTAAAACCCCTAAAATTGGTGTTTTATCTATTTGCATATGTCTCCTATTTGTGTTACAGCAACAGGAGAAGTGTTTATAAATAGTAACAAAGATATTTCAGGAAAATGTTAGGATTTCTGCCTGTAGCTTTTGTCACTCATCTATTACAGTATCTGATGAAGTTCTCTTGAGTTCAAGATGCTTTTATGTTGCAGAATTTGTCATGTGATCAGACAAGATGTAAAAGGCTAAAGCAATCAGTGGTTTTATTGAAATTCTTTTATATCAGACAGTAGAATGGTAAAAGTGTATATTTGAGTTTCAATTAATTTAAATTACATAGATTATATTTTTAATAAATTATGTACTATATTACAAACGTTAAGTTGTGCTGAGACACTGTGAACCATATATATTTATATAACAGCAGGGCTGGTATTAGGATTTTTTTTATTAGAAGATTTTAATCATTTTAATACAATTCATAATCAAAAGGAGTATTTAATATTCTGGTCTTAAAATTAAAGTTGACCTAATGGGCTGATTGTCTCTTCCCTTAATGGAGACTACTCTTTCCTTAAAATGTGATAGCTTTTCTGTGTGAGTTAAAGAAATGATAAAGGTCACTTTGATTTACAGTCATACACAGCTCTACTTTTTTTCTTTTCCTTAACACATTGGAAAGGTGAAAGTCACTGCTGTGTTAAAACTACTTTCCATTGTGTTCTGAATGAGTAAATCCTACAGATAAGTGAGTTTATAAACACACATACCTACCGATATGTATTTCTCATTAGGCTTCTAATTAAAAAAACATACGTATTTCAACTGACCACTGCAAGATATTCTGTTGGGTGGGCTTTGGAAGAGCTTGGAAATTTATACAGCTCTGGGAGATTCAGTAGAACATCCAAAGCGTTTTTCACCTTCCCCTCTTGTTAGAACACTCTTCATTAGTGTGATAGTACTAAGTAGGTGGTCCATAAGTTGTCTCAGACCATTATGAAACTCAGATTTACCTGGTTTATGGTGGTAATTTTTGTTCTTGTGCTTTTTTTGTGTGTATGTTTTGAATGAAATGCTCTGCTAGGAATCAAGCAAAAAGATGTATTTTATTATTATAATATTATTACAAAAATAAAGGGTGTACTATTACTATTCCAGGTGCCCTATTCCGGACTCTGTTCAAGGCCAGGCTGAATGGAGCTTTGAGTAACCTGGTCTAGCGGAATGTGTCCCTGCCTGTGGCAAAGGGGTTGGAACTGAATGATCTTTAAGGTCCCTTCCAGCCCAAACCATTCTATGATTCTGTAATTCATATCAGGCCAGTGTACATCAGCACATAGACTTCAGTGCTTGAGTGCTTGTTTGGGACTGGAATGGGTACTTCAACAGCTGAACACTAGCAAAAATTTTCCCAAGATTTGATTTAGTGTTTATAAAACAAATTTTGGACTCTCAGAAGCTGCTGTGTAGTGGAGTTAGTTTTTTCTACTATACTTTGTGGTGGCATTTTTGTCAAAGACCAGACTGAGGTTACCTGAAGTTCTCTGTGTGGACAACCTCAGTTGCCTTGCCCTTCACTGGAAAAGTCAGGAAGCTCTGAACTGGAGGCATGAAAATAAAACAGATTTTAGTATTATGCTAAAAAGGCAAAATATGTTGTTTAAACATGAAAGAGTCCATATTTATCTTCAGGCATCATCTGTGGCATCTTATACCAGTTGCAAGTAAATGTACAACCACCTGGTGCAGTGGGACCCAGTTTCTCACAATGCTCTTCCCATTCTGCTGCTCCTGGCCCAGGAAGAAAGATCTTGCTGGAGTTTGAATCACAGAGATATTTCAAATGTGCCTCTTTTGGAGCAACATTTCCCTTTTTGGCATTGAATCTGGATATAAAAATGAGGACCTGGAGCCAGTGAGATCAAACTCCGCTTCTAATGAGTGACTGTATGTAGTCTTGGCACAATCTTTGTCTGTTTTCTCAAACTGTGTAACAGGGATAACATTTAACTACCCTATGGTGGTGTTAAGTGATTATCACTTCTATAGTAGCATGTTTTATTATCAGTCCCAAGACTGATCCTTGCTAACTTGGGCAATATATACTTGCCTGCTCTATTGTGTGGCTAAGTAAGCCTTGTCAAGTGGCTTCATCTGTGTGGCAGAGATGTGACAAACCAGACTTGGAAGCTGGGGTAGTAGAGTATTAGGAAATGAGATAGGCAGAAAGAGAGGTTTTTCACTAGCTTTTGACTGCATGTGCACCTTTACTAAGCTTTCCTGTGGAACAGTTGCCATCTGTGGCTGCTGGAAAAGTGAGACCTCAAAATACTGGCTTTTTCTGTGGGTGGACTAAGACAGCCCTTGCTTTTCAAAGGCCACCTTAAACTCTTCATTGTCTCTTCAAAACTTGTCCCATTTCAAACTATATTTTGAAATTTTAACCTAGACTTAAAACTTTTAATAACATTACAAATATTCATTAATATCTCTTCTTCAACTGCTATACACATGTACTGCAAGAGAGCTGAAAGGGAAGAAAAAGATGTCTTTATTGATTAGTGCCATCATCATTCTGTAGATCAGACTGTTGTGGTACACAAACATAGAGTGAAAATATTTCTTTCAGCTAATATGAATTTCACTTCTGTGTGCCAGTTATGATGTTCTTTGTGTTATTTCTTCAGCCTGTTTGGGAGATGCTATCCCAAAAATACTTTCAGGTTTAGAGTACTTTGGAAATGTTAGCTTGCAGGAGAGGATATGGGATTTAAATAGTTATCCCATGCTACAGAAGGCTAAACTGAAGCATGAGGAACCACAGCTGGTCAATTTGTATGTGTTCAATATTGTCTGATCTCAAAAAAGGTCTCTTTTTGGAAATTAAACTTGCATCCTGTTTTTGTGAGAGAATATGGATTGCCTTGGTCTCATGTTTTGAATAGGTTTTCCTCTTTTTCTGTGTGGAATTAATCCAAAGTTGTGTGTATATATAATGTTTGCTATTGTTCACTGTAGTCCTTAGGGTTTTTTTCTGATTTTTTTTTTTTTTAAAGTCTTGAGATACTTAACTAAAACTTACCTAACTTTACAAACCTGGAATGCCAATTTAAAGGAAAAGAGAGGGGGGAAACCCATTACTTTGTCAGGTGGATTTTCTTTCCCATCAGTAGTGTATAGGATTATCATCAGATCTTAGCGATGGGAGGAAAGCTAACCACAAAGACAAGAAGCTGAAATGATACAATATGTTTTTCTTTCTTTTTTTTTTTTTTCAGTGGATGACTTTTATTTGAAAAAAGGAGTTTCAGTTACCTATTTCATAATGCTTCACTTGGTTCCAGGTATTTCAGGTAGATTAATACCCTGAAGTAGCATGCCCAGTGTGAAATCAGTGATGCGATAGTGTTACCTTGGATGCAATAGGTACAAGGTACAAACTTCATATTCCTGTTTTTGTCTTACTTGCATTTTGTCTTCCACCTTTTGGTAAATTTTAAACATGCACTGCAGATCTAGCAAGGCTATTACTATGTTTGCATGAAAAATTAGTGCAAAACAAATTACAGAAAAGGGGAGCAGGTCATTATTTTGGAGACTGGGTTGAAGTATCAAGGAGTCATGACTGTTCTAAGCATTTTGCTTCCGATTTGTTTTAGTAAAATATCCATTAATCAGTTACAAGGATGGTGTATGATATACATTGTTTATCTATCAATTGACCTTAAATGTTTTTGCTGTTCCTGTTACCTTCGTTTGCTTCTTGACTTGTGCTCCCCCATGAATGGCAATGAGGAAAGATATCTGTGGCTGACTGCTAGATAATATTACAAGGACATTATGTTCTTAAATAAAGGAATGTCTGGAAGTTTCTAGATATGGCCTCCCACCCACAGGTTGGCTTGGTCTCCACGATGTAGTCGTAAGCTTTTTTAAATCTTAAATTCAACAGTGTGTTTAGGGTCTAATAACCACTAAGGAAGTATCACGTACTGCCTGAATGTCTTTATCTTGGAGAACCCTGTGAGATATTAAGGGTGGCTTCTCCTTACAGAGGAAATAAAGAGTGAAGAGACGGTCATATTTCTAGATAGATTTAGGAAGATAAACAATTTCATAATTTAGGTTGGTAACCTAAACACTGTGTAAAATTTGGCCTTCAAAAGGATTTGAGTGACTTTTGTTGTCACATCAAATTACAATCAGAGCATTCAAACTTTCTGATCCTGGGCTGGCCATATAACTTTCTGTCCCCTTTTTCTTCCTCTTGCTCATTTGGGTAGTGATAGAACATTGGAAATCATTTTAGAAAATAACACTCATGGAAGGATATTTCCACTTTAAGTTCATGAGATCAAATGCTGGTTTTGATTACAAAAGAGTAAACCTATTGCCCTCCACAGGGTTGTGTTGATGTAATACAACCATAAAAGAGCACAATTTGTTTAGCCTAGCAACAATGAAGACTGAGAAATCATGAGTGCTTTAGGTGGGATGAAGAGGGTGAAAATGGGAGGGGTGGAAGGAGGGATGGATGCAAAGACCAAGAAGGATTGAGTGGTCTCAGTTAAATGACACTATTGACACTAGAAAAAAACAAATACTAAGAGCCATAAATAAGACCCTAGATTAGGAGACCTGAAATTATACGAGGAGTGAAGTTCTGTAAAAAAAAATTCCAGTGGAAATTCTGGGGTTAAAACCTGAAGCTAAATAGTTTATGAAGAGCATTATATGATAAGCTTTCTTGGGATAACAAGGGACAGGGCTCTGCAACCCAGAACTGAAAGATTTCCTATGTTTCTATAAGCAAAATTTGGCCTATCTGGTCTATAATGCTTCCGCTTAAAATGATATATGAGCCGTTTTTGCTGAGTATGCCTGAAGTATGCCAAGCTGCATTTCCAAAATAAGATGATGAATTTGCTTACTTTAAAGTTTGCCATCTTCCTTTAGTATGGGTATAATGTGGGGTATTTGATGAACTGAAATATTTCAGCCCTGCTTGCCTCCCTTGGGAGGCAGATGGGTTATCCTGTGTATCCCCCTTTGGCAGCATTGCCAAATTCTAGATAGGACCAGGAAGCCATGTCTCAGTGTTGTGGGGTGGCAGTGACCCTCTGATTCCTTCTGCTTGCCCCATGATGGTGAGGTTCTTATGTATGGGGCTGGGGCACTGTGTCCACATATATACCCTGCTGGGGTTCTGGGGATAAATTACAGACAGTTTCAACTTTAAATTTCCTTGTTCTCCTGGGGGTGAAATATAATCCTTGCCCTTGCTCTAACACATCCTTTGTGGTTTAATTTAAATGGTGATTTTTACAGTGACATGTGATGTTCATCTGCTAACCTTTTACCCAATACGTTCAATTTAAAGAAGCATCAAATCTCTGAATGTGCCTCTATAGATATAGAAGTGTGCTATAAGGTAGTTTACCTACTTAGGTTGGTATGTAAGAGCCTATAAACAAATTCATAAATTTGTCATGATGATTACAGTGTTGGCAAACACAATGGTTGATCATGTTATAAATGTTTATCAACACCCGAGCTCACCCACCTGCTAAGAGGTGCTACGCTTTAATGAAATTGTTTGAATATCAAGGCTGGTTGCTAAGATACAATGTTCTTGTTACCAGGGATGTGATGCTTACAGATTTCTGTTATCAAATAATGATTAGAGATGTGCTAACCTCAAGGTGCTCGGTGCAGTGAAAGGCTTACTGAGCCACAAATTAGTAAACTGTCTGCCTGAGCAGACACTTACAGAAGGAGCACATGTGCATCAAACTTACCGAGCTGACATTTGTAAAGAAGACAAGATCTGGCAGTTTAAATGTTCCTATATATGATGAAAGACTGTCATAGGAAATGTTTACATGAGCTGTTGCCTAGCACAATGTCTTCATGCCATTTTTCCCCCAACTCAGAATAGAGTTGAAATCTCGAAGTCAAATAAGTGCTTTCTCCTTGCTTACTAAAATGTCTCCCAGAGCTCACCTCTTGAAGTTACACTGTGGTTTGCAAATGCTAATTTGTTTTCTATTGGCTACACAAAGAAGGAAATAAAGATGTGCAACAAAATGGCCTGCATGCGGGTCTGGTGAGCAAAAGATTGAATTTCTGGATACTGCAATGGTTGTGGGGTCAAAAGTTTTATAGATGTTAAAAATGAGACTAGATGGTAAAGACAAACATCAAATATTGATACTGTTTTCTTTTTAATGTAGGTGCTCTGATTTGTTAATGTATTTTGTAATAAGGTTTAAATATTGTACTCCATCTTATTCTTTTTAACGAGAATTTCAGTCTTATTAATCATCAAAGAAAATAATGAATAGCACAATATAGGTGATCAAAAGGAATTTTCTCACAGTGCTGAAGTGCTAAGTAATCTTTAAGTGCAATTGTTGATCTCATTACTGAATTAATGTTCAAGCCATATTTACAGTATCTACAGTATCATGAATTTGAGTTTAAAGCCAGTTCAGCTGAAATAATCTAAATTGTAAGCAGGGTTGTAAAAATTAAGTCTGTGGGAGTCCATATTTTTACATCATGCATAATTATTTGTCTCTGTGTAAAAGGATGTTACTTTCCTGGTGTTGAGAGTGTCCTTTTGTAGCTACTTCAGAAGATACTCCTATTAATGTAACTACAAATCTGTCAGCAATTAGATTCAACTCATTGCAGTTCTACTAGATAGGTAGACAACTTTAAAATTACAGAACTGAAAAAAAAATCAACAATAGTCTACTATGCTGTTTCCTAATCAGCAATAGTTTACTATAATTTATGATATTAAGCTTACCTCTTGGATGTAAAATTCATATTTTATAAAATGATACAAGACTGCATCCTACAACAGGCTCTTAACATAACCCATGCACTACCTACGCTGTGTGGGATGTTCAGACAAATAGTCGCCTTCAGCAGATGCCTTTGTCATAATGAGTGTGATAGTTTAATATTTATGGAAGAACTGGTGATTTTCAATGCCTGCTCTAAAACCCCAAGAATAATTTTGCCAGCTCTAAGGACTGCATGTAGATAAAATGCTGTGCAGAATGGATGGCATACACAGGTCTTTGTGCTGCTTCCAAATGATGGAAGCATGGCTATTCCAGGAGATAACCTACGCTTAGGTTATCTGTCCTTCTGCCTGCCCTGTTTCATGCAGGGAGCAGCAGAAGAGCTGGTAAAAGAGGCTGATCATCCTCAGCTAGGTAGAGTTAATGAAGTGATGCAGAATTACCAATTTCTATTTCTTTAGCTGAGGTGTGAGAACCTGAAATCTGGCCTCTATGAGAATGGATTTGCACCATGGCTTGAGTTCACCTCCTGGGACAGCCGATCCTTTTGCCTGGTCTCCCACCTGTTCCTCTGCCTCACCAAGCTAGTTTTCACTGAGCTTTGGACCTATATTGAATTTTATGAGCATGCTATAATATTTATGACACTTTCCTTTTGCTATAGCTTATGTTAGCTAAAATTAGGAAATATTCTCTAAGTCATAAAACTTCCCTTTTTTCCACCACTAGTATCAGCAAACTAAGACTGTAGCTGTAGCCACCATTGAAATAGAGGTGTATTGAAATACCTTGAAATAGCAGCAAAACACAGGTGCTCACCTGGCCATGTACGACAATATAGACACTTTATCTACTGCAGCTGTCTGTGAGGTGGGAGGAAAGCTGGGATTTTGGTGTGTTAGGTTTGTTGTAATGAGTGATTTGCATCACGTTAGATTATGTTGGGATATACTGTGTCAGGTGGCACGACCTGATATAACCCGGCTTAATGCAACACACATGTTTAGATTGTATTACACGTGAAGAAAAATTCCCTGAGAAGCTGTCAGGAGCAGGTGACTTCTGCAAATGGAAAATATCTGCAGAGTGATATTTTATATGAGTCAAAATTGAAAGGTGTGTAAAACTTTAGCGTGGGTTTAGGAACGTTACCCAATGACTGCTGGAACTGAAACTTTTAAATGCTACTTTTCCCTTTGGAAATATGATTTAGCATCTGATGTTGAGTTGGAAATTTTGCAAAATCTTGTGTTTGTTACAGCCGCCTCTGAGCTGATGGAGTTGCAACAGTGTAAGAGGGCTGCAAGTGAGGTCCAAATCAACTGGCTGACAGCTAGCAGTAAAGCAGGATGCAAGGAATTCATATGAGCAAGTCTGGATTATTATTTTCCTTTTAAAATCTTCCATGCTTGATCAGTTCCCCTTTTGGAAATCAACTTCATAGGAATGTGGGCCGAAGTGCAAGGTTTACATTTCACTTTGAAATAACTATGTTGAGGTACCCAGCTCTAAATTTGGAGTCTCATATGGATTTTTTTTTTTATTTATTTTTTAAATTTGGTGTCAGAAATAGGAGGCTAAATTTAGGCTGTGAAGTTCATTTAGGAGTCTAAATGTAAGTCTTCTGTTTTTCAAAAGTGCTGAGCACCCTGCAGCTCCCACAGACTCCATTGAGACTTTGTCTCTGTGTAGGATGCTGCTCCCAGATACACCCCATCCTGGGGGGAGACTTTTGCATGTGTGTATTATATGTTTGCACATTGCTTTGAGCATAAAAAGCTTTCAGTGCCTTGGATTCAAAAATCAGAAAATGCCTGCGACCTTAATTGTATACATATGTAGTGGCCTTTTCATGTGTAGACGTTATGATATGGTTTGATCACATACTTTGCGGTACTCGATAGGGTAAATGTTTGGAAGGATGATGTGAGGGAGGCAGGGGTTTCAGCAAGACAGATGTTTCTGTGAAAAGGAGGGAGAAACAGAAAGCCCATGGTTTGAGAAGACAAGCATCAATGCTCTAAACGCTTTCATGTGGGCTTTTCTGTGGAAAAACTGTGTTCTTTGTGAGTTTAAAACCCAAGCACATTTCCCTTGTGGGACGGTTTTTACCTAGAGCTGTTTGGTATATTCTGGGGAGGCCCCTGGCTCTGAGGTCTGGAGAAGCTTACCCAGAAGCTTTTCCATACTTGCTGGTACTAAGCATTTCACCTCTTTTTGATTGGGTTTTCTTTTCTCACCTCTTTCCTGTTTTAGCCCTCTCTTAGTTTCTGTCTACCCAGATTTTCCCCCAGCCCCTCTTTTATTTAATTGGCTGCAGAGCATTGACAGCTTGAATTCGGGTTTGCATTGAGTGCCCAGCCCTGCCTTGGAGACAGGGGCAGCATATCCTGGTGGTAAGTTCTTTTAGTCCTGCAGCCCTAAGCTCAACACAAATTGCTTTAGAAGATTAAAAAAGGGGAAGAAATTAAACTTTTTCTGATATACATCTCTACCTGGCCAAAGTAAAATGGGTGATATTGAGCAAGAACTACCTGTTTCCACTCAGTCTCAAGTTTCCACTCTGAATAGTGGCAGGATCGTTGGCAAGAGTAAGTGTAGCTGTTATCCTGGGCAAGGCAATGCATTTCCTCTCACAGAAATGCCTCAACTTTTTTGAGCTGAAGTGTTTCCAAAGCATCTGTCTCTAAAACATATACCTAGCATAGAAATGCCAGCTCAAACAGTTAAATTTAGCTATACAAAAAGTGACTGAAATCAGTGTCTATTAATAAGAGAAGGTTTTGGGCAAATGATTATATGCATTGCTGCCAGTGCCAATAATGCTGATACTTATTTTTGTGTTCTTCTGCAGCACAAGTATTATGTACAAAAAGCTGCCTTTAAACAGGATTGTCCTTGTTAAAATGTACTGCTAAGGGTTACTCTTTCCGAGCATAAGGCAGGGCTGTATCTCAGGGAAGTGGTGGGTAGTAGCTGATAACGCTGACAGTAAAGAGCAGACCACTGTCACTACCCCAAGCATGTTTGCCAGCAGGTTGCAGAGGCAGCAGTTACCTCTTTAGAAAGCTTTAACTTCTTCCCTGCCCAGGGAAGCAGAAGGGATGGGAGCAGATGTCAGGAGCCTCGAATTTGGATCTGATAAGGACTTGGATCAAAATATCAAACAAAAATATTTTAGGAAAAGTTTCTGGGAGGAAGTGAGCTATATGGGGAGCATGGCTTGCCAGGCTTTTTAAAAATAAAACTTTCTCACTCTGTTTAGCTCTCCCACAGTTTGAAACACTTGTGGTGATCGAGCCTAGCAGCCCTTGTCAGTCTACAGTACATCATCCCCCTTTGGCTGGCTGGGAACATCTCTCCTGTAAGGGCAAAATAAAGCTGCTCATTTTGCACACATGCTTTTAAAACTATAGGCAAGGAATACCTAAATATAAAACAAGGGCACCTTGGGCTGAATGCTTTCTGACTCAGGCTGTTATCGCCCTTTCCCCTTGCAGTCACACATATAATTTTCCTGCCTTGTCTTACGCACACCTGTAGCTTGCTGACAGTGTGCTGTTGCATATGTGAGCTGCTCAGATTCACAATGGTGTTAAACCTTGCTTGCTGCTGGAGCTCAGGAGCATTTTCCTCCGATTAAATATCTTCAAAGGCAGAAGGGAATCTGCATAGCATGGGTGGAGGCGAGAGATGGTGTCTTTACAGACCAGTGCATTACCCTTAGTCCTCTGTTCACATAGGTGTTAAAAGTTTTTTTTTTAGGGGGATCATAGGAACTCTCAATATCTTCTGTATATTTTACTTCGAGAACTGCATAAACAAATAACCTTGTAGTGTCTTATGGTTGTGTGACTGGAAAGATTTGTATATCTTTAAAATGAATATTCATATGGCAGTTAATAATATATAATGTAGAATAGTGTTCCACACCATTCTTTTTGTTAGCACTTCCAATAAAAATAATTTACTAAAAATAAACTTGATAATAACTGCGTTTAAACTGAGAAATGGGCAGGGTTTTCTGATATTTTTTGACTTGAGATTGCCTGGGTTTTATAGCATGCTTTCCAATACATAGATTAGGAAAAAGAAGATTAGCAGACCTTCATCAAAATACCATGTTAATCCATAAGGATCATTATAGTAATTAATAACAAAAACAAATGAGAACTTATTGTGAAAGGTGCCGTAGAAGTTTTTGTCAATTAACAACCGGAAATGGTAAAATTATTCCTATGATAAGTCACAATGTGTCAGTTTGGAGAAGCAGGCAAAGACTTCTGTTTCACGGTAGGCTTTTCTGTAATGAATTGTAGTGTAGCTGGTTCTCACCATAAAAAGGTAACCATTAACACTTCACTTGGTGGGCTGGGTGGCCTTCTCAGGGGTGAGGTGTGTACTGTTCTGGGTATAAATGTTAGGTTCAGGCTGTGAAAACATTGTAGAAAGGCTGATTTGTCAAAGCAAAATGTAAAATCTACATAGGTGATGCCCTTTCAACCCATTTATATGCCAATATTTGAATACTGCATCCCAAATGAAGGTGTAACATGGTTTATTGAGGTAGGTGATTTCACTCTATAGAACCATAACATCCAAACATGGAATAATCTTAGCCAACAATCCCCATAAAATATTTGTAGGGGTATAGTTTATAGAGAACAACTGGGTTGGAATGAGCATATTGCAGAGCATTGTTTTGTATACTAATTATCTACATCAATGGATATGAAGAGTGGCTCAGAGCGCTGTACCTGCTGTGCCGAACAACTTGCTCGTAGTCATGGAGTATATGCTTCCTGTGGGCACCTGCCTATTCTGTGCATTGCATCACATTGAGTTATGTCATGTTGTGTCACATCACAGATGAGATGTGACCCAGCATAACCTGACACAGTGTAGTGCCAGCACTGCAGTGGATCAAAACTAAAGAAAACCTAGCAGTTGTGTTTGTCAAGGGCAGTAAAACATAGGCAGGCTACCCATGAACCTATAGGTACTATAATTTTCCTTTTAGCCTGCCTATTTGTAGATAGTTTGGCATATCTCTCTGGGATATAAATACAAGAATTTCTCTCCTTGTGTTTATTTATGATACCTGTCCTTTGGGAAACAATAATCTTCCTACTTTTTAGTCTAAATTGAGCCATGGTGAGTACACCAATAAAACACGTCACAACAAACAAAGGAAATTCTCCCTGTATTAATAATAAACTCTTTAAGATTTATCAGTCTCTCCCTCTTTCTTCCCTTTGTGTGATGCAGTCTAAAGCAACTGCTGCATTTATAGATGTCTGATAAAACTTTAATAGAAGAACCCATTACCTTTGAATGTGAAGAGTGTATATCAAAAACAGGAGTGTTGAGCCTAAGCTAAATATAACTTGTTAACTGAAAGTAGGATAATGTGAATTTTATAATGCTGGTGGATTTACTTTATTTTGCTACAAGCAGAGGGACAGTGAATGCTGTAGCAGGTGAGGTGTCACAAAACAAGAACAAGAGAGGTTTCAACTACTGAGCAGAGAAGTCCAGCAACATCTCCACATCTGGTGGAGGCTGCAATGGACCCATTGTAGAGGATACCTCCATGAAACTGTGAAAAGAGAGCTTGCTTCGTTGGTTTTGGGTGACACTAAAGTCTAAGCAACAGTTATGTTTTTGCCAGAGATGGTGTTTGTGTTTAATTGAAATTTGCCTTGAACCAAGACCTGAACACAGGGTTTAACAGCAAAATATGGAATAGCTTGGGGAAAGAAGTGCTGTCACCTTGCACTTCATGGGGGCTTCTCAGGAGCTGCTGGCTGTCTAGCATCTGGCTTGGACTTCAGGGTGATCTGCTAACCTGGTATTTAGTGCCTGCATAACCATCTTGCTAGGGAGGACTTCAAATTTTTATGTGAAAATGTTGAAATTTGTTTTCACCTCTCAAATTTTATTTTATATACTTAGTGATATTTCTGGTAATATTCCTCCCCCCGATATTTAAATCTTTAGAAGAATTTTTTAAAACGTCTGACACATTACAAAATTAAAATTGATGGCTTCTTTTAAATATACACGCATGTATACATATGCACTCATGACATAAAATGGGACATTTTCAGTGCCCTTTAGAGAAAAATTGCTTTTTCCATGGGAGGAGGAGTTGAATTTCAAAACAGTTCTTAGCTGAGTATGACATTGCTGATTATTGCTAAGCAAGCAGAAAAGAGTGTCTATGGCACTAGGAACTTATGCTGTCCCGTTGCTAGTATAGTTTGTAAGCTAAGCATTAAAACAATTTTTTTTTTATGTCAGCTTCCCACCCCCACTCCCCCCTTTTAAATGCGCTATTTGCTAGGAGTGCTGTATTAGCAAAACATCCAGATATTCGTCTGACAGGATAGAGTTCTAAAGTCTTGGTGAAAGCTTAAAAGTCAAATGAGGGTCTCATCTGAACCTGTATCAGTTACAGAAGGAAGGGTTTATCATTGAGCTAATATTCAATGTTGTAACTAAAGTTGTTTGATGCATCAGGGTTCAGACAGGAGATAATGACCCTTATTATGGCACATCCAGTTAAGAACCAGATGGAATGTAGTAAAATGTATATAAAAATATTACAGAAACATACGTAGCTAGCAGAATCTGTAGCCTCAATTTCTTCACCAAAAGATGAAGCCAGTAAACGCAGTAACATCCTCTCTTTCCTTGAGCTGAGCTGAATTTAAACTGTGAACTTCATTTCCACAATTTAGGGACCAATATGCAATCTGATCGCACCTCTACTTTTTGTGAGTTGTAGCCATGGCCTTAAATTAAATTACAGACCTTACATTGGACTGACATAAATCTGATTTTGGCCTGAACTTGAAGTGTTTGAAATTCCAAATCACTTCTCCCTGATCCCTAATGAGAAGTAATCAAAGAATTCAACCAGCAGTACAAACACTTACGCATCACTACAGATGTGACCAAATTAACTCAAAGTACTCTTTTTCTTTAGGAAAAAAATCATGTGCAAATATACCTTACTGATGCTGGCTATTCCAGTAGAATTGCTGAAGAGAAGGGAAAAGCTCTTCTAGTCTAATTCTCAAAAAAGAATTGAAGTAATTTTTTCCCTTTCCCTTCTAGAAATCTGGTTTTTACTATGTTATACAACATACACATAGATTAAAAAATGGGATAAAGAAATTGCCCAATCTACCTGAATGTGACTTAGTCACTAACCTGGTGCATCTGTCATGTTCTGGACACCCATAAATTGGCCAAGGGTCCCTTCTCCTGTCTGTTGCCAAAAAGCTGGCTTGGCAGCTCACTACGGCAAATGGTCGTGATATATTTGACTGCCAAACTTCCATACTGTCCCCTTAAATTTTCCACAGCAGTTTAAAATTTCAACACTTTGGGGCAATCATTATATAGCAAGGTATGTGATGGTACTGACATAGACTAAGAAAGATAACTAAAAATCAATAGTGTTTGTATCCTTCTGAGGAGAAGCAGCAATAAGGCTTGCCCTGGTCAGAATGTGTAAAGATACATCCTGAATAGTAGCCTTAAGGTGATGTAAAGTGAAGGAAGCTGTCTTCTCTACTGAATTAAGCCCTTGTTTTCTGACCCTATGGAGAAGACAGACCTTTTTTTTTCTGGTTTGTGTTCCATGTGGTGGTTGTTTGGTGTGTTGTGTTTGGGTGTTTTTTTTTCACTTCCTGTGGTAGGAAACCTTTGCCTTTTTTGGGGAGGGGTGTTGGGTGGCGAGAAGATGGAGGATGTGAATGAGATAACAGTTGTAATTAATGCTACTCCAGGCAATCTTTATTTTTATTTTTTTATTTTTATTTTTTTTTGGTAAATTCACAAGTAAATATCATATAATGCTACCTGCTTTATAGTGGGATTTAAGATACTTAAATAAGGTGAACAGACTTTAAGGCTGGAGTGCAGAGTAAGATGTAATTTTACACCTGATATTTAAGATAATCTGTCTGTGTCATGCATGTCATCTTTCTCTGACATATTTTACTGCCTAGGAAGGCTTTGTCTGTTTTCTAGACTGGAAACCATTCCTGGGCCATGAGAGTGCTATGAATTATGCTTTGTCTAATGCACTTATTTTAAATGTACAGCTATTGTGTTAGGAAAAAAAAATGGTGGATGAATAACACTGCAGGTTCTGACTGATACATACTCTTATGGTCTTATGATAAATCGTGTTGGTAAAGATACACTGGTAATGATCCTATTGTATGCATTCCATGTATGTAAGATGCATCTAGGTAGGGGTGCTTGTAATACTTCTGAAGTTCAGGTGGTGGTGATGATCATCATTTTATATGTAGTTGTTAATGATGGCCTCTTCAAGGGTAGGCTACCATCTGTAAAAATATCCATTTACTATTAGAGCAGTGTATGAAATGTATTAACTGTGGAGGTATTAAATGTGGAATAGGTATTTGGTCAGCAGAAGATGCTGCAGCAAGCAATGCTTGGGTCATCATCTTTATTAAGCAGATTTATTTTTCTGTCTGTTGTTAAGTAACGTATGACATGCTATAATGGTCAGTGTTGATTGAATTCCTGACTCTACATGATGAATCAGGAGGTTTATATCCCTCTTTGTTAAACAGATGAGGCTGACACACCTTGGTGGTTGTTTCTCTAGCTGTTTTCTGTATAGACATTCTCCTTGGCTGTTTGAGTGCAAGTTGGTAGAATTATAGACCCTGTGATTCCAGAGTTCAATGTACAAATCACAGGCCAGTGAATCACAGGTTCTCTGCCTGTGCTCATGCAGTGTGCACGTATCTTTCCTTAGGTACTTGCAAAATCAGAAGTCATGAGGCTTCAAATGAAATGTTCAGAAAAAAAGTTTCTGTTCCCTCTTTCTACATGGTCTGAACTTTGCCATCCAACTTCCCTTGAAAAAAACCTTATGGTCTTGTCTTTTGATCTGTCTTCTTTGTAATGACTTTAGTTTTGCAAAGGGGCAGCCTGGGTGACTTGTGAAATATCCATAGGGGTTTGTAAGACAAAGTATGTGGAGGTCTCCATGCTGTTTTGGGAAAGTTGTAGGAAATATGTTCACTACTGTTGTGGAGTCTCCTTCCCTGGAGACATTCAAAGCCCGCCTGGACACATTCCTGTGTAACGTTATCTAGGTGTTCCTGCTCTGGCAGGGGGATTGGACTAGATGATCTTTTGAGGTCCCTTCCAATCTCCAGCATACTGTGATACTGTGATACTAAGGTATGTCTTGCAGATGGGATGTGCAGATTTCTTCAGCAGCTGCTTCATGTGGACTTCTAACATGGAAGAATCTTAGGTCTTTGAAGATAATTGGTTGTCTAAAAATATAGGTCCAGGGCAGTTGGGATTTTTGAGGTTTTGTACGCTGACCCTAGAAAAAGACTTGAGGACAAGTGTCAGTCTGGGCTTTAGTCCTAGAAATCTAAAACTCAGACCCCTAAGTTCTGTGGCCACTTAACTTTTGAATAGACCTAAGTTCCTTAGATACAGCGTGCAAGCTGATAAACTTCAAGTGCTTCTGAGAACTCCAGAATTGCTCAAGTCCAGCAGGCAACACAGAGCAGGGCTTCCCCTGCCTCCTTCCCTCATTGTCCTGCCTGGCTGACACAATAGGCAGACTTCTCGGAAACAACTAATGGAGTGAAGGAAAGTAGATGGGGGCATGGAGGTTCAAACCCTTCCTTCAGAAGCTCTTCCCTCTGGCTAGTTTGCCTACTCCATGGATGTAGGAGTGCCCATAAACACATACATCTGGAAAATCTTATGAAAGCACAGCTTCCATGAAGGAAAACTTAGTTTCTGCTCCAAGTGATGCTTTATTTAAATAGTTGTAGGAGCCAACATACGGTCAACCACGCATGTTGAGCAGACAGCTGCACTCTAGGCACCAATTCTGATCTTCCCACATGATTGCTCAGAAGCAGCTGCTATTACCTTTGATATTACCTGTCTGATGTATTTACAGAGAGGATTTGTGAAAAGATAAAACTGAGACCTGTCTGATGTCAGCTTTCACAATTGCTGTTCTTGATATCTGAACTGGAGACCCAGATTTTTCCAGACATTTCCTCTTATTTATAGTAGGATGCTGACACTTAGGTGGAGATGGAATTATAGGAAAAGGAAATAGGTTATATTGAGAAGTAGTAACAAATTTGGCTCTTTCAGCTTTTGTTGGTACTTTTTTCACAACTCTTCCTTTAAGGTGAAGTGAGAAGACCCCAAATGATGTGAAAAGCAAGGAATGGAGTTTTTTTTTTTATTATTATTTTATTTTATTCAAACTGCTTCATTGCAGGAACTGCGGGGCAGTCAAGTTCATGGCAGATTCATTTGATTCCAATAGAAGTATAAGCCTACCTATATGTGAAATTAGCTCTGTAGCATAGCACAAGTGTCTCTCTCAAAAGCAATCCCACAACAACATTCGTAAGTGTTTAGGTGTTGCTAATTGTTAGTGAGAGATGAAGGAATGAAGAGTGCTTTGAAAGAGACCAACAAGGATGAAGTTATAGGTGGCTTTCTGTTATCATAGTCTACTCTGGTAATAAAAAAAGAGAAAAGTCTGCCCTATAATGTTCATGTCAGTTTCTTGATTCACAAGGAAACTTGCTTGATTTAGGAGAGCGGGGGGGACGGGGACGGGGATGGGGGTGGGGTGAAGGAAGAGAAGAAATGAAAATGAGGAAGTTCTTTAGTACAGTACTGGCAAAAAAAGCATATTAACGATAATTGAAATTCACCTCCGTGAGGGCAATGAATCATCACAAACAGCCTGTGGAAAACAAGGTTGTGCAACCTTGACCAGAGTGTGTCACAGAGGAGAGGAATTTTTAGAAAAGCAGCAGTTTGGACTCATGGCTGTGGTTCGTGATTGCACACACCTGTTCGGCTCAGAGGTTTTGCAACCAAAGTGAAAAAAAGGAAGCTGAGCTTGCTGCTTCTCCTGAGCAGCACAAAAAAGCAGAAAACCACAGCTGTTGTAGCTGTTAACAGATATCAGCAGCGTACCCCCGTTACATAATTGAGGATAACGTTTTTGAAGCATATGGGCCGAAGGTATTGTAAACTCATTAAAGCTTTAGGTGGGAAACATTCTAGCACATTTCTAGGTTTGGTATCTTTAACAAATGTTCCCAATTAGAGCTCCTACAAACAGTTTATTCAATAACAAATGAAGGAAACCTGTGATGAACAAGTAGAAAATCACGAATTTATGCACAGTGACACAGGATTTGCAAGCTGAATTGTGAAAATTGCTGCCCATTGATTTGATAACTAGTCACTTTGGACAGCTTGAGATTCAGGATACATTTATATTGGTTTATATATAATCTGAGAGAAATACAGTTATCAGAAAGCTTTGAATTGTGTTTTCTGGAGTTCCTATCCACTGTTAGCAAACTTTCAGCATCAGAAAAGCCATAGAAAATTAGATGGTTATAAATCAGGTATTGAGAGCCTCTGTAGTTTTACTAATCTAATTGTTAAATTGAAGGAGGACAGAGGTTCTTTTTGCTGTTATTGCACTTGCACTAATAGTGCTGAGGTGAATTTAGCCCATTTCTGAAAGCCTCTGTGTCAAGAAAAGGTGGATAATATTACAACACTTAGAAGCTTAACACAGGGGTTTTACTGAGTGTAGGTGGTTAAGATCTGAAAACGTCTAATGGTTTTGGAGATGCTGGCCCTAGTAATGCGGTTTCTGGTGTTATACAGCCATCTTATTGATTCAGGAGACTCGACTGATAATGGACTGTGGACCCTTGACTACAGGTCAGCAGTTTGAAACCAAACCAGATCAGTGAATAAATCTGGGCAATGTGTAGAAGTCTAAAGATTGAGAAATACTTGGTCCATGAATTTTCTGCTGAACTTAGAAGTGCAGCTGCCAGCTAATGCCAAAGAACAACAACACTATCTTGGTTTTGCAGAAGCAATGAAGTTGGTCAGGTGGTAACAGCTTCTGGTACCATTTTTACTCTCCTGATTCACAATTGTGAGTAATTTGGTGTTTAAAGTGAAGTGGATAACACATGATAGAATCATAGAATGGTTAGGTTTAGAAGGGGCCAGACAAAAATGAAGGCAATGTGGTTTGTCCTGCTGTCCTCCAGGTCACAGATCTCTTCCTAGGGTACTTCCTACTCTTACAGGTACTTTGTAATACAGAGAGAAGAAATATGCATAAGCTAACAGAGCACCATGCAACCGGTTAGGGCAAATCCAGTTCTGTTTTACCCTATGGGCCTGTGCCCTGCTCTCTTCCACATGACACCATCCAGTGTACATAGTGCAGTGATTTGAATTCATTGTAATTGTTTACTTTCAAAGGTATAGGAAATGTACTTTGTTTAATCTGTGTTTCATTTGGTTGGCATCAAAGCGACTAGAGGGCTACTAGTTGGTACAATACATGTTCTATGAAAAACATGTTATTGATGATTTATCATTAAGCACCAAGTTTTTCTTTTATGACTAAGACTTGGCTTGTTGCTGGCTGGCTGGTGCATTCCCACAGCATGAGATGTGGGCTATCTTAAAAAATGGTTAGCTGGGCCTCTTAAGCAGAACATGTGCTTGTTAATGAACATCATGATGATTTTGTAACACAGCTATACAGCTATAGCTCCAAAAAGCTTAGTTTAAGTAGCAGGATTAAAAAAAAAACAAACAAAAAAAAAACCAAAAAAGGCTAGGATCTGACATCCTCTTAAAACTGATCCGAATTATGCTGAGGCCAGAATTTCTTCCTCATTATTCTGAGGAATCTTGGAGCAGGACCTGACCCTCAGGTTCTGTCTACTTGCTTTCACAGGTGACCAGACAGAGAGGGACGTTGTCTGTTATGTATGGACTATGAAGAAACTTCGCTATATTTATCCAGTAGCACGAGGAAACTGGAGACCTACTTTCCATCTGTCTGTTTTTTTGCCAAATCCCTAACATGATTGAAAATATTTTTTTTTAATGCAGTCAGATGCTTTTTAGAAATAGGAGTGTGTTTGAAGGTTCTCCATACTGGATAACTTCTCTGAAGTAGAAGCTGTCTCTTTTTCTCCTTTCTTTGCTTACAGTTCAGATTTAAAAATTGTGTATTGCATCTTTTTACTGTTAAAAGTATTTGGACAGTGTTGAGTTCTGGAGAAAGAAACGGGAAGTTATTGGCTTGCTTAGGGACTTGAGAATTATTCAGCTTGCTTACTTTAAGGAAATACTCAGTTCGCTCTGAATGCAACAAATATTTGAAATGGATTCAAGGTATTCGTCAGAGAGATTTTTCTCTGCATGGATTTCAGATCTATAACTTTGCAATTAGAGGTTAACCTGATCCTTTTGTTTTAAGACCAATCCAAAACAATTCTTTGTAAAGCCGGTAAAAAACCCAATGCTAATAATATTTTGATCGCTTTGGTAAATCTCTGGTATTCATAACAATTGAATATATCAAGTTCATATGTGGCATTAATTATACTTCAACATTATGGATCAAGAACAGCTGAAAAGGAAGGATTTACTGGGGTGATAGATAATCTACAGAATATTTGTGAAAATTTGGCCATGTGTGTGGATTTTTGCACGTCATCTGAACCCTTGTCTGACTCACGTACAATTGCACAAAATTATTGCTAGGAGAAACTCTTTTTAAAAAGTTGATCTGATAATAGCAACGTCCTCAAGACCGGTGTTTCAACACTTATTTTGCTGCCAAAATCCTAGCTGGTGTAGGGGTTGTTTCTGTTTTAGTTCAGCTTGCTTTGGTTATTCAGAGGGTATGGGGGAAGAGTGGTGATCTTTTTTTTTTCTTTGTACACTGTTTTAATCACACTTACACACTATAGCCACGTTAAGACAGATAATGCTATGATACAAATTCATTTTGGAAGTTGGTATAAAAATTAATCTTTGCAGTGTCTGTGGACAATGAATACTGGGTCTCCAGCTAATCAGGTTATTTCAGACTAGTTAAGCATGTTTCTGAATCCAGTATTTGTTTGCATTTGTTCATGTATTTCATTCTAAGATGCTCTGTGATATTTTCATGATGTTAGAGAGCTTTGGAAGGGGTGGGTAATTGACCTGTTTTGCAAAGAGCATGTCTCTTCACTAAATCAAATTAGAAAATGCTTAATCCATAATTTTTAGTATATGAGGACATTAAGGAAAAGAATAGTTGTGACTGGTAATGGTAATAGAAAAAGTTGAATTATTGAAAAGTTTTGAGCTCTAGGTAAATATGTATAACAACTTTGCATAGTGTTTTTTTTTAGTCAGATAGTCCTCCCTGCATTAAATGTGCTTTACTAGAAAGGAGAAAAGCACGGGACGCAATTTGCTGGGCATTTAAGTTATCCCCATTTTTCCAAGAAATTTCTCATCTTGTGTGGGTTTTTTCTTTAATAACCTCCCAAATACCTGTAAGGTTGGAAAGTGGTAAAACTCCCTGTAGGGTTACAGAAATCCCTTCCAGTCTCACCTTTGGAAGTGAGAGGTCAGTGCAAAAACATTGACTGTTCATGCATGCCGTAACTGAGACTTTTGCCTCGTTGTTACTCTTTCTTGCTCTTGAACTAACACATCCACTTATGTCTCACAGATTTCCATGGTTAAGGTGGAGAATGTTTATGGATGCTTTTATGACAAGGCTGTTTGTATTAGTGTAGGTCTTTGAGATAGGTGTTTTCAAAAAGATATTTGTTGCTCTGAGCATCTGAGCGAGGTATATTTACAGCAGCTTCTGGCTTTGCAATGCTGCACTTGCTGTGTTTCCAGCAGAAGCTAAGAATTTAAGGGGTTACTAATTTTTGAAAATTAGATTGCAAATATCTAGGGTCAGATGTATAGAGTAAAACCACCCCCTAGCTCTTAATTTTCAGGCATGTGTTTCTCAAGCTATAAAAAGAGCAATTGGGTTCCTATTTTGAAGGATATTTCAAACCTTTCAAAATACTTGATTGGAAGATACTGCTTAATTATGAAATGCTGGCAATTCCTGAAAATTCAGGGCTGTGGGAGAGTTGTTGCCCGTTATCTGGCTAATCTGGGCTTGTTGTCACACTTCTTTTAATAGGTGTATTTGTGAACAAGAATAAGGCTTGCGTGATCGCTTGTGATGATACATGATACCCAGTTTCACAGCAAACTGTGACACCACAGGATTGAAAAAAAAAACCCTTTCTAAGTTATACTGAGATTCTCACGAATCATCCTTTTGTTTGTCCCCAAAATGTGGGTGCCATTGCCTTAGTGCAGAACACTGCTATGACTGTGTAGTCTCTGTGTCTCTATGAGAAGACAGAAACCATCTGGTCTGAAACACAGCCCCCTTTGAAAATACATATCCTATTATGTTAGCTCTGAAACAGTATGAGCAGCTATGCTTCTGAAGAGGAGATGGTATCTTAATATGTAGAAAACATTTTTAAATTTTATTTATAACATATTGAGGATTTTGGGGTTTCCTCTTCTTTTTTTCTCCACCCCCCTAGTCCTGAATCTTTGTAAAAGAAATTGCTTCCAAAGAGACCATGCAGAGTGCTGTGCTTGTGGGACAGCTGGCCTTGCAGGGGAGTGCAGTGGATCCCTGTGATACTCTGGGGCCTGTGTTCTGGTGTACCTGGGGAGGAGAGTAACCCAATCCCTCCCTGTCCTCCAGTTTGAATCCTTTCTTTTTTACATCTGTGCCAGCAGCTTGGACAGAGGAGGACAGCAGGCTGTGTGGCTTCTAGCCACCTGTACATTCTTCCTCTTTCTCTCCTTCCTCCTCCCCCTGCCCCATAACTCATGGGGTCCTTGTTGCTCCATGTCCATTTGACTCTCTTATCAGAAAAGCCACTGTACTGCGACAGATCTGGCCCAGGCATCTCCTGCAGCCCTATGCTTTGAGGAAAGGTCAAAGAGGCAACTAATCTGATTTGGTTTCTGTTCAGTACTTGCAAGTTCTTTAGCAAGAAAATGAGGGAGGGAGCGGGGGCAGGTGGACTGGTGGCGGGGAAGATCCATGGACCCTCTGTGGTGCTGCAGGAAGCCTGTTGCACTCAGGCTGGGAAACATTCACGTCTGTTTTACAACAATGTGCGTTAGATTCACTTTAATTTTTCCAAACCCCCTCCCCTTCCCTTCTCCTGAGTCGTATTCATAGGACCAGCAAGTTGAAAAAAGAGGGCAAAAAAACCTCCAAACAAACAAAATTAACACTTTATAGCTCTTCTTAACAAGAGAATGATCCAAAAGGATGTGCAAAGGTTGCTAAATGCAAATTTAGTAATATAATTAGGTCTTCATGATTGTTTTCTTTTTTTAAAAAAGGCTTTTTTTGGTTTTGTTTTTTTTTGGTTGGTGATTTTTTTTTGGTGGTCTTTTTTTTTTTAATCTAAAGGTACAAAGTTTTTCTTAACTTCTGAAATAGGTCTTCTGCTGACAGCAGATTTTTGAATTTGGGTTTGGTAAATCAGTCACTGTACTGCTTGGGAAGCTGATGTTCTCAGCTGTTCAGAGCTTAAAAAACCACCCCCCCCCCCAGCCAAAAAAAAAAAAATCTCACCTCAAACAGGCAAAAAGGAAAAAGCATAACCTCCCTCCCCCAAAAATCACACAAGCACAGCAATTCAGACCCCTCATTTTGAGTCCTTCATTTGGTTATGAGGCCGCTCAAGAGCAGTGCTCACGTTTCTTCTCTCTGAGGATGTGAAGTACATGCATCCAGTAACATATACTAGGTAACCATTATGTTTAAGTCAACACAAGAACATGCTAGGAATGTTGCTGATGCTCTAAGAATGCACCCAATTAATTTAAAAGTAGTTCTGTGGGTATTATTCACTAAACTAATCCTGAAACCAATTGCTGTTTTCTTTTTAAAGGATATAAAAACAAAGCAGAGCTGCTCTGTTTAGGTGGGAGAGCTGCCTGATTTTCAGGGCAGGTAAGATAGATTAATAACAGACCACTCATAAGAAGGTTTCAGATCTTACTGTCAGAGGGTAATAATTAATGATCAAATGTTAATGGAGATGCTGGGCTGTTGATGCCATTAATTCAGCTCAGTGGAGCCAGTCCTGCCCAGGACCTGCCACAGCTGTCACTGCATTTGTTTAATTATTCCAGTGCCTTCAGGCTCTTTTCCCCTTTTTCCTGCTAACTGCAGGACAGTATGTTTTCACTGAAGCAGAATTATGAAGAACATCCTGATTCCTGGGTTATGACTGTCCAGTTCCACACACAGACCTACAGGCAACAAAGAGGACCAGAAAGTTAAACAAATAACCTCTCTCCTTCCCTCCATAAAGTCCAGTTTTATTCAGAAAGAAGTGGGACAGTTAAAAGGGAAGGAACTCAGGATGGATGCCATTGGCATCAGGGATCCCCTAATGGGCTTGGGGTCCCAAGTACTGATCCACATTAATAAGTATATATTTCTACATACTAGCAGGTATTTCCTGCCAGTTTAGATGTTCC
Source organism: Pezoporus occidentalis (assembly GCF_034315485.1). NCBI lineage: Eukaryota > Metazoa > Chordata > Aves > Psittaciformes > Psittacidae > Pezoporus > Pezoporus occidentalis. The sequence goes on from NW_026915877.1 coordinate 1,707,987, forward strand.
TACTTCAGGTAGAGGACTGTCATAATAAAGCACAAACCAGTTCATCTTGTCTGTAGCTGAATGTTAAACAGGACAAGACTAAAAACCAATAAAGTCCTAAAATTTGGAGATTAGTGATTCTCAGAGCAACAGTCAAGACCAGAGGATCTCAGACTAAGAATTAAAACTCAAGTGGTTAAAAGGACATTACCATCAGACTTTAGGATGGAGAAACTGGAGTTTTGCATGTTTAACTCTGTAGAGTCCTGCTGAAATTTGAGAAAGATCCTAATCCAACCTTTCAAGCAATGTTCTAAAATGTCTTTCTAATGCCTTGGCTCTTTTTCTGATGACACGTTAATTATTTTAATTGCCCTGCTTTACCACCTCTCCCCTCCTCAAAGAAAAAGAGGTTTTTTATTTTTTTGTTTAATTTCTAGTTCTGAGGAGTGCTACATTTTAAAAACAGTCCAGCGTGTCTTGAGCTGCAAGGCTGGAATGCTTCTTGACTCGCTTCCAAACTGAAGTGCTTAAAAAAAATTTGAAGCACTACAACAATTTTAAATCACTCTATACACTGCACATGGTGATTTAAAATAATTGAAGCTCTTCAAATTTTTATATGTCCTTGAATTTGGAAGTGATCAAGGTTCTGAGCATGTGCAGTACACAATGATTTAAAATTATTAGAGCTCTTCAAATTTATCATAAGTGTTTCAGCTTGAAAGTGATAGGGAATCTGGACTTCAGCAGTGAAAAGTGATTTAAAATTATCAGAGCACTGCAGATGTTTTATAGGTGCTTTAATTTGGAACTGATCTTGTTTCTGGACTATAGCATATTACCTTTAAAATCACAGAAGTGGTTTTATATTTTTCCAAACTGGTTTTCTTAAAGTAAAACATCTTTAATAATTTTAAAATACATTATGTTTCAAGTGGCACCCTTTTAATAGAATATTTTGCTCTTTGTAATAATAGCAGAAACGGTTGCAGTTTGGTTGCCATTTGCTTCCATGACTTTTTTTTTAAAGGATCAAAGATTCATGTACAATGCTTTATGCCTTCACCTTTCCAACACATCCCCTGTGAACACCATGCAAACCTCATACTGAAGATTGGCACAAAACTTGTACCTGCAGCCCATAAGGAATGTGGGTTCTGTCCATGTGTGGGCAAATTGGTATTTAGCCATGTAATTACCCGCTTTGGGGGTGCAAATACCGATCTTCTGGTCCTGGTTTCATCAGAACAATTTTGGTGTAACTAGAGCAATCTGGTGACAACCCAGAAAAAGTCTTGGGTGATTTGTTCTTAAATATTTTGGGTCACTTGATAAAATATTCCTGCATAACAAAACCTGAAATAAAAAAGTATGGAACCTTTTCTTAAGAATTATTGCTAAATTAAATTGAGATCAAGGAGTGGAGGCTACATTTATTACCTAGAAGCAACACAAGCTTATTCTTTCAAAGTAAAAATTCCCCCTAAAAAAATTAAGAAGGAAAAAGCCCAAGTACAGGCAACTGGACTTCAAGCTAAGTTCACACTTGTGCAAGTCACTTCATTCCAGCTACCTTATTTCCTGGGATAGCTATTGGCAGCATTTCTGAAGAAGTTTTTGTTGCAAGGGCCATGAATATGTAAGATATGGTTCAGACTTCAAAGGACTTGCTAGGTGCCATGGATGCCATGGATGTGGCTAGTTAGGATGGCAGTTTGAGGGTCTTGGGTGCTGGCTGCCTGTAGTCACCCTTGATGTAAGCTGGTTGTGTTGCAGCAGGACCATAGCAGTTTTGGAATGTGGAGGCATGGACTTGATCCAGTGTTTGTCCTGGTGCAAACAGCCCTGCTGGCCTCGAGCCCTGCAAGGTTGCTGGGGATAGGTGTCTGAAGGGGTTCAGTGGTGGCCAGATCTTTTCATAGTTCTTGGCTCTGGTCTTAAGGAGATGTATTGCACAGTGGGTTGCCATGCAGGAGCCTTGTTTGTTGAAGATGCAACAGATATTTCTAGAAACTAGAGCATGCTGGGTCTGAGCCAGGGACTGACACAGCCAATAAGCACTTTGACTTTATTGTGGTGAGTGCTTGCTGAGTGGTCCTAGTTCTCTTTTTCCTCCCCCCCAAAATATTCCCTGATTTTTATTAAAGGCTGCAGTCACAGAAGTAAAATCCCAGTGTTTTTTCCACTGAGTTTCCATTCTTGACAAATATTTTAGTTTTGATTAAAGGAGAAGGGAAAAAAAAAAGTAGAGTAAATGAAAACTAACTTACAGCAGAGAACATCCTCCATTTGAATTAGAAATTTGTAACACAGAGGAGTCATTTGACCTGTGCTCTACTTCTCTGCCTCTCCAAGTTACTGCTAGAGTAGAAATTTAACAGGATTAGGAATAAAAGATTCTAATAATAGCAAGTATTTTACATTTAGGATTATGATGGAGGATACAATCATTAACCTTAGCCCTAGGACTTGATCTAACACCATTAACATCCCGACCTAAAGCTTAGCACCATCCTATTTTCCTTGGTGAAATACTTGGCTTTGTCTTAAATTTTCTTTTTCTTATTAAAAAAGTCAGTCTAACAGTTTGCTTAATGTTTTAGGGTTCTTTCTCTTTTGGTATTTCTCATTTGGGATAAGAAGCTTATGATGAGAAAGGGAGAAGAGTAGTCATCCATCATTTTTGGGTTCAGGAAAGAGATATTTAAATGCAGGAGGTTTAGCTAGGTGGCCTATTTCTGCTGCAGATCAGTGGTGTTGAGTGCTTGACTGCCTTTTGTACTTTGAAAATATCTTGCTAGATGCATGAAGTCAGGAACACAAACCTATACATGGTCAGCAAAATAATTTGCTTCATTTTTTTTAAGTTCAGCATACTTAAAGTCTCCAAAATGTCTGATTTGTGTTTGACTAATGATAGGGTTTGGAGTTAAGCCAGTGTTTTGGGTGGGGTGTTCTTCCATTCTAGTTTTGGCTTAGTCTTGGGGAGCAAAAGCTGAACCCAGGCATGTAGAACCAGAGTCCATCTGGTCTGGTACTAGAGCCTCTTAATCTGCTTTTAAGGGGGAAGAAAGTTGGCGGGGGGGGGGGGGGGGGTGTGGTGGTGGTGGTGGTGGTACATGTGCCAAGGGAAGCCGGGGAAGCCATATTATGGTAATGCAATGTGTCCACCTGCTGTATTCTACAGCATCTCTCAGGTATAATTTATGATAAAAATGAATTTTAATATCAGTAGTCTAATATTGCATTAGTAGGTAAGGAAATGGTTTAAGAAAAGGGTGTGTAATTTCTGCTATATTGCTATTTCATTATTTCAAAACAACATTTTTAAGAAAAATTATTTACAATGTTCACTGATTAAGAAAATTTAACAGTCATTGTACTTTTCCACTGATTACTGGGTTTGATGTAACAGGTCCATGAAGTCTGTTTCTGGCAGAAGTTGTTAGAACTTTAATGGTGCAAAGTGCAAAGATTATTTCCTACCTGAAATGTGGTGCAACAGAACAGCATAGTGTCCTCTCCTCACTTCTGGCAAGCAATAGCTCAGAGGTAGAAGATACTACTAAATTAAACCAATCATACCTGATAAACTCATTTTTGTCCTATATTGTTTCTGTCATGGGCCACGTTTACAACTCCTTGACTCAATGTAACTCAACCTGTGTGTGAAGCAATAGAAATTCATGCAAGTTAAGAGCCTCACTCTACACAGTGTCCTTTTGATCTCTAGGAATTACTACAAAGATTATTTTGTTAACTTTGAAATTATTGGCTGCATACTTTGGTTTTTTTTTTTTTTTTGGAGGGACAGGTTGACACCCCCACCTCTTCAGTACAGTGATGACAGCTACTGGAACAGAACATTAACTCTTCAGGTATATAACATTGTAAATAATGTGTACTTTAAACTGGATCATGAATAGAAAGGATACAAAAGGGCTTTTAATGCACAAATCATCTTTAATGGACCTTGTAAAAAAATAGTGAAAAATCAACTCCTTCTGTAGTCCTGTTCCATATAAAAAGTATATGAAAAGCTACAGTTCTTAAGAAACACAGAAAAGTGAGAAAATTTTTGCAGCATAAAGTGGACTATGATATATTGACACTACAAATCCTTAATTAGGTGGGGCTTTCTTAAAGTTGATGGAATTAGATGTTTCTAATTAATTTTTGCCTATTTGAAGAACTTGATCTCTTTTCCTTTTCTGGTTGACAGGGTGCATTACTTCGCCATTACTTTTTTCTTTTTTTTTTTTTTTTAATATAAAAAGAGTCCTAAAATAATATGAGGTATGTTATATTTTATTTGCAGTGGTAACAGATTTGCCCTTTTAATTTGACTGTGTTAAATGTTATGGAAGAAGCAGGTCACATTAGGGTGAACTGTCTTTATTGTTATCCTAATGCATTATAGGGAGACATTCAAGTCACCTAATTTGTGTGATAATAACACCCTCATCTGGGCGGTCCCAAGCTAAGGAAATCACTTCATCTCGTCCAGCCTTTTGCTGAGTTATATTACATGTATTACCATACATTAGTACACTATGTAAATTTGCTGTCCCTGGAATGACAGTTCCTTATAGTGGTGCTGGCTAGTGCCTTTTATGTAGAGTTTTGTAGGCACCTTAAGGTAGGTTTTCTTCTTCAAAACATGCATATTTTTTAATTTTAAAAATTGAAAGTAACTATGTAAAAATGACAATTTTTCTACTGGGCGAAAAACTGTCAGTTGCTGTTAAGAGGACTCCAAAGATCTCTGACAAACTAGTTTTGTTTTCCAAGTTGAGCTGTTTTGTGTTAATCTCAGTCACAAATCGCATGCAGTGTTTTGAGTTTCCCGAGTGAGGGGAATTGAGCGAGTGAGGGGAATTGAACAAGTGAGGGAATTCAGTCACTAAAGCTATTTTGTCTCAGTCTTTTTGCACAGTGAATGTGCATTTTCCTATACAGATGGAGAGTAGTATCATAGAATAGTTTCAGTTGGAAAGGAGCTTCAAAGGTCATCTGATCCAAACCGCTGCAATGAGCAAGAACATCTTCAACTAGATCAGGTTGTCCAGAGCCACATCCAGCCTGGCCTTGAACGTCTCCAGGGATGGGACCTTCACCACCATCCCTCTGGGCAACCTGTGCCAGTATTTTACTACTATTTGTAAAGAATTACTTCCTCACGTCCAGCCTGAATCTCCCCTCTTGTAGTTTAAAACCATTACCGCTCATTCTATTACAACAGGCTCTGCTAAAAATTTTCTCCCTATCTTTCTTCTTGGCCTCTCTTAAGAATTGAAAAGCTGCAATAAGGTCTCCCAGGAGATTCCTTTTCTTCATGCTGAACAACCTCAACTCTCAGCCTTTCCTCACAAGAATGATGCTCTAGCCATCTGATCATCTTTGTGGCCCTCCTCTGGACCCTCTCCAACAGGTCATATCTTTCCTGCTCTGAGGACTCCAGAGCTGGACACAGTACTCAGGTGGATTCTCATCAGAGAAGAGGGCCATGTAGCTACATCCTTTCAAGTGCATACTGATGGTATGTATGGAGGCATGTCACTGAATTTTCCCTTGAAAGTCCATCTGAGTAACAAGTAAGGCTTTTGCAAGATGCTACTTCCTAATGAATAACAAAATAATGGTGCAATGGTAACGTGCAGAATGGCAGTACTGCTGCCTGGATGTCTGAAGGAACCCTCTAGCTAGAAATGCCTGTAGTTCAGGTACCTGATATCCCTGGAAGAGTACTGCAGCAGCTGTGTTTCTGGCAAAGCATTTCCACCTGGCTTAGGGCTTGCTCATGGACTGAATTATTATCAGTTGAAGGGAGCATATTTTACTTATTTTGGTTTGTGGTGGCTTTTACATTTTTCCCTAATTTTTTTTTTTTTTTCTGCAAGCGACAATTCCAAAGGACACTTACCATTGTATTTCCTAGTTCTGTAGGTTAATTTAGTGAAAAAAAAAATTAAAATAAATAAATTGTTGTCTTACAAGTGCCTGACCCAAGTAGGTAAGAGCAGAGGAAGCAGAGGATGTCAGTCGTACCCTGCCCTATTCTGCTGTGCCTCGTGTACTTCACGTTTCTGTCTGGCCTCCCCTGTGTATGAGTGTGTCACTGCAAAAAGTCTATGAGTAAGCTATGGACGGAGCATTTGCCTCTTGAATATTTGTGCTTTTGCTGATTTGTTGCATAAAAGTTATATAAATGTAGCTTTTTATGTGTTAATATTACATACTGTTGAGGTGCTTGCAGTCCCCTCAGCATTCAGAAGCCCTATTTAAAAATTAACTATGAAGCAGGTTCCACCATTTGATGGCATTACCTGGTTTAACGTGAGCACATGAATTATTAACTGTCTGTCTTGTTAAGTATCAGATCAGTGGGTTTTGCTGTAGCTGGAGAAGAAAAGCATGCAATGTAAAAGTACTCTGCAGAACAGTTGTAATATTAAAAAAAACAAAACAAAAGCCAAACAAACAAACAAAAAAAGCCCAACTCCCCAAACCCACAAAACAGTCAAATCTGAAGAGTGGGCCTTGCATGGCTTCTTTGAGACAGTGTGATATTTCCTCAAACTGATTGAGCCATCATTGACAAGAATGCTCATAAAAAAAACCAAACCAGAACTTTGCATGTTTTTAAAGTAATCTGGACAATGAGAAAATTGAGCTGAATAATTTACGTAAAAAAATGCTATGAAGGTCTGTGAACTACTTTTCTGACCTACCTCTTTCTCTTCTCTTCTCTTCTCTTCTCTTCTCTTCTCTTCTCTTCTCTTCTCTTCTCTTCTCTTCTCTTCTCTTCTCTTCTCTTCTCTTCTCTTCTTCTCTTCTCTTCTCTTCTCTCACCAACGGGATGATAACTTTCTGAAAATGAAACATCAGCATCATTCAGGGAAGCTAAATATATTTCAAGATTTTGAAAAACCTAGGTTTATAAAGCCTGTCTTACACAATTAACACATTTGACCTGGACAAATAATTACCTAAACAGCTGTTGGAGTAGTGAAATTCAGAGACAAATGAAAATTGTTCCTGAAGAGTCATTCTCATGTTTCATCACTTTTCCTTTCCCTTATCTTCTATTCAACAAGCACTTGCGCTGATTCATGCACATGAATGTCTGGTATCCTGATGCTCTGCATGTTGGCAATATTGCTTTCCTGCATTTATCTGCTGTCATATCAGCTTTTCTCTCTTCCACATCTCCACTTGTGTTGTGGTTTTTTTTTGTGTTTTTTTTTGGTGGTTTTTTTTTCTGATTTCCTTAAAATGCCAGTTGTAGCAGAAATGATCAGACCACTTCTTCCTCTTGTACTGTTAAGAAATCAGATGAAGCCAAAATAAAATAGGTAATGAAATGCATTCATTACTTGGTGGTATTTAATTAGTGCATAAAAGTACTAGCAGTGGTGCCATACCCCCCAAAAAAAAGCTCAAAGTACAGTTCAGGTACTTAATCTTAAACCAGCATTGTACAGGAGACATGGCAGTTTAAGGAGCCTATTATCCTCTTTTTATTCAGCGAAGTTGGTTTGGATGAGACGGTGTTGTACCACTCACTTGAGAAACTGAGATGCAGCCTGCAAGCTGCAGTATTTGCTCATCAGCTACCTGGGAGATGGGGCATAGCTGACTTTTGTAGAAGGCAGGAAAAAAATGAGGTCACTCTTTTTCTCAATAATATATGTAGTATTTGTTGTGACATTTTTTTTATAATTCCCTCAAGCTTTCTTCCCTGATTCACCGATAATTTTTTTGTGGAGAAAGTTCACTTTTCCTTCTCCCTAATTATCCTTGACCTATAACTCATGAACAGGGTTCCTGATTGTCCAGCTGATTTCAGACTTCAGTGAGTGTGGAGTAATACGTCATTGCCAGTGATCTGGAACAAACAATGCCATTCTCTATCTCCACATGTTCTGCATTTAAATCATACCATATGAAATCTATATCTCGGTGAGGTCTTCAGGCTGCAGCAGTACACAACTGTGAACTCCCATAGAGAACTGAAGTGTCCCACAAATTGTGGCAAATTTCCCACAAAGTCCTGTAAATTGCAGCAAAATTCATGGGAAAAGAGACAGGAAATGATTTTTCCTGCCTGGGGAGAGCTGTTATAGATGTCTGATCTGCAGATTCTCACAAAAGTTGGAGGAAAAATACATTTTTAATATTACACTGTGGAATATATCTCTTTTCCTATTTCACACTTAGGGAAAGCACTAAAATTTAGTATGTGTTATAGATGTTACTCTTCACTGGTGTGTTACAGCAAACGCCACAGGTATATGTATTAGTACAATGTAATATAAGGATGCTGGTTAACAGCGTGACTGCTGCTGAACATACACTTCTGTTTGACCTACAACTTGTCGACTTCCTAAAGTGGCAGTACTTGAACCATTGCCATTTCAAATATTAGTAGAAAGCCACATATTCTTTCATGCTTCAGTCATAAAGGGAGTATATAAATTATTTAATTGGAAGAAAGTATTGCATTAATATATTTACACTTTTAATGCGTTTACAGAAACATGCTTCTCCCTAGTGAGAATAATAAAACTTTGGTGTAAAGCTGCATCAGAGACTTGACTGTGGGTTGCAAGGAGTTAGATGCAGAGAAGCAGTCCCTTTTCATCCTCTCATACAAGGTGGTTGCTGCATTTTCAGTGCAGTACAGTGCCTGCTCTAGCCTTGCTGGAGCTCTGCCAGAGCCTACTTTTCCCTCAAGAAATATGCAGTTGTTACGCATCCGTCTGTTTTGCCTTCATCTCAAGGGCAACTGCTCTCTACAGATCACTTGTACTGTCCCAAACCAAATTTGGGATAATTGCCCCATCAGTGCAATGTGTCTTAGTCTGATTGTCAATGTCAACTCAAAGGAACGCGTTTCCCTGAAAGTCTTCTAATTTAAGAGTACTGAAGCTTTTGCACTAGTCTAGTTAACTAGCACCCAGGCTTGTGATCTGCTTAGGCTTATGTTTCACAGGTACAGCTAGAATTCTGAAATATTTAAAACCATATGCCTGTTTGCCTCAAAGGAGAGGCCCTCTTTGTTTAATCCTCTCTGGATTTACACTTTAACATGACGGATTCTCAGCTGCTGTAAAAGCACTGAAATTAGAGTCCAGATTAATAGCAGAATTTAAGAACAGTGTCAATGCTGAAAGTGTTTTTGAATGAGATGTGGGTGCTTATTAGGAATGCTCTGCTGTACAAAACCTGCTTCTGAATTGGATAGAGACTGAGTTAATGGAATGAGCCAAAAGGATCAGGGAATACTGTGTGTCATGTGTGTCCAGTGCCTGAGAACAGAAATGTGAATAGGAAATAGCCATTCTGGACAGACGTGGTGTTGATGTTGCACCCTTCTACAGAGTCAGTGGAATTAATCAGCGGGGTTATGTGGGCATGTCCAGCAGGCAGAGTATGACGTATTTCAGATGTGCTTTCCCACCTTCCTGTGGTTGCTGTTCATGGTTTTCTAGAACTAAAGGTATACCTTTAATGAATGTGTTGAGTTTGGTAAAAAGGAATCAGTGCAACTGTTTCATCAGGAAATGTTTCTTAGATCTAGGTTAGCAATTTGGATCAAAGCTGGGAAGAAGAGATTAAGGGAGAGGGTTGGTGAAGACCAGCTTGGTTTCTATGGCACTTGGCTCTGCCTCAGTCAGTATGGGTTTGCTGTCCTGACCTAGCGGGTTGGGAGTCGAGCCCACCATCATTCTCTGAGGTTTTTCTACTGTGGCTTTCCGTAACAGCTCTGGTAGGATTTAGAGAAAGCTGTTGATCTTCTCTTATACTTTCTTCTACATCTCTAGTTCTGTTTTCCTCTTCTGTGTCTAGCCCTGGGCAGGTGGATGAAAAATATGCTTTATGCATGCTGGTAACTGCAGGGAAGCAACTCCATCTTTTATTTGACATGCACACTGACTAAATTCACCTTAGTCCAGATTGAACTTCACCATGTTTTTGCTGCCCATGTTAGTGTTTGTTGTGAGAAACCAAGACAAGACCACTATTTGAGTGTGGGTTCACTGGATAGTGTTGGACAGTACAGATTTTTACTTACTGCATTGACCTAGAGTTGCTTTGTTGACAAAGTGCATTTGTGTTAGTCCTTAAACTACAAGGGGACCCACTGACAGTTCTTTGGAATTTTATTGCTTGCATTATTTTAATCATCTCCACATAGTACCAAAAGTTACACGTGTGTTCTACAAGTATTAATGAAAACTCCTCCTGGGGTGTGTGTGTGTGAAATTAGACCAAGCAATCCCTCTCTCCCAAGCCTGAAATTCAGTGGAAATATTTCTGATGCCTTCTTTTTAATAAAATAAAGATGTGCACTGAAAGCACAACAGTCTTTGTAACAGAATGACCCTCTGTCCATTTACTGTTACTAAGAGAGCAGCAGTTTTTGTGTTGCTGTTTTTAGCTTCCTGAAAGGTGTTACAGCTTTGCCTCAGAGGTCTCATATCCAGGATAACAATGATTTACCTTATTTACTTGAAGTTGACCTACCCTTTAGTATACTGCTCCTTCACTTAGTCAGCTTGATGGGTGCCAGATATTGTTCTCCTGCAGGAAGTTCTTCCTGGAATTCTGCAGCAAACCAAAGGCTCAGGCAGTGGGAAAATGAAAATAAGGTCAACTTTCCCTTAGGACTAGAGAATACAAGAAATACACTGACACTATATGAGACCTCCTTCCCAGAAAAATAGAAGCCACAACACAGCCAGATTACACAAACCAATTCAAGTATGCAATCATTTCTTACCACTCCTTTGTTCAAGATTAATTTCATCTGAACTGTGTTTAATATAAAGATAAAAAAGCTTTCTTTCCAAGAAAAAAAATGTATTTCTGAGATTGCAGTCTGATTTTAATATGTAGAAATGTTAACATGTAATGGGTGTTACCCAGTACCATCAAGCCTTTTCAAGAAGAGAGGTACAGCAAATAATTTGTGTGAGGCAGAGTAGCAGTATTTATTTGTGCTATAAATTGCAGTGTTAATCTAACTTCAAATACGCAAATATTCCTGGCAGGTCTCAGCTAACGTCCTCCTGGCTGGCTGGAAAACATGTGAAGTATCCTTAAGAAGTTCTGTAGTATGAGCAATGCTTAACGTATATTGGTGATGGGATGAAGACACATATTTTTTAGGATATTAATAGTTCCTTTCACCCCACTTGGCCCCAATTTACAGAAATTATGAATCATAGTTTTTAATAAAGCAGAAAACAGTAACAGTGAGGAAAAAGAAGTTGCCCATATTTCCTAGGAACTGTTGCTGAGTGTCAGATTGTCAAATAAGCCTCCTCTTCACATATATTTTCACTTACTGACAAAGGGTCTGGAGAAAGCTCTAGGTCTGCTTTGTAAGATACAGAGATTACTGGCAAATTACAGACCAGTGATTAAAAAAAAAACAAGAGACTATGATGAGGACAGGAATACTTGAAAGAAAAGAATACTTATAGAGCTTGGGCAATAAAAAGTGACAGAGCTGAAAAGTTACCAAGGAATGTTTCAGAGAAACGAAGGATGTGGTCTTAAGGTCTCCAGAGAACACAGTTGTTTTATTATATTCTGTTCCTATTATCACTTTTGTTTTGTTCCAGGGAGATTTTCAGCAACTTAAGAAATAGATTTTTCGGATAGCTATCCTTCAGATATGTGCATACCACTCCTCTTGACTTTAATTTGAGCTCTGTGTAGGCATCTCAGGGCAAAATGTCACCTTTGGCAGATGGCTTTTTGTAGCCAGTATATAGTGTCAATATATACACACACACAAAAAAAAAAGCAAGTATCCAAAAGTGACTGCTTTAACCTCTCATTAATATGAAAGGGCTCCTAAGGCAATTGGGACATGCTAGTTAGGAGGTATTGAGGAAAGAAATACATTTTGAGGCTGTTTCTATGCATCAAATTCATAACTTCCTTTTTTTCCTATTCATTGAAGCAGCAAGTACACGCAGTTGCTGTAAAACAACCACCAGATCCCATGTGAGGTACCATGTCAATTTTACAGTAAATTTCCTGTTTTATGGATTCCTTTCTGAAAAACTCCTCACAGTATTCTGAAAAGAATATGAACTTTTCTCTAAAACTTAAGAAATTGCTGCCCTGTAAGTAGTATTTGCTTTAGTCCTGACTTTGTCTTTCTTTTTGGTCTCACTGATTGTTATTACTTTTTACATGTTTTACATGCTTCTCATTGGGGTTGCTATTTTAGTGTCATCTTAAAATATATATTTTATTGTGCTCAGCTAATTACACAGAACATATTCAGATGTGAGAATGCATCTTATTTACACACCACCCCCTCCTCTGATCAGGCAGTAGTTAAAATACATGTACAGGATATTACAGTTTGAAGTGCGCAAGGCATTTGTTTTTTAATTAAAATCTTATAGGAGAAACTTGTTCACATGAATTACTAGCTGGATTTTTAGCAGGTTGTATAAATGGTGGCAAATTACATCTTTGTATTCAGGAAGAGTGTGGAGTTACTTGGTGAAAATTGTTACATATGTTAAATCTTTTCAGTGTCTGCTATAAATATTAAAGATATGTGGGTATAAAATTATATGAGTGCAAACAACCCAAGAGTAATTAAAATACTTGATCTGCTTCTGTTTGCTACAAAAAAAAAAAAAAGTATGATTTTCAGCCTATCTTTAAAGCAAAAATGTGAGGAGAAGGGAAGAACTTAGTTCTAACTTCCTTTTATAGTGTCAATGTTTATGATGCAGTGGGGGGCCCTTGCGCCATAAGATAAGACAGATAAGGTTCAAAGCAGTTAAGGAAAATCCTTGCAAATTCTGAAGGGCAGAACTTGATTCATACCTTGATTTAAGTGGTGAGATACTTGAGATGCCTTCCCTGTAAATGTACTATAGAGTTATTCTGCAGTGTGGTTTGGTGTGTGTTTACTCTATGTGCATATTCATATTATGCAACAATCTGTCATCTTGAAAATATTTAAAGCGTTCCATCTCTAGAGTTGTTGCTGAAGGTGGTTCTTGCAGGTGGCATGTTAATATTTTGGGGCTGTGAAGGTCAGTGATGTTTTATTTACTTGAAGTAGAGCACTAGATAACTACATATTTCTTCCAAATCCCTCCCTGTTCCCTCCCTCCCCCCATGTCTCCTTTCCATCTCTCTTTCCTGCCCCCTTCCATCCCCCCAAAAAAAGATTTCAAGTCCATGCATTTGCTGTAGCTAGAGAAATTAAAATGGCTGGCAAGAAAATGGCTTTTGAAAAAAATGAAGAGTTTTTAAATTCAGTGAAATCTGCAGAGTACACTGCATAATTATTGGTGAACCTCTCATGCTTGCAAAAATACCCTACTATGTCTGTCTAGAGTACAAGTGCTCATCTTCAAAACTGACACCTCTATTAAATTAACTTGTTTCTGCCAGCCCCCTGTTTACTTAAGGCTGCTTTCACTGTTTCATGAAATGCCAATAATGGAGATGACTTACGTCATCCACTTTGACATGTGTCCTTTGATGTGTTTTTTATCCCGTATATACAAGAAAGGATTTAGGTCTTGTGATTAGCTCAAAAGACTTGTGTTGCCTTTTGCTTGCAAGTTGCTATGACCTCCAGCTTCAATGGTGCTGAATATTTTCAGAGGTAAGTTGAAAAGAAATATAACAGCAGGTACCTACTTGCTGGGAACACAAGTTTACGTCTGTAAATTTACATGCACATGCATATTAGTTATAGATTCATATAGATATCCGTATATTTACAAAAATATATACATAAGCTGGCTTTAGTTTGTCTAATGAGATGTTTGATATCGTGATAATATGATGATATTACCTTAGCAAATGTCCCCAAAGATTAATTTAATCCCCACAAAGCTTGTAGAGCTCTTCAGACAAAAAAATGATATAACTGTTCTTAAATGAAATGGAGATTAAAAGTTTCATTTTTAGCCATGAATTCAACAAGAATTTCAGCTGGAAAACTCTTATGAGATTTGTTCCCAGGGTTTTTGGACAACTTTAGGCAGCAAATCTCTATTGCATTAACTAGCTCTAGAACAGTTCTTACTTTATTGAAGTACTGTATGCTACATGTGCAGAGCTAGCTCTGTGTAGATGGAAATTTACTTTGCTTTAATACTTCATTTTTCTAATTTCAGTTTGCTGTCTTGGCTTCTTCAGACTTCTTCTGGTCTGATGGCATGCTTTTAGTGATGATGAAAATTTAAGCTAATGTTTTGTCCGTATCCTATAAAATCTTACGTGATGATGGTGGTGGTTGTTATGATGATGAAGGCCCCAAATCTTTAAAGATCAAATGAAAAGTCAGCCAGAGCAATCTTTCCTAACTAGTGGAAGTGTCCTCACTCCAAGGGGAAATGCCAAAATACATACAACGCTTCGATGCTGTTATCTCCCTCCATGGGCAGTGGAGGTGGGGTTGCAGCCACCAGGTGCACAATGTATGCACATAAGGATTAGAGGAATAAGGAATTTCTTGACTGTAGGAGGCACTAAACTAATCCCAACACCAAAGGATCGTCTCCAGTTTGCTTTATCTTTTTAATTTATTAAATTTTTTTGGTAAACCTACTTAGTGATTCTTGTATGTCTTCTATTTGATAATGTAGTCAGCATTCTTATCCTGTGTTTTTCCAGAAAGATTTCTTTTCCCTTATTTAGAAATGTTGTCCTTTCTTCAGAAGCTGCATTAAAAAGGCAAGTGAATTTGCCACTTAAGCATTATCTCAGAACCCAACTGTGTCCCTGAAATTCAAAATTCAGCATTCAGCAATAACTTCAGAAGAAAAAACACTGGATATCAAACCCTGGAAGCACTACTAACACTGCAGTGTATGATGTACTGGTTCTCCAGGTGTGGCTGTGAGGTGTTTTTTAATCATTTACAATATTTTTTTTTTTTTATACAAACAGCTTTTAAACATTTTCATAGTGATTTCCAACACTCAAATGAATTTGTGCTTCTCTGCTTTTTTGTTTTTGAGCATTTGCAGATGATTTTGGCAAAGCCCCTCACCTACGTTGGCTCTTCTAGTAACTTTTCACTCCAGACATCATGCAGAGGAGTTAAAAACGCGGTGCTTGGTTTTGTTTGTTGTGGTTCAGGTCCCACTGCCATTTGCACTGAGACGAGGCGTGAGCTTCATCACTTTTTGAGCTCTGGTAGAAAGGAAGCTGCTGCCATGGGGAAATCCGGGAGCTTCCTCTTCCTGCTGATCAGCTTCTTTCTTCCCAAGGTTGGCTTCTTTCCCAATGGGTTTCTAAAAGCCTGAAAATCACTGGCTGAAATCCTGGCCTAATTAAAATCAATGCCAAAGCTCCCATTGACTTCAAGGCTCTTGCCCAGCTCATCATCTTGTCCATCCAATGGTCGTCTCCCTCCATTATTTATGGGGTGGTTCCAATGGGTTTTCTAAGGCTATGCTCAAATAGCTCACAGCTCTCCTCCCCTGTGGACAGGCCGTCTGCTCCAGAGTTCATCATCAGACATCACTTTATCAGCTTTAGCACAATATCTTTGTAAACCAGGCCAAACCAAGACCCAGTTCCTCAGCAATTCCTTCAGAGCTGCAGTCTGGAAGTGTGAACTTTCCAGGGTTTGTTTCTCTTTGCTTACGGAGAGTGGTTGGGTGATCCTTCTGCAATGCTTCCTGTCATGTATTACACACATGCAAAATTTAGTGATGGGAATGTATTAGATAGACAATAGAAATGGGAAGATGATACCCAAGGGAAGGGTTTAGTCCCTTGGTACTAACGTACCAAGGTACTAAGGTGCTAAGTACAAGATGCCACTTCGATAGGGAAAAAAACCCAACACCAGTTCTGACATGATACTGTATAAGAGCAACATTCACACTGTTATAAGAATTTCTTTTTACTCTTTGGAGATGTTGACGTGAAAAGTAGTTAAAGGAACTTTTATAAATTGATTAAGTGAAAAATTCTGTATTTGGGTTTGATTAGGTTTTTATTTTTTTTGAAAGTTTCATCGTTTTTAAGGGTTTTTTTTGTTTGTTTGTTTTGCATTTTCTTTTAAGGAGAAGGGGGCTTTCCATTTGATTAAGCCATTTACTTGAACTTTAGTGCCATGTGGTACAAAAAGAAGCAAATATAAACATACACCAAATGATTATGCAAGGAAAAAGTATCTTGAAATAAAGTATTCAGACTTGATTTGCAAGTGGCTCACTCTGTGGTCCCTCTGACCTCAGACGCAGCAGAAAAACACATAATTAAAAACCGCTAAAAAGTAAATAGCACACTTGGCTAGTGATGGTGAGGAACTAAATCCTGCCCGTGCCCTGAATATCCCTGCTGACCTCTGTCTGTCACTTGCCAAGTCGTCTCCCCAGCATATCCCGCATGCTCTCCATGATGCTCCCTTCCCCCTGTGCTGTTGCTGGTCCAGGAAAACACTTTGTAACCCATTTGGGAAATATTTACTTGTAGTTTAAGTTATTAGTGTTTGTTTTTTACAACTGTTCTAGCAGAGAAGTTTAAGGGCATGCAGATGGGTACAAGCAGCCTTCCGGTACCTGAAGGGCAGCTATAATGATGCTGGGGAGGGACTCTTCATTAGGGACTGTAGTGATAGGACAAGGGGTAATGGGTTAAAACTTAAACAGGGGAAGTTTAGATTGGATATAAGAAGGAAATTCTTTACTGTGAGAGTGGTGAGGCACTGGAATGGGCTGCCCAGGGAGGTTGTGAATGCTCCATCCCTGGCAGTGTTCAAGGCCAGGTTGGACAGAGCCTTGGGTGGCATGGTTTAGTGTGAGGTGTTCCTGCCCATGGGAGGGGGGTTGGAACTAGATGATCTTAAGGTCCTTTCCAACTCTAACTATTCTATGATTCCATGAATCTAAGGTATTGATGTGAAGGGTTCAGTCTGAATCGTGAGAGTGGCTGTGTGCTGAACCAGGTATGTAGCATGCTTCTGAAGGAGCTAGGGCCAGACGCTGCCCTCCTCAAGGGTGCAGATCTCCTAAGCAATTGCTGGACTTTGAGATGTGTAGTAGTAATAGTAGTGGCACAGGCTACTAGCACTTTCTAGAGCTGTTGTGCCCTTTGATTTCTCTGGAGGAAAGCATGAAATCTCTTTAATTTGTCAGTTACTCTTGGTACTACAGAATGAATTGCCATATGCCAGAGCTTTTGTTTTGCAGAGTAATTTTTGAACCTCAAAATACAGCAAGGGAGCAGAAAGGAGATGGTGCATCATACAGGAATCCCCCTGTAGACACTCTTATCACCTTTTAAAAAAAAAAGCCAACAAGTGAGAGAAATTATTTCATAGACTTAATAAACAGTTCAGTCTCCTGCAGGACTTCTCATACTATGCATGTTTTTCATTGTTCTTTAATGAGTAAATGACCTGTTAATGTGCATAAGAATATATCAGAAGCACATGGCAGTGAAGAAGCTTGGGTGGTAGTAGATTTGATCAAAGAATTTCAAATCTGACCCCAAGTATTTGATGAAGAAGATTAACATGGAGAAAATTTACCAAACAAATACAGCATTAAGAGCCAAGAGACAGGCTGAGGGAATTGAAGGCTCCAGATTACCCACATAAAGAATATTGTTAAACATAAAGAAAACAAAGCCAGGATAAATGTCTGGGATGTGGAGTCCCACAGAACAGGACTTCTGCTGTTGATTGTTTCTTTTTTTTAAATGCTATTTTTTTAATATAGCACATAAGATTTTACATCCTCCCTTCCACCCTCCCAAGAAAAAAACAAAACAAACCCCAACAAAACAACCCAACCCAACTTGTGCCTCTGACCTGGGTTCTAACAGTGCTACTCAAAGTATTTAAAAAGATTTCTGGAACAGAATTGGTTAATTAGTGCTTTGTGTTACATATGACCCAACCAGAGATAAAAAGGTTTAAAGGTCTCTTGTAACCCTGCAATGCCATTTGTAACACAAAAATAACCCCCTTTCATTACTGGCATGCCACTGTAGCAGGCAGGTTATTTTTTCCCTTCGCTGCAATGAGGGCAGCTTTCGCATCAGAAGAATTCTTGGCAAATTAATGCGCTACCTCTTGGGCTAATTAAATTAGAAAGGATCAAAAATACAGAGCAGCTTTTGTGGTGGACACAATGTTGTGCTTCATGCATCTTGCTCAGAGAGGAATTTCTGCCATTTAGCCCCTTTTTGCCTCTAGCAGCGTTCTGGACTCTCTAACACAGTCAAGTTCCTAATTTGCCTCAATGAGAGAGAATTATTAACTGATAATAAGAAAAGGAGCATTCACAGCTCCAGGCTGGGCTGTGTGGAAAAGGGTGAGCTACACAGCACCTGAAGCGCATGCAATTTTTATTAATTCCTGCCTAAAACAACTCATTCAGGAGTAAAATTGCTGTGCAAATGACAAAAACAATTATAATTTTGATTCTTCGGTTCTGAAAACATGAGCTGCTTTATCTTGAATATGGCTAGATTAAACTAGTAATAAGTTCACCTTTCCTTGAGTCTACATGAAGCGGTTTTAGTTGTAGCAAGCACATTTCATTTTGAAGTTGGTTCCACTTAAATTGATCTTGTCTTTTAGAAATATTTTTGAAAGCACAATAGGTATAGCTTTTTGTTTAAGCTAGCAACATAAATACTTAAACTCATTGCAAAAACAATTGTGCTGTGTGGAGAGAATGAGCTATACAATCAAAGGTATCAAACTGTATCTAGGATAATGCAAAACAATGAAGCAAGAATGAGCATGGATGAACGTAAGCTTATAGTAGGCTTTTTTCTTTCTTTTTTTTTTTTTTTGTTTCCTGAAAGACATTTCTTGTTAGCACAGAGATATATTTCCTAACAGACATCATTGTTGGATTGGACTGTGCTCCTCTTCAAAATGCAATTAATGGACACTACCAAACAGGCACATGGGGCTTTACTCTGCCTGCACTTAGGCAGGGGAAACGTTCATTAAACTAATGGGAATTGGCTGGAAAGGGAAAACAGAATGAAGACCCTGTGTTTAATACTTAAAAAAATAGTACTTTGTCCAAGAACCACTAAACTTTCTCTACTTTCAAGATATTGAAAACTCTGTTGTTTTTTTTGCTATGCAGATATTGACCAGGACAGTGTAGCTTTGCCCTAATGGCTCCACTCATTGCTGTACAGCAGCCTACTGAACTTTCAAGTATCATCTGTATCTGCTTTATTTTTTATTTCAACCATACGTGCTTTTTGTCTGAAAAAAATAAATTCAAAGATCTTGAAACAGTAAGGAGGGCATGTACGTGAATTACAGCAGCCCAAGGGTAACAGTATCCCGTTCACTAATGATTCACATGGAGTTAGTGAGTAGGCAGACTTGTATTTTCTATTCTTTGTCAGAAAAGTAAAAGTATGCTGTTGAAATAGTTTGTCTTTCATTGGCATACTCAGGATTTCCTCAAACTTTTTTTTTTTTTTATGCATTTAATTTTCAGGGGGAAAAAGCATACAGTAACATTTTTAAAATCTAGAGCTTTAGTGATTTTTTTGCAGACACTTGAAATGTGTACCACTGTGTGGCACACACATTTTGTGCAACTTGTGATCACAGACTATCTGCATTTATGTTAAATAATGCCTAGAGGCCCTGATGAGATCAGTCCATGTTGTGCTATGCACAGGGTAACTACATGGTTTTAGAGGCAGTCCCTGCCCTGAAGAACTGCAGTCTAAATAGATGTGAAAAAGAAAAAAGTTATAGGGGAAAGGAGGATGGAAGAACAGACAGGCTTGCCTATAGGCATACAGCAGAGCAGAAGCAGGATCAGAGCAGGATAGTGTCCACTGCCCGCTTTGTTCCTGCTGCTCATCTGAAAGCCATAAAAATCTTGAGAAGACAGAACGGGGGGGGGGGGAGGGGGGGGGAAGTGGAAATTAAAGAATTAAAAATGTCTCCCATATACCTGTTACTTCAGAAGAAGCAGCTTGAAGGAAAAAAAAAAATACCACTTCAAGAAACAGTGCAAAAAGCCTAATTGTTTCAGTTAGTTACTTTTGAAATTGAAGATTCTTGACATGTGTAAATGTGGGGGATGATGACATATTTTATAGCTTTTCCATTTTCTTTTTTATATATGTTAATGTTATGGTACTGATTAAACATCCCTATATAAACCCTGCAAGACTGAAGACTGCCAAGAATCCAGAGGTCCATGTTATTGTGCTAACAGTGTTGGTCTGTGTGTTGGGGTGTGTGTATTTATTTTTTGTGAAAAAAAGAAGAGGAGTGAAAATGAGAGGTGTGCAGCACTTGGGCTCAGAACTTGGAGACTTAAGATGTGTTTCAGTGGGAAATAGCACTTTGGTACCTGACTTGTGGATGTGGTGAGGGGATGCTGGTCTATGGACTTGTGGTTATGTCAGGCCACTGTTACGGGTTGCTGTATTCATGCAGAAACTCTGGCAAAATATCACATTACAAAATAATTCTGTTGTCATTTTTAAAGATTTTAGAAGAGCTGGATCTCAGGCTGATTAGATGAGTCACAAAAGAAAAATGTTCTTTCTGTATGCCTGAGAATGTTTGACTTCTGAGATGGGAGGGACATGAAGTCAAAATCCAGGCCAACTAAAAATGTTCCCAGAGACAAGTTAGACAAACACCTTTCTGTTGCTGGATTAGAAAGGTGTAAGTAATGCAGGAGTCACTTCTTACAGCACCAAAATCTGTCATTGACATGGCCTACTCATTTGCTGGCAGAGGAGATAGTATCAAATGCTTCTGGTGGCTTAGTGAGGGATCAGAAAGGCACTTGCTGTGGTGGAATATAGGTATGAATAAGAGGCAAAATGAAACTATATTAAAAATAATCTCTTAACTAGCACTGAAAAATATTTTAATCAAATTATTTGGGAGTGGGAATGACCTTGTACAAGTCTGCAGAAGTCTTTTTGAAATATTTCCTGTACAATCATTAGAGGAACTAAAAAAACATAATCATCCCACACTTTCCCCCTTTTTTACGCACATAGTTTAGGAAAGAGATAAACACTTGGATATTTTAAGCAAAACTGGAAGGTTTGTATTACTTAGTCATTATGAAAAGAGAAACTCCTGAGCTTGCATTTATATATTTACATGAAAACATTTTGTGGAAGCATAATTTTCAATTTTTAGACCCTCACCAGTAAAATCGGGACACTTGGACAGAGTGGTGGCCTAAATGTAGTTCATTTTAGAGCTAGCTAAAGTTCACTTGCCAGGAATTTCCACAGCTCACAGATGATAAAGACTTCTTATCCAGGTGACTCCCAGTAGTACAAGACTAGACACGAAAACCATCTCGTGAAATATCCCACGTACATGCAGAAAAATGAAAACCCATCTAGCTTCTGATTGCTTTTTACAGTTTGCAATGTGAAATTAAGCTTTCAGCAAAGAAACCATCCATGAATTTTAAAAGGATAGAATCCACTCTTCTGGTCCAGCATTTCCAGGTCTTCTGTTTGCAGTGTTGTCCCCTCTTGTGCTTGGCTTACACTGTACAAATGGCTTCAGTCTCCTGTGGTGGCTGTGATGTTTCATTATCAGGACTTCAGTGATTTATATAATACAATCCACACATCACATTATCATATGCACAAAAAATGCAGTTCGTTGCCCTTCTCTTGCTTCTGCCTGGGATTACTAGAGGAGTGAGATTCATGGGTTTGAGCCCTTTGGTGCTTTGGTACATGCCTGAGGTCTTAAACATCTTGTTTGTTTTGCTGCTCTCGTGTTATTTAATGTGAGCCAAAGGGGATTGCACAGCATTCAGACTAGTTCAAGCAGCAGGGGTCAAGTAGTGGAAGGTGCAACGAACATGTAAAAGCTGTGTATGTCTTTCTGCTGCAAATTTGTCACCTATATGTAAGAAATTGTCTTTACTTATAGAAAATGGTTTAACCAAAATAAATTGAAGTTCAGTTGCTGCTACAACTGTGTTTTCTAGTTAGTAAATGAGGTGTGCAAGGCTACAAATCCTTCTTTGCTTGGGTCAGCCCCATGAGAGGAGCTGCTTTCAGACTCTCAGTCAGGACCAAAGGAAAGCCCTACTCGCAGCACTGCTATGAGCCTAGCCTCTCGTCTTCCTGAGAGGTCAGATCCCTACCCCAAACATATGTGCGCTTTTCTTGAGCAAATTTTGTTGATGTCTGTTTGCTACATGAATGTTGTCCTAGATACACAAACTGTTGCATGCTTTTATAGCAAAACCAGTTTGGTGCTGATGATTCATTCCACACAGCTCTGCCCAGGCAGAGCGATTCCCTTCTGATTCTATTAATTTTTTTCCCCCATGAAATTTCATTTCCTGACAGTCGAAACAATTCTGAGCTGTATTGTTTTCAGTGGGGACTCCCTCTTTTTATAATGTGCTAAAAGTATGACATTTAGTTACTGGCTTGGTATGTTGGAGAGGCAAATTTAAACTTACGTTTTCCTTAACTTGCAGATTGGCAATTAAAATATGTACTCTGCATCTAAAGGGGTAGCTCTTGTTCTGAGTATGTATTATTTGAGGGGCCTTATGCTATCTGCATGGAGGAACCGAGGACTTTGAATCTTGGAAAAGCAAAAAAGTACAAAATCTGGCAGTTTTCTTAGCTTTCCTAATGAGCAGATGATTTGTTTCCAGTCAAAATGCATTTTGAGATGATGTAAATTGCCATAAAGGGAAATTCCACAGATCTGCTCTTAGATCCTGCTGGGACTTCAGGACTGTGTGGGAACTTTGTATCTGAACTTTTGAAGTATTGGTGTTCCTGGCACTGATGGGGAACACTGTCATTTCTTAGATAGAAATTTTTCACAAGGATATTGTCACTGCTGCTTTTGCTCAGCTTTGGTATCCTTTTGGGAAGTCATATAGTTTGCAAATAATTCAACTTCTAGAGGAATAGAAGCTAGAGGAATGAGAAAATTTTGGTGTCCTGATTCCACAATTTGGTTTATTTTTTACTTTTTCTCTCTCTCTCTCTGAAATTGCTAATAACAGATGCTTGAATTTTAGTCAAGTGAAAAATTCCAATTGATTTCAAAAGAAATTGGATTAGATCCTAGCATCAGTTTGGCACCTATGAAAATACAAACATATGTAAGGGCTTTAGTTTCAACTGCACTCAAAAATAATATTAAAAAAATCTAACAAAATTTTGGAATTACTTAGAATCTTCAAAATTTACAGATATTTCTGGTAAGAAATTTAATATATTGCTAAACAGCTTTGTGTGAAAATTTGAAGAAAGGCCATATTGTCTATTTCTCATGTCTATATCTCATCATCCCACTTCTTGTGGGTTTTATGTTCAGTAATACTTGGTTCTGAAGACACCATACTTTGGCTTGGGATTCCTGTGTATATGTTTGATTTGGGTTTAGTCTTGGGGTGTTCTGTTCTAGTTAGGCTTGAGCATATGGTTTGGTTTTAAGTTGAGTGACACCATTTCTTACATATGCACATTAGTCATTTACCATGCAAGTTCAATAAAATTATGGCATCTTTTATTTTTTTATTTAAAGCTGACAAAGGAGTCATACTTAAAACCAATCTAGGAAATTACTTCATTGTCAAAATTATTTCCTCTGATCGTTTCCATGCTTTAATTTTATATTATTCTTTCTGTAGCTGTGGTGGAGGACTTTTACCACTGGAATGAATGGGAAAATGACATCATAGTAAAATGTCATATTTTTTTCAGCTCTTAAATGGCTGAAGTACGATTAATCAAAATTGGTGTGATTTTTATGAAGTGATATGACCAATAATTTAGAATTTTAATTGGTACCCGAAATGCCCTTTTTTTTTCTTTTTCTTTTTTTTTTAAGGCATAAATATGTAGAAATATCCATCCATCTCCCCCCTCACGCCCC
The DNA here is from genome assembly GCF_034315485.1 of Pezoporus occidentalis. Classification (NCBI taxonomy): domain Eukaryota; kingdom Metazoa; phylum Chordata; class Aves; order Psittaciformes; family Psittacidae; genus Pezoporus; species Pezoporus occidentalis. The sequence goes on from NW_026915877.1 coordinate 1,731,874, forward strand.
TGCCCCGAGAACAGCACAAACTGAATATTATTCTGCATTGGTAACATCGAATGTAGCTGGGGTGGTGTGAAGTGGTAAATATGATATGGTTAAAAGATGCTTATTTTTCTTTGTGCTATTCGAGAGGATGTTGTGTATAACTTTTTGCAAAAGATAGTTTGTTTCAGTTGCACTAAGCAGTGTACGGGATGGCAGCTTGCCAGTTAGTGATCTATTTTCTCAGAAACCTAGTTTGAGGCCATGCCAACCAGTCACATACATCTTATCTTCAGCATCACAGTGCAGTCTCGTAATTCGTGCAAAATTACGTTTGACATTAAATTATAAACCCTTAGTGTAATAATAAAAAAATAAATAACCCTAAAAGCAAATTAAAAATTATGTTTTCACTGGAGCAGGTTATAAGCCCACTAGAAATGTGATCTGTAGTCATCAGTCTACAGGCAAAATTCCATTTCTCAAGGGTTGGGTTTTTTTTTAACTCTCTACCAGGCAAAAAAAAGCTGTAATTCAGAAAATTAAGTTTAATTAGTAAACATTTTTTGAGGATAAGGTTTCTTTATAATTAAAAAACAAAAGTCAGATGTGATGTGGGAGGGTGTCTCTGCCACATCCCTACCTCTCATAAAAGGTTTAGCTTTTTATTTGAAAAGGGGCTTCTTTAAGAAACAAGTAGTGAAAAAAAGATAAATCAAATGTTGTCCACATTCTGCCCCACATCCAAAATCTTGAAGTGTGACCCATTGCAGTGGTCCAATGTCACCAGCTGTGGATTTTGAGGTGAAAATCTTCCTTGCACCCTGGAGATGTAATGCAGTACCTTGCTGCTTAATGTCTCTTAAGGGCTCACTGACTTGCAGAGGCTCAGAAAAAGAAGACAAAAAGACTACTTGAAAGAAGAGTTAAGTGGAGAGATGAAAATTAAAATCCATAACAGATTTAGTAAATTACTGCTGGGTATCTAGTGACATCCTTACACACACATCACGTTATTTTAGCACCTATTCTCAAAAATTTGATTTCCAACAGAATTGTGGAGGGTTTTTTATTTTCAGAAGCATTTTAAAATAAGGAAGACTTCTACTCAACAACTTCAAATTTCCCCACATAGCTGAAATCCTAGGGCAAATTCAACCATTTACTGGTTTGCTGGTATCATCTGTGAGGGTGAGTTCGTGAGGCTGACAGTACTAAAATCTTGATGATGTTTCTGCACATAGTTTTACAAATTGTGGCCATAGAAGTAAAAAAAGATAATTAGTGAGAATATTTCTGAGCAGTCTAAGATAGTTTGCGTGTAAAATTCTTCTCATTAACTAGAATTCAAGCTTCAGTGAAAATGTTTTTAGGAATACTTCACTGCCCAAACATAGAAAATTAATCTAAAATCACTTAAAATCTGACTTTTACTTGCTTTACAGGGTGGACTTAGCTTTAGACTTGCAGCATGGATAATTACTTGACACGGCTAAGTTTATTCTTATCACCACCTATTCCCAAAGCCATGATGTTTATGTTCATTGAGTGGTATAATGGGCTGAAAAGAGCTTATTCACTTTTAATTTGGTTATTACCTCTTTCTTTGTGTTCCAGAACACCAAGAATGGGAGTTGGTCCATTTAAACACCAGAGGTTTGCACTTTGCTCTCTTCTTGCCAGGTGGTTTCCACTGTTCCTAAGGGTGGAAAAGCCATGAAAGGAAGACCATGTGTTGGGATAAGCTCTGTTCTCCAGTGACAGGCATGGACAGTGTAGGTTTTCATGGTAACAGTGTTTCTGAGCCCATGCCTCTCTATCTGTGAGGTAGCACATACTACTGCACTGATTCCAAGACAAAACTTCAAAGTGATTGCCAGGTAATTCCAAGTGCTTTCATATCTTTTAGTGCCAAATTAATTCTAGCATTGGAAATTAATTTCCTAGTATGTTTTGGGAAAGAAGAGGTGAATTAATTACTTTGTGCACTATGATACCATCCAAAGTCTATAGTTAGTCCTTGGTTCAGATTACCATGGAACCAGTTGTAATTGGGTTCTACTTCTTTATCATTCACAAGCTCTTTTACATGACAACAGGATATATGCATCTCCAAGGGATACCTTTGGCACTTCCACTGCTCTAATTTCTTTGCACACCCTTGTTCATTATTGAATCTTGGAATCAAAGCAGGATATGGGGATGTCTGTCCGTCTGCTTTATTTCACCTAAGCAAACTCTAAGCCCCCTTGTTAGCACAGGAAGCATTTACAAAAGTTGTTTAAAGAGCAACTCTGCTCTTCTTTACTGGGGATGCTAGTCTTTGCTCTGAATTTAAATCAGGTTCATGATGCAGAAGGGAAATGTAAGGCTTCTGAGCTGAGCACTGTTGACGGGCTTCTCGGTGTCTCTGCAGAAGATCTCATCTGACTATCTGTGTGCTTAGGCAACTGTATAGCCCAGTATTGCTCTTTGTCATTAAAAGTTGTGTACACAAGACAGAATTAGGAGATTTAAAAATACATAATGTGAATAATTTCTGAATGCTGCCAAGTAAATATAATTGTATTTCTGAAACTGGAGATCCTAGAGCCATACTGGTGAAGAAAACGAGTCCTGTGTCTATGGGAAAGAATTTAACGAATACAGATTGTAGGTCAACAAGTGGAGTCTACACTGCTTGTACTTGTTTTTATTGTTGCCGTTACATTTCCTGTGTGTTTTGCTATGAAGTCTCTTTCTTTTTATCTCTCTTGACAGATGGAATCAGTAAATGTTACATTATCAAGTTTTATCTAAAAATGTCTTCCATTGATAGCACATTTATATCGTGTTATAATAGCTCTTTGTACCAAAGCACTGAGAGCTGGGAAAATCCTAGCTAGTGAGTAAGCTTGCATTTTTAAAGTAGTAAAAAAGTTCTTTGTTCTACAGCATTCTATTTTTAGAGTGAACTTAATTAAAGTGAGTAAGGAATTTTGAAATCTGGAATAGGGGGAAAAAATGGGTCATTATTAATTATTATATCTATAATAAATCCAGGGGCTGTGTCTTTTTCTTCACAATGCATGTATGTCTTTTCCTTCCTCAGAGGCATTTTTCATTACCAAATGACTCTACATCCCTTCTCTAAGGCCTTGGCTTGGCAACTTGCTGTACTGAGTATCTAGCTGTAAGCAGAGAAAGAGGACTTTTTTGGTGCTCTTTCTAGACATTGTCAGGACTATTTCCACGCTGAATTAAGCCTTGTCGAAATTCAGTTTTACTAATGCATCTCTGCAGCTGCTTTTTCTCCTCCTAGTCCTTCAACACAACCTCCCTTTCACCTGCTCCCTGTCAGTCTGCAGTCAAGGAACACGTTTCTGTAAACCCGAAGGTAATACTCCCCAGCTCGTATTTGCAGGTAGTGTTCATATTTCTTAATCAATATAATTGAGCTTGGTTTTCTCTTCTTGCCCCCTTTTTCTCACTCTGACTCTCTTTCAGAGTCAGCATTCCTCTTGTCAACCATTTTTTCTGTCCTGTTTCTTTTTTCTTTTTTTTTTTTTTTTGCCCCATTAGCTCCAGTCCCTGAGCTCCTTGTGACCTCTGATTTGGTTTCTTTCCCATGGATACTTGGTCCTATTGTGAGTTCCCTTCTGCCAAATCGTCACCACCATTGCCGCCACATGTGTAAAACATTGTGTTTCAGGGTCAGGCAGGCTAAAACTGGCCCATTAATGTCATCTGGGCCCCCCTTTGCTTCTGAGTCCTTTGGGTAGAAAGTGGCCAGGTAATGCAAAGCAGAATTGCCTTGAAGCAAACAGCTCATTTGCTGTTCCTGGGTTTGGAGTAGCAAATATTATCTCTTCCAGTCTGTACCATGCTTTCCACTTCTATGTGAGGAAAAAAAACCCAACCCCCCCAAAAAAAACGAAACCAACCCCCCAAAAAAACAAACTGGAAGACAGTTGGGGTTCTTTTTTAAATATTAGAAAATGAAAATGCATTTTTCCTTTTATTTTTTTTATTTTTATTTAGCTAGTTTAAAAACTCAAGGTTTGATTGCCACTGCTTTCGAGAAATGAGAAAGCACTGGGATACAATTGGTTCTTCTCCTTCTCTGCAACTTGTCTGCAAGCTTCAGTTAGAGTTTAGTGATGTTTGAGCTTTCTACAAAGATTTCACAAATGATTTAACTGTGTCATGTTGGTAAGAGGTGAGCATTATGATTTTTCTGGCTACACAAGGATTATTGAACTGCCTGGACTGGCAGTTGCACTATTCAATATCCTGTTTTACACAAATAATTCCACAATTATTCTCTGTGAATTCATGTCAAATGACTTCAGCTTGAACTCTTGTAGATGATGCCCCTTGTGTTTCTCTGAGTGCTTACAAATAGAAAATGCACAGCAGTGATTAAAGTCCATCATTATACTCTGTCAAGTAGCTGCCATGTTTAAAACAAGTGGATAGACCTTAGCAGTGGAAAAATTGGCTAAGTAAACTAATTATGATGTTTATTCTTAGGCGATATAAGAGAACTATAAATACAATGCCTGTAATTTACAGTACAATGCATTTATAAGAATGAAAAAGAAAATAAAGAACAAGGAACTCCCAGTAGAGTTTGCATTTTGTCTCATAAAACTGCAGTTTATTTTAATCATATCAGCTACTATATGACAATGAAAGTGGAAAGTAAATATGAGAAGGAAGACAAGAAAATGAAGCTTTTAGTGCAGTCCAGCATTAACTTTTTTCACTTGACAATTGTTTTTTCCGTATGTGACATGTAGTCACAATGGAATAACGAGTAGAGAGGGTATTATTACCATCTTTCCAGTAACAATTGAAGGGCAATTCCTTCATAGGCCAAAATTTCTTTCAGTAGTGAACATCAGTCTTGAACTGTTGATTTTAGTCTTTAATCAACAACTTTGCAGAAAGGACTTTTAATCTGCTCTTATGTGGCATTAGAAGGGATTCTTTTAAAGTTACACATACACTGGAACTAACTGCTAGGAAGGAAAAAAAAAAAAAAAAAGATAAAACCAAAACCACTTTGGAACTGGCTGGTTTTCTCTCCAAAAATGTGAACAAGTCTCTCGACAGATCTAGTGCTGAAGGTTGTGCTTTGTGCATGCGATAACGCACCCTGTCAACCCACCAAACAGACGTTGCATACTTTAATAAAGTGCATTGGTTTAAGAATTTTTGTGCCAGGCTTGCAGATTTTTGTTTGCTTGGTTCATCGTGGGTGAACTGTAACACTTAAATCTCTGGTGGTAGGGGAAGGGGTCTCAAGGAAGATCACTTTCAGAATTAGAAAAACTACTTCAGGGGCCATGCATTTTTTTCACTTGTCTCTGCTTTTGAATGAAGGGGGAGCAACTTTTGAAAAATTAAAACCCTCTCTTCTGTTTTGAATAATCTCTCCAGTAAGGGGTTAGCCACAACCCTGCCTCTTCTTGTGTTATCTCTTTCTTTGGCACTTTTAAACACAAATGGAAAGATGTTTGAGGAGTAAAATCTTGTTGTATTTTAGGTTTCTAGAGCCAGCTGCTGCAACTCCTTCCAGGAATGTGTGTTGCTTCTTTGCTGGAACGATGTAAGGTTAGAGGTGAAGCCAGCACTGTATTCGAGGCTGTTTACCAATTAAACTCCAAAATCCTGAATTTTCAAAGTGCTCTTATTATGGTTCTTTTAAGGGATAGATGGGGATGAGATGACAAAAAGAAAGTGATGCAAATTTTTAAAACTGGAGCCAAATTTCAAAGTCTTTAACTTCAAGGGTTCAAAATTCAGGTGCTGGTTTCTTTAGAGGCACTGGCTGGTGGCAGGCAAGATTTAGATCTGTAGTCACTCAGACTCCTAAACTTTGAAGTCAGGGCTCAGATTTGGTCTGGTAATTTAGACCGACCTCTCTCTTTCCCCCCAGCTCCCCTTTTGTTATATGTGCATAAAGCCTCTAAATGTTTTACTAAGGCAAATACACATGCCATAAATACCTGCTGCAGACATTCCCTGCTGCCTCTAGATGACAATATTAAGTTTGCCAACCTATTACTATGGTCTAGGCTTTATGATGACTGCTTAGATACATCTAAGTAAAATGATAGACTAGAGTTTAACCAAGAAGTGTTCAGATAATTCCATTCTATTAGGGAAGAAACAAGATTAAAATCCATAAGAGACTCCCCTCCCTTCCCCATTTCTCCAGAATTACCATGAGCCATGCGATTATCTGAAGGGTTTCATGTAGATGCATAAGCCAAAAGCATGCCATGAGCACCTACCCTTGAATGGACCGAATCTATCGCTCAAACAAACAAAACCCCTCTGAGCCTAATATCCTTAGTGTCATCATTAATTATATTATGCAATCATAATCATTTTGGAGGTAGACCTGGGGTTAATTTGGCCAATCAACTACTGATAGCTAACAGTGGCCCATTCAAGTGTATGAAAATGATCCCCTGGAGTTCTTACATGTATGACGGAAGTAATATATTGTGCTCTTTTTTCCTACAGGCTGCATGCCAAGGTATTAGTTTTCCCTGTGATTCTGATTCACAATAACTGGGTACTGTTAGCTTTATTTTTTGAATGAACAGGTGGATAGGAAATGGTCTTGGCATAAAACAAATAGAGGTGCTGCAATGGGTTGTCTCTGTGTTAAGGGCCCATTACCAGTTTGGGGTTTTTTCTTTTCTTTTCTTTTTTCTTTCTTTTTTCCTTTTCTTTTTTTTTTCCCCAGTTTTCTTTTTATAGCAGGCTTTGAAACAATATACTAGTTTCTTTTGTCCAAAGAAGAATGAAGAAGAGATCTTTTGCAGCATTCAGTTACATCACTCTCCTCCTACCTGCACTGACACCATACTGCTCCTCAGGAGCTTTGCTTCATTTGACAGTAGCCGGTAAAGCTGATCTTAGTGAAAACCCAGAAGCAGGAGAAGACGTGGCAAAATCTTAAATCACCTCTGCTTCTGTGTTTAAGCATCCATATGGCAGTTAGGGACTGCTACAAAATTTACATATATGTAATGTACTTACAAAATGGGGTCGGATGTTGACTGAAATAGAAAAGTAATGTCTTTCTGTTTCACAGCTGTGCAAGAGTACGTAGTTGTGAAAGTAATTGTTTTAAATGGTGAAACTTTAAAGTATTCCTAAAGTATCTGAGCAGATAGGTCTGCAGTATCATGTTAATTAAAGAAACTTCATGTCCATTGATTTGATCTCCTTTAGCAGCACCCCAGAATAAGTTGTTTGGATATGAAATTATAAAAGGCAGTAAGCGGATCCATTTAGCTCCTTTTCCCTGACAATTTAATACATGGTGGCCAAAATGACAAAACCACATTTTATGTCATAACACATTTGTTAAAAACACATTTTTAACTACTGTTTACTTTGAACCAGTTCATTTCATGGAAGTTAAAAATAAAATTCTATCTCAATGATCATATTCATTCCTTTTCTTCTCTAAGGATTATTTTCTGGGAGAAGGTAATGACTACATGCTGTATCTGAATAAAGCTTAGGATGGAACAAGGTGATAAGATGATGAATATTGGAAGAAAGACATAGTTGGAGGATATTTAAATTTTAAAATATTATTGCCCTTGTACTAGCTTCAAGGAAATATGCATGGGCATCAATGTCTAATTTTAATGAAAGAAGAGTTGATTCACTCATAGGCAGTTGTAATGTAACTTATTTTATATACTAAGAGCTAAGCATATGGTGTTCATCATTAGCAGTAGCAACAGCAGTAGTTTCTGCCAGGCCGTGGCTGGATAACACCACTCCAGCCACCCCCCTCCCCCTCCCCTTTGCTGAGTTCTCCAACTTCCCACTGGCAGCGATGCCCTGCCACCACTGTAAGTGCCTGTGACTCCCAGCCTTTGCATGTTATCTGAGAGTCCTACCTCATCAGCTGCTCTTGTAACTTCTGCCACCTGGTCCTTGTGGTCTCCTCAATGAAACAAGTTCTCTAATTAATAGTTTTTACCTTTGTTTGGTCCTTTCTCATGCTACTGTTTTTAAGCACTATTAATCTACAGCACTATTGGGTCTGTCTGAAGAAACACTACATGATGAAATGAGCTTTTTATGTATTTTTCCCACCTCTTCCCGTAGCGATTGGCTGGGCAGCGTGGAAACCTTAATCAAAACCTGAAGTTGTCAGCTTGCTGAAGTAGTGAGCAACTTAAAATGTCTTTACTGTTTGCCATTATTCACTATGCTTGCATAGTATAACAGCAGCTAAGCATTTGCTTGATAGTCACAAGGATCATCTGTATTTCTATAGCTTTCAAAATGTTCTAAATACTTGGCAATGCATCAGGATAGAGACAAATATTTAACATCCATGCTACTAATGATAAAACTGAGATGCAGCTTGTCTTAAGTGGCTAAACCCAGGTGCATTATGCTGAGATAGCACTCTCCTAGCTGGGTAGCAGCTCCACTACGTCCCTGTCTCACCAGCTCATGTTACTAGAGTGGCTAAACTCTTACAGTAACTCTGCAGATGCTTCAGTTAACTTACCAATGACTTTGGATATGCTCTCAGCAGTTATTGCGGTGCTATGTTAAATTATATTCAAGATGAGAAGTTTATACAGCCATTTATACCAGTTGGATGGCAGACCTGCTGACTTGTGATGGATTTTGGAGTGAGAAAACTTGAGCTCCTTGCTTTATTATATTTGTAGATATTTAGGAATAAGAAATAAGACACATGTAAATTGCATACAAAGAGTAAAACCTCTAACAAAGAGCATAAACTACAGAAAAAAAAAGATGTGCAATATCTAGTTGATGTGGTACATCCATCGAAACCATTAATACTTAACATTCTCCTTTACAACCTTCAATTCTTATTAAAATTTTGTTATTCCTGAATGTTAAACTTCCCCCTATTCATTGGTGTATTAATTTAAACTCAGTGTGATAAATCTAGCAATGGGCTGGTCCTCAAAATTCCAGTTCCATTTGTATTTTCTTTTTACCTAATCTCTTGATATTGCATGAAATACTGTTATGCTATATTGTTGCTAGATTGTGTCAAATCAGGAAAATAATTGGAAGCTACCATTCATCTCAAAATATTTTAATTAGTGGATTTCTTTATCTGTCTCAAATTACTAACGATTTCCTCCTTGAAACTAGAAAAGTATGGAAGACCTCATTAGTTCTGTCTGTATTGCACTTCAGTGCTTCTACGAAAATTAGTTTGTTACAGAAACAGGAGTTTTGCTTTCAGTATATTTGCATTCTAACTTGCTCCCTGCCACCTCCCAATTTTCCATGTGAAATACAATGTTTCTAACTTTCCTTTTTCTTTAAAGGTTGGTCTGTAATGATGAGACTGTGTGAATACGAATACATGTATTTTGTGTTCTCTACAGTGAAGGCAACATAATTTTTATTCTGTAAATATGTACAACAGTTTATTACTTTTATGAAATATTGGAAGAATGCAAATATGAGAAATCTAGTAATTTGGTAAGAAAGCCAAAATTCAAACAATGCTTCAAAGTCTTTTAAAATGAGTCTTTATGTTAGTGTTGACAAAACTGTGGATAATTCAGCTGAAGTAGTACCATTTGAGACAGATTTTGCCATTGAGAGGTGATTTCAAAAACACAATTACATTCATATTTGGCCAAAACACAATTACATTCATATTCTGCTCTGAGGCCACATAGATGAAGAGCAAGCTGAATCCTCGGGCTAAATTAAAGTACTAGCCTCTACACAAAGCCAAGGGACCTCTGGGATCCCTCTGCCTTCCCAAGGAAGCTTCCCACTCACATGTAAGCTTACAGAGGAGTTGATGGCAGTTTAGGACTTTATTTATGCTATAGAACAACATGTCCCTAGCCTTTGATGCTTTGAGGTGGAAGAATTTGTATACTTCTGCTTTTGACTGCTTCGTTCACCTAAACTGAGGCACCTGCTTGGCTGAGCCAAACCATTAGCCCTTGCCTGACTAAGGCCTGAAAGTCATTAATACAACTGATTAACAGTCTAGATCAAATATTAGAGCTCCCCCTTCCCTTTGCCCCCTTTTTTTAATGGTTAGTCATTTCTCCTTCATTTCCCTTGGATTTTTTTTTTTTTTTGTGTTCTCAGTCCTTGTAAATATTTGTGAGAAAACTGGACTGAAAAGACTTGAGTTTTAACTTGGAAAGGAGGCTCACTGCCCTGGACTTCAAGTGAGCAGACTTTGGCCTCTTCAGGAACCTGCTTAATAAGGTTCCATGGGAAATAGCCCTAGAGGGCAGAGGGGTCCAAGACTGTTGGTTGATATTCAAGGATCACCTGCTGCAAGCTCAGGAGTGTTGCATCCCAACGAGCAGGGAGTGGAGCAGGAGGCCAGGAGACCTCCTTGGATAGATAAGGAGCTGTTGAGGAAACTTTGAAGGAAAAAAGAGGCTTATAAAAGGTGGAAAGAAGGACAGGTGGCCTGGGAAGAATACAGGGATGCTGTCCAGGTAGCTAAGGACCAGGTTAGGAAAACTAAGGCCCAGTTAGAATTAAACTTGACTAGGAATATTAAAGATAAGAGGAAGGGATTCCATAGGTACACTGCAAATAAAAGACTAGGGACAACGTGGGCCCTCTCCTGAAGCTGTCAGGAGAACTGGCTACCCTGGATTTGGAGAAGGCTGAGGTTCTTAATGACTTCTTTGCCTCAGACTTCACTGGCAAAGGCTCTGACCACACCATCCAGGTCTTGGAAGGCAGACACAAGGACTGTGGGAATGAAGACCTTGGGCCCCAACTATAGGAGAGGATCTGGTTTGAGACCATCTTAAGAACATGAATATGCACAAGTCCATGGGACTTGATGAAATCCATGCATGGGTCCTGAAGGAGCTGGCAAATGAAGTTGCGAAGCCGCTGGCCATCATATTTGAAAAATCATGGCAGTTGGGTGAAGTTCCTGACAACTGGAAAAAGGGAAATATAACCCCCATTTTCAAGAAAGGGGAAATGGATGACGCAGGGAATTATAGACCAGTCAGTCTCACCTCCATGTATGGCAAAATCTTGGAGCAGATTCTTCTGGAAGGCATGCTAAGGCACATGAAAATCAACAAGGTGGTTGGTGACAGCCAGCATGGCTTCACTCAGGGGAAATCTTGCCTTACCGATTTGATGGCCTTTTATGACGGGACTACGGAACTGATGGACAGGGGTAGAGCAGTTCATGTCATCGACCTGGACTTGTGTAAAGTGTTTGACACTATCCCACACAACATCCTTGTCTCTAAACTGGAGAGACATCAATTTGATAGATGGACCACTCGGTGGATAAAGAACTGGCTGGATGGCAGCACACAAAGAGTTGTGGTCAATGGCTCAACGTCCAGCTGGAGACCAGTCCTCAAGGATCAGTGCTGGAACCAGTCTTGTTCAATATCTTTGTCGGTGACATGGACAGTGGGATTGAGTGCGCCCTCAGCAAGTTTGCCGATGACACCAAGCTGTGTGGTTCGGTTGATACACTGGAGGGAAGGAATGCCATCCAGAGGGACCTCGACACCTCATGAAGTTTAACCATGCCAAGTGCAAGGTCCTACACCTGGGTGGGAACAATCCCTGGCACACCTACAGGTTGGGCAGAGAAGAGATTCAGAGCAGGCCTGTGTAGAAGGACTTCGAGGTGCTGGTCAATGAGAAAATGAACATGAGATGGCAGTGCTTGCTCACAGCCCAGAAAGCCAACTGTATCCTGGGCTGCACCAAAAAGAGCGTGACCAGCAGGTAGAAAGAGGTGACCCGGCCCCTCTACTCTGCTCTCGTGAGCCCTCACTTGGAGTATTGTGTACAGTTCTGGTGTCCTCATCATAAAAAAGACATGGAACTGTTGGAACAAGTCCAGAGGAAGGTCACAAGGATGATCAGGGGACTGGAGCACCTCTCATATGAAGATAGGTTGAGAAAGTTGGGGCTGTTCAGCCCGGAGAAGAGAAGGCTGCGTGGAGACCTCATAGCAGCCTTCAAGTAACTGAAGGGGGCCTACAAGAATGCTAGGGGGAGGGACTCTTCATTAGGGACTGTAGTGATAGGACAAGGGGTAACGGGTTCAAACTTAAACAGGGGAAGTTTAGATTGGATATAAGGAAGAAATTCTTTCCTGTTAGGGTGGTGAGGCACTGGAATAGGTTGCCCAGGGAGGTTGTGAATGCTCCATCCCTGGCGGTGTTCAAGGCCTGGCTGGACAGAGCTTTGGGTGGCATGGTTTAGTGTGAGGTGTCCCTGCCCATGGCAGGGGGGTTGGAGCTAGATGATCTAAAGGTCCTTTCCAACCCTAGCTATTCTATGATTCTATGATGTGCTTGGTCCAGTGTCTGTGTTCAGTTGATGTTGAATGCCTGCCTAGGACAACTCTTGTCCTATGATCCACCAAGTAGGAGTGTAGCTTCTACCTATCAGACCATCAGCCTGCTACAAGGCAGGAGCAAGCTAATTAAGATCATAAATGCAATTAGAATGGGGAAAAAGGCTGTGGAAAGTGAGTGAGGGAAAAGTATTGGAAGGAGATAAGGAAGTTCACTTTCAGTTCTAACGATATGAATTTCCAACCCTTCTTGCACCCTTTGGATGAAGGTGCCATGTTTGCACTGAGTTTGCACTGCATTCTTCTGGGCCTACTGTTGCTGCTTTCATTGTGGGGAGAGGAGGAGGAGGGTAGTGAGACTTACAGGAGCTAGGGAAAGTAGGGGTGGGGGGAGAGTGGTGGGTTTCACTCTGCCCTGCTGTTGCGCCTGGGAGGAGAGGATGCAGCACCCTTGACTTGTGGTTTGTGGCTGTAATGGACGGGATTTGGTAGGAGCAGGCAGATTTTACCAATTTATGTTGCCAAGCTGCATACCACATATGTGTCTGTAAGCCTTGAGAAATAAATATGACTGCAGCTTTGTTTATAAGTGGCATAAAAACAACAGAGACAGTCAACCAGCTTTTATAAATTATAATTTTTAACTGAAAGCATAATATAAGGTCAAGACTGCTGCTCTAATTTCCAGGAATATATTTTTGTTTGGTTTTATTTCAGTGATTTTTTCACCTTTTTCTCTCTCATACACTTTTCCCCTTGTTCAAAAGTGCAGCGCAGAAATAAGCAGTATGATCCTTAAAGAGCAGAAGATGATGCCTTCAAATGAGTTTACTGGGGAATTTTAGCTCTCTGAGAAACCTCATGTTTTCCTGAACAAAAAGGGGTGCAGCCCTTTACCTTTCGTTTTTGTATTTCAGGGACTTCAACTGGGGATGTGGTTGTAAGCAGCCAAAATGGCCTTTATGGCACATGGGGGAACACAAATATTAAATTGGATTTAAATAAAAAAAATAAACAAACAACTGATAATAATCCTACAGCTGCTGTTAAATTATACCAAAGTCAAAGGTAGTGCTTCCATTACCGACATTAGCAGTAGATGGAGGAATTTGCATGAACTTTTGCCAGTTAATCTCAACTGTTTATTTAAATTGTACAATATTTGCTTTTGTTGTTTATCATGCAGATGCCATCCCCTAGACATTTTATTTTTTTTTTATTCTTAAGGCTCTTATTGCCACCTAATCCCTTTAAATGTACTGTATATCACATTTATGAAACGCATTGGTACCAGAAAGAAGCAGATGACTTTGTTTTTAAACAAAGACCCCAGGATAAGGGGTAATGTTTTTCCCCTCACAGGTGATGGAGTACGTACAAAGAATGCAGTGGATAATGGCAGTCCTGTCCTCTGAACAGATGGTGATGGTCCTGTTGCTAGGATAAGGCCTGAAGAATTTAGTTTTTAATTCCACATTATTTGCCTCAGTGCCATGAATATCCCTAGGTTTCCTCAGGCAAAAATACAACAAATACACAGAAAGAGAAAGAGAAGTGACATGTGGATAGAAAAGGAGACAGAGCACGGGAAAGGACTGGAGCCAGGTCAATAGAAGCTTTTGGGAAAATGTCTGCTCAGCTGTCTGCAATCACCTGGGTTTGAAAGGCAGGCAGGAAGGAAGATTGGTTTGGCATGAGAACGAGGCCTTTGATGCTTTAGATACCACAGAGAAAAATACGCATTTCTTCCCATTAGAAGTCTGTTGACTTTCCTAATTAAGATAAACATGTTTCTGAAGAAGTTAGCTCTCACAGTGCTACATTTGTAAAAACAACTATGCTTTTAAAATATATACACAGACAAGGATGTGTGCCAAGAACTAGTGCTGGTGTGGTCTTACAAATCACTTTACAGGAATATTTTTAAATCATTGCTTTATTTAAAAGTGAGCGAATTTCATTCCCTGCAGTCAATTAAATATCTAATTTCAACTCAAGTAGATAATAACCAAAGTATTTTTATATAAATGAATGAACAGTTAGAAAACTGTTAAACACACAGCCCTCAAGCATGAAAAAATATATTCATTTAACTGTTTTATTCTTTTATCACTAATTTACTAGGGAGATTTTGCACTTGCATCATTTTCATTTGTGTCAGGGAGGGAAAGAAATCTTGTTTCAAAAAAGGTTAATTCAGACTGAAATTCTCAAGGATTCTTGTGCCACCTGAATTACTCTAGCAGCCACATTCTGTGTGTGGTGAATGGTGCTGATAATAAAGTTATGATTTTTCCACAACGGCTGTTTTGCAAAAGAAGCCTGTGAAAAGTTCCAGTTACCCAGTCCAGATAACAAAGCACAAGCAAAATGTCAACAACCCCTATGCTGAATTAGTAAAAGGACACAGTGTCCTTAGGAAGGTGCAATGCCTGAGGTTTGGGGGATTATTTGTAATATTCTTGGCTTTGTAGGAGGGTGCCTGCAAAAAGCCAGGCCATATAAAGTGGTTTAAAGGAGCCCCCATATTTATTCCCATTGTCAGATGCTCTATGATTGGTATCTTGTTCAAATTGTTGATTCCAACTCCATAACGGTTCTGCTAAGGGGATGTGATCCTCACCATCCATGTTATGACCTATCACATAAAAATGTGGTGAAAAAGAAATCACATGATGCAAACATTTCATACTTTGTGTCTGAAAATAAGGTGAGCAAGACCTAGATAAAAATATATGGGACAGAAAGCATGCTAGGTGCCAACAAACAACATGCACATTATTTGAGTGTGTATACATGCGTAATTCACAATTTTATCCTTAAGAATTAATGGAATTTCATTTTATCAACAACAAAAATTTATGCTTCAGAAGTTTCAGAATTGGCTCGGTTAAAACAGACATTTTTGTAGGTCTTTGAACAGTTGATGTTGGATCAGAATTAATTGATATTCAACTGTTTGGGCACCATGATTTCTTGGAACCTCATAAGCTCCAAACAGGCAAGCAAATGTATTCTTCCTTCTCACTAATACATTCTTTTCTTTCCAACAGCACCTTGTACTCCTCAATCTCTCTTGTAAGGTTCAGTGATCAGTACATAGACTTTTTTCTCCCACCAACTTCACTGTTTTGAAAAAAATCCAACCATATGTTTTGTTTTCTTTTAGTGCTACCTGGCTGGCTGTTCTTAATTCTCATTTTTTTTTGGGTGCAGTTGCTTGTTCTACCACATTCAGAGAATTAATATTATTTGTCTTAATATTAGATATCCATAAGAGAGATGTCCCAGATGCAGAGAGCATCTAACTCTGTGGGACAAAGCTAGATGTCTTTGTAAAGCTGCTGAGTAGACATATTCTTCAATCTATTGTACAAAATGATGAGGTAAATTTGGTTCACAGTCCTTCATGTGTAAATAAATAACTAATACCTCTGAAACCTGATCAGAGATGAAAGAAACCATTTCCTTCAGAGAGCTAGAGAAGTGGTTTCCCATGCCGTGTGCTTTATGATACACACAGAAGCCTTTGTGGCTTATGTTGTTTATTCTTCATACTGTAAGGAGTCAAGGAGTCAGATGCATGCCTTAAAATCAGATAATGTGTCACTTCTGGCATTATTCTTTTTCTGTAGTTTGTGTTCTTCTGTTTCAATATTGGCTGTCCTTTTAGAAGACTGTTACAAAGAAGGAGGTATGTTCTATCCTTCTCAATTCCTGGTTCATAAAGTATCATATGCTGTTATCTTTTTAGATTTCCAGACTGGAATCAAAATCAGAAAATACTGTATTTCTTAATCTCATCAAGATTTGATATGAATAACGTTAAAATGAGTTTTCTCTTTCTCATCTTAGACCATGTTTTTCATACAAAAATGGTGCCAGTGACAAAGTTATCTCATGTAGTGAAACACATAGATTTCTACTTATTTTATTTCTCACATTCATATTTAATGCCACAGGCATTTGACTTCTTAATTCCTTACGCACAGCATGCACTCTAGTATAATGACTTGTAATTCTTCTTCATTGATAACATGCTTTTTCACCTGAAAATCTTGTGGTGCAAAACTTCATCTCACATCTGCGATGTAGTCAGTATCATTAACAGGGTGGTGATGGCTGAAGAAGTGAATGCCTGGAAAGTGTAAGGTGTTAACCTTAAATGACTCTCGGTTTGAGAGACTATTGGCCTAGAAGTATTTCTGTTGGAATTGACTAATTTTTCTGTAGCTGAACTTCAGTTGTTGACTTTTCTCCTGTTTGCTCTAGAAGATGTCCTTCTGCTTTGTCATTTTCCATTTGTGAGCTGAATTTTAAGTAATGCATAACTCTCTCACCCTGGGCTAATTAGCACTAATGTACTGACTAGGTTTGCCAGTAATACTTTTAACAAAAAACTTTCATAGGCTTCAGCAGGACTAGCAAGTCATATGAATGACAAATTACAGCACCTGATGTCAGTATTTGGAACTATATTATGATAGACTAAGGATTGCCCTGTATGTTATTTATTTACAAACACCTCAGAGAAAGTGTTATTTGCAAAAGCTTAAGATTTTGGAGTAAAATGTTCTGTAGAAAAGGAAAATATTAATGGTATTATAAAAACAAACATTGCACCTTTCCAGGTTCTCAGGCCACTTTGCAAACCACATAGCCCAGAAGCATGGGTAGTCTTAATCTTTTATTGATTTCCCAAACGGATAGACTGAGACATTGAAGAGTTATCATCTGCTGACTGTAAAGACTGATATCCAAATGCAGCGTCCTTAGGAAAACAAATATTGACACTGAATTTCCCTTCTAACTATTACAGAGAAACTTCTGGAGAGTTTCTCTCTGATGCTTTCAGGAAAACCGAGGAAAAGAACACAGGGAGAGATGAAGTTGCCTGGTTATTCAGGGAGAGCATGCCTGAATGATAGCAGAACATGGAGGTATTTTATAATTAAACTTACATTCAGAGTAGAGGAAGAATATCTTTTCATTCAAAACGTGCTCAAGAGATAGGTGGAGTGTGGATGGAGAGGGAGGAGATTTTTCAGAAGAGGAGGGTTAGGGAGGAGGACAGGTCCAGCTTGGTTCCATCTGTAGGCTTTGCTAGACACTAGCTGATGAAAGTGGCAAAGAGTGAATGTACAATTTTTTGAACAGCCTTAAAAATCTCTGCTATCTTAATAGTGTGCTTACTGGCATCTTCTTTCTCTGCTGGCATGAGATCCTGTGAAACCATTTACTGTCTGGTAGTGACATCTCTGTATATGACCTCTGTATGTCCATAACACCAGTAGAGCAAAACCACAGCTGTTGTGCTATGAAAAGGCTTTATTCATTGTCAGACATGTAGTAAAGAGGAAGGAGGAGAGGTAGATGCTATCCAGGTGCTGGTCCTTTTCAATGTAACATCAATTTTTCAGGAAGCTCCAAGAAGTTAAACACTTGAGTGAGTGCAATGATCATGAGAACATAAGAATTATTCTGTTGATGATAATGATTTAATCTCATTTATTGCAATATCTTTGCAGTTTCCCTGTGGAAACTATCCTAATGGGGGTTGGATGGTTGGTTGGTTGTTTTGGTTTTTTTTTTTTTTTTTTTTTTGTTTTTTTTTTTTGGTTTTTTTTTTTTTTTTTTTGTTTCGTTTTGTTGAAAAAATACTCATTTTTAACATTTCAGCATAGACGACAAAACTTACATCTGGGAGGGGTTTCAGAAGTTATCTAGCTCTAACTCCTGTCCCAAGGCAGGAGTAACTCTACCTAAAATGTACTTCAGTTGTCAGGTGTGTTTTTCCCTTGGAAATTTTCTGTTATTTTTATAACTTTTGAATAGTTCTCCCTCCCCCCCCACCTGATTCCTCCAAAATCCTTCCTATTTAGTGTTCTGATTTCTCTTTAGTAGTAAGAAGTGTCTCAGAAAGTGGTTATTAATAAATCATTAAAGATTTGCATCTTGCTTCATTTCCTTTCTGCTTTACTATTTTGTTTTTAACCATAGTACAAAGTAATTCTGAAAAAATAAAGAGGAATTTTTTACAACAGAACAGAATGTAAATGATGAAGACAAACCTAGCGTCTTTTTTCTTTACCTGTAATACTTTTTATTATTCAAGCTATTTGCTTAGATAAAAGATTTCTCAGCCTGATCTTGTTTTATCTGGTATCTGTTTCTTCTGGAAGAGGAAATAATTGTGCATGCAGGGCTTTACAGATTGCATATTTTGAAGAGAACACGGAATCACTTCACCAATAGGGCTTTCCTGGGAATGGGGAATAGCAAGGTTGAATATAGCACTTGATAACTTACAGATATTTTCAGTAGCACCAAAGGAGGTATGGCAAGTGATGAAAAAACTTATGAAAGGTAAACGGACTATAATTCATACTAAATATCTCCCCTTGTGCAGAATCTCTTTTTAAATTACTCAGATAAATGAGCTCATTTATGGAATATTTTGTACTGCATGAACTTATATGGGCACCTGTCATGTATATATATTTTTAATACTGAACTCATATGGATGGCTTAAAGTCCCCCTTGCCCTTTAGTAAATTTAAATCTCCCACAAAGCTGCTGTACAGTACTCATAAAGAAACATTTATGGTTCAACATAATTTCCCTTCATTTCTTTTTCTCTTTCTCTTTTTTTTTTTTTAAAGGCAGTTTAAAAGTAATAAAGCACTTCTGTCTGTAAATCTTTGATCTTTTTTCTTCCTAAGGGAAGATTAATTTGTAAATATGCTAATGGATTTGTATAATATGAAACCTTCATAAAAAAAGAAGCCCTACATTAGTTCATATGTATAAACGCATCTATCTTATTCAATTTATAGACTAATGGCTGAGAGCATCAACACTGCTTTCTGCTTGGTCACAGGTCCATAATCACTGCTTGCATTTCTAAGACAACAGAGAATTTTATAAAAAAATGTGTTACCCAGACCAATTTTGTTGCCCTGACTTTTTCTTTAGTTGCAGTAATGAGATTTGATCCTGTTCCAGCCTGATGAATATCATGCTCTGAAGAAATCCAGTGTGATGGAAGTTGTATTATGTGGATGTAAGGCACCCAGCCACATGTCCTCCTAATGAACCTTGTTGGTTTCCAGCAAGGTGCTGGGGGTGTCAGAGCAATGGTTTCTCAGGGACTGCCTCACACCCCAAGCCCACCACCCCCAGCCCCTCAGAAACTGCAGTACCAAACCTGCCATGATAGCTAAGTTTTCATCCAGGTTGTTTACATCACCTGAGAATGAAATAGTGATGCTGCCATTTTCCTTCCAGCTACAAGTCTCGGAGGACTTTGGCCCCACCAGCGACTCCCTCCTTCCGAAGTCATTGTGGCTGAAGTGGGGGCAAAACTGATCTTCCTGCTCCATGGCAGAAGTGGAAGGGATGTTGGCAAGGTTTTCATGGTGAAATTCACCCACAGTGGAGGTGCAGTGAAAAGTGGTTCACTGGGACCTCCTCTTGCTCTTCAGGCAATGTCGAGCTTCCTCCTCAGTCAGTTTTCCCCCCAAGCCCACAGTTCACTTAGTTCACTTCCTTGTTTTTTCCTTTCTTTGATTTATTCTAGTGCTTTACTGAGAAGCCAGGCAGGTCAGAAGCTTCCTTCCAGCTCTGCCTGCCAGTCAGGCTGTGGTACCTTTGTTACATTTCCTCCAGAGAGAAGCAGGTGGGAACAGTGATGGAGAGGACACAGGGAGAATGGGTAGAGTCTACTTGTGTCCACCATTTTCTCTCTGCCAGTATCTCTTCACTATTTAATTTTCGCTGTGCTCTTTCTCTCCTGGTTTCCTTTTGCCTCATTCCTTTGTTGAACCAAACAATAGTGATAGAAACTTGGCATTGCACTAGATCAAGCTGATCTAAAAATCAAAGTCTGTGTGTTGATCTGGTGGGGCTCTGCTGTTTGAATGTATGGTCACTGTGTGGCAACCGAGCCCACAAGGAAGTGCTCTTAGCTAGAGGCTTATCTTCTCCCTCTTCCGCGTGGAAGAAATCCATGTGTTTTGGTTTTATTCCCTTAAATACAAGGCGTCTCTTTTAACAAAACAAACGTGATGAGGATTTAAATTGATTTTGAAGTTAGCCCTAGTTTTGATTTGGTTTTGTCTGCAGAATGAAGCTTAGTGCTGGAGAAGTCTAAGTGGTGACCCTGAACCTCTATGCTTTATACAGGGATTTTTCAGCATCATGGGCCTGATTTATTAAGGTAAGGATAGAGATCTTGAACTTCAAGCCAGCATAGTCAATGAAGGACTTGTTTGATGTGCTTATGGTACACAGTGTAGAGGAGGCATGTTGTTAGCAGCTTCAGAGGTGGTGTTTTCCCAAGGGCTGACAGATTTGTGTCCGGCTCCATCACATGGCTTTCATCCTGCTAGCCATAAACAAAAGGTGTGCATTTCTTCAGGCGTAGAGCTTACCAAGATGCCTGCCTGCCATCATTCGACTGCTTCCCTTGTTTGATGCTATCGTGCTCCAGATAAGAATAGAATTGTAATGTGTACCTTAAGGCTGGAGAAGGAGCACAAGGAGGCAGTCCACAGCTGATTTCTAATGGGGGTGGATGGGAAGGAAGTGTCAAACATTGCTTTAAGTAGATGAATATTATAAAGGGGCCAGGAAAGATCTGAAATAAGAGACATTCAGGTTGGTTTTTTTTTTGGTTTGTGTTTTTTTTTTTTTTTTACTTTCTCTCCAGGAAATTCTTTCTAGTGCTTCTCAATAACAGCAGGTATAGAGGGCGAGCTGAGCAAAACTGGTGGGAGAGACTTAGTGGCCGTAATGAACAGAGCTTCATACATGAGCCTGCAATGTGATATAGTCTGTTCTTTCTTAAAAGAAAAGGCAGAGTGTGAAGGTAAGTTTAGGCTTTTCTCTAGCAAAGTTTTCTTCCCAACAGTCAAAAATAATAGAAAGTACACATGGAAGAGATCTGTTAATTGATCTTGTCCCTATCTGTCCAACACAGGGCTATTCCCTGCAGCATATTTACTAGTGCTGAGTTCAGCTTTGTTTTTAAAACCTCCACAGTGACAATCTCCTGAGGGAAGTGGTGAAAGCCTGACTGTACAGCCAACTACATCTCCTTGTCGATCTGCTTTGCAGAGGGAAGCTCTTACAACCAGGAAATATTTTCTGACGTTCAGCCTACTCTCCCCCCGCTTTTTCTTTAATTCTGTCTTATTAATTCTATTTATACTCTTCTGTATCATGCAAAATGAAGTCTTTCCAGAAGCACACCATGAGTTAGCTTAGAACACAAAAAGGCTGTGTTCGTGAGAAACAATTGCTTAGCCTCATGTTGCTAGTCTCTCAACCTAAGTAAATGCATAGTTTATCTCTCTGACTTATTGCTGGCCCACAGACAGTTTTTAAATAACCACCTTAACTGCAGGTAGAAATTTTGAGTTGGCTACCTGTGTTTTCTCTGCCTCTAAATTTGAGATATTCTGCATGAAACATGGCCAAAAAAAAAAAACCCTCAGTAGTATGAATAGATAGCATCTTTAAAAAATTATTTTCTGATTCCGATCTTTGCGTTTTTTTTGTTGTTGTTGTTGTTTGTTTTTGTGTTTTTTTTGTGTTTTTTTTTTTGTGTGTGTGTGTGTGTTTTGGTGGGGGTTGGGTTGTTTTTTTGTTTTTTGTTTTTTTTTTTGTTTGAGTTGTTTTTGTTTGGTTAGTTGGTTTTGTTTTTTCCCACATTATCAATACATGCCTGCCTGCAAAGCATGTCCTTTTTTATTGCCTTTTCCTCTTTACTAATCTTAGCATTAGATTATGATTTGGTCAGGGTCCTATTTAGATAGTTTTGGGATTGCCAACATGGTGTGTTCTGATATTCAGATCTCATAATCCAATTTTGAAATTAAAGAGCTTGGGGCAAAAACACTCACACAACTGAAATGCATGTTTTTGAGCACTGAGACAGTGTTTTCTTAAGAAAAATATACCAAATCTCCTCTTTCTCTTCCCAATTAATATAGAAAATGTCAGGCAAAGAATCTTCTGTTTTAATTTGTGCTCCATATGAGCACAATAGATAGCGGAAATGCAAGCCGGACTGATTTCAGGAAAGGTATCCGAATTCCAGCTGAATGAAGAAAATATGCAGAACAGCAACTGATTTATAGTGCCTCATTTGTTGTCTTAACAGAATGATGTTCTCTGTATTCCCAACAATAAAAGCATTAGCAAGGAAGAAAGAAGTTGGTTCTCCCCACCCCCAAAGGTTTTTCTCCCCTCTGTCCAAGTCATTATTTTAAGTTTCTCAGTATTAAATATAAAGGTTCATCAACTCACATCTTTACAGCTCTGTCTTTCCGTATACAGAACCCTGTCTGCCTGTTTCCTCTATTGCACTATTTTGTTTGTACTACTGTAATCATTTTGCTGGCCCAGATCTGTGTGGGTGTGCTGGCAGCTTTACAACAAAGTTACATGGGAACTGAGTTAAGGTTGAATATTTATTAGAAGAAGCCATCTGGCGTCAGGCTGTCTGTACAGGGGGGCTTATTTCTTTAGTAGTCTCTCCTTTTTCTTTCTAGCTCTTCCTCCCTCTCTCTCCATTTCTCATTTACATGCCGCATATATGTGAAAAGTGGAACACACATCTTGACATATTGATTTGATTCTTGATATTTATAGCAATTAACCCCACTCATGTGATTACCCCTGTCCCCTTGCCCCATACCTCTCTCTCCCCCTCTCTTCCCTTGGAGGGGGATGCTCTGGGGCTGGTTCCTGCAGTGGCAGCCTCACAGATGCTGCAGGGCTCCTGCTGCAGACCCTTCCTGCTCACGCCACTTCCCATAGGCTCCAGGCAACTATAGCTTTGCTTAAATAACCCTCTTCTGCTCCTTCCACACTTTCCCTCCTCCAGCTCATGAGCTCATAAAAGAGTGCTGCTCTCCGAAAACTCCCGACTCACCATATTAAACAAACTATCCAGCAGAAGGGTGTCCGTGCTATTTCACCATTTGTATGACATAGCCAGGCTTCAAAGTACAGCACTAAATTGCCAAAAGATGTTTACTTTACTAGCTTAAGAGCTCCTCATAATTCAATTGTTCTCTCTCCCACAGTAGAAACACACATGCATCCTGAGAGCTGTGCTCTTGTGAGCTCCCACTAGTTATTTACCCACAGGGTTTCCTCCGTTGTATTTTGCAGGGTGGTTGCCTCCCCCTCTCCCTCAGGGCTTTTGGCTCAAGGTAATTTATTTTTTTTTCTGGGGTGCTCAACTGCAAAGACCTTGAAAGATACAGCTGTCTGGCTGCTTTATTTTTTTTTTTTTCCCTGTGATAGACATTTAGTGGTTTTTCCAAAAGAATTTATTTTCCCTTCTTTTTAACATGCATGAAGTTGGACATCCAACATTGACTGTCACCTTGGGAAACCTTGACCTAGTTTTCCTAGCAGGCCAGGAAAGCTGATGCAGTCTAGCTGGCAGCCTTTTCCCACTGTTCTTGACTTTTTAAAGTTAATATTCTGACCTAGAGGCCTTGCATAACCTCCTTGTTCATCGGTGTGGTGGTTTTGGTGGTGATGCCAGGTGGGAGAAGGGGAGCATTGGGTAGCAGAGATTCTTTCCACCAAGAGAAACAATGAGTCACTACTGTCCTGTGATTATTCCCTGGCCTTTTTGCAAAAGGATGCCTGCTGAGATGAAAGGATAGTCCTTTCTCTATTACTTATGCTGGGGGTTAGCAGCTACCAAACTTCAGCAAAGCATAACATGGGCAGGTTTTGAGCAGCATAAAGTACGGAATGGGACCTATGAGACATGGTATCTTGAAGGACACAGACTGGGAGAGATGGTGATTCCCAGCTTAAGCCTCCCAGTACTTTTCCAGGAAGTGCTGCACCACGATACCACTGGTCGGATGATTGGCTACATGTTATCTCCTCCCCCAGGTAGTATCTCTTGGCTTGTCATGTCTTTTTGTATTCTTAATCTGTGAAAGAAAAAATAAGGATTTTTCCATGCAGTATACTGGGATGGCTGAATAACTGTGCTGCTTGTGAGAAAAGGAGGCTATTCAGTGTGGGGGAACAGTGCAAGGAGGAGTATGTTGTTTTGAGGGGTGGGTGATAAAGGAGGCTGGAAAGCCGTAGCTTCTGAGCTGATCTTCTTTTCTATGTTTAAATGAAAAAAAGTTTTTTGTTCATCTTAACTACTCCATAGTTAGTCTTGCATCCACAGTATAGAGAAGGGAAAGATAAGTCTTCTGGTGAGTGTTAGTTATCTTAGCCCCTGACTCTCTAGCAAAATGGGAGAGGAAGGTGAATCACGTAGGGTTTGTTTTACTTGCACAGTGAAGTGAGCTGGGCCTGGATCTGAAGCCTAATGGAACTTTCGTTGCCCAGCAGACTGGAAGAGTTGTGCTTAAGTCACTGGGAAAGAGACACTGACTGAGACAATCTTACTCTGTCGTTTGGCAAGATGCTTAAGTAGCTTAGTCTTACTTGTAAAAACATAATGGTAATTACCTTCTAAAAGTACTGTGAATTAAAGATTGCTATTGGTAGTAAAATTCTCTGAGATGCTCCGAAGAAATGTTGTGTCAAGGTGTACAGCTGAGTCTCCCTTCTCATACCTAGATGTCTGGCAGCTATGCTTTTTCACTGGTACAAAATCTGTTTTACGTATGAAAGAACAGGCTGAACTGCTAGTTACTGGTCTGAACAAAATAGTTTTGAATGGTTTTGAATTCAGTTTTGCTTTAAAGTTTTGCTGCACTTACCGACTTTGCACGTTCTCTGAACAGGCAGTGTACTCCAGTGAAGTATGCCAGTTCTTGCCCTGGGTTGGCATTACACAGACCAGACCTGATAATGCCAGAGCAACGCAGTAATGAGACAGCAGCTTCTGATGAGGATGAGAAAGCAGCCATGAGACAGGATGAGCATTCAGGATGGAGCAGGACATGGAAGAACACAGGTGCCAGATGAGTATGTTAAGCAGTGAGTACTGTCACCAGTCACCAATTAAAATAACCATAAATAACTGGACATTCCTCACTGAAATAACTGGTAATAGCATGAGCACTGCATTACCTTTTAGCAGAACTCTACAAAGGAGCCATGGCCTCTGCAACATGTTGATCCGATCTGGAAAAGGGACAGGGAAAAGCCTGTTCCTATCTCCTTTCCCAGACCACATCATCTCATTATGTTACTTTTTGTGGTGGCCCTCCTGGGGATCTTTTCCTACCTTTAAATCCCAAGCAGCACTTCAGCAATCCCTTTTCTGGTGTCCCCCTCCCCCTCTATTAGCACAGATGCTCCCAGAGCATCTAGTTTCTGACTGATTTTGGAGGTAACTCATGAAGCTGGCAGCCTCACCTTCCAGATCCCCTGTCCTATTAAAATACTAAATTTGGTCCACTGTGCTTCAGGCATGTATTGGGAGCTCCTCCAGAGCAGGGGTAAGGGGAGCTAGAAATGCAAACCAAGAAAGCAGGACTGTGTAAGGTCCTCTGCTTGTGTCCTTGGGGAAGCCCTCTTAGTCCTTTGCTTAAAAAAATTACAATCAGGAAA
This sequence comes from Pezoporus occidentalis, assembly GCF_034315485.1. Lineage (NCBI taxonomy): Eukaryota > Metazoa > Chordata > Aves > Psittaciformes > Psittacidae > Pezoporus > Pezoporus occidentalis. The sequence goes on from NW_026915877.1 coordinate 1,757,744, forward strand.
CTACAGGGCAGCTAATCTAATGCGTAACCACAAGGTAAGGAAGTGTGTGTTTTAATGTGTGCCTTCAAGCTGAAAAGTAGTTTGTTTTTCAGTGCCAGAAGTGAGTAAATACTTTAAAGTTGTCTGCTCTCATCTTTCCAGGAAGTCATTATAAAGTTTAAGTTCAGCCTTTTTTCTGTTTGATAATTGCAATCAAATTTACCTGTAGCCAAATTGTTTACATTAGCTTGTTTTTTTTTAAACATGCAAGCATAAAAGTTCTGGTGTGTATTTGAATAAAAAATACAAGTTCAATAATAATAACAAAGTAAAATACAGACTTCAAAATATGAATCCAAGCACTGTGATTTATCTTGGAAGAGGAGACGAGTAACTGGATTGTAGTAGAAACACGTGGCCCCTGTGTTGGAGCAAACTCATCCTCCCAGCCCAACAGTTATTCAGAGAAAGAGCCAAGTGACACAGTTTAAATAACAACTATGCTAAAATTCTCTTTGGTTTAGCATTTTGCAAAAGGAGGTTGAGGTTATGACAAAAATGCATGCACTTTTAATTTTAAAGTATGCCATATATTGATATCAAATATAGTATTTACAGTACCTGTATTCTTTTCTAGTGAATATTCTTTACAGCAGTGAAACATCTTTAGGACCCTAAAATTAAACTTCTTGGCTCTCAGCGAGTTCACTCGTTTTGCAGGCTTGGACCACACAACTTTTTAGCTTCTTTAATTTTTTTTCTCTTTTTTTCTTTTTTTTTTTTTTTAGTTGGGGAGTGGGAAGGATATTTTATGTGGGTTTTGTTGTGTTTTTTAGGGGTTCTTTAGACTTTTTGTTTTGTTTTGTTTTGTTTAGTTGTGGTGGTGTGTGTTTTGAGTCTATGTTATCTGCTTTAATATTCAGCCACTATTCACAATAGCTGCCTCTAACACTTGCCCCAAGACTTCAGCATGCACTTAGGGAAAAAAACGTTGTGCATCAGGCATGTGCTTGTGCTACTGATGGGGCTGCACACATATGTGCACACACTGAGGGTCTATCTGCCTTCTTGTCCTTTGTGGCTATGAGCAGGGGATGTTTTCGTCTGGGAGGGGGGTTTAATAGACATTTTCCAGTATTACCAGAACAGGCATGCTACAGATAAGATGCTTGTATTAGAGGGATTTATCCTGCTTCCTCGGTTACTCAGAGAAACCAGCCGCTCGAATCGGGCTGCATCAGATCCAGACACTGCTTATGAAATAGCATATGGTTTAAAACCCCAGCTCTTCCCTCTACTGCTCACTCAGTCAAACAAAATATTTTTTATTGTTGTTTCTTGACTTTTTCTTTTCAGACACAATTCCTCTAGGCTATTGTTATTTCAACAAAAGAGGGGGAGGATAGGCTCAGCTTGTTACTCTGTGGCTTTCTCGTGAGGAATTAAGAAATACTCTAACAGTTTAATAATGATAATCTCCAAATAGTTCATAACAGCATTAAGGGTAATTAATGACATTTGAACAGTAAGGATACTTAATCCCTAGGGAAATTTTATATCCACAATTTTATTTACCTCTGAAGTTGTTTTAAAGCTAAAGGAAAAAAAATCTGTTTTTAAAATGGTTTCATATTTGCACTGTTTCAGATTTTATCTTCATTTATTCTAAGTAAATAAAAATAATATGAGGTTTTGCTAATAATAAAAACTGTATTTCACATTAGATTTACCATTAGGTTAAAAATAAAGAGGAATTTGTATGTTTCTTCTGGAATTAAGATTTTCTGAAAATTATAAATCACCAGTGATGCTCTGGTTTACAAAGAAGGATAACTTCTTCTAAAAGACTGACATGTTTACATTTTAAAAAATTTTTGATAGCTTTTAGAGGCATTAAAAGAACTTAAATAATTTTGATGATAAATGTTATGTACTGTAGCCTTTATGTTTTAGTAGCATTTTTTTTCTTCACATAGCTGACCTCACTAAGACTTTTAAAAATGCTATTGCATCCTTTTACGTTTTCACAATTTTACAATGAAAGGAAAAATAACTCCTCTGGTAGTTTTCAAGATAATACTTGAACTAGCCTGATTCAGATGTTTAGGTTTCAAAAGTCAACAGAAGGAAAAGGGTTTAGTTGGCCTTGGGTTTCAAGAATAAATAAGGATAACACCTGATTCAAGGCAGGAAGCTTTAGTCGGGGTAAATATACTGAGAGAACCAGTGTGTCGATCCAGTTTAGCATTTGAATGCAGCCTCTGTTCTTTTGGTTATGCTCTTGAGCCTGTTTCTACTTTTGGCTTTTACATTCCACAGAACTTCTGTAAAATCAGCAGGGACAGTGCTAATAAATTTATAATGTTGTTTTGTATTTCTGAACATAGTACCTCAGTAATTAAGTGAAATATTTATGATGAATATAAAACAATGCAAATTCATTTGTTTGCCTGAAAGCTAGCTTGTTATTTATTTAGATTTATCTTTGAATGATTCTTTAAATTGAATCACAGTATGAATGAGAGTGATATTTAAAGCAGAGAAAATTTGCTATAGTGTACTGATGCATTGCACTCTATTATCTAGTGTTAAAGCTATTCAGATGATTAAAAAAAACCCAGAAAAGAAAAAAACACCCTTCTTTAGCATTTTTCTTGTAGAAATTCCACAAGTTAGATCATTTCCCAACAGCTGAAATCTTTAATAAACTTTATGCTTTGTTATAGCTTGCTGTACATGCACAGACTGGGTCTTGAATTATAGCACAGGTAGGAGTAGGTTCAGCATAATGTGATCTAATTTTTGCCTCAGTTGGCTGTATTTTAATTCAAGGGCAACTACTTCCAGTTGTTTAGGATTTTTTTTTTATTTACTATATTCAATCCTTTAACCAGTTCTAATCCAATTAATGTAGTGACGAAACAAAATGCTTGTGCAAAGTGTCACTTTGCTGATGATTATGAGCTATATGGTTTACTTCATTTGGTCTTTTTTTCTCCTTCCCTAAGTAAATTTTTTTTTTCCAAAAATAACTTCCTTTGCAAAATATTTTACTATTGCTTTCCTCATCTTGCTCTTTGACAGTCATCATTTTTATGTCATGACTAAGGAATACTTATCTTAATGTAAAAAAAAAGGAAAACTTTTTTTTTAGTTTAGTTTAAAAAGGATATTTTATTTCAAAGCTGCTATGTGATAAAGTGTTGCACATCCACTAATAAGAGTAGTTATAGTATTTAATCTGACTTGGATGGACTGCTAACGTGCTGAAAAATTTTTGAGACTCATAGGTGGGAAGATCCCCCAAGATTTTGGAAAACTTTGGCAGTGTATGGGATGCACATATCTTCTGTTTCTTGTTTGGTCTTGGTTTTTACAAAACAAACCCGAGCAATCAGAGGTGACCACCTCTTACATGAGTTGAAAAATTATACCTCCCATAAGATTCTGTCTTACCCAGGTATTGGTTATAGACTCAACAGTACTTGGGGAAATGATAGCCATTACTTGGAAGCTTTATTTGATGAAGCATACTATTCCTATGCTTTGTCATCATTTTATGTTTATTTTGAAGCATACAAATGGATTTTAAAAATAGCTTTGCTTCAATACGTGAAGACATCTAGGTTGCTATATTCAGACAGAGAGAGGGAGTTCCTGGATGTTAGCAAAAGTGAGACTGAGTTTCTACCTTATGGTGTCTTATGTTGCCACCAAATGTGCTGCCACCAGAGCACAAGTACTGTGATACATGAGCAGCTGGGGACGCAGGAATGAGCTGTGTATGACAGGGCTGATCTGCACTGTGTTCAGCTCAAGGTGAAGGTAGGCACTTGCAAGGATTTGCTGGTAGACATTTCTAGTTGTTTGTTGGCTTCCCAATAGCTCAAGAGGGAGACAAAAGGAAGACACTTGGGCCCTTTCCAGAAGAAAACGTGAGACCTGGTTACTGGGGATATGAAGAAGACTGAGGAACACAAAGAATTTTTACCTTGACCTTCACCAGCAAGTGCTTCAGCCACACTGCCCAAGTCACAGAAGGCAAAGGCAGGGACTAGGAGAATGAAGAACTGCCCACTGTAGGAGAAGATCACATTCAATACCATCTAAGAAACCAGAAGGTCACAAGTCCATGGGACCTGACAAGGGGTATCCATGGCTCCTGAGGGAACTGGCAGATAAAGCGGCCAAGCCACTGTCTATCATATGAGAAGTCATGGAAGCCATGTGAAGTTCCCACTTACTAGACAAGGGGAAGCATAACCTCCATTTTTAAAAAAAGGAAAAAAGGAACACCTGAGGAGCTACAAGCCAGTTGGTCTTACCTGAGCAAGATCATGGAGCAGATCCTCCTGGAAACTATGCTAAGGCAAATGGACAATGAGGAGATTGAGAACCTCCATGGCTTCACTAAGGGCAAATCATGCCTGACAAATTTGGCGAATTTACAGGTTTCAGCACTGGTGAATGAGGGAAGAGCAACTGACATAATCTACCTGGACTTGTACAAAACATTTGAGATTGTCAGCTATGGCATTCTTATCTTTAAAAGGGAGACACATGGATTTGACAGATGGACAACTCGATAGGTGAGGAATTGACTGGTTAGTCACACTCAAATAATTGTGGTCAACAACTTGATGTCCAAGTGGAGATCAGTGGTAAATGGTGGTCCTCACGGGGTTGTGCTGGGACTGGTGCTGTTTAACATATTTGTTGGTGACATGGGCAGTGGGATTGAGCATTGTTGGCCTCAGCAACTTAGCTGACAACACCAAGCTGGTGGTGCAGTCGACACACTGGAGGGAATTGATGTCATCCAGAGTGACCTTGACACGCTTGAGAGGTGAGCCTGTGTGAACCTGGTGAAGCTCACAAGGCCAAATACAAGGTCCTGCCCATAGGTTGAGGTAGTCTCAAGCACAAACACAGGCTGGGTGGAGAATGGATTGAGAGCAAACCTGAGGAAAAGGATTTGTGGGGGTTGTTTGACAAGAAGCTCAACATGACCCAGCAACGTGTGCTTGCAGCCCAGAAAAACAACTGTATCCTGGGCTGCATCAGAAGAAGCATGACTAGCAGGTTAAGAGAGGGGAATCTCTCCTTCTGCTCTGCTCTAGTGAGACCCCATCTGCAGTATTGTGTTCAGCAATGGGCCTCCAATGTAAGAAGGACATGGACCTGTTGGAGTGACTCCAGAGGGCCACAAGGATGATCAGGGGACTGGAGCACCTCCTGTATGAAGATAGGCTGAGAAAGTTGGGGCTGTTCAGCCTGGAGAAGGCTGCGTGGAGTCCTCATAGCAGCCTTCCTGTATCTGAAGGGGGCCTATAGGGATGCTGGGGAGGGACTCTTCGTTAGGGACTGTAGTGATAGGACAAGGGATAACGGGTTCAAACTTAAACAGGGGAAGTTTAGATTGGATATAAGGAAGAAATTCTTTCCTGTTAGGGTGGTGAGGCGCTGGAATGTGTTGCCCAGGGAGGTTGTGAATGCTCCATCCCTGGCAGTGTTCAAGACCAGGTTGGACGAAGCCTTGGGAGATATAGTTTAGTGTGAGGTGTCCCTGCCTATGGCAGGGGAGTTGGAACTAGATGATCTAAAGGTCCTTTCCAACCTCAACTATTCTGTGATTCTATGATTCTAAGACAGGCTGAGGGAGTTGGGCTTGTTCAGCCTGGAGAAGAGAAGGCTCCATGGAGACCTTTTCAGTACCTTTCAACGGGGGCCTACAAGAGAGCTGGAGAGGGAATTTGTATATGAGAATGTAGGATCAAACAAGAGATAGTGGCTTTAAAATGGGAGAGGGTAAATTTAGGTTAGACAAAAGGAAGAAGTTTTTCCCTGTGAGAGTGGTAGGACGCTGGCACAAGTTGCCCAGAGAAGCTGTTGCTGCTCAGCCTCTGGCAGTGTTCAAGGCCAGATTGGATGGGACTTTGAGCATCCTGGTCTAATGGAAGGTGTCCTTGCCTATGGCTGGGGGTTGGAACTGGATGGTCTTTCAGGGCTTTCTAGCCCAAACCATTCAATCATTCTGGGAGCATTAGAAAAGAGTTCTGAAATACTAAGTCAAAGATGTGCTGTGCTGGCCAGGAGCAGAACAAGGAGTTTTCAATGGTTCTACTGACATCTTTAAGAGAGACACTTGGACCTTAATTTTTCTCATTCAGAGAAAAGAAGCAGCTTAGAATTAGCAGAATGACTGCTATATTTGTTTATATTTTGTCAGTGAATACATTTTGTTTCTATACCTCATGCCTTATCGATAATTTTATCTATTAATATATGCATCACACGTGGACTATCAATGACATTAACTCTAAAATTTAAAAAGGTAAATTTTCAATAAATCGACCATGCCTCCTGCTTACTTTCTCTGGGGTCTTAGGAAATTATTTGAAGCATGCCAGAAGCATAGAGGAGGGCTCAGGAAGTTTGGTTGGCTTGAAATGTGCTACTGTGTGTTGCTATAAGAATGCTGTTTGGAGTCTCTTGCTGCCACATATATTTTTTGGAAACATAAATCAGGCACTTCAGTTTGATGTTGTAGTAGAGCTGCAAAGCCAAAGAGTAGACCTCCATTGTCAGAAATATTAAGCACAGGGAAAAGAAAATGAATGCTGTGCTATATGCTTTATTACTGCAGAAGTTTCACTTGTGATTTTGCCTTAGTTAAAATGCAGACATGTTGGGCAATCTCTGTCCCTTCTCCTGTTCCTAGGTCAAAAGGTCCTCCTGGACATTACTTCTTTTCAGGCTTTCTGAGGAAGAAGATGAAGCTGTTGACTTCAGTAAGTACAGTGATGCTTATCTTTTCCTTCAAAATTGAAGGGAATTTTGAGCTCTCCTAATTTTTTAAAATATACAAATGGATTCCCTATGTGGAGATATTTAAATAAATGTATGTAGTACATTCATAATGAAGAATAATCAAACATTCTCAATCTCTCATTTACTTTTGATTAGAGAAAGAAAAAAAAGGTATTTTTTAGCAAGTCTCATTATTTGAGGGCCACCTCAAGGATTCAGAGCCCTGAGCTAACAGTGCCACAGAGGCAACAGGGTGTTCTGTGGAAGGGCATGACAGGGGAAGTCCTGTGATGTTCTCAATCCAGTTTCAGAAGGGAAACTAAAAAAGCCTTCTTTAAAGAGATGTTTTGGTTAATGTTATGTTTCCTGATATTCCCAGATTACATGTACAGTAGAGTCAAAAGAGTATTCAAAAATCTCAAAATAGAACTCACGATAATCAAAATAGGACTCCAGTAGTACAAATAGCATTCAAATCAGGGTGCAGAAATAGCCTGTGCTCAGCTCACCACTGTTCCCCTGCTGAACCCAGCAGTGGTGGGACTGTGATAGCAGCAAGGCTGCAGCCCTCTCTGTCTACCCTTAGTGCCATGCTGCTCCTCTGAGCTCTCCAGTCTTTCTCCAGATCATAAGCTTGCTGTGGCAGCCACAGCTATGGTTAGACTTCCTAACTGTTTTGTCAATATAAATAGTAATACTTTTATGTTGGGTCTGAGTAGTCATATCATGTTTTTGGCCTTGGCTTACTGATGTAATTTTAGAGAATTAGTTGGAAAAGGCCCATGAAAAGTTGAAAGTGCATGTATTCTGAGGAAAAAAAAAAAAAGGAATTAAAAATATAGTTGTTTACACTTATGATCTGAAACACGTTATGACCTCAGAAGAGTTATCACTATTGAACCCTGCAGTATGTTTTTTCAGAAAGGGATTAGTGGTTCTTTCTCCTCCCAGTGCTAACCCACCCTCCTCCCCAACCCCTCCCCCCACAAAAAAAAAGCACCTCACAAAAAACCACCACCACCAAAAAAAAAAAAAACAACCCAAACCCCAACCAGAAACCAAACCCACGTTAACGTTGTTAGCAGTGTAATTGCCTCAGTCCTAAAATGTATTTCTCTGCTGCGGTTGGCAGTGCTGGGGAAATAGCTGGCTAAGTGATTCTTGGATTTTAAACCACAAAAGGCTGATCATGAGTCCAATATTCACTTTCCAGACTTGGGAGGAACATGATTTTGACCTCAGAAAAGGCACAATGCTTGTACTCATTAACATCCTCATAGGTATTTTTTTCTTTAAGGGAGGCTCCATAGAAATACCATAGTGTGCCTGTCATATTGACTCCTTTTATCTCTCCGTTTTTTGTTTTTTTTTGCATTTGCAGGTCATGGCCTTAAACTGGTAGCCTTCCAGAACAGGTCCTGGGTCTGCCCATGATAAAATATAATATACGTGATGGAGAACAAACCCCAACTTTGCTCCAATAAACATATAGTATTTTCTGACTTTGTAGAGATGTTAATTATTAGGAACCTATGGTATACAAGGTAGTTTCTGATTAGGAAAAGAGAATTTACAATGACTGGAGCGTTCAATTTTTGGGTGGTTGGTAGGCTTTAATATGCACATGCCTTTATTGGATGCTGTAAAGTGGGCAGTGAGCCCATCTGGCTGCAGGGATAAGGCAGGTCAAATGGGCTCTCTGAAGCACATAAGTATGGATCAAACCCACCAGGATTTAATGGAGAATGAGAGGTCACATTTTGGGGAGGGTCCTGGGGGAACAAGTAAGACCTGAGGAAACATGCAATATACTAAAAAATCCAACACTGTTATGCAAGAAAACAAGTCCAAATGGTACCATAGTTACGCAGAAATTGATATTACAGTTTGTGAGACACTTCTGATAGACCAGAAGACAAAACCAACACAAGTGATAGACTACATCTAGGTCTACTAGTGAAGTAGTGAAGTGGTGATAATGAAGAATGGTGAAGAAGTAAAAATGAGAAAAACTCAGAATCCAAATTTTAACTAAAAATTCAAATGCAGGTATTTCACTGCTCTTATTGGCTTTCCGAAATACACTTGTACTAACAGAGTTTTATCTCCATACATTTCAGTGGAGATCAGATACCATGTCAGTAGCAAAAAATTTGCTTTAATTATGAAATGAATATAACTTGTAGTAGAAATTGAAGTAGTTTAGGTCTCAATCTTGCAAAGAGTTTTATGCTTGTGTTTAATTACTTCTAATGTCTCTAAGTAGTCCCATGATGAATCCTATTGAAGAAAATGGTTCTGCTCAACTAGGGTACAGATAAGCATATGAATGTGTCTTTGCAGGGTTAAGGTTTGGTTTACAATTGTACAAATTCATTTTCACTAGAGATCTCAAAACAAGAAACTTGAATTCAGAGTTAAAAATACATTTTGTTTTCACTATTTTATTGCTCCAGTTTCTAAGAAAAAGACTAGATATATTAACCTGTTGCATCATATACTAAGCCATACACAGTGCTTGCTTCTGTGCATAAGAAATGTTTAAAACCTTCATTATTTCTGCCAGCCCGATTTCCACCCTTGCCTAGCCTGTCATTCACACCAACTGAAGTATTTCCACTATCCCTCAGAGAAAAGCAAAGCCAATTAATCAGACTAGCCACCTGTTTATGTAGTTTAGATCACCTAATCAAAGAACAAGTGCGTTACAGTGATGGAACATTCAGTTCAGATAGCAAATAACACATATCAAATATTGAGAGGAACAGTGTCTCGGCGTTTTGAGAGCGAGTAATCCCTGTTTATAAGTTGACTTATAAATGGCCAAATATTCTGAATTTTAGATCATACAATGTATTTGCTGTAACTTAATAATTTTCTAAATAAAAAAACAAATGAGGCGAGATATTTGTCCCATTAAGAATGTGTAAGTGAAAGTCTGCAAATAATTAGATATCTAGGATATGTTAAACTGATAAACATTTTAAATTACTTAAATATTAATAAAGAGCACTAAAGAGGTTTTTTTCAACTAAGACATTATTTTCTGATGAAAATGAGAAAAATTCTGTATCAGTGAAAAATTGATATGAACTGATGCTGAAAAATCCATGAAGTAAAGTTCCAATTCATAAAATAAGATTTCTTTTACTGACAAACATCTATACTTAAAAGACACAGGCACATACCTATTATAATCACTCTTGAAATTTTGAATTTGTATTACAAATTTTCTTAAAACTTAGGTTATCAAGGTGACTTCTTCCACTAGGAGTACTGGGATTACAAACACAAGGTTGAGAAGCATTGTTGTGGGTGTGTGTCCTTATATATATGTATGCAAGCATTACAACAGATTAAGAACAACACATCCCCTGCCTGGTCCTCTGTCTGTGTTTGCTCTGTTCTGAAGTAAGCAGAGATATTAACTTGCTTACATCTAAAAAATACATTCAATTCCTATTTTGATGCACAATGAAGTCTGGAGAAAGTTTTATTTTAAGTGAGAAATCAACTCCATCTTCCTTTCTTCTCTGCATCTTGCCAGTAGCATTTTATTAACCACCAATGTTGATAATTTTTGACTACTTATTTTTCTTCCCTTTCTCCCAGTAGAAGCATGTCAACCAGATCCATGGGAGTTGTTCAAAATGAACCTTTTCAAATATTAACATATTTCATTCAGAATGAAATAGCTTCCTTAGTGCCTGGCCTACTTTTACCCAACTGGTGAAAAGCCAGGGCTACAAAGAAGTTTGAAGAAGTCAATGTCTTCTAGCAGTCTTCCTGTGCTGACCATGGTTTCATTGTGACTCTCCTGATGAACCTGCCCTGGTCTTCTCTCTGGTCAAGAAAATAAATTTCCTTGCAAAACTTTAGGCCTGCTGCTGCACTTGCTGCCAAACTATGAAGACTTCCTTGGGTTTTTATGAGATATTACTAACCATAATGCAACATAGTATGGTAATGGAGAAGAAACGTGTTTCTGTATGTGCTGCAGTGGGTATTGCAGGTGCAATATCCCCTTCCTGTCATGTTTTGCTTTGTTTTTTGTTTGGTTGTTTGGATTTTTTTTATTTGTTTGTTTCTTTGTCTTTTTTTTACCAGGAACTTCCCAGCATAGGTGAAGAAGCGGCTGGTGTCTTCCCCACCTGAAAACAAAACATTAGGGGAACAGAATGCACATTTGCTAGTGATGCTCAAGGTAATGTGAAATTGCAAATATTGATAAGAAAGACGATGACCTATATTAGTAGCAGGTGAAGTCATAGAGACAAAGGTCATATCATCAGCTTTGGTTAAGATATTTGGGTGAAGCTGGCTGATTGGAAGAGGTGATACTCCAGTGGTGAGATTGATGCTTGGCAAGGGAAGATGGAAGACATGAAAATCGGTCCCCTGGTGAGGTGAGTTGCTTGTGAGCAGAATGAAAATCAGGAATACTTTCTGCAGGGAAATTAGGTTGATTTAAAGGAAAATGTGGGGAGACAAAAAGCCTGGAAACCACTGGGCTATGAAGACCGGAATAGAAGGGGAATGAGAAGCTTTGAGTGAGAAGGCTATAATGTAAAATAACAGGGTTAGTACCATCAGATCTCACAAGACTTTGTGTTTAACTAGGTGCATCAAACACGGTGCCTTCTCCAGCACTTCATGTGCTCCTTTCTTCCCTCACTTGGTATTTAGCCTTTGCTTGTAGTGGTGAATCAGATAGGTCACCCTAGTGCATTGCTTCAGCTTGCCTTGCACTCAGCAGGGCACCAAATTCATGGCTGGTCCTTGCCCTGTGACTCCCAGTTCCTCTTTCCTTTTGCACAGCAAGTTTTCTCTGATCTGAATGTCTTCAGCTGTTGTCCTCCATGTAGGAGGCCCTTGTGTTTGGCAGCTGCTGCTGGATCAGGCCCATGCAACTGTTACCACAGCTCTTCTTCTCCAGCTTATCTCCAGGTTATCAGAGTCTGAGGATGAAATCAAAGATCTTTGATCCCAATGAAGCTACACTGCATGTGACAAAAGCATCAGCAGCTGGAAGGCAGAGGGACCAGGACAAGTTTCATCAAGAAAGGACTAGTAGAGAAAGAAATTGCTGCACTGTTGGTTCCAAGAGAAAAACACTCTCTTAAAAAAAAAAAAGTACAAAAAAAAAAAGAAAAAAGCAAAAATCCCCACAAAACCTAAACACACACACACACACACACAAAATATTGTGGTTGATTTATTTTTCTATTATGGGCTTCTCCTTTTAGCTTGTTCATAGAGAAGAGCCGTTCTCTGAGGTACTATTTATCTTTTCTAGAAACTTTCCTCCCCCAAGAAACTTGCATCAGTGGAAAGAACAAAAGTTGGGCCTGTGTTTGGAGGAGAAATCTAAAAATGCAATTGAGAAGCTGTATTCAAGACTGCCTGCAATGATTAACTCTTCGGGGGTGTAACCACTTAGCATAAATTGTTGAGAAATGCTTCTTCTTCAAAGACAGGGACTTCAGAAGAGCTGTAATGGTCATTTTAAAATAGTAATTTTAAAAGTTTCTCCAATAGCAGCATTTCTCCCAAATTCTGTTAAGGGAGTGTTTTGAGAATTAAAAAAAAAAAGGGATTATTCACAATCAGATTATTATTTTTTTTCTTATTTTGCATGGGTGTCATCAGGAAGATAGGGGATGATAAGAGCAGCTGGGGACAGGATGGGTGCAAGAGTCATGAAGGACAAAGTCAAATCAAGAGCTTGCAGGGTGTAGGAAGCTTTTGCATCCATGAAGGCATGGCTGCTGATTCAAGCCCTTGCCTGTGTGCACACCCAAAAAATACACGTGTTGATAGAAAACAGATTTAAAAGGTAATCGTGAAATTGCTTTAGAGCTCTGGATGTGTTTGGAAGTTTGTGACTGGTTGTCAGTGATGTCATAACCATATTTATTATAGCTCATAAATGGATGGGTCTGACTGTTTTCCTTATTTTAATGTATAAATTACAGTTTATAATGGCAATAAAACACTCCAGGCTGTGCATTTCAGGGTGATTATTGCATTTCTCAGGTGGTTAAAGTTACTCTAACTGCTTTTCAGCTCAGATTTCAATAGTATTTACCCACTGTTTGAGCCATTTTTACTTGTATTTTTATGTACAAACCTCAAATTAAAGTGTTTTATTGCTTTTTAATTAAAATGTTGAAGTGTAAAGAAGGAATGGTCACAGGCAGATAGTCACGGTAGTAGGTGTTTTGATGTGAAAGGAGAATGTATAAGAAGGTAGATGGGCAGTGAGATGTGCAGTGACTGTCACTCTGTTTGGGTATTTCACAGGTACCCACTACTAGTTCCAGTAAATGCATGGTTGAATAGAAATATTTGTGAGCCAAAGGAGCTGGTGTCTACCTCATAAAATCTAGAACTGAAAAATTATGGACTAAATGGCTGAAAACCCTTAATTAAGTGCTCAACATCAATGTGCCCTCTTGGTTGAGGCTGATATTTGCCATGCAGAGCCTGTGATGCCTCAGCTCATGGCGCTCCTGCGTTCTAAGAGGGGGGAAAACAATTCTCTGGTCTTCTGTGCTCTGACTCTGAGACACTGACCACCTCACACATGGCTGATTGTACAGGGTAGTCTCCAAGTCCAGTGGCAATGGTGGGCTTTTAATAGCATGTAGTTATTCCAGAAGAAAAAAATTCTTGGGTACATGATTGAGTTACTTCACCAGTTTGGCCCATGTGCAGGGTGAAAGGTCTGCTCATTGAAATCCTCTTGGATGATGTCATGTCTAAGTCTTGCTTGCTAAATCAAAGCACCAAAGTCCTTGTGTTACATGTATTCATTGAGTGGGGGAAGCTATGTCTGTGCTAGGAGAAAGGTAGTCCGATGGAGAGATAGGGCTGCTCCCTGTTGCTGTTGAACTTACGTATCCACAACTACATCATTCCTTCACACCTTTCTTGACATCACGTTGCTAGTGAGACAACACCAAGTCCTCGATCAACCCGCTGGTGAAGTATGCTCTTTCTGGAGTTGTTTACCACCCTGGGTACCAGTGAGTCCCTCTCCTAGCTTGCTCCTACAAGCTTCTGAGAGGGCATTGAAGATGAATAGCACAGCAGGACAGTGTCCACGAGACTCCTGATTCTTCCTAAGGCCCAATGCTGGCATTTTGGGTGTCTTGTTTGCACTCATATACCCCTTCCATGGTAGGTGTGGGATTGGATAGCTGTACACACATGCCAACCTCTTTAACTAAGATCATCTTTATAGGAACTAGTATCAAAGACCTCTGGCTCAGATATTCTAGGTGCCATTTAAGATAAATTAAAACAGAAAATCTTGCCCCTAAGAGGTAAGGGTAATAAGTATTATAAGCTTCCTAGAGGAAAGTTAAACTGGGGGGGGGGGGTTTGAGTCTTTCACTAAGGAGGAAAGAAACACACACCTAACCAAAACTAACCAAAACCCAACTGGTCAGAGTGTCTAATTTTATAGAAAATATGTACATAAAATAATCTTTTCAAAGCAGTTTTTTTTTTCCATTGTTTCCCCCATCTTTGTTTCTATTTCTCTTGTGCAAAATATCCCTATTGCATACCTCCCCTTTCTTCCCATACAAGAAGGGAAGAAACGCTTAATGGGAAGCAAAGCACATTAGGAATATTAAGGAAAAAATGCAGTATATACACTATGAAATGAAATGCATCTTTTGTGAATAAATCCCCCCAGAAATCTTATATTTCCAGACATCCACTCACATACCTTCATGTAACAACTTATACATTCGTAAAACATTCATTGAAAGCAGCTCTGCAGTTTTATAGAAAACAACATGCCAGGGATGCAAGAATCTTGCCAGTTCTGTGAAAAATGACACCAATTAAAGCTTAAATTGCTTGTTTTCTCATAAGGTACATATTTTCATAACTTTGAAATCAAATAATTGCTGCTTTTATATTAAATACAATAAAACAAAAAGGATGCTAGTTTAGAGGAACTGCTACAAGCATTTTAATATAATTTTCCCACCATTTAAAGTCACAAAATATGGAAAACAAGTCAAGTATGCAAAGTTCCAAGGAGATAGAGAAACTCCTTCAGATTATTACATCATTTGTCTTTTGTGTCAGGAAATGTGTATGTGATTTCATTGTTTGATTAAATGCCAGAAAAGGGCATATTGCTAACTGATCTAACTGATTACAGATTTTATTCATCTGAAAAAGTATTTGTTCCTACTTTGACATTAGAAGGCAATATTTTTTTAATGGTCCAAACAAGCATTTTCAAAAAAATATAATCCTAACTTCCCAGGCTTGTTTTTTATTTTGCATTAACAATGCACTGTACTAAAATTTCCCATACTGAAACACAGTCCCTAGTGGTTTTCAAGCTATAAACTGAGTAAACAGTCCCTTTCTTATTGAGCGTCTTTGTGAATGCATGTTGTTTCTGGAATACATCATATTCATTTGCAGAAACCTTGTGTATGGATCCTTAACACTTTTTTTTTTCCCCCTCTTTTTTCTGAGGTACCTAAAATAATAGCTTTTTAGACAGTGTTACAGTCATATAACTTGTTGGGAAAAGCACACTATGGCTTGCAGTCTGAGTTAAACATGTGTCGTGGGTAAGTTTCATTTAAAATACCTATCTCTACTAATTATTCAATATTCTAATGCTATGCTGCTATACTGTCTCTGAATTATGTGAGCATGTTTTTGGCAATACTGCACTGACTAGAATATAAGAAAATCAACTAAAAATATTTCCATACTGAATTCCCTTTTTTTGTGTGTGTATATAAAGGTGGCATTTGTGACATTTTTTGGACTCTTGCCATATCAGGGTTGACAAACTTAGCTTTGCACGCTGAAGAATCTTTTATAAAAATACATAAATAATTCGAGGAGAAACACAAAGCTTCATCTGGGGACTTCAAGGTCATTTACCATTGGCCTGGCCTCCATTAACCTCCACAGGAAATCTTTCAGGATCCTTATTTTATCCTGAGTGGGTGTTCCCAAACTATCAGTCTCCCTTCCCTTCCCCCCACTCCCCCCCCCCCACCTTTTTCTTTTTCTTCACCAAAATAGAGAGGCAGTAGACACATTTTCCTTTAAAAGACATGAATTTCATCCGATGGAATATTTAAAAAATATTTAAAAGTCATGGAGAAATTTGCAAAGATAAGGGTGATATTTTAAATTGTTCTGTTAACAGAACACTGCCTAAGTTTGGAAGAAGGAAAAAGAAGATTTGAAAACTTAGAAAGTGATTAATAGTAAGATATTAAAAGACAGCTAAGCGTTCTCAGTCACTAGGGAAAATAAACTGATATGGTATAATGAGATCCCTACAGTCTTGTGATCAATCCAAAGTAACAAGAACGTAATACCAATGGGTTAACTAATTATATTTAAAAAGTCTCTCAGTAGTTTGAATCATGACCAGTGTGAATACTGAAGATAACATGATCTATTATTAACCCATTAGTACTACATTTTTGGTGTGCTTTAGCAATGAAGAGCTCTATTTGGAGTAAACTGTATGAAATCTGTGTTTTTTTAATAAAGTGGGTAAATTTTTTGTTGGGGAGGGAGAATGTATTTTATTTATGGTGTCATTTTAAACTCAAGTTACAACGTCTTAGATTTAAGAGACAGGCCAGTAACGCAGGCAAGGGTGTCTCCTGCAAGGAGACAGAGATTAATGCCATGTGTACTGATGATTCTCCACCACAACTTAGGACTCTGGTGGCGCCATGACGCCCATTTTTTATGGTGGTTTGCCAAGAGAAAATTACTTAAACCAATTGTGAATGCATTCCTGTTATACTTTTACACAACCACATTTATGTACATAAATAATATAATGAGTATTTTTTAAAATGATCCCTCATTCTGGATTCACCTACTTTGCATAAAATGTCAAGCGCAGGAAGGAGAGAAGTGTTTTTTTTTTTTTTTTTTTGTGTTGGAGTTTTTTGTTGTTTTTTCTTGGGAGGGGGTTGTTTTGTTTTTTTTCAGGGTTTGGTTGGGTTTTTTTTAGAAAGAGAGGTTTTCACATGGGAATGCATTCCCCCCCCCACCTCCTCTTTCTATGACAACTGACCACAATTGAAGTAAACTCTTGTTAAAGTACTGTAATGTGAGAATTTTCTTCAGCTGGAGGGTGTTTTATTCCCTAAATTGAAAGCTGTTCTACTATACTGCATAAAAGGTGGACTTGATTATTAGGTTAGATATCTTTGTCAGGTAAAAACTGGTAGAGGGAGAGCTTGAAGGCTCTCAAAATCACAATAACCTATTAAGACTTCACAGGTCTAAGGCTAAGAATGGCTGAAATGTTCTGAGCTGAGCAGGCAATGTCTTTGTATTAAGCAGAGTTTCCATCAGGCAAGAAGAGTATTTTAAAATGTTTTGCCTAACTTTACAACTGCTTTTATCAATCTGTGTATGAGTGTAGGTATTTATGCAACATTCATCTTTTTGGTTTCAAAATTTTTCAGCGGAGACACTTTTTTTTTAATCTATGAAGAAGGGCTTCGTGAAGTTGTAGGGTGTTGTTTTTGTGAGGCTGCTGTAGGTCAATATAGCAAGATTTGTGTCTTTTAGAAATGCTAGTATTCTAATAATTGCTATATTTTTAGGAGATAATGTCTTTTTGCTATCTAAGCCACTTAGTCTATCTGCATGAGTTTGATTCTTGGTCATGTTATTATTTGAAGGCAATTCTCAAGTGTAAGTGTGCTCATGCTGGGTGATGGAGCCCACCGAGCTGGTCTGCTCCTCTGAAGGTCTCTAAAACTTGAAATGAAGTATTTAGCTTTATATTTAATGGAAAGAGGATGTAAGGGTGATGGTCCTGGGAGCCACTCCTGCTTCTGGTTTTCTGTACTCCAAAAGATTTGTGTTTCTTTCTTATTTAGTTGTTTTTTACTGCAACTATGAGAACCATGGTAATCACGCCTGAAGATTTTGACTGGCATAGACATATGTTTAAATATCAATCTGGCTGGAGTGGATAGAGATATTGCTGTAGCTGGGATGGAATAATACGCATATGTATATGAGGGCTTTGTCCAAAGCCAAAAAGAACATTGCCCCTTAGTCCCGAGGCATGGACAGTTCTTCCTGATCTGACATGTGGAGTGGAGGGATTTAATAAAAAATCTTTAGTGAGAGTTATAGTTTTTGCAAACAGTTATGTCAATGAGTTTCTGAAGAGGTTATTGGATACTGTCTTGCAGCTATTGCGACAAATAGTTTTCATGAAACTTGTAAAAAGAAGCTGATCTAACCATATTGCTATTTTTATAGTATTCATGGTAAAGAGATGTTTAGGAAGCAGGCCTCTCCATGCAAAACAGGTGGTCTCCAGTATAGTTTTATGTGTTATTTAACATAATATTTTGGTTTGGAAATTAGAGATTGAGATGAAATTATTACCTATAGTATTTCAAAAGTAATTTCCTCTTCATGTGCAATTAAGATCAATGTTTACATATAAATTCAATGTCATAATAACATAACTTTTTACTGCTACAAGTGGTTCCTGCAGTTTATATATCCAGTTGTATCAATACTGGCTGTTATACTGGTGCAAATTACATGGGGTGGTCTCAGCAACACACTTTCTCTGGAAGTTGGAGAAATCTGGCAAAAGTGAAAGAGAATGGCTAGAAGATTAAACAGTTTGGCAACCAAGGCAGAAGAGGAGGTCTGCTGGCAACTGAAGGGGATTTATTTGCATTGGAAATAAAGAGGGTCTAGCAGTATGGAAGGGCAGAGAAAAGGCTTTGGAAAAGAGATGGAAGGGCTAAGTACACAGGACAGAAAGGTCAACAGGAAGATTGGCAGGAGAGCAAAAGAGTTTGCCTCCAGAGAGAAGCAGAAAGGGATGACTTCTTAAAATAGAAAGTCCAAGGAGTATCATCAAAGGATTCAGCTGTGGGAAACCTGTCTAGCTAAAGAGGCAGCAAGCCTAAGATGTTTATTATTTTTAATTTTTTGGAATGCTGCAAGACTCAAATCAGTCAATTTAATTGGAAAAAAAACCCTAACAACAACAAAAAAAACCCAAAACTGAAACAAAACCAAACAAAAACCAAACCACAAACCAAACAAAAAGCCACCAAACCATGTTTAGCTTCAGACTAACAAATTTGCCTTTCAAATTTTCTTCAGAAAATTCTGGTGCAGTTCAGAAGGTCCCAAACTGGAACCTAGGGTCTTATCATTTCTGGGTCATAAACTGTCCAGCTGTAAGAGACGCAGATGAAAATGGAAGTACTGGGGTACTTTGCAGGCATATGGAGCCTTGTAATAAGGAAAAGCTACACTTTGAATTACAAAATATTAAGTTTTAGCCCAATCTACATCACTGGGTGAAATTTTCAGACTTATTCAAAACTCAAGATCTCTTACAGTCACCTATCATATCAGTATTTATGTTAGCTTCCAAAGTCAGGATTTGCTGTTAAAATTTACACCAACAAGTAATGTTTGTTACTTTTTATGAGTGCATGAGATAATACAGCATATATCAACTACTGTTTTTGGAGAAATGTTGACTTGTGGCATAATTATGCTTGACAGCTTGATTATTAACTTTTTTGTTACTTCTATAGAATTGGATTCTGTCAGGTTTGACTTTCAGTTTTTGACTGTCAAGTGTACAGAGAGGACACAAGTATGATAAAGTAAAGGCTGGGTGTTTATGGGAGTTACTCCCCCTGCCACTGTGAAACGTTGTACCGTGGGTCTGTCTCTCGGCAAGAGGGAACTAAAAACCATGTAGCTAATGCACAAAATATTTGTTTTATACCTGTCATAGTACCACTGTAGTCCCATAAAAATTTGATACTACATTTTTTGTCTATTGTACATTTTTAATAAATAATTTTACCAAAATACATATTTAAGTCTTGAGCTCTGTATTGAGAGGTTTGACATTTCAACACTGGTACTCAAGCAGGAAAATAAATTCAAAATGTCCTTTAAGGGAACTTCTATTTACTGATGATTCCTTGCTATTCCAAAGTAAGTCCTGGGTGCTGGGCTGACAGTGATCAGTATTTCAGAGGAAGACAGAAGCCAAATACTTTGATGAATCTAACTTTACAGAGCAAATGTTAATACTAGAGACTGGCATGTGTTTGCGTTTCTAACAGCTAGATATGAATTCTGTTGTAGAAAAATAATTCTACCTAGATTGTTTCCAGTGTCATCAAAGCCCACATTTGCTTAATTTATCTAGGATTTCTAGTTAACCATGAAGTTTTTCATGCCTGTCAGCCACCTCTGTGCCCACTGGAAGTGATGCCCTGTAGCTAAAACATCCATGGCATGAAGAGTTACCTGAATGTGCCCTGCAAAGAGAGCCAGTTACCTTGCTACACCAACATAGATTTTCATCAAGAAACTGTGACGTTTAACATGAGTGTATTTAGCACAGATGACAAATGTAAGCATTCATTATTTCTCCTGCAAGGAGCCGGGCTTTCAGAGAGGGCTCTAGGAAAGCAGTGGGAATCGAACAATACTGTCATATTCAGCTGATACAGCTGTTTATTGTACTGCCTCTCCTGTGTGCTTGAACCATTGCCATATATGATTTAAGTGTGTTTGGTGGGTGCAAGAGTCATGCTGGGCAGTCTCTGCTGGAACCAGTGATTGAAGAGGGCATCAGTCTTATTTTCTAGTTAGCAAACTCATGCAAGGCAAAAAATAAGGAAATTAAAAGCTAACACTTAAAATGGGCAGCCTGACACATAATGGAGATGGGGCATTGAGCCTCGGTATGTCAGGAACATAATTTTAACACAACAAGACACATGTAACCAGGCATGACACATTGGATTGCTGACATGCTAACCAATACATCTGAAACAAATGCTGTTTGCTGAAAATCATATAGATTCCCCTTGCCCTGAAAGAATTTCAGTTTACAAGAATTCATGATTAACAGGATTTTTAGAATATTTACAACTTTCTGAAGAGTGAGCTTTTTTTAAGAACAAAAAAAGTTAAATGGAACACACACATTGCCTTTGAAATGTAGCCATAATAAGGTCATATATTTAGGTGTTACATATTAAAATATCGATTTTTAAAAAACATAAAATCCTTGCTTACAATAAATACAATGCAAGTCTTAACCTTTATTATAAAAATATTTCAGTGTGCCACAGTAAAGGGTCATTAACATTGCTAAACTGGAGAATTTGATCATTAGAGGAAGATACTGCATTTTGTTTTTAATAAGGCAGTGATTTATACAGAAACTTATTAAGAAGCAAGATGTGGTTCATTTCTGCTCTCTGACACGCTTAAAAGATGTTGAAAATTAAGAAATTGATCCTGTAGATCACTGAATTGATATGAAGAAATGTCGATAAACAAAGTGAAACAAAGTGCTCGCTCCGACACTGGCCTTTACCTTGCACATAAATAAATATGCAGCACATGATGGTGGAGCATTTCTGATCCAGCCATTTCAATTTCGTATACAGGATGGGAGGCCAAGAATATTATTTTTTCTTTTTTTTCTTTTTTTTTTAATTCATTCTTGACAAAAATGGTTGAGCATTTTTCTGTGAAGTGGAGAAAACCTTATCTGAAGGTGAGGTCCCACACTGGGATATTTTTCTGTGCGGTGTCTGTAAGCGGCTGCCTTTGCGTCATCTTGTACTTATGTGCACAGTCAGGTTGCCTGTGTGTAGCCAGCCTGTGCAGGGATATCTGGACAACTGTGAACACATGGTAAAGCAAAGGGGAGAGGGCCCGCAGATACAAAGCCTATCTACAGCAAAGAAATGGTGTCTATCGGCCACTGGCTCTTTAGTTCCTCATAGTGAGGGCTGGAGTTTATGATTCTCTTCGGTGGAGAAAGTATTGGAAATTCAACCATACAGTTACAAAATGAGTTCATGTGAATTACTTTATCTGCCCTAATAACTTAATTAATTTAAATAACCCAAGGTGCACTGTGTCTCTTTTAATGAAGTAGTTCAAGTAGAAAGTGTGTGCTGGGGTAGTCTTGACTCCCATCAGCATCTCCAGGGCTTGCAGAGCCATTCCCTAAGACAGTGACAAGAGATACGGTGTCCCTGCAAGCATGACACAGATCACTTGCATGGGATGTAGGTGTGCCTGCATGGCTGGGACTTCCTGACATGCACACTGCTGAGGTCTTTGGGTTGAAGGACCAACTTGCTTGGGGTGGCAGTAGCAGAGCCAAGGGCCCCAGTGGAAGAGAGAGGTGTGCCACATGGTAATTAAAGTTACTGCTGGAAAGGGAGAGGAGTTCCCAGGGAGAAAAACTTGCCTCCATGTAAGTCCCTTTATGTGTGCAATTCTGTGCACAGTGTGAAGAATATGCATTGTTGTATGTTACCCAAGAAAATTTCAGGAAGGGGTGGGGAGAAATTTCCTTTGCCAGAATAATCCTGTAACACATGCAGTACTTCTTAATGTGGGTGAATTTGGGATTCTTTTTTTTTTTTTAGGTACTGAATGTTTTTCATTATTTTAATTGGGAAAGGCCTGATAAAAGACAATATACATTCCCTTGTCAAAGAACATGTTAAAGCTTTTTTATGCATATGTGAAACCTAGTTATATGTCACTTTATATGATTTTCTTTTTTAAATTTTATTAGCTGGATTTTAGTGCTCTTTAAAGTAAAAGTGATAACAACCAGGTGCATTATAGGACAGATGACACAACCCTGCCGACACACCTATGTGACTAATTCCCACATTTCCAGTCTCTGCCATTAGTGCAGGATCAGGCCGCTGCTTTGTGCTGTCGATATGTTGAAGGCTTTCCAACAGACACCACCCACCTGATTTTGAGATCTTAAGCTTTGTTTCATTCCTCTAAAGTGAAATGATGATTAAAAACAAACCCAAAACATTTCTCCTCGCAGATTTTACATTTTTGTTCACATGATTTTTCTCTAATACTCTTTAGTTTTGATGAGAATTAAAATTAAAAAGTAAACCAACGAAACCCTGCTCTTCACCTGCTTTCTGACTCAGTGTATTGAAACCTTATCATGGCTGTTCAAATAACATCTGGAGGGAATGACAGTTTGTCTCTTAAACAATCAACAATATACTTATTTATGAGGATAATGAGAGGCATAAAGTACATCCCATGCAGCCACTGCTGCTTGTACCTGCACAAGTCAGTTAATGTTTAAAGATTTTTAAATTTTCTATGACTAGTTTCGGGGGTTTTGTTGTGTTTTTTTTTAACACCCCAACATAGTGAAGCAAAGTCTTTTGCAACCTGAGTTTAAAAAAAACAAAAGCTTTATATTCTTCAAGCCTTTGATCCCATCTCTTAGTCGTGGGAAAAAGAAGTCATCTTCCATGAACTGTGAGTAGGAAGCTGTGAGGGAATCGGCAGATGAGTATGAATGTTAGGCCTTGTTTATCCTGGGGATTAAGTCATTTGTGGTCAGTAACCAGTGCAGCTGGGCTGCTGCAGGCTCCCGGTTCACATCAGATGACATCGCTGGAGTGAAAACCGTAGACATGCTCGGCTGTTGGAATGGGTAATTTTTTTCCCTGGCCGTGTGCATGGAGACATTTCTCTCCCTGCTGGATCTGGACCAGAAACAAACTTATTACCTTGGGCTTCAAGTTTTCCAACATATCAGGTTGGAGCAGCAGCAACCCCCCCCCCCCCCCAACACACACACCTTGGGCCAATGGAAAACTTTGGAGAAAAAGGGTTCTGAAGACATTGATCAAAACCATAATTTTATGGGTGTAGCGATAAACAGCCAAGCCTGAGCTGCAGAAAAGAGCTGCTCAGTGTGGCTGCTACTTGGTGTTTCTCAAGGTCTTGAAGAAGACAGCAATCAGAAAGTAGGGAAGTGAAGGGGGAAAGAATACCTAAATTGCTGCAATGATCTGTGTGAACACTTTAAACATCTGTCTGCATTTGGAAATATCCTGGGTTGTGCTCTGAAAGTATTAAGGCCTTTTTCAAAGGTGATTTTATTGTCAACTATTATCACAGCAGCTTTACTTTTTTCTATGAGGCACATGGTTAACATCTTTCTGTGCTTCTAAATATAAACTTGCTTCCCGGTAGTATTATCCAGGTCTCATTCCTTCTGTATTTCTTTCCTTTTTTCTGCTCCTCTCCTCTCCCTCTTTCTCCTTTTGTCACTGTCTGAGTTCAGTTGATGAGGCTTTGAGTTACAACTGGATGCTGCAAGGATGGATTCCTTTCATGATCTGTGCAGAGTTATACCAAAACTTTCTGTGAAGTTTTACTTTCGTGGAGTGTTATATAGCGACTTTTTATGTGTCTAAGAAATGGAAACATTTTGTCTCATATAAAAAAAAAAAAAGAAGACATATTTTTATACTGTGCTCCATTCACAGACCACATCAGAGGTATTCTAAGAATAGAATAGATCAAATATATTTTATGGAAATATAATGAGAAAAGGATGTGTTCCCAAAACTCACTCTGAACAAAGGAATGCAACATAGTCAGGAATACTTTAATGCGCCTAACAATTTTCTCATGTGAAAGGCTGAAGGAACAGTCTTGGTTTGAAGAAATCTTCCAATTCTCCCCAGGCACCCTGAACTTGAAATCGGAACTAGGAAAGCTATATATTACAAAAAAAAAAAAAAAAAAAGTATGGAAAAAGTGACTGAGGGCATTAACCATAAAAGGCGTTTTGAAAAGAAAAATAACATCAATATGAAACATTTTGTCATGTTTCATTTCATTGATCATATATTTATTTTATGTGCTCTGGAGCGCTGAAGCTTAGATGTAACTACATTTCAGAAGCCTCATATTAGACCTGTCATTCTCTTTGTGGTGAAAACTAAATAGTGAGAAAAAAATAAAATAGATTGCAATTATTAAATTTGGGATGGATTCCATTGGATTGTGCTTAGAAACTTTAAAATTGAACTTAGAAAATGAGACATAACATTAACAAATATTAAAGAAGCTGCCTGTGTGACAGATAGAGAAGTAGGAGGTACACCTACAATGTAAAATAATGCATCTTTTCCAAAGTAATGCAATATGTTCACCTTAAATAGGCTTGTAATTAAAACTGCCAGTGTTCATTAGATCAACCATGTAGGAAAGATGCATTTGTATTAGTTCTAATTAAATCTATTTTAAACAAGTTGAAGATACAGATTTTTTTTTTTTTTTTTTCCACTTCCCAATACAATGGTATGTATTTCATCTGTTGTACATAGGGTAGTGCAGATCTTTGTTTAAAAGGCTCAGACCTTTCTGTGGCTGGTCTCTGATCCCAGGTTACCTCTGCTCAGGTCTGTGCTTCTTTCCTAGGCAAAGCCTGCAGTGATTTAAAATAGGGTTGTTACAGGAACACAATGGATGGGATCAGATCACTGTCAGCATAATCAGAATTATTTTTAGCATTGGTGAGAAAAATGAAAGCATTTATCATAACTCAAGCTCTTTAGTTACTGGTCTTCCTGTGTTTTCCAATAAATATGGTTGGCTTAGAATTTAGCAGCGGAGAGAAGTAGGGTAGGGAAAGGCATGAGCTCGGAGATCTGTGGCAGCGCCTGGCTCACTCTCACAATTTTGTCCAGTATTGGGCAGCAGTTCTCACACTTGCTATCTTTGAAGATTGTTGGTATAAAGCCCAACAAGATACTTTGTTTTCAAAACTTCCTGTTGGAGCCTGACACGGCTACAGCTGAAAGTTACACTCTCCTTGAATTGAATGGAATAAGGATTTGGCCCTAAGTGGGCAATCTTCAAATGCTAATGAAGTCCCACCATAGTGGTAATTTGTACAATGGTATTTTATGCAGTTCAGGTCTCTGAACAGTCTTAAATGGTGCAACTTTAGGGGAAGAGTGTCCACCCTCTCAGTGCAGAGCAGATTGTAGGTGCAAAGAGAAAAGGAACTGGCTAGAGAATTTTACCTCCTCTCTACTGCTGAACTGTGCTGTTGGGTTTTTCCTTCTTGTGGCTCTGATGGCTTTGGGTAGACACATACCAAGACCATTTTCTTCAAGGCAGGATGTGTTTGGAAGCACAAAGTTTCATCACTGGGGGTTCCCCAAGATGGGGTGATGGCCAGAGATGCTGATACACCTCAGGGCACAGTGTAGGTCTGCTGCTTCCCACCTCTCTCCTTGAGTCCAGTAGCCAAGCAGCTCAGGATTGATGCTCATGGCTCTGTGTATGTCAACTTTCTTTTTCAGACAACCTGAATGCACTGGAAGCCTCCAGGAACTGAGAGCACTGTGTTTAGGCTTGTAACACAACTGGAAAAAATAAGTTTCACTACATTTTCTTATTGATTTTCTTTCTTCTAGTGCAACGTTTTCAATTTAAATTTCAGCAGACTGAGGCACAGAATGGGAAGAAATGTTCCGAACTGTACAACTGGGAAAAGAGCCTGATTTTCTGATTCTGCTTCCATGCTCTCCAATTAAATTTTGTCACTGTCTTGCGATTTCATGTCCAGTGCAGTATTGCTTCCACAGAAATGCTAATTATGGAATAAGATAAATATGAAAATGCCTATATTTAATTAATGTTATATAGTATATCCAGGAAGAATATTTTTTCCTTCTTAAAATTGTATTAATTAACATGAAAGAAAATCTTCTGCTGATTTTTTATTGTTGCAAGATAGAAAAAAAAGTCATGCTAAGATTGGACTATATTTAACTTCCATCTATCTATGGTAGAAAAATTGAAAATTATTTTATTAAAATTTATTGCTCCTTTTTATCTCATAAGGTTTTCCTTAAAGTGCCATTGAATAGTGATATAATTTTTAGAATATTAGTTAACAGATGACAAATACTTAATTTTTGCTGTCTGGTTTTGTGTCTTTTCCTTTTTATATTTCTTGGCTGAGGACGAAATCTTCCACCTTCCAGAAACCTGATATTTTGGACCAGATCCCTCTCTGAACAGGTTGTATCCTGCCCTTTTCAAAATCAAGCTATCAGAAGATGCCCTTCAGCAGAAGTGTTAAGAGGACTTGGTGAGCTTAACATGTTTCGCCTGCTTAATTTAATTTGAAAAAATTCAACCAGAAAATGAAGTTATTAACAGGTTGGTACATTGAGAGATAAGATGATGTCACAGAAAAGCAGTCAAGTGGGTTGCTTGTCAAAATATAAAGTATGTATCTGTCAGAATCAAATGATAGATAAGCTGTGGCTAGGTGTAGGATGCAGTGAAAATAGTGTGCTAAAAATTGAAACCAAATCCCACCAGTCTGGAGCACAGGCTTTTAGTAACTATTGTGGTGATCAGCAATATAACAGTTCTGGGGACATGAACTTCACTGCTTAAACACAGTACATATCCTTTCTTGGCACCAGTAGCTAGAAGGACGCACATGAGCACTGGACCTGAAACAGGGGAGACCTCGAAAACGTGGCTATGGCTATTTCTACAGATGACTTCAAAATTGGGACACCACATTAGCTCAGGTATGCCAAAATGAGGATTAATAAATCTTTCCCTGGGTAACTTGGGAATGTTTAAGGCCTTAAAAATGTGAAAATACAGTGTGTCTAGCCAACCTGATGAGTCTGTTTGTATTAGAGGGATTCAGATCAAAGAGAGAATTCTCCAGTGTATTCTCCAGGAGCACATACATGTCATGTCAGCCACAAGCGTCCTCCTGCCTTCTGGGTTGCCATAGGAGTTTGAAGTTAATAAACTTGGGAATTTTAAATGCCATTTGAAGTCTCATATGAGTAAAACAGAATAGGCTACTTAGCAAGGAATGCAGTCAAAATTTCAAATACAGTGATTGAAAAATGAAAAAAAATACTATTATAATAAATGTTGGTATTGTGCTATCAGTGAATTTGGGGAAATGATCCCACTTATGTGGAACTTCATTCACTGCAAGTTGCAAAATAGAGCTTTAAGACTGTAAACTCTTGGGGACACCTATGAAATCTCTCTCTTTGCTTAGGATCTTCATGATGCAGGGTTTAACTGTGGCTGGGAACTCTCAGGGATAGTAGAATACAAATAATAGAAGCCCTAAATAAAATGTTGCTCTTATATTTAAAGGTCAGAACAGACTACTCTGACCTCTTGATCTATAGGCCACAGGGCTTTGTTCCACCCTGATATTTCTAATTTATGCTTCATCTTAGGCAGTTCTTAAGCCTCAGCTCAAGAAATATTCCTCTTCAGGAGAGAATAAATTTTAATATGTTGTTCTGATGTTAATTTTTTTCAGTGTTTAAAATATTTTCATCAAAAGTTCTTTAGCCTTAACTTGTAACCTTTGGATTTTGATTCTTCACTTGAATAAATTTACAGCAAAAGCCTTTTTTTTTTTTTAAGTCAAATTTTCTTTTCCCCCATACATCTTATTGTGTGAATGCCAGAATTGAATGCTGCTTTTTTTATTATTATTATTATTTTTGTTGTTGTTGTTGTATTGACTTCCTCGGTGCTGCACACACAGGACGCAGCAACTCTCTGCTGCTACTTGTTATCCTCCATTTTATGTACTCAAGGATCCCATTCATCCTTTGGGACTTCATGCTGTTGGGATTATATGTATTATGCTTACTCTGCAGCATGCTAATTATTTATTCAGCAATAATTGTAACAGTGATATGGAATGGTCTATATTGCTGCCATACTATGTTTATAACATGATAGATATATATCAACTTTTAAAGTTGAAAATATTATCCTTTTTTTTTCATTAAAATCTGAAAATATATTGGAAATCTACCAGCATTAGGAGCTTTGTTTCAGACTTGTGTTATGCCAGTGACCTAGTAATTGGAAGAAGAAAGAAAAAGAAAATTTGGGAGACTATTAGTCTAGATGGTATACTTTTCTTCCTAAAATGAAAATAATAAAAAAAATGCAATGACACATTTGGGCTGAAAAACTGTTTGCTGCACATGTTTTATATATATGGTTTTATTACACACACCATGTGTCTTAATTAGGTAATTTATATTGCGTTATCCAAAGAAGATGTTCAACTGGGTACACAGTAAGTGTTTCAAGAAAACGTTAATCCAGTATTTACAGAGATCAGTGCATGGATACAGAACAACAACAACTACAAATATATATGTGCTGGTACAGTTATGTATTGAGAGTCAGTGTTGTTATGTATATAAATACAGGTATTTATATATTCAGGTATTTATATATTCATATATATAATTCAGGAGTCTTCAAAAAGGTAGGGATGAATTGTATTTTTAGTAGGACTTTTTATTTTTAATTCTCTTTCTGGAACTAAATATATTAACTTTACCCACTAGGCACCTTTCAAGGGAAAAGCAAAAATTTATTGATAAATAAAAATAATCCCAATGAGGAAAGTTCAGTCATTTTGTTACCTCAAGCAGTTTGTCTCTTTTTAAGCTGTGATGTTTCAGAGGCATAACAGTGATTTGAGCTTGAGATCTCCTGATTTCTTTTCCACCTTTCCACAAAACATTGATATTTCCTAAACGCGACTCTTGTTTCCTTGTACTAACCTGATACTGTTCATCCAGAAACTGAATCTAGTTATCGATGGTTATACTAATTGAAATTTCTTAGTTTCTCTTCCCTTTTTTCATTAAGCTGGATTTGAGTTTCACATACCCTTGCAATTACTTTGAAATTCCAAGTCTCCTTGCAACTACTTTGAGAAATCTGAAAACTAAATGATTCCCAAGTTTAAAATATGATGTTCCCTAGTTGAAAGGCAAAAAGAAATATTGTTATATTTCTATTCTGATTAAATTCATTATGTACAATATAATTTGTGCCTCCATAACAATCTACTCTTCTTCAATTAGGGATTAAGCCAGATACAGTATTTCCTCCAGATCTCTGTAGTAACTCTTTTTTTTTTTCCCAGTGTGAGTACAGAAAGAATTTGAAGTGAAGTGACTGGCAGTAAAATACAAGTTTACAGAGTTTTTTCTTCTGTTTATTGTAAATCAACTACAGAACAGCAACCCATGGCATTAGTCCAGGAAACTGAGATTAAGCAGTTAGAAAGTGGGAAGAAGAACAGAAAATTGTGTTTATGAATCTCAAAGAACACCTTCATTTGCTATGCAGTGAGGACCTGCTTCAGCTGTCTTTTAAATCCATGGGAAAACTCCCATTAGCTTCCAGCAGGAGTTGACTTAGACCCTGATTTCTCGAATTTGTGCCAGTTTGGGGTGGGATACAGAAAGATGCAGTGCATGCAGGGAACTGTAATTAATGGGATCGGTCCCAAGTCCCCAGATGCAGTAGAAAATGAAGGTGAAGAAGTGAAGTTATTTATCACACCACATCAGACAGATTTCCTTATTCACAGTGACCCAAGGACATATTGGTGCCCAGGTTGTCTATATGCTATGAGCCCTAGCTGCTGTCCACAGCTTTCTTCGTGTGAGCAATATTTGAAGCATAGCCTAGGAGAAATCTGTTGTATTTTTCTCTCCTCTTTTCTGTATTCATAAGCCTACAATATTGTAAGTTTGTACTGTGGGTGGACAAGCAACATCCACTCATATCAAAGAAGATACAAGTACAGATAAATATAACTTTATACATTCTTTTTTATATAACTTATGCAAATGTATGTGCAACTTAGTCACAGTCTCCAGGCTGGCCGCAAATTGCTGATGTGGCCATTGTTGTGTAACTTCGTTTGTACATTTGTGTTGCTGGATGATCTTGTGGCTTTAAGCAGAGCTTTATGTATGTATGTTTGCTCTGTGCCTGATAGAACAAGGTGTGGCTGGAAGGAAATGGCAGAATGGGACATAAAAAGGGGCACAGTCCCAGCATTTGTTCATCTCTACTGCCAAGGTAAGGTTTAGACAAATTGCATGTGGAGGCTCCTTGTGTGTTTTAATCTTGAGGGCATTAGCAAGACATGTTGAAGCCTGAAAACTGAGGAATGAATCATGAGAGGTTGCAGTGTGACCCTCACTGTCATCCATCTCAATTCCCAACCTGCTTCCTTTAATAGTGGGTTTGTTGGTCCCCACCTTTTAAATGAGGAAAAAAAGAATATTTCTGCCCATCATAGCACTGGTTGCTCCAGGAATGTCTTGTTTCACCTAGCACTTGCTGTTGAATACTATCTGATCATCTTAAAAAGCAAATCAAAATATATGGACACAGCATGTTTTTGTTCTTGTTTTATGTGAATTTATCTGTTCTCCAAAGACTAAACAAAACCAAAAGGCCAATTTTGATATGCTGGGTTCAATTGTCCAAATCAGTATTCTTAATATTCACCCTTATTTTAAACACCCATTAATAACTTGGTCCCTACTGCTTAGATTATAGGTTTTAGTGTATGAATTTTAATAATTTTAATTAATGGTGTTATCTCTAATATTACTTTGTACTTGTGCTCAATCTTTCATCATGAGATCTCAAACAACTCTATTAAACCACACCAAATCTTTGTAAAGTATATGAATTTTTTGCCTATTGAATTGATGTATCAGATAAGTGTAATAAGGAGAATCAACAGTTTTTCCAAAGTTCATTTCAAAGCTTTGCATTGATTCTTTACAATATTTAAACACTGGGAAAATTAGCCTCCACTTCTAGCCACTAAATTATGGATCTTTTTATTCCCCATTCTAAATTTCAAGTAATCTTTGAAAAATTTGTATTCAGGAATGTTCAAATATGAATAGTGATAATTATATCAATAGTATTAATATGCACTATTAAAAGACACAAATCTACATTTGTAAAGCTTTCATGTGCTTACAAAACTGAACTTTTAAATAAAAATATGTTTTTAAATCATGTATGTATTACAAGAGTCTGTTAAAACTAGTCTCACAAAATTTATGTATCCTTAGAGCAGTGATTCATGTTCCTGCTGTGGTGCCCTGGAAGCATATCTGATGGAACAGAACTGCTCAACATCTTTTACTGTGTTTTGTCTTCTTGAATTCTCTTGTGGGTTGGTTTGAGGGGTGTTTTTTTTGTTTTTATTTTTTTTTGTTTGTTTGTGTTTTTGTTTTGTTTTTAATCTTTGTTTCCTGTGTATATATTATTATGTGCCTTTTATGGCAGTGAAATTGTGAACTGTGAGGATTACCGCCTGGAGAATCTGTGTGCTAAATCCATACTAGATCATCATGGTGGACTTCTCTTTCTGATAAGTTTGTCTTTCAAGTCCAGACACACCAAATAATGTAGACCCCATAGCACTTTTCCTGAGGGGGAAAAGACTAGCATAGGTTTTCTCCTCCTTTCCTGCTGCTGTACAGCAAGATGAGAGCTGGTTGTTCCCTACATGGATTTCCTGCTTCTGACGGATTTTCGTATTTGTCTTGTTAGTTCCAACTAGAACATGATTACTCTTTCTTTTTCCACTTGAACATTTTAAGACTCTTACTTAACTAGTTTAAAAATAAAATTGTGACCTTTAGTTGACATTATAAGCTTGCATTTTGAAGGCCGTGCTTATATTTTGAGGTTGATGGCTAGGAAAAGGAAGACTAAGTGAACTGACTGTAATTCTGAATGCTTATCTTCTTTTACTGCTGTTTTTTTGCTATTGGGAATTATAGTCTAAAGGTGCAGGCTTGGGAGTTGCTCTCTGAGCATGTTGCTGAAGGCAGAATGTCACCAGCAGAGAAGCATAAATGTTTTGAAAAGCAGTATCAGTCTTCTTGTCTCACTCTAACCACCAACAACTGGAGAACAGGCAGCAGAAAGGCAAGAGGATCATGTCTCATGGACGCATGAGCATAAGCTTGAAGCTTAGCAAACCTTCCAGGGAAAGGTACAGGTTTTTGTTGCCTTTGCTTGAATTTCTGTAATTACATAGAATTGAAGTTCTTAAAAAAGCTAGCACAAATCTTTGTAAAATATATGAATTTTAATCTATTGAGTTTATGTATTGGACAAACATAGTAATGTTTAGTTGGTTTGCTTTTTGCTTGTTTATTTATAGCTATTTTTATCAAATTGTTGAACAATGCAGCTAAGCAGCAACAGAAGAGGACCTGACAGGGGCAGGATAGGAAAAGTAGGGGGAAGAGAAATGGATGTTTATAGGCAGTCACAGAGATTTCAGACTTTCCTGCTATGACTTCAGACCCCAAGATAACTGGATTCTTCCTTATTCAACAGAAGTGCCAGGCAGGGCAGCAGTGTTGTGGGAACATGTCCTGTTGCAATTTATGATTCTAAATGGTGGTGGGACAGTGCCCATATCTATATGATCTCATATGGTATGTGGTTGGGAAGTGGAAATGTTTGACCTCCTTCAGAAGACAAGAGGTGTCCCACAGCCACCTTTATTTCACCCACTCTTGCATCTGCTGAAGCATCTGGTGGTGGATAGTGCTGGAGACATCACAGAAGACATATTAGAGAACCAGCCTGGCTCAGGATAAGAGTTTCTTTGTTTTTCCATGCTGCATACTATTGGGGGATCTGGAAGTCTTTCATGCCCTAACTTTTAGGAAGTTGAAATGCTCAGAGCAAGGTTGTCATTGAGTAAGCAGCATTTCCTGCTTAAACTTTGGGAGGCACGTTTTTAATTTGCTTGTATTCTTATAACAGTGATGAAAAATTGGGTCTTTTGAAACATTTAGCTTAGACCATCAGTGTTTTAATATTAAAGAAACCCCACCTTTATTCTTCCCCCCCCCCCAAGTGTACCACTTTTATAGAATGCAGTCATGTGAGAATAGTGTTGACTAGTAATTATTTACTTGGTCAGACTGATTAGTTTTCCTTCAAATGAGGTACCTCATTTTAGCAGTGGCGTCTCTTAAATAGCTATTTAGAGAAAAGCTGAAGAAGATAGCAACTTTGCAGAGAAGAAAAAAACAAAACAAAACAAAAACCCACCCTAAATATTCAACCACACACAAGTTGGAAGGGTTTAGAATAAATTATTGCATGTCATTCTGTGGGAAAATCTTCCCGTACGAAAGCTGTGCTGTTCGCAGTGTGAGTGCCAGATCCACTCAGCTCTGCTTTGCACTTCTGTCACCCTTATCACTCCTGAGACAATACTTGTCTACTGTAAGTGCTACCCCCAGTGGCATGTATTCATTTATAGGACTTGCATACTTATGCTTAAGTCAGACACCCAAGAGGCACAGGATGAATTGACAATATAGGCAGATGCTTTCAGCAAAGAAACCAGGATGTTAAAAGAGCTTCAGCATGGCTATTGTTTTGCCAGGCAAATCCATGTACTTGTCATCAAGGTGTTCAGGAGTATTTCAGCCTCGTTGTACAAGCTGAATACAAGAGCTGTAATCAAGAGTTACATCATTTGGTGAGACAAGACCTTGAGGAATACAGTGAAAGGAAATGTGCATAATTAGAACAGTTCAGTTACAAGGGGCTTTGACAGTGTTAAAAATGCAGCTGAAACATGCAGTCTCCATTGCCCTGTCATCAGGCATTAGATGGTAGATGTCAGTGGGCCAGGGAGACCTCAGGATCCAGTGAAGGAGTGTGGGGTTCCCTCTTTGAACCTTTCTAACTCTCAGAAAACCATCCAAAAAGACCTAAGCCATGAGGCCTTCTCTCTGTGGACAGACACCAAACCAGAGATTTAAAAAAAGGTCCCTAACTAAAACTTAATTTAAAGAAAGTGGTTTGTGTTAGTAGTTGGTCAGAGAAATAAAAGCACAACCAGTTTTCTCCCCACCTCAAAATTTCTGTAAAGGAACAGCTTGACATGAAGAGGTACCAGATGTGACAGCCATGGTGACAGGGAGCACACTGCAGGTAGTCAAATGCATTAGGACCGATGTAACTCCCTTGATGCTTTCCACACAAACACTTGTGCAAAAATCCTTCCCAGAAATTTCACTGGGAGAGTAGGAGGAAGTGGGAGGGAGGGGGAAAGGATGCAAGGGAGGTCAGTCTGTAGTGGCACCCATTCTGAGTATGCATCATCCAGCCTGCTTTATTTGTATTTTTCACAAAATATTTATCACTACCATAGCGATAACTAATCTAAAAAAAGAGACAATGTTTCAAAGCAATTTGACCTCCAGACTCTATCTAGGGACATCTCTATTCTTACGTGCATAGTTTTGGCAAATATTTTGAATTTTTGAGTTTGTAAAGGAAAATGTTCAACATCTCAGGGATTCTCAACTCGTGGGAGATGGCTTTCTACCCAGCAGTAAGTAGGTTACCAGAAAATACCTAATTTTTAGGTGTCATGTATGTTGTAACTATCCCTGGAGCTTAGTGTGTAATGAATTAATAACGTTGATCCTATTTGCCTTTTCATTTTTCTATTTATTGTAAGACAAAGCTGGCAGTTTTGGCACCATGTAAGAGGGTGACTTCCAAGTAGTGCCATCCAGTAAGCACTGAAGGAATGGATTTGGGTGCAGCTGTAGAGCTGATGCTCTTCCAGGATGTTAGTGCCAGCTAGCGTCACTGGCATTCATTTTTCAGGTGAGACTACAGCCATAGCCCTACCTCCCAAAGCAAGCACCACAGCAGGACTCTGCAGGTGAACAATTTTGAAACTAACTGATTTAATGATAATATAAAAGTAATGGTTAGACATATTTTAATTGAGGCTCTGGCTGAATGCTGCTAGGATCTATGGAATGTGAGCAGCACTATGAATATCAGGAATGCTAATAATGGGGTCCCATTTCTAACTTGGGAACAAGAGTTTCATTGCATGTACATAACTTCTATATGGAAGAATTCCTCTTGTCTTGCTGGATGTGGGGTGTGGTTCTGTGTGAATAACCCTGGTCTTTTAAAAGAGTACTAGAATAAGTTGAAGAATTGTTTCTTTGCCAATAATTGTAGTGTGGGGAGGCACCAGGTCCAGGTTTTAATCCTGCAGATGACTCTAGTGCAGTGAAGAAGGTAAATATAGAGTACAACTCAAGATTTAGGTCTTTGCTGGTTTGGGGGTTTGTTTGTTGCTTGTTTTTTGTTTTTTTTTTTTGATACTTGTTTTTGTTCAGTTTTTGTAATAGGTTAATTTATCAGAATTTTTGCTGGACATGTTTGACAATTTGTAATGTTGCTTGCTAATAAGACACTAATTGACTTGGGTGTTTAATATGGAGTGATAAAGCCAATGGCATAGGTCAGAGAAGAAGTATCAGGCGACCACATGTATAAGCGTATGAATGTTTGATTTTGTTTGCACCAGATTCCTGGCTATCACTGTCTTAGGATACCCAAGAGGGTCACAGTTGTCATGAGCATGTCTTAAGTGGGTGTTTCAGAACTGTCCTAGGATGGTATTGAGCCAATTTAACAGCTTTCTTGTATCAAGTATGCACAGTGGAAGAGGGAGAGAGGGAGGAGGTATGTGTGGTATTCCCCTTCGTCTTTCTGGCATAATTGTCCTGGTGGTACTGTTTCAGCTGGTCTAATCAAGAACAGCCCCATGCCTATGCTACAGCACATGATGCTCCTTTTTCTGACCCTTGTATGGCCCACAACTGCAATGTGACTAGCGGGGTTTGCAGCTTCTTGTCCTCTTTGCCCTCTTCAGCTGCAATGAGCACAAAGTCAATGTGTTTATGAATCTGGCCTTATATTTTAAAACTCTATGCAAATATGGTAATAATAACTAAACTGACATTTGCTTTTGCTTCTGTATAGTATGTCTTTAATATGATTACTACCCTTAACATTTAAAGGAACTTTGACAGTTATGTAATCCCTTCAACGTTTAAGTACAACAGGAATTTATTATTAAGTACAGTGGCTGGAAATGGAGTGCTTTTTTCATTCGCACTATAAACAGTTATGTTGGATTAGTAATCCTACTTGTCAGAGTTGTTCACTGTTTGATATTAATCAGTCGGTTTATGAAAGGTGCAACAGAAGGCAGAAATGAACAGTGATGAAGTTGCAAACCTTGGTTCCATAAAATCAGACTCTATCTAATGCTTAGGTTCACAACATTTCTTGCAGTGACCATTAGACTAAGGGGAAAGGAAATGCTGCATTATGGTAATGGTACTTCTATTTTTTTAATAAACATATTTAGTTTCTCACTGTATAAATGCAGTAGCAGGTAGTGCTGAAAGTCAAGACTTTTGAGAACATTTTCAGGTTGTTTTGTTAAGAATATGTTTTTCATATGGTTGCATAGATTGAGCATGATACCACCTAATAAAACATTTAATGGTCAAATATTACATGACAAAATGAATAGCATGTCCTTTTGGTTCTTATTCACTATTAAAAACCAGTTTACCTGAGTATTTCTGTCTTATTTGTGGGTTGTTATTTTTGAGTTACATAATTAGTTTTTGTATCTTGCAGACTGTGTTGAAATACTGGTTGTGGGTTTTCTTTTTTAACGCTTCTGAGTCTCTAGTACATGTTCATGCCACATGTACAGAGATGCCTTGTTTGGTTGAAAACGTCATCCTGTGAGATCTTTAGATGATCAAAGTGAAAATGACACCATTGTAACACAAGATGTCTTGAAAAAGCACATAATAAATTACCATGACTGGTTAATGAACATACATGATTATAGACATATGAGAAAGGCTATTCTTGTATGTGTCAATAATATTCATTTTTCAAGTGCTTCCAGGTAGGTTGGTTATACACCTAACATAATAGTTGACATGTATCCATATGTATATAGTAATACACAGTAGTCAAATCAAATTGCAGTGTATGACCTCTTCATTAAAAGTGAAATTAAACTTTAACACCATATTTGACATGTTTCTATACCTAGATTTGTTTCAAATTATTTTTTTCCTCCTCCCTCTCTCCTTCTTTTTTTTTAAATCCTGCTTGCTATATTTTTGTTTTGGGTTAAAAAAAAATATTCATTGAATAACATTACCCTTCGTTAAACTATGCATATTTTTCACTGATCATTTTTAAAGCAACATGGCGTTAGTTTTTTAAATTCTCATGTCTAAATTTAGCATTTGCTTCTGGTAGGATCAAAAGTGTCAAAAATCTGCATCACTGCCTTGTTATCAATCACTGTGGTATTTTTGGAGCAGCCATTTGATTTGCATCATTGGACCTCCTACCTAGCATCACAGAAAGCTGCACATCAATAAAATTAACTTTTGTTACTCAAACCAAGTTGGGCTGAGGCAGTCTTACCAGAAGAGCCAATGTGCATGCAAGGAGGATGGCTGGTCCCGGAAACATTCAAACCTTCTTTGGAAAGACAGAATAAATTAATTAATCCTTTTCTGGGTAATAACACAGAGCTTTCCTTATGCCTCAAATGAAACCCAAGAGGAAGGCAATAGATCACCCCCACCCACAGCCAGTAGAACAAAAAAGCTGTGATCCAACTGGAGGTGCAGTGTGATGGTGATGTGGCAGACTGGACTCTGGCTTATACTGTCCCAGTGTGTAAAGCATTTCTCAGCTGTGCCTCACCTGAAGAAGCCTTGAAGCTGTGATTTAGAGTGCAGCCGCTCTTTACCAAGTTCCCCGTTGCTCTGAAGGAAGTTGCTGCAGCTCTTTGCAGAGTACAACATGCCTCTCATCTCCTGCCAGCTCTGCAGAGCAAAGCAGTTCCTAGTGACATGATCACCCTCTTCACAGCCTCCTCCTTCACTTGCCAAGCAGGCGCTGCTTTTCTTCCAACATCTGGAGGTCTGGTCTGCAGCATGGGGTGTCTAGTGTTCACACGCTCCCCTTCTCCTATGGATCCAGTTCCAGCCACGCTGGGAGCCTTTCCCAGTGAAGTGCAGTGTGGCTGGTTGTCCTTGCTGCCAGCAGGCCACCACAGCAAGGGAATAAAAAGACAATAATAAGTCTCAACCTTTCTACAATGTCTATTATTTTTTTTCCTGGAGGTTGTATTAGCCAAAGTCAAGGGAGGTAGATGTGTCCTGCCTGGATGCATCCTGCTTTGCAGCAAATCTGTGCAAGAGACAAAGATGATATTTCTTGGGTCTTTTGGCAAAAGAATGAATCCTATAAAGTTTTACCAACTCTAAAATACTTTGTGGTGTTAGATTTACATTAGATATGATGGAGAAGTTCTTCACTGTGAGGAGTGAGGCACCGGAACAGGTTGCCCAGAGAAGCTGTGGATGCTCCATCTCTGAAAGTGTTCAAGGCCAGGTTGGATGAGACTTTGAGTAACCTGGTCTAGTGGAAGGTGCCCCTGCCAGTGGCAGTGGGGCTGGAACTAAATGATCTTAAAGGTCCCTTCTAACTCAAAGCATCCTATGATTTTATGATTTGGTTTTTCACGTTCATGTCTTATTTTGTATATATGTCAACTCATCATTTACTTATTGCTGTTTTTCCCTCTTCTCCCTATTTGTTTCAGGTACTCCTCACTGTACTGTGATTATACATGATGTTATCCATTAAAGATATGTACTTGTGCATCCAGTCATGTCTCCTCCTGTGAATCCATCAGCAATTCATATTTACTGAAAAATTCTCAAAATTCATGGTGAATAATGGTAGGAGTTTTGTGCATTTCTGGGGGTTTTGTTTGTCTGGGACTTAAGCTGTTCCATAGTTGCAGTTTGTCAGGAATTACCAGGTTCTTTTCCTCTTTCCTCACTGGTAAATATAATACAAAAAAGCCCTAAAAGAACTAAAGAAACCACTAAGCTTTTTATCCCCTCAGGAAAAGGTATCAACTTATGGAGAAACTGCAAAAAGGCAGGATTAGGGGATTTTAGAAAACGTAAACCATTTCCTTTTTGGGTTGCATAGGCCTTTCCCAAGATGTCAGTCCTAAGGAAAATGTGCTACTGTAGTGCAGATAGATGTAAAGTTTAAAGTTTAAAAAAGTCAGTATGTGTGCACTCTAATGTGCTAGGGGATGGATGCTGTCAAATCTTAGTCATTTAAATTATTCTTTCAGTATTGTCTGTGATACAAATATTTAGACTTTGATCTACTTATAACTCCAGATAGCCCTTTAAAATTTTCATTAGTATTTCTCCATTTCCTGAGCTAAGAAAATGATTTTTCAAAGCCTAAGTCAGCTTGTTTTAACTCAGAGGAAATAATGTTACTTAAGCGTACCTGTTGAGACCACTGGAATATGTACATTTCAATGTGAGACCACCTCAAAGCTCAGTTTTTTTGCATATGTTTCTGAAAAGGGAAAAGAGAAGGAGAACAAAAAAATTTTCTTAAACTCTAAAACAAATTAAAGAATTGCATTTTTTTTATAATATTCTTCAAATTCTAATTAAGAACTAGGACTGGACACATGCAAATTTGAATATAATTTAATTTTATTAAATTTTATCAAATTATTAGTATGGGACATGAAAGGAAATGGTCTTAAAAATATCAGCAGAACACTAATGGGTAATAATACTAATTGGTTTCACTTTCTTCTATACTACTGTGTGTGCTTGGATAAGCCAGTTGTCAAGGAATAGATAGACATGTATGAATTGCATTCTGTTCTGCGTGAGAAATATTTTCAAGAGGCTGAACTATTTCATGGCAAGATCTGGGCCAAAATATTAAAAATGACAACATTTTGTCAACCAGCTATCATCCTTTTAATGTTTAAAACAATCAAGCTTCGGTTTGAAAGAACAAGAATTGCAACTTTTTTCAACCTTTTTAAAATATAAAACTGTTGTTAAGTTAACCATTAGAAAAAGATGGGGTGCTCCAGCAATTTATTACAAGCTTGGAGAAAAAAAAAATTGAAGAAATAAACCTGATTCCACAAACAATCATGATGTTTGTAGACCTTTTCTTATTTAAACAAAAAAACGTTTTATTGAAAAAAAAGTCCATTTGTTTTAATCTCCTAGATTGCACTGTTTTATCTAAAATAGACCCCACAATCTATAGGAATTTATTTTAAATACAAATGCCATTTCAGGTAGGTCACCTGTACAAAACCAGTTATTTGAATTGCAATCAGACTTCAGTTGCTGGAGGTCATATTGGATGCTGGGAGCTAGTGCAGCTGTGGGGCGGAAGTGTTGGCTTTGGGGGCAGATCACCATGAGGAGACAGAGCAGGTACCAGCTGGGTGATGCAGGGAATCCAAGAATGTGTGGTTTCTTTCCTTTGATGATAAAAAGGCTTTTGCTTCAGCAACTCCATTTCTGGACCTGTGGGTTTTTTTTGTCAATAGAGAAAAGCACTATTTGGGTCATGAAATCATATCATAGAACGGATTGGGTTGGGACTTTAAAGATCATCTAGCTCCAACCCCACTGCCACAGGCAAGGACACTAGTTTAGCGAAAACCAGACCAGGTTGCTCAAAACCACATCATCATTGTATTCACTGCTGGTCTCTGGCATGCTGTGGTCCTGGCGTAGGTCATTTAATCTAATAATGGGATGTGCTCTACTCTTACATCAAATTCCATCCTACCTCCAAAGCTGAATTAGTGGCATCATCTTAAAAAGAATTTTGCAGAGGAAAGTAAACTGTGAAAAACCTAGTCCAGAAGACAATATTAATTAGTAAGAGAGCAAGTTACCAAAGCATCCATAGGTATACAAAACCATCCACTTCTTTGGAACAAACAGTCCTTTTCTTTCACGTTACTGCTTATGTCTTTAAAACACAGGAGGAGTAATTTCTAATGTTTTCATACTATTTTATTTCTTGAAATTTATTCCTTTGTGGCCGACACTACATAGCTTCTTTGTCCAAAAGTCAGTTGTAAGACCAGCTAATTTCTGTTTCTTCAATGTTAAGAATATTGGTAGGTATCAATTCAGGGCATATTTATTCACAGGTTAAAAGTACTCAACTGTTGTCTAGTGTAGACTTTATTTTAAGAGCAAACGTAAACATGAAGAAACTATAATCCTGGTGTACTGTAGGAATCTAATTAAGACTAATGAGGCAACATTAAATTTAATGTGTGATGCATTTTATATGCCTTACCCTCAGAGCTGCGGCAAGCTGTTTGTCATAGCAAACTTTGGTGAATAAGCCCCTCAAGGCATTGTTAAACAATCTGGGCTCAGGCCTTCTGCCCATTAGATTATGTTGGGCTTGCAAAGATCTAGATATAAATGGAAATTTGGGGGGAGTGAAGGGGGAGGTCACAAGAAGTTCTGACCATCTTCAAAGGGCAGTGAGGTGGTAAAAGGGGAAGATAAATGGGTGGCTGTGTGCAACACTCTTGAGGAGGTACAAGGCTGGGACAGAAGGCAGGACAGCAAAGCATAATGTGTGTTTTGGAGCCACCTATAACAATGGGAATGTGAAAAGGCTGGGATTTAAGTGACATAGCGTATAAAGAAGAATGGTCATGGTGATCACTTAAATTATTAATGGTATGGTTTGTTGTGAGTTGTGTTTTTGGTTTTTTGTTTTTTTTTTGTTCATAAGATCCCTGCTTATATTTAACTGTGCAGAAAAATAGTATAGCTCCAGATTTAGATTTCACTCCCCAAATTCCTTCCCCTCAGTACGAAAGGTGATTCCTTCCATAATACAAACAAAACTTATAACAATGATTTACCAAAAAGATTTCATAGACTCTGTTGAAGAAATGGATGCTCAGTTTATAGTCAAGGTGCACAAGCAGCAGCTTTGCAGAGTAGCTCTTGAAGGTGAGGGATTTGGACGACTCTGCAATAAATGAGGGCCAGTGTTTGCTATAATGGGCAGGAAAACATATGCAGCACCATAAACTTAAAAATGGGTTTGAATGAAGACTGGGTGCTGAGGAATGCAGAGGTTCTTGGAGGAACAAACAAAATTTGGTTGTTGGGTATATAGCATAAACTGACACTCTGGTGGTGGGAGTACATGGGTTGAAAGTGCAGACTGATCTGTGGCTTGGACTAAATCTTGAGTTCTGGTGTCAACTGGTGTTTGCCAGATGCTGTCAGATGGGACCAAACATAAGAACATGATGCAGTAAGAAGGAGTGGTTGGCTGTGGGGAGGGGGATGGGCAGGGCCGGTGACAGTACACTTCAATCCTGTCACTCCAAAAGCTGAGTTTAACCTATTGCATTCTGAAAATTCATTCCAGCTTATATTATTGCATGTGTTAGTGATGGCTTGAGAGTTTGAGACTTTGAAGTATTTAATCTACTCATGAAATCAGATTATTTTTCTTCTTTTTCTTTTTTTTTTTCTTTTTCTTTTTTTTCTTTTTTCCTGTGGAATATAGCCATAGAAACTTGCAGTTTGTGCTGGAAAAGAGATGACTGGAAATGTTTCTTGGTGACTAGCTTGCTACAAGTGTCCCTTCCAGCTTCAACCGTTCAGCAATTCTGTGATTAACATAAAGTTATAACAACAACCAAATTCCATGCACTAGTTTTGAATTTGAGATTCAACAGTGAAGCTGGTCTGAGGTACAAGATACTGTTGGGACAACTGGCAGTGGTGTGGTGGGAAGACTAAAGGTACCTATTACACTGGTTTGGGCCAGGGGAATGAGTTATGTTTGCAGGAATATCAG
Source organism: Pezoporus occidentalis (assembly GCF_034315485.1). NCBI lineage: Eukaryota > Metazoa > Chordata > Aves > Psittaciformes > Psittacidae > Pezoporus > Pezoporus occidentalis. The sequence continues at coordinate 1,800,899 of NW_026915877.1, forward strand.
AGAGCACCACGAATCCTCAGCTCGGGGCAGAAAGGAAAACTATGCTGCTGGGGGGGTTTTGGGGGATGAGAAGAAACAATGCAGCAAGTGATGTGTTCACAAGCATTTTTATACTGACCTAACTCAACTGCCATTGAAGCTGGGAGGGGACAACTTCAGTGCAAGCATATGTAGGCCAATGCTGAGAGTCTGTACAGTCCCCTGGTGTGTGTGTAATGTGTTGAGACCACCTGGTCATACCTGACCCATGCTGCTAAAGAGATGGAGAGAAAAAACATGTGTGAGGGGGGGTATTTTCCTGCTGTAACCTGCTCTGCCCTTTGCCCTCCCTAAAGACATGCCTGTGTGTCTTTACCTGGACAAATCGGAATGCGTGCTTATGCTGTTCACATTTGCTCCCTGTTCAGTGCTTAGCAGGTGGGTGGAGGATGCGTTTAAACCTGGAGCTGTGAAGGTTTATGGAAGGAGACAAGTCCTGTGACTCCTCCATTCTTCATCCTCTTGTGTTCCATGCTCATCTATTCATAGAAAAATCCACCACCAAACTGTAGAAAGTGCAGATTTAGTGCTAAGTAAGTTCATTGATTTATTTTCATTTTGTTTGCCCTACTCTAACCTCCTTCTCCAGTGCTTCAGCTGGAGAAGGGTTTCATTAATACTGAATCCTGACCTTTCTCGGGCCTTAGCTAGAAGCATGAGTGCTTCTTGTGTCATGAGCATGGGTCATGTTTTTTCCCTTTAGGATTTTGCCGTTTCCTTGAAAACGTGTCACATTCTCTGCTTAGGTTTTGACAGCTGGGTGCTCTCTTCTGTGGCTCCTGTGTATGCGTTCTGTGGACTATGGTGCTGGGATGTTCTTTCAGTGCAGGCTCACTGACCTGCTAGCTTGCTGCACACCAGTCCACAGACCAGTATGTGCTCTACCGGGCTTTGTAACACACAGATTTAAGTACACGTTGAAACCAAAGCAGATAGGGCTAAGACATTTGCAAGGCTCCTAAATTCCCATCACTTGTTTTTTAACCTAATCCTAGCAAGGGTGCAACGGATGAATTTACCTGCATTTCCTGGTCATGTATGAGTTGTTTGGATTTAGACCAAATCCTTTGGAAGAGCTAAACACCCTTTTTCTCTGTGTTCTGCTGCAAGTGGCTTTCCTTTAGAAATGGATTCTTCCCCTCTTTTCAGCCAGCTTCCTTCTTCTCTCCTTCCGAATCGTGATATTACCTTAGCTTGGGATTTCTGTCTAGTGGGTTAACACAAACAAAAAAGGATGCTGTTAACCTCAGAATAAACTCAAAGTGTTTGATCTGTTAGAAAACCAGCAGATGAGCCTCAAATAGGATTCTTAAATTGTACATGGATCTGGTTGTTGTCAGAAGTCCTTAGTTATATTTACTGCTAATGTGGCCAGGATGCGGTGGGAATTGATAAGCTTGCTGGCAGAGTGTTTTTTTCCAGCTGGGGCGTGGGTTGTATTCTCAAAATCCATCTGGCCATTGCTTGTCTCCTTATCACAACAGGTAGTCAAGGTGTTTTTTACATAAGTAGGCCTCTGAGTGAATCAAATAGATAATTCCTGTCCCAAGGTATTACAGAGCTTTGTACACCTCTTGCCCTGTAGCTTTTGTTCAGCTTCTGTAGGCACTGGGCTGGCAGAGCTAAGGGTTAGTTTTAACCTGCTCCCTTTAACCTCTTCCCTCCTTAGGGAGTTTCTCTTAAAAAGTAAATCACAAGCAATGATCAGAGAGAGACTGATACTCCCCACTTCTTCAATAGGTAAATTGCTCTTTTAGAAGAGTGATCCATGCTCTTGTCCTCAATTCTTATATATCTCACTTAAAAAAAAGAAAAAATAATCTTCCATGGACTTTGACTTAAGCAAAGGCACTTTAAAGTCTTTTTCTAATGTCATTCTGAAGTTAAAGAACAATTTGACTTCAAGGGAGATACAGCCCAATTTTTGAAAAACTTAATAGGATTAGTCATGGGAACTATTTTTAGCAAAAGTTCAACTTTATCCATGTATTTTAATGTGGGAAAAGTGTGTCCTTTTCCCTCTGCTAATGTTTGATGTATTCCAGCCCTCCTGCGAGTGTGTTTGAGTATCTTAGGGGCTCTGGAGTGGAGGAGAACTTCCTCTCGGATTCTCTCTGTTTTCTTTCGTGAAAATGACATTCCTAAGCTGTTTCACTTTCTGACAGGAAATGGAGCTTTGCCAAAAATGATTAAAGTCCAAGAAAGCATAACAGTTCCAAAGCTGCAGCAGTTCTTTAGGAGTCCTGAGTTTGACATTGTGTCAAACAAATGTGAAATATTGTTTAATAAATTTGAATAATACAGGGAAAGGGAAAAATGGTTCTTGGCTTATAATGCTGCTGCTCTTTATTAAGTCTGTAAAGGACTGCCTAGTTCTAATAAATTGAAATATATACATAAATATACTTGTGCATGGATAACAGTTTAATATTGTAATATGTAATGAATGGTGCTCATGCACCCCCCACATGCAGACATTGATTTATACATAGGTATGACTGTATATATATTGATATGTGTGCATAGACCCACTCATGATTTTGTATATATTTATACATGTAATTACCATTTGTAAGCAACTCCTGTGCCTGTTTCATAGAAAAAATATTAGAAGTATTATTTATAAGGTGTGACATGACTTCAAAAAATACTAATCTAATGCTAGATAAAATACAATTTGTTAACGGTTTCTCAGTGGTTTTTAATTTAAAGTTTGTTTAAAGGCCATATTGTGCAGTCTCTACTCATGACGAGTAACACCTTATCATGTAATTACAGCATTATTAGAATGGGCTGTGTTGAGGCTCTATAAAGCAGCGAGAATTATATAGCACCCAATAGCATGACTCTGCTCTGCCACTTCTTCACATTTAACAACTCCTTTTGCCAGAAGGGCTACAAGCCACTGAAAGTTTTTCAATGTTAGGTTATTAATGCAACAGCTCTATCAAAATGAGCCAGACTTCTAAGAAGCTCCTGTGCTGTCAACTCTAAGTGTGGAGAACAGTCCCATCAAGCTCCTATAGTACTAAGATTACTTCTCCAGAACCTTCAAAAAAACACAAAACTCCTCAGCATTTGTAAGCTGGTTTCCAATTTCTTTTGGATTGCACTGAGTTCACTGAAATCACATTTTCAAGTTGCTCTCTGGCCACAAGACCAGGAATTTTCTTTTTTCTTTTTCTTTTTGATTTTAACATGAAAGCTGAATTACATCATTGCCATTTAAAAATTAATCTATTGAATCAAGGCTCAATAAAATCAGGACAGCTGGTAACTTTACTAGAAAATATGAAAAGTTGTTTTGCTGTTCCTTTTAAGAAAACTCCACTTGTTTCCCCTCCATCAGATACATTGCTTCTCCACCAAAATATATCAAATATTCAAGAACTTGTATAAAAATGTTCCACTGACAGTGTCTCAAAAACAAAAAATTCTTTAAGTGTGATGCATTTCAAAGCAAAGCTGTAGGAAAAGTTACTATTTTTCATTCCTTGTACAAGACTGTAGTGCTATTTGTTTAAAGGAAGTCATCTTTAATCAGTTTTCTAATGGCATTTGAAATTTCACATTGGTAAAGTTGAACACGGACTGTTCGTATGTCATTCAACAAGGACAGCCATTCACGGCTACTTTTTAGACAAGCTAAATTGATCAGACAAGTCAGTCAATGTCATTGAGCACTATTTGTCACTTCATAAGCAGCTACAATCTGCTGTTCTATAAATGCAGAAGGACCATTGAATAAATCACATCAACCAGTGGGAGTAGATAGTATCCCTTCATCCATAATTGGTGCGATCCTCTCCTGTCACATTCGCTCATTCCTCACTATTCCAGCACGGATTGACACTGACACAGAAAGAGCAGCTGCTGTCAAGCTTTCCGGAGTCTGTCTGTACTCTACTCTCCCCACTAATAGATATCCATCATAATATTGCATTAACATCACAAAAAAATTAGACTTATAACTTCACTATCTGGGTATATAGATGACATATGTAAGGGTCTCTTTTAGGTTATGAGGAAAGCTGATTGATGCAGAAGGAAAGCTTCTGATTAAAACCACTTACCAAATCTATCAGTGCGAGGAATATTTACTGCTGTGTATGCTGCTTATAATTTCACATTAAAAAAAAAAAATAAAAAAATAAAAAAAAATGAGGTGAGCAGGGTGATTTTTTGTAAACAGCCCTTCTGGAAATTTGTTGATTGTTATTATCTGCTGGTGCAGGGATACTTTATGGACTTTATTCCTATTAAATGACTTTGTGGTTATGTAGTAACAAAAATAATTCAGGAAATGGAACACTTTGAAAAAGTGCTAATGACCTTTTAGTACATAAAAAAACCCCAAACTTCTATCTGGTACTGGATTTGGCAAAAAAAGTGTTTTCTAAGTGAACAGATGAAATTAGCAGAGAATATTTATTGTAAGGTGTACCAGACTACAAACTTATTTTCCTGGAGAAACACTAGAGAGTTTCTTCCAGGAATATGTTAGATTAATCAGCTCTCTAAGCCCTGGTGAGAAATCACAGTGGGATACCCAAACAGTGGTGTAGCCACAAGTAAATATCTCTGACAACCTGGAGACATGGATCATTTGTCCAACATTCAGTTCCAACAACATGCTTATAGAGGAAAGTACCTTATTTACTTATAAAAAGATTTTAGCTGAATGTGTAATTGCTGAGAATAGAACACTGGGGTCCTGGGTTTCTAGGATGAAGATCTGGATTTTTATTTTTTTTTATCTCTTTTTCAGAAGACAGAGTCTTCAGTCAGTTTGCTCATGTGTACACAAGGTCTCACGCTGTCTGTCATGTAAGAAAGTAGTGAATTTTTTTTTTTTTTTCTTATAAAGGTGCTCAGTATAAATGTCATATTCCTGGCTGGAGTCTTTACTGGACCCAAAGGCAAAGAGTAATATCGAATGACTCTTACAGCTTTCAGTTTGGGATGTCTCTTGACGCGTGTGCACAGTTGATGAGCAATTTTCTGTGTTGGCTTTTTTGCCTCCTGGTGCAGAAGTTTCCTGAAAGTATGCTAGAACCATAAGTAATAGGTAAGCAGCAGAAATTGTTTTATCTATGAAAGACTTAATTCTGTTACTATTCATATAAATACTGCTGTAAATACAGCCAGTGCTCAAAAGAAAACTCTAAGCATTAAATCATAAAAGTACCCCTCACTAAATACAAGATTTTGACTTGTTTTTAAACAAACATAATAGAAATGTTAGGTCTAAACCCAGAATGTGAGACAAATCAATGTGCAATGGGAGAACTGAAAAACATCCAGAGGAGGCAGCTTACATAGGAGTGCATTCATTGTCAACATGTGATACCGAAAAGGTCAATAGTTAATTAAATAATCCATCACCTTAGGATAGAGAGCAGTCCTCACTTCTGACAATCAATGACAGAAATATTAAAAGGTCAGAAAATGAGTTACTATATATTTTCTTATGTGCATTATGAAGATGTGACTTGGGATGAGCAGCATGGTCATGGAGATAGGTAGGAAGAAATATTAGCTGTTGCCCAAATATTTTCTTTTACCAGGCTTCTGTGTGTGCGGGCTGTGGAAGCGATGAACCTCAGACATGTAGCAAACTTTCAGAAATCACAGTTTATAGCACCCATTGTTTTATGATAGGGGTGTTTTGGGGAGCATCTTTCTCTTGTGCTGCTTGAGTTATACTGGAATAAACTGGGTGAGTGTTCTGAGTCAGGTTTTTTCTAGATATGGATAGAATTACTTTAGGAGCTCAAGAGACAACTTTTCTGTGACTGTTAATAACCTGTCTGTTAACCAGGTTTAAAAAAAAATTATAAATTTATTATATTTATTTATTTATTGTATTTATACAATAATGGTGTTGCCATAAACATTTTTTTCTTTGCTGCCTATTGTAGGCCTTTCTTTTTCAGAAACATTTCCCTTCCTAGTTGTGGGGCTCATTCCTGTTTCTCATATGATGAAGGTCAGTGATGTGGTACATTTTTCCATTATTTGTTCAAGACAGGCTGAAGTTACCCTGTTTTCTGAATGGAAATTGTGTTTTACATAGCTGGTGGCAACAATTGACTCGTGTTTCTGAGCCCATCACAGTTATAGAGGGCTCAGTTGGGTGATGCTTACTCTGTCAGTCAGTCCTGCTTACACTCCTCCATGTACATGCCTCTCTGTGCCTCTGCAGAGCTGGGAGGGTCCAAAGGACGGGCTGTCATTGCATCCTAACAAGGATCTTCTTCCCTCTTCTCATTACTGTACAGTGTGGAACCAATGCATATTTATTAATACTTCTTGTGTTTCTAAATTTTCTAAATTTTCTTTTCCTGGTATGTAGCTTTTACCCTGTGTGTGAGTCACCATTCTGAATTCTGGCAAGTGTTATATGATTATTTTATCTCTCACTGTAAAGCGTTTTGAAAGACTTTGTATGAGAGGCAATATAAAAATAAATTGAATTGAACTGTGGCTTCACCTTCTCACTTTTTTAGTGCAGAAACCTTTAGAGCAAAAACTGCAATATAGTGACAAAGAAGGAGATTGAGACTGTGTCATGAAAGAGGTGATGCTGGGTGACAAGTCCGACCCTGAGTGAGCAGTTTAGTGGGTTTGCAATCACCTGTATTAGTTAGATTTTAAGCATGTTCACAACTGGGAAAAAGCCTGTTTGTATTTTTAGCGGGAAGGTTATTTCAAGCCATGAGAAAGGTATTAGTTATTATCTACTGTGGTGTATTTATATAAACAGAAGTCTACCTGATGGTTGTGCAAACATCTGTTCTTACCGAACACTGCACAGTTCATTAAAACTTACCCTGTTGGCTTCTGAAAGCGAGTTCTGGAAGCACATCTACAGAATCCACAATCTCAATAATTTAGTCTTTTTAAAGAAAATAATCTTAGCTTAGGGTAATGAGCTCCCATCCTCCCCTCTCCCTGCCCATCCCCATAGAAATATGATTTTATGTTTTACAATGCAAGCTCAATAAATTACATTAATAAATGATTCCTGGTTCATGAGAAGTGCTGTATTTTGACAATATCAGCCAACCTTTCCATTTGTTTAAGCAGGAAAATTGCGGAGCCAAAATAAAGCTGTTACAGAAGAAATCTCAAGAATGTTTATGAAACTCCGCTCTAGCTACATTTATTAGGAATCGAAGCATAGTCTTAATTTGTCATGAATTCCAGGGGAGTGAGTAATTTCGAGAGCTTTTCTAAATGTCAGGACTTAATATTTTTCTGTAGTAATTTGTTTGTAAACATGGAGTAAATTGTATAGGTTGCAATGTGACAAGAAGGTATCTAGGATTTGTCATTTCTGCTAACAGCTGTTGAGCTTATAGCATCTCCTGGGGTTTTTCAGATAAATGCGCTGTTGGTGGCAAGAGAAAGCACCCTGAGGATCTCTGGTGGTGGGCACACAAAAAGTTTAACTGCAGTAAGCTGTTTGTCAGGGATTTGATCTCCAAAGGATCAGCTTCCCTGGGTTGCTGCAGTTCCCACCAGGACATCCATGTGTCGCCTTTAGAGAAACCCACACTGAAAAGGAGGCAAACTCCAGGCAAGTTGGTAATCTCCCTTTTGGCAAAGATATTTCTAGCATAATATTTCTGATGTGAACAGGGGAAGCACAGCTTTCCAAGGAGGATTTTTAAGAGAAGGGAGTTTGAGTTTTACTTGCCAAATTCCCTAGTGTTGCTGGAACCCAGGATATTTGTTCCCTCCTGATATTTCATCCATCTGTCTTTCTCATCTTGTGACGTACTATAGTTGGGGGTTTTGGTCTTTTATTTAGTGGTCTGAGGCTACATCTATGTTAATGAGCAGTGGAGCAGTAGGAATGGATCTGAAGGGGAGAATAGATGGTGTTGAGGACCTAAAATCTACCATATTTATGTTTTAGAGTTAGCCTTGGACTGAGACTAGTGTAGTCCCATGGACAGACCCTCTGTTAGTGGTCAGACTGTACTGGGTCTGCCCTTGGTGTGTACCTGAATTCTAGTGCCTTTCATAGGGCATCCAGTTTGGGGTTTCCAGATAGCTCTTTGCAGTGGCTCCTGATGTGGTGGGTAGGAGGAACTGGGATATATCTTTTGGAAGTTCAGTCTGCATTCAAGTAAAAATGCTTGTAGAAACACACACCTGAATATTAGACACTGTTTTACGGCTCTTCCTTCTGTAGCATAATAAGTCATGTTCTGCGGCCTCTTCAAGATTAGATGTTTCTAGCATGTTTGCTGAAGGTCTTCTGTATTCTCTCATTCACTCTTTATGTAGTAGGCAGGTGACCATCTCCATAAGTGCCACCAATGCTGTCACTGCATCTTTGGGTGCAAAGTAAGCACACCAGTAATCCGCAAAAACAAAGTCAGTTTAAGGGGACCTTTTAAGGCACATATTGCCTTGGGAGGAACATGAGCATGCCTCCACTAGACATGTGTTACTATACCATTTTGGAGGTTTTTCATAGTTTTGAATAATGGGGCAGCAACTACTTGTCTGAACCAAGTACATCAGTTCTCATAGTTTCCTGCTCACCAGATCAGCTACACCATGTCAGATAAACACAGCAGAAGTCATCATCTAAGGGGAAAACTCACTAATTTCTCATTGCATTCCCAATTGTTTCAGAACCTCTGCCAGCACGTTAACTGATAACATTTTAAGATGTTTATTTAATAAAATGAAGGCCTTGCTTGCAAGGCTACATTGTCTGAAGTTCTCTTATTCCTCATTTAAATCCAGTGTAATTAGTACAACTACAGACTTTGTTGTAATACATGCTGAAGTATAATGGCTGCTATTATAGCAGCTTACAGGAGAAAAGATATATGATCTAGAATGATATGTCAAGAAAAAATAAAAATGTTTCATTTCTTCATTAGATAATGTTTATTTATAGCACAATATATATTCTACCTCCACTGTACCATTAAAGTTTTGACTGCTTTTTAACTATAAAATTTGATATTGTTGTGGCAGCTGCACTACTCAAATGATTGCTGTAGTACAGCTGTTATCAAAGGGTAAGATTTATAGCTACACTACATGGTGTAAAGATATGTGCATATTTACTTTGTGTTTTACTACTTGCGTCCTATATTTTAATAACACAAGGTGAGATGAAATAGTGAAATAATAAAGTCTTTACTGCAAAAGAGAATGGCACAATTTGTTTAAACTTTGGTGTTTAATTTTCTGTTGTACTAACAATAGAGAATGTTTTCTCTGTTATTTTCCTTTACTTAAATATAGTCTACGTGCTAGTGATCTCAACTGCTCTAGGGTTGGGTTTTCTTTTTTTCTGTTTTTAATTCTCAGAGAAGAGCTCTGGAACTGAAGTGAGAACCACATGCCTGATGAAACATGCAAAGCTACGTTACATTCCAGGTAAAGATCAATATTTTAACCCTTGGCTAGATTGTTAGACCATGATGAGGGGCAGCTTCCCACATTCATGCTTTTCTAGGAAAAGTAGTTAGATGAGCGCGTATAAATGACACTAATATCCACTTTTATGAGGCTGCTGTCCCACATGGCCAGATTTCAACAGCTGCCTACACCAGGTATGAAAAACAGGCTCAGAAGAGTTCTTCGTAATGTCTAATTACGTCTAATGTCTAAATAACGTCTATCCAGCTCAGTGGCCAGATCCTGGCCACCTATACAAACTCATTTATAGCTAGTGCTGAGCTCTCCCGCTTCAACTTTGAGCTGACTCACAAGGCTGGTCTCTGCAGGATAGAATTTTTATAACTGTAGTATAAAGCATTTGCAGGGAGGAACCTTTGGTTGCTATTTCACTTTTGTCAGTGAGTAATGTCTTTTTTTTTTTATACATCCTCCCTAGTTTTCCACTAATCAGGTCTCAGTCAACAAGGACTGTCTAATCAAAGGGGCCTGTAAGTAGAATTAGGTTATTTCATGAGGACTGAGGTATTTCAGCAGAAATAACATGACATAGGTCAAGTGCAATGTATAGTCCTGTGTGTAAGAGGAGAATTTCAAACTCAAGTGTTCTCCGAAACTCCAAAACTAAAAGGAAACGAAAAAAGCTATAAAGGAATTATTAGTGTTAGACTTTAGATTATTAATTAATTTCTTTGATATGCATTGGGTACCTTTATTTTTGGTCCACACTGAGTTCAATCTTGTCCATGGCAATTACAATCATGTTGCAGTAGTTGAGAGAGAAGAAGGCACATCAGTTACCCCTTAAAATAACCTAATAAAGCAGTAGTCCTTCTGCTAGACTGCTTTCAATGGAATCAATTGTGCATTGTGTTTCCTACCAAACTATTCTCTGTGTTAAATCTATTATATTTATTTGGTTTTGTTGTATACTTATTTTTTTTTGAAGCAGTAAAACATTAACTACAGCAACTTACATATCTGCTCTCCTTTGAGCATATTTCTGCCCTGTTGCCTTGAAGTTTTTCTTCTGCTCTGCTGTCCTTTGAGCATACTTCTGCCTGTTGCCTTGAAATTTTTCCTACGCCTATATACATATACCTCTCCAAAGTACTTTTAAAATATTTGAATGAACTCAGGAGAGCTTTTGAGGTACATCTAGCTGTAAGAGGAGAGCTCTGTGGTGCTTTGCTCTATGCAAAGCCATGGCTCTGCTGGGCTCCTGCTGAGCACTGGACAACTTGATGTTAACAAGCTCCCACTGAAGATGTAGTCTACACATCATGGGACAGGAACGTAAGGACTCTTCCAGGTTTTAATGCATTGTGCTGGCTATTTTGACTTGGTAAGCAAAGCAACTCATCATGTTATGGTACATTTTGTTTTGTTAGCTCGACGTACCCCTTTCTGCCCCTATGTACACACACACACACACACACTTCAAAAGCTATGTGAAAATGTTGTGCTTTCCCATGAAGTCTCCTTTCCTTCCTGGATTTTCTCATGTCATAAATAGCCTTTTGTCTTGATATTTTGGTATTTATGATTTTTGGGCACAGAACAAGAGTGTATGGCAAATTAAAACAAAACAAAACAAAACAACCTCCCTCAAAACCCACAGACTTCACATCTTGTAAAAGATCTGGCTCAAAGTTTTGCTTGAGGTTTGAGAAAACCTTCAGTCTTCCTTAATTTTACCCAGTCATCTCTACTATGAAGTTATTTTGCCTTAGAGGGATGGCTTGCAGAATTTATTCAAGCATTACTTCTTTATCAGTACTTTTACCAACAGCTTGGTGATCACTGGACTCCCAAACCACAGACTGTACAGGGAACTTACAGGCTCGGTTAATATGCACATTGCTGTTAATTAGGCAAACGAGCTACTAGTAAAGCAGATATGGCAGGTGAGTTGACATTAGGTAAATGTAATAATTAATATGCTGGAAACTTGGATGGGTGATCAGAGTAGAAAATACATTGGTTTAGCTATGCTTGATTAATAACTGCTGTCTTTGTGCATTTTGGTGGAAGCTGTACCAATTCACCTACTTTAGGCATCAAGCAAAAATGACGCTTATGTGGAAATTACACTGCTCAGACTTGAGAGGCATGCTAGATAGTGTCTGTCCTACCAGTTTCAATAGGCTACTACAGAAGTAGATCTCTCCCAGTATGGAGACCAACTCATAGATATGGAGACCAGTACCTTGGATAAATTCGCCTTAGAAGAGCTAAGTGTTAGTTTTTAGTGCTTTCACTGCTTTTTTTCCCCTTCTATCCAGCCAGATATTATCAAAGATCAGATTTTGCAATTGTAGAGTAACAGCATCTTAATCTTGGATTTTCCTGTTAATCAGAAACAATTCTTTTGTTGTCAGGTGTATTACTTTAATTCATTTTGTCTTAACTCTTTAACTATGTTTAACAGAAGAGATATGCCCAGAAATTTTCACCTCTGTTCATATAGGGAGATTTTTCTAGCTCCAGAAACTAGCTAGACACTAACAGTAACTTTAATATTATAATGTTACAGAAATAGTCTTTGAGCCTATTAAGCAACTGGATATTCAATGTTCAGAAAACAGAAATGAAAACCAGTAGCTCTGCTATAAAGCTACTTCTATATCATCTGTTGTGTTTATTTTCCTTATTTAAAGACAGGAGAAAAAAAAAGAACCGTAAAAAAAAGATAGAAAATAAGTAGCAGAAAAACACACTGAAATAACATACCCACCAAAATAATGAAGCTATAAACACAAGGAAAATTTGTGTTAAGGCTACAAAAATACTTTAGCTCAGTTCCCTTGGGGCTAGTCGTTACAAGACTCATGGCCCTTTTCACTTTATGAGAAGAATCCAAGATGCTAAGCTCTATTTCCAAGACTGGGCATTACTTTAAGAAAATATTGCAGGACTGTATGTCTGTTCTAACCCAGGACCCTTAGTCTACATTCAAAAAAGCTTTAAAAGCAAATAGTGGAGCATACGTTTGACTTGAAGTATATCTATCATCCAACTGGTGGTGGACACTAGTCCATTTGCTGATATATTATAGAACCGATGACTTGAAGTATATCTATCATCCAACTGGTGGTGGACACTAGTCCATTTGCTGATATATTATAGAACCGATCCCTTAATGAGTGACTATCCCAGAAAAGTCATTTTAAAACTCAGATGTTGAGTACCTCTTGACTGCATTTTGAGATTGAGCAAAATGAAAACTCATAAAAGAATATTTTTTTTTCATTTCTCAGGTACTGTGTCACTGTCTCATGCTTTGCAAATACGTTACTGTACTCTGAGATCTCCACTTTTCCCTCTACTATTCCTTTGCTTTATGTTTTCCAAGGACTAAAAGAAGCCCAGTTCTTGCTCCCACACAATGGTGAGGTGATGCAGAAATACTTGTAGAATTAACACTGATTCTGTTTTTTTTTTAACTGAAATTGTAGTCATACAGCCTTAATGGCTGAGCAAAGATAGCTCTGTCTTAATAATATTTAAGGTATTGCTCTCTTCCAGGTCTTAGAAATCCTTTCCAGTGTCAGACAAAATTACTGTTTCCTGTGACTGAAGTTAATGAAACTGTTTGTGTGAGCAAGTACTGCTGGTTATGAACAGCAACTGTATATTTTAGTGATTACGGCCATATTCTGACCATAAGTACTCCGACTTCTCTACAAGTGTCAAATTTTCATCAGAGGTTGAAACTCAGTGCCTTTGATTCTAAATCTTGTGGCCAGGATTTCTACTGAGATGAACACCCAAAACACAGTGAGTGTGCTGATCTCTGTCCTGAAAACGGAAGGGAGGCCTTGGGGAAATCCGGCTCTGTGCATTTGGCAGCCTTGCAGCAGCTGAACAAATGGCTGATGGTGTTGTTCCTCTGCAGGCTTCCCTCAGCGGTGTGAGGGGCAGGGATGTTCTGCAGTGTGTGAAACCAGCACACAGTTTTGGCTAAGTAATGACTGCATATGTGGGTGGAATAAAGAGAAATTTTGAATATTTTTAAGCAAGCATCTCTTTCCTCATGTACCACATCAGACAGGACTGTAACATTATCTGATACAGAAAATCTCATAATCTCTTTGAACAAAATGCTTCTGTGGCAGTCCTGCTGCATGTATACAATGCTAGAATTGTGTTTAAAAGCATGAAAAGGGGGGCTGGACACAGCTGTAAAGGTGATACAGTACTGATTTCACAAGACTTTGATCTCCCCCTTGATGTGATGGGCAGTACCAACGACATCGCAGTCCTGCAGGTTACCTCTTCCCTTGTCCTCCTCTTCACTGAAAATCTTTCATCTTTTTATGACCCAATGGCAGGAATGAACATTTTTGACTAATTTTCACTAAGACAGTGGTTGTCCTTAGAGATTCAAAATGAAAGTTGCTTTGCTTTTTTAATCACCTTCTAATGACAATGCAGCATAGCCATTATTAAATTGAATTGAAATTATTCTCCTTCATAATGTTACCACATAAAAGAGGAGAAAAGTATTCAAGTTATGTCTGTGGGCTTGTCATTAATGACAATATTGAATACGTACTATTAAGAAAAAACATTTGTAACCTCTTAAATTTAGTCTTACTATATCTGATCTGGCATTTGCTGCCTATATGCTGATGTCCATATGTGTGTGTTATACATCAGTGTGCTTGTATTTAATGGAAGGAGGAAGAGGGTTGACCAACTAAATCCATCAGAAATGAGTATACAGTACTCATACCAGCCTGCCTCAGTGCTTTTCTCAGTGTCCAGAAACTCTCTCCATCAGGGTCCCCAAACCGGCTGCATTTTGGCAGCGATCCATTCTCACCCTGAAAGAGGGATGGAAATTCCTAGAAATTTACCTTGTCAAGGCCAGTTTGGGAGATATTTTTGGCTTTGCCTTCAATTTTCTGTAAACTTTCCCTTTGTTCTGTTGGTTTTGGTTTTGTGGTGGTGTTCTTTTTGTTTGATTTTGTTTTGTTTTTTCTTCCATAGGATGGAAGGAGGTCTGTCTCCGACATAGGCAAGAGTCCTTTCCACACATATAGGAAAAGTCTGCTTTGCAGGTAGCAGGTAAGTTGATCCATTGCTTGACACTGCAGAGGGTTATCCAGCATCATATGTATCAGGAGGCTGATTGATCATCTGTCACTGGAGATGGAAGCAGCTTTCCTAACACATAAGTATTCGCTACTTTTTTCTTTACTGTTTAACTCTGATATTTTTCTACCTAAAGTGACTACTCAAACTAATGTGATTAAAAAAAAAAAAATTAAAAATCACGTTTGTGTCATTTTTCTGATCTGCTCTTCAATGTTCTGCAGCTTTCTTATTGCACATCTGAAGATAATTTAAAATTCTGATAATTTTCAGTAGGTGGTGGAAGTGTGTGTCAGTTCTCATTACGTGTTTTGTGGTTATGTGCAAATACCTTATTTCTGGTCATACAAAGCTCCAAAAAGTTTTTTGGATGTGTCACAGATTAAATCTTAGCTACTGCTTTAAGTTTAAAAGAAAAAAAAGTTTTTTATTTTCCCACAATAATTATCATTTATGAATAAGCACATAAGTTTCTAAATATCTCATGTATTTTCTCATTCCAAATTTACTGGTAGTCAGTGTGATGGAATTTAAAATAAACTCTTTCTGTTCTTGCTGAAATGTTTTCATGTTCTTAGTCATGTGAGTTGTAGAGAATGTGTGAACTGGAATTTGAAGTAAGGATGGCTTAATACATCCCAGGATACACCTTGACAGAAGTATTAATTCATGACAGGCTTAATCTACATTGAATCTCTGTATTTTTTTGACATGTACAATTGATTGTTATGCTATACTGGGTATCATGTATAACATCAAAGAGCTAAGTAAGTATAAAGGTATGCTGTATTTCTTCAGTTTGTATCAATAAAATCCTTTCCAAACTTGGATACTTCCTACTTAATATCTTTAGCACTTATTGCATTTTTGTTTGCAGCATTTCTGTCCAAAAATAATATTTGTAAAAGGAAAATAGAATGACTAGGTTATCTTTTTTGTTGTTGTTTTGTTTTGTTACAGTTTTAAATTATTTAGGTGTCCTTGGAAAGTGGACAAAAGTCTACAAAATAAAGCTAAGTTCTCATGGTATGATCAGCTTGCTTCCCACCCTGCCATGAAATCATTTTCTGAACTTGGAATATATCCCAAAGACATCATGAAATTTTCCCCTAAGGAGTTAATGTCTCAAAGAAGATTCCCTTGAATCCTTCAGATGTTACTCCTGTGCCATGAATGCCAGCTCTACTGAGCACATTGACAGAGGTTTTTGTGGACTGGCTCAAGCAAAGCAAGTGTGACACTGAAACTGTGTAGACATTTTCATGTCATATGAACCCGGGATAAAGGTCCTTCTGAGAGTGAGAAGCTTAGTGGCGTCCTATGCAGCCGCATAACTTCTGAGCAGTAGCCTAAGTATCTGTCTTTAGAAGAGTTTGGGTGTTGAATCTCTGTTGAGCTGAGGTTTGCTCAGCTGAGGTGTACATTTGTGAGAGGCGTGGGCACAGGCCTGGATCAGACTGGTGTATTCTCTGTTCCCTTTGAAGGTGACATCATAATGCCCCCAACAAGGAATGACCAGGCTGCTCTCCCTGAAAGAACACAAAAGGAATGATTGTCCAACCTTTGAGATACTAATGAGGAGTTACCATTAGCTGGCAAAACGTGCTAGGAACTGAAAGAGACTTTGTTTGACAAAATAGTTTAAAATAGTGGTTGCAATTGAAACCAGCTGCTGCAGATATTAGGTTTTGCAGTAATGTAATTATAATAATCTTTACACTTTCTATAGTGCTGCTTCTTGCAAGGCAAATGACTTTCATATATGTCTTTTCTACAATGTATTTGTAAAATACACTGCCCATCTCTGAGGTGGACAGATGCCAATTGGTACATAACGTGTTCTGTAACGTATTTCAGCTAGGGGCACAGAAATGACATAGCATCCACAGTATCCTTGAAGAACAGACAGGACTTTAGCTTCTGAAGTGTCATTCAAAAGATAGGTTGTATATGACACATAGGTTGCTTTGTACCACTATGTAATTTGGTGTGCTTATGCAAAGAAGTGCATGTGGGATCGATGGCATATGGTATATTAAGAAAGAATAACACCAGACTTAAAAAAAAATAAATGTATTCATCCATTAAATGGTGCAAATTAAAGTAAGCTGTCAAAATGACAGCACAATAATGCCATCTTTGCAATATCACATACTGCAACACAGTTAAATCATATCACTTTTGTGGAAGAATTACAGATGAGATCCAAGAAAAAATTGCTTTTGAAATGCAATTCTTTGTTAGTTAAGAATCATCATTGCTAGCCAGGATCCCTATAAACACATAAAGCACAGAGTAACCATAATAAATCATGATAATTTATATCACAGCCAATTCTGGGGAAGTAGCATCAGGGGTTATACTTCAGATACACTTCATATTACTCAAACTGTAATTATTTTCATTAAAATATAAAATTGCTTACAGCTGATTTACTTGAAACACACAGCACTGCACATTTAACCATGTACACAACAGGGCCACATGAGTTCAAAATAAGTAAAGTCAAGTGTTAAATAACAACACTTGACTCATACTTTTTAATTGCATATCTTTGTAGACACAATCAATGTAGTTTTAATATTCCTTTTTAGTGAAACATTGGAATAGCTTTTTCAACCATCATCATGTTGGTTAAAAGTCAATGTCAAAATAAACTTGAGAAAATACTGTTAGGTGCTTGTAAATACAGCCTCTCTAATGGTTAGTGCATGTCAAGAGGGCAAATTTTATTTCAGGAGGAGAAAAGGAAATGCTTCAAGTTTGTGAGAAGGCAGGCAGTGGAAAGCTGAAGAGTTTGAATGTTTTCAAGCATAATGATTTATAACAGCACTCTGTAGCGCCTTTCTCTGACCATTTCAATGAGTTCTACCAACGGTAATTAATTATGGCCTCCAACACCTCTGTGAGATAAATGTAGGCTGTGTGAAGTACTTTTCATCTCTCTGTAAAGCAGAGCAACCTGATGAACTCCTGGAAGATACAGGGGGCTTCAGGAGACCTTTCCACTTCCACCATTAGTTTTGAACAGCCTCTGATGACACACTGAATCTGTGTCTAATAGTTACATACTGGGTTTGATTTGTTGATGGTTATCTGATTTTACTGTTTATATAAACAGCAGAGATGCTAACCTGAGAGCAGTGTGTTGGTGAGTTGGACCTACACTACCCCACAGGCATGCTGTGCAGTGGACAGTGAGGTTTTATCTGTCTTTTTTATTTATTTAATTATTTTTTTTTTTTAGGTGAATGAAATCCACTTACTGGACCTGGAGTTGTACTAATTATCTCTTCTTTTGTATCTTATACCCTTATTCCTTGAAACAACACTTTGCATCACTTCTTGTAGTGGTGACTTAGGACAAAAGTGTGATAAGGCAGAACATGAAGCTTCATGGGTGTGTCCAAAAAGGGAAGATGAGCTTTAACAGCATACATGCTGCTCACTTTGAAAGCACTCTTTCACAAAACTTCAGAAAAATGCACAATCTTAAATGCTTGTGCAAGACTGATCAGGATCCAGAGTCTCTTTTAGGGTGGAGCCTCTTTTAGGGTTCTTGAGCTAAGGCAAAACCAAGATGCGTTAAATCTAGAGTGAGATACTTGGTAGTAAAATGTAGCCTAAAAACTGTTTTCCTGCAGGATCATCACTCATTGGTTGCAAAGGATGAGTTTGACTACAGGAATTGGTCAAAGCTGGGGAGTTGACAAGGTCCTCACCTGTTTGCTGTAGAATCTGTGACAGCAGTGGATGATGCAGAGATTTCCAGAGAAAGCAAGGAAAAGTGAGTTTTCAGTTGCGCAAATAGCCCCTGAATTCAGTGAGAGTCAGCAGAACTTGACTCTAGATTATATTTTCAATATTTTCACTAGAAAATAATTCTAAAAATCTCACACTGAACACCTCTTGATAGCAGGTCCATTGCTGTGGACACCATCAAGACCATGGAAATCTTCTGTGGCACAGCTGGTTTTTTTTTTGTGCCTATAACAAAATTTTGTATACAGAAAGGATGAAAGGCCCATGCAGGTTAGCTTCTAACTCTTCTGTTGAAGGCTTTTTCCTAGATGGCTCTTCCAGCAGCTGTTTCCCATGGCAATTTCAGGTGACTTTTGAATTCTTTTTGAACCCTGAGCCGTTTCCTACACTTTGTGGTGCTTTTAGTGTCTTTGAGATATTGCACCTCTAATTTGTATTTAGTCTAAGAAAATTCCATTTTTTTCAAATTCAGGGAGGAGTGAATCCTCAGTGTACAGTTCAAATTATGTCTATGATGCCAGTAGTGCAGAAACTGGCTGTCTTGGTCTGCGGTATATCCCCACAAACTGGTGAATGCTAGTAGTGTTGTATTTGGGGAATTAAGACACAAAGATTAGGGATAAATTTCAGGGCTTAGTTTCCACAATACTAAACTTTCTGATGTCTAACTGATGTCAGCAGACAAAGCTGTTTTCCCCAGGTTTCCCATGCCTGTTGTGCAATGTTGCAGGGATGCAGAACAGCATTCAGAAATGCTCCTAGAAGTGTAGAGGGAAAAAAAATATCTTTAAGCGAGAAAGTTCATGAAAAATCTTGCTTTATGAAGAAGAATTTTTTATAGAAGTGAAAAGATGTGAACAAATTTAGCAGTAAAAGAAGGGATTTTTGTATTCTAGCATTAACACAGGGTGGTTGGTTTCCATCATTTTTTTCCTGATTATATGACAGTGAGATTGAGCTGAAATCGTCTCCTGTGCTGTGACCCATGAGGGAGAGCCTGAGCTGAGCACCGTGGTGCTGATGGGGTCCATGTTCAGTGCCTGTGGTTCTACCCCAATGAAAGGCAAGTTTGTGCAAAGTGCAAACATCTCTGTGTATGTATGACAGCTTTCCTGGGGGAACCTGAAAACCTTGCTGTGGCCTAAATCCAAAATCTAAGACTCTAAATATTCTCACAGTTTTTAATGGATTTCCAAAGCATAAGGTCTCCTGACCTGCACAAAGCAGACCTGCATCTCCTGTGCCATGGACATCCTCCGTGCTGCCTATGCACATGACTGGCAAGTGGGTGCTAAATATAAGATAAATCTCCTTTATCTTTTTATTATCCCTACGATTTCCCCCCTTGCTTTATATTACTCATTTTATACAGCTAGCAGTGGCCTTGCTAAAAACATCATAATCTTTCAGTGTTCACTGGTATATGAACTTTGGACCCTATGATGGATTGGGACCATTGCTTTTTAGTCATGAAAGGATATTTTCTCCTGTCATATATGTAAACAAACTGTGCATTACTTTATCCCTTCTACTGTTTGTTATTTTTAGAACCTGCAGAATGGGATACTAAAATAGAAGAAATTAGGTAAAGGAGTGGAAGGCAGTTGAATTATTTGAGATTGTGTGAGAACCCAGCAATCTCCACAGGAATGTAACTTTTTTAGTCCAAGTTGACATTTAAATTACATTTTGTGCTGGAAAGAAAAGTCAGTGGGAGAAGAGGAATATCAAATGAAATAGTGGCACATGTGGTGAGTCACATTTGCTATTATTTTGTAAGTATTTTAAAAATATATCAGATTTTATTGGAATTGACAGAAAATTATTAAAAAATCGAGATAAAGTTTTCCTTTGGTAAACTGTACCTTGCAGATGGCACATCAGAGAAAATTCTCTTCTTGTTAAGAAATCAAAACTGTTCAGGGAACACGGCGGCTTCAGTATAATAATAGCTGACAGGTACAGTGGCTGTGAACAAGCACCCATATCATGGTATCTGAGATACCATATTTTACCCACTAAAATTAAATGATCTTTAACAATGCTATGTTAATTATATGCCAGCATTTGCTGTAGTTTGGCTTAATATTGCTTAATTCTCTAACAGGTCTTTTTTGGAGTTCACCAGGGGTGTTTGGTTAGAAACCTCTTTCTACTGGTACCAGGAGATGCAAGTGAAATGCAACCCTGTAGTAGGTCTGCTGCTTGACCCATGTGTTTATGGTGACAGCTGTGCTCTTGACTTTCACTGCATTTAAACTCAAATTATATTCTGTGCTTAAAGTAACAATGCACAAGAAGCATTAAGTATTTTTGAAACTAATTGCATGGATTCAGGACCGCAAGGATTTTTATGGTGATAGTTTTCTATTTCACCATGAAAAAAAAAAGGTGATACTAAAATTGAAAAATCCCTAACATAAAATACTGCAAAAAAGATATTAGACTATAGTTTTATGTGTTAAAACCTCTTGATTAAATTGGTGTTTAAAAGAATAACAGCTACAGTTTATATTACAGTATATTAACATTTTATGCACAATAGAAAATTTGACAAAATATCTTGGCAATGACTGTAACTTCAAGTAAGATAATTTTATACTAGATTAATAACTGTAGTACTAGGCAGTTTCAGAGTTAACACAATGTGTTTTTTTTTCCCATAAAACTTAAATCATATAAGTCTGTTTTCCTGCTGACTTCTAGTCTCCCCACCTCCTGCAGGTGTGTTTGTGGGGAATAATCCCCTAGCTTTAGCTTGATCCCAAAAATCTTAAAAAAATAAGAAAACTACCTGGTTCATTCAGGCCTGGGTTCAGGCATTAAGGCTCATGGTTTGGCTGTTATTTGGTTTTCCAGTGTGTTTACAGCAATTCTAGACTGCTGTAGCTGCCTAAGCAAAATAGTAATTCCAAAAAAAAAAAAAAAGAAGAGCTCTTCCACTCCCTTTTCTCTCTTGCTATGCCATTTTGGGGGAAAACATCCACTTACCCTGCACAGCAGAGATAATTACATTCTGATAATCTTAATGAATCAGTTTATATAGAAATGTTAGTGCTCTGACAGTTCAGAACAGGCTGAAGCACATGTGTAGCAATGAGACTGAACACTGTGCTGCATGTATGTGCACAAGCAGGATCTAGACTAATTATTCTTAAACTCTTTTAAATCATAAAATTTAAAGATACACAGGAATCCTGAAATACACAGGAAGCTTTGCAGTTGCTCTCCACTTGCAAACGTGAGGGGGAAGCAAAATTAGCATAGACAAAAGTAAACCTAAGAGATATGTATCTGTGCTGGTATGCAGCATTACAGGGTCAGTGAAATCATTCAAAGCACTGAGCTTAGATTCAGCACATTCAGAAAGTAAAACATAGAAGCTGGAGAGAAAGAGAAGTGTGAAACAGTGAAGTAGGAAGAAAACAGAAATACTGAATAAAACCCAAAGTTTTTCAAGACTACTACTTCCACTGAGGAGGAGTGTCATGATAGCATGGGAAAAAAAAGGCCTGCAGGTTCCTATTTTTGGTGATGCTAATCACCACTGTGTTATCTCCCAGAGCTGCTGCCTTCTCCATCGTCCCACAAGCTTTCTCTCATTTTTTTATGCTACATGTGGGGCCTCAGAGCATCCAGTGGTGTCGAACCACTGCCCCCCATGGGGGGACAAATGGCTGAGGTGTCATCAACTCTTCCTAGCCAGTTCCCACTTAACACCATATTTCAGCCTTCAAAAGCAAAACATCACAGATAAAAGAAAACACCAAACATAGAGCAAGTTCCCTGAATGGCTCAAATAGAATTCTTGTCCTTAGTAGTGGTATTTTTTTTCAGTGGGAACTTCTTTATTGTGAAAATGTCACCAGAGATATCAGAAGGCTGTATTTTTTCATTAATTCAGCAAACGTAAATTAGACATTAATGATAGGTGGAAAGAAGGTACCAGAACCAAAGTATATTGAAGGCAGTGAGATTCTTTACATCGACTTAAATGAATTTTGGATCAAATATTTGAAAGTACAGGCTGAAATGGAGCACAATGTAGAAGAGAAATGTCAAGTCTGATTGTTGCTGGAAACATAAGAAAGCAGTGCTGCTGATCCAGAGGCCAAGGCTGGAGTTGAGAAGATTAGCATGGAGATGACAAGCTGCTCTGGCTCAGGGAGCCCATCTGTGGTTTCTCCTTGTGCTGTTCTCTGACCCAAATCTCCTCCATTATTCTGCCTTTATTGAAGCTGCATATTTATAAAAGAAAAAGAGCATTATCATGGTCTTCTGCAGCAAATGGAAAAGAAGTGAAACTGCAAAAATTAAGGGGGAAAGGGAGGGGGAAACAACAAGAAAAAGCAACCCAAACCTCTCTTTTCTCAGCTACCTAGTGTGTCCATGCTCCAGAGCAGGGCTGGTGTAGATCAGGACCAGGTAGATGGACCAGGTCCAGAAAGGTTTGCTAAAGCCTAGATAAAAAAGTGTAAGTATCTGACTCACCACTTCCTTTGGTTTTTGAAAAACCTAAGCTATATGGCCAGGGCTTTGCAAATCCAGTCCAACCCATTCTTCCCAGCCATGTGCCAGCTCTGCCACACGATCTGAAGCGAGCTGTTCTCATGACTCGCAGGGCTGGTTGACCACCATTCTCAACTGTGTTCCTTCTTACACATTTGGTACGAAGAAAAAAAAAATCCATATTCCAGTTTTATGAAGACATAAGCACATACACAGTAATGCTTGATCTGAAGCCAGCTAATGGAGAGGATATGTTGAAACCACCAGGCATATTGTTATGAGGAGAACAATAGATATTGGCAACATTGTTTGATCCATGTGCCAAGGGTAAAATTAAAGCCGTATGTTCACCCCATCAGACACAGATTGTGGATAGATGTTTACGTAAACAAAGGGTCTGTTAAACTGTGTTATCATTTTCTTCCTTCATCTCTCAAACTTCTAGGCCAGGTACACCAATAAACTGTTTTCTAGAAGTGCCAGAAAGAACCACATCAACAGCAACAGTAACATGAAACCTTGGCTGATTACCATGTGGATATATAATAATGTCTTTTCTTCCCTTAACCTCTTAGAATAGCAGCAATCTGAGCCAACCCCTTTATCCTTGCAGGGAAAAAATCTTCTATAAAATGCCTACAGATTTTTCAAGAGAGCCTGGGGACCAAATAAGAAATAAACTGTAGGAAAAGTTTTCCTGTTTTCTACCTGTGTTACCCGCTATCCCTACCTCTTCACTGCTGCTTGTAGCATTGCTAAAGCAACTGGTAGAAAATGAATCTGGAAAATTTCCCAGAGTGTACAGCTGCCCTTTTAACTTACACCTCACCAACCCACCCTAAGTCAAGTAACTGACATGTGGTGTGCTTTCCTCTGGGAGATGCAGAAGCACAAATACAGCTGTGCATATCTGGCACACAGGGCTTTTGATTTCATATTTTCTTGCTGGCCTGATAGCAGCTAGGTTTCAGAGAAGAATCACCCATTCCATTACTGTTTTAAAGAAAGAGAATAAAGAGGAAAAAAAGAAAAAACATTCAGTGATTTATCATGCTCTCCTCCTTGCCATTGTCCAAACTTCCCTATAGGAATATGCTACAAGTTGATTGTGAATTACTGAGTCCTTTTGGGGTTCATGATTACTGCTGGGCATTATGGAATTTAATAAAAATTGCTAATAGTTCTGGGTGCACTGAAAAACTTTCGCATTTTTGGTGTGACAGAGAGGTTGCCTGTCCAAAGAATTACCAATTTTTTTCAATTTAAGGGGTAACAATGGAAACCTGATGTACTTGCTTTTTCTTTCTTGCTTTTTTTTATTTTTTTTTTTAAGGGCAGCTACCATATTTTACTAACATTCAGGTTTGGCCATGCTGGATCAGAGCATCAGTCTGGGACTATACAGATCTCTAGCTATACCGACACAAATATTACAGTTAGATATTTATAAATGACTACATCTTCAATTTCACTGTGAAAAATATCAAAGTCAAAGAGACTTTATTAAAAAACTTGTAGCAACAAATTTTCTCACTTTCTCAGTAATATCAGCAGATGCTCTGCTTTAGAAAATGCATACAGCAATTTTCAGAGTTGTCTCTGTATCACTCACTGGCACTGATGCTTTTGGCAGAGATGACTTGCAAGAAAAAGTCTGCTAGATCTTATAGGTCTTACAATAAGAGTGCTTTGAAAACAGGCAATAACAGGTACCAAAAAGATATATCATCTTCGTTTTACTCTGGCAGTTAACAGGAGGACTGATCTCTAAACTGGTCTAATTCAGCTCTTCTCAATCACTTGCAGAGATGAGAAAGTTGTTGGAGAGATATCACTGGAGGCTCTGGGATTTTCTTCTGAAGTCATTCTGAATTAGCTGCTAATGGGGAGCTTTCTTTGATAGCTCTTTTATAATTAAATGCAGCTGGATGGAAATCAACCACAAAGGGAACTCAAGTTTGTTTATCATTACTTCTGACTTTGTTAGCAGATGTTTTCTGAGTACCATGGTAGCTTGTTTAATTTGTCTCCCTGTAATGTGAAGCAGGTAAACTTTGATTAATAAACTGACAAGTACAGTCCTTAATTTATTTTAGAAGTTTCCATCTATGTCTGTTATAGCACATGTGCCAAATCCCAAAAGAAAGAAAATAGCTGTTTGTGTTTGACTTTTACTGTTATTTTTAAGTCTAAGGCCAGATGAAAACGTGCTTGTTGGTAACATAGCCTTCACCTCGTAATGGACACAACCACTAGCAAACTTTTCCCATGTGTGAAAACTGCACACGTTGCATTCCCACCAGTCTATTCTGTGTTAATTTATGAATAAGGAGTCACCTTAGTTTATAGATTATTTGTTTTTATATTAATTACGTTGGAAATAGACTTTATTTTGGAGCTTGATATGTGTTCACCCTCACTAACTGTGGTGGATGACTGGATGTCCAGAAGGTTGAAATTTTGTATTTGATATAGCCAGTAAGCAGTTATCTTAAAAGAATGCATAAGCCTGAAGATAGAAATGATTGAACATGAATACTTAGATGCCCTTTTTCTCAAGTGAGACATCTACATCTACGTGTGAAAATCCTGACCACAGCCCTTATGCTGTTCAGATTGAGTATTCAGTGAGTTAGATGAATTATCTGAAAATTCTATAGTGTTCTAAACAAAATTTTGAATTAAATAGATAGTCCACTTCCTGCAAAGTGTTTCAGTTGAACAATTTAGGGATAGTTGCTAAAATTACATAGGAAATACATACACAGGAGTTGGTTCCCATACATAAGATGAATAGCTTCTTTCTTACCCTCCTTTCTGTACTGCGTGTTTTCCTTCCTTCTCTCTCTCACTTATTTATCTGCTTCTAATCTATGAGAAAATTATTTCTGCCTCTGTCTAGTCTGATCTCCTGTACTGCAGAGCTGACCCTACCTCAATTTGCAGCATTTATTCACTGCTTTATTTATCTGCCCTTTCTAACAGCAAGGAGTTGGACATCTGCTACCCATCATGATGTAAAATGTGGAGCATCAGGCATTTGTAGCTGTCCCACCATTAAGTGAAGGCTGCCCTCCTTGCCCTGCCTGTGTTGGAGCAACCTCCCTGGGCTCTGAGAGCACTCAATTTGGGCACCAGCTATTCCCGGCTGGATTTGTGGAAATGAAATGTTTAGAAATACATGAGCAAGGGGAAAAAAAGCATCATTGGCTTTACAGATATAGGGATGAGAGGGTGTCAGGTGGAGCTGGGACCACCTTGTGTCCTAGTAAGATAAAATTGCAGTACTTCCGCCTACCTATTGCTTTGCACTGTGACCCCTTTTAGATATTTCTAGTTTTCAGAAGAAAAAAGTCTGCTCTGAGTGTCCCTGTAATTCTTCATAATTGAATTACATGTTCACAGTTTTTTATATTTGCTATAAACAGCCCATTTGTTCATATTCTGTAGATGATGAAGTTGCTTTCTAATAATTACTTGAAATGTTGTTTTTTTTTTTTAAATGGGTTTAATGAGAAATAGAATTGAGAAGTCTTGCCTTTTATTGCAGGCACATTGAAATGAACTTTTCACAAGTGAAAATCCCTGTTACATCACCTCCTAAAAAATAAATTTTCTTATGAGATTCTTATGAGATTCTGAAGACTATTGAGGCTCTTTGATTACAAAGTGAAACATAAGGTTACAGCAAATTAAGAAGAGGGAGAACCTCTTTGAAAGCAAAATCAAACCTTATTCAGTAGACCTTGTCCTCTTTGGTAGTTGTTTGGTGCAACCAACTGTGAACCAGCACTAGCTGTGTGCCTCCTGCCAGTAGTAAGTGCCTGAAAGTCAGCAACTAATTGCTGAGTTACTCCAGTCTCAGTGACTTGGACACCTGAGACAATGGTGACAGATGAGAGAAACCTGACCACCAGGACATTGGTAAGTGCTGCTGTCTTACTGCAGAAACAGGATCTGTGGGGCTGTGCTAATATTTTAACTACAGGGAAGTGTAGGATATGATGGAAGATGATGTGTGGAAAAAAGAAAAACATTCCTGAGTCATCATTTTTTAGAGCAGAATGAAGCATAATATAGTAAATACTAGACTTATTTTTTTTTTTTTTTGTTCTGCCTCTACATTCCTGTGATGGGGTAGCATTGTCAGCTCTCATTACAAAACCCAGAGTTAAGGGATTGTCAGAACTACAAGATTTTCTGTATATTCAAGATATAAGAAGCAGATTTAAAAATTATATGCTATTTGATCAGCAGCTTCTTGAATATGAAAATCCTGGATTGCCTTGCTGTTTCTTGATGTCTAAAGCCTGATAGCAGGTTTCTGCAAGGAAAGCATGTGTTTTGCTACAGTTTTAAGGACAAAGATGGTAAAACTGAACAGTGCTGTGATATGCTAAGAAGTCGAGTGCCAAGCCCATGTGGGTCACCAGGGAGGGTCATCACAAGTCAGTCAGGTGATGACTGCTGAGATGTATTTGTTTACAGCATTTTCACGCATATTTATCCAATAATGTTTTTGTTTTACTGATTTTTTTTTATAGAAACACTATACGGCATTATCCTGATTTTGAAATGACAGTGCCAAGGGGACTTCAGTAAGGATTTGAAGGCAATTGAATCTGAAAAGTAGAGCTTTGTGATTGCTTAGTTATTTTTGAAGCAATGCTTTCATTTAAGACTTATGTACAAAAACCAGGCTATATCAACAGTAGTGAAGTGGTTTCAGGCCAAGCCTTTTTCAGAGAAACTTATGAACAGAAGGTCATTTCAGAGTTTTTTCTTCTCTTGCAAAGAGACAAACACAAATCCCACCTCGTTGTATTTGTATAATATATAAAACATTATTATGCTGCTGCATTTAGCAAGTTCTTGTACTTCCACAAAAATATCTACAGCTTTATTCTTGATTACAGTGCACCTACCAACGGCAAGTAAAAGCAATTGTTATCCTCAGAGTTTCAGTGACCTCTTAGGAAGACATAAATTCTGACAAGATTTTTTTTCTCTCTCTGTAAACTTCTGAAGCCTCGTCTTACATTCTCTAAACCCCATCTTAAAAATACATAATACAGAGACTTTGTTGAATCCTCTGATGATACTACAATGTTGAATCATCTTTATATAATTATGCTAGTGAATATAAAGTATCATTGTTTTCAGTATCTTTCATGAAAGCTGTTTTGACCTTCAGATTACAGGATCCATATGGATTTCCAAATGAAAAAGTTGGAGCTCCTGTTTAAAAACTAGAGCTCCAGTTCAGCATGCAGACATCAGATGCACTTCCACTTGAAAAAAACACAATTGTACCAGCATATATCCCGTCTGAATTTTTCTCCTGGGTAAACTCTTATAAATGAGAGCATCGTGCATAATGAGGATTGGAGGTTAGCTGCTTCCAGTGAATTCATTTTCAAAGTGCAAGAAAGATGCAGAGCAGCAAGGAGGAGAAATCCATCGGTATTTGAGCTCTGTAGGATGAAGAGGTTTGCTGCTGGGGGAAGATCAAGAGGAGGCAGTAGGAATATTTTGGGCACTTCTGAAGGAGAGATGGAGACCATCTGGTGGAGAGGATGCTTAGAGGAATAATGCCAGGACAGAGATAAAAGTAAAGAGAAAGGAAATAGTGACTGAGTAACATCAAAGAATGAGGCCGACTATAGAGCTGAAATGAAGAAGTAGCAGTGACCCAGCATAGGCAAATCATGATACAAATGGTGGCACTGGGTGATGGATCCATATGACTCTGTGAAGGCTCAGGGGAAAAGCTCAGTGTTTTAATTTCAGGAAAGTCTCCAGGAAAGTGGTGTTGACATCTTTGGAAGGCTTATAATTTAAAACTGATGCAGTAAGCAGGGTTCCTGCTGTTTCAGAAATACTGTCCTGGAGTCTAATCCAGATACTGTCACTATAGCAGAATTTAAAATGGAGAGATGCCAAGAAGAATATTTCTTCCCTCATCAGCATCAGCATCTTTTCATTTGAATGATTTTAAGGGTATTAGAAGTTTCCGTTGAATTGCCTCTTAAGACTCATGTCCTGAAGCAATGGTTGGTGTGTGGTCCTTCTCTGTGTTGAGCTGGAGCTGATCTGAAAAAGGGAGATGCTGGTTTTGCTTTGCTTATGCTGAAGGAGGATAGCTATTGGCCAGTACCCTTCTCCTGCCAAAGCCTGGAAAATGTTTCTGTCACTGGAATTTCACCAAGAGTGAAACTATGGCAATCCCCATAGTTTCTGTGGATAAAGCAACATAGAGTAAAAAAAGACTGATAACCCCTTGTACCCTGGTTCTCTTTAGCATTACTTCTCACAAGACATAAAGGCAAGAGCTGGGGCAGGTGACAAGTGTAATTATAAAGACTGGCTGTGCACCTGTCTCTCCACTTTCCTTCTTCCAGTCTGCCTTTAAGAGACTTTCTTCATCCTAAAGGGACAGTCTTTTTAAAGGTAAACACCTTTCTGGGTTCAAGATCAAGGCCTGAAATAATGTGTTTGTTTGTTTATTTGTTTTGGGTGTTTTGTTTTTTTTTGACAAAACAGGTGTATGTCTTTTTTCTGAAGTCAGCCCAAGGAAAGAACAAGAAGGTGGTTAATCCCATCTTAAAACAAGTGTGTAATACAGGTAGGATAAGTCTCTGAAAATGCCAATCTGTCACCACTATCTATAGAAGAAGCCTTCACGAGCAGCTTAGAGTAGGTGTTTGACTTTTACACAGTTAAAATTAGATGAAATGATTGCCACTTTTTAAGTCAGTCAAAGTGTTTGTTTATCAATGATCAACCATAATAGATTGAAAAGTTGTGAGAGATAACAAAAGTAAAAATAAAATGCCATTGATAGAGTAACCACATAATAACAAATAGCAGTAATGGTAGTTTCAGATGGTTAACATTTACATTCCCCATTGTTTGTATTTTACAATTAAATCTTCCCAGATTTTAGATTTTGTTTGATCTGAAGAAAGAAAAAATTGCCTCTGCTTTGCTGTTAGCAAAAGTTGCTGAAATATTTGTAGGATAAAGAAGTGATTTGTTCTGGAAATGTCAATTCTTATTTGTAGGGTCATTAATCCATAAAATGAATTTACAAACATTTATAAGTTTCCTTTGGCATTTTGGTATTTTACTTGACATGCTTCTGACTGTTCTCTAAATGAAGATTGCATGGCCTCTTCAGGAACCTGCTTAGTAAGGTTCCATGGGATATAGTCCTAGAGGGAAGTGGTCCCAAGACGGTCAGTTGATATTCAAGGATCAGCTACTACAAGCTCAGGAGTGTTGCATCCCAACTAGAAGGAGTGCAGCAGGAGGGCCAGGAGACCTCCTTGGATGGATAAGGAGTTGCTGAGGAAACTTTGAAGGAAAAAAGAGGCTTATAAAAGGTGGAAGCAAGGACAGGTGGCCTGGGAAGAATACAGGGATGCTGTCCGGGTAGCTAGGGACCAGGTTAGGAAAACTAAGGCCCAGTTAGAATTAAACTTGGCTAGGGATGTTAAAGATAACAGGAAGGGATTCCATAGGTACATTGCAAATAAAAGACAGACTAGGGACAAGGTGGGCCCTCTCCTGAAGCTATCAGGAGAACTGGCTGCCTTGGATTTGGAGAAGGCTAAGGTTCTCAAAGACTTCTTTGCCTCAGTCTTCACTGGCAAAGGCTCTGACCACACCACCTAAGTCTTGGAAGGCAGACTCAGGGACTGTGAGAATGAAGACCTTGCACCCACTGTAGGAGAGGATCTGGTTTGAGACCATCTTAAGAACCTGAACATGCGCAAGTCCATGGGACCTGATGAAATCCATCGGTGGGTCCTGAAGGAGCTGGCAAATGAAGTTGCTAAGCCACTGGCCATCATATTTGAAAAATCATGGCAGTCGGGTGAAGTTCCCGATGACTGGAAAAGGGGAAATATGACCCCCATTTTCAAGAAAGGGGAAATGGATGACCTGGGGAATTACAGAGCAGTCAGTCTCACCTCTGTGCCTGGCAAAATCTTGGAGCAGATTCTCCTGGAAGGCATGCTAAGGCACATGAAAAACAGCAAGGTGCTTGGTGACAGTCAGCATGGCTTCACTAAGGGGAAATCCTGCCTGACCAATTTGGTGGCCTTCTATGATGGGGCTACGGAACTGATGGACAGGGGTAGAGCAGTTGATGTCATCTACCTGGACTTGTGTAAAGTGTTCGACACTGTCCCACACGACATCCTTGTCTCTAAATGGAGAGACATCAATTTGATCGATGGACCACTCGGTGGATAAAGAACTGGCTGGATGGCCGCACAAAAGAGTTGTGGTCAATGGCTCAATATCCAGCTGGAGACCAGTAATGAGTGGTGTCCCTCAGGGATTGGTGTTGGGACCGGTGACATGGACAGTGGGATTGAGTGCGCCCTCAGCAAGTTTGCCTATGACACCAAGCTGTGTGGTTTGGTTGATACGTTGGAGGGAAGCAGTGCCATCCAGAGGGACCTTGACACGCTTGTGAGATGGGCTGATGCCAACCTTATGAAGTTTAACCATGCTAAGTGCAAGGTCCTACACCTGGGTTGGAGCAATCCCAGGCACACCTACAGATTGGGCAGAGAAGAGATTCAGAGCAGGCCTGTGTAGAAGGACTTGGAGGTGTTGGTCAATGAGAAAATGAACAGGAGGTGTCCCTGCCCATGGCAGGGGGATCGGAACTAGATGATCTCAAGGTCCTTTCCAACCCTAACTATTCTATGATTTTATGATCAGAAGATGGTTCAAGGCGTGCGCTGGCACTCTGTAGGGCTTGGTCTTTTATGTGTCTTGACCCAAGGTGTTTCATTGTGTACTAAGTTTTCACCAGTCATAACCATGTTGCAAATGTAAATAGATAAAATTGCTTTTCCTACACAAAAATTCTTGACAGTAGCTTAGTTTTCAGAGTAGATAAAGCTTGCAGAAAAGCAGTAGATGCTCAGAAGCTTCACAATATTAGGACACTAAGAATTTTAAACAGAGTAGGAAAAAGCATATGGTATATATGGATGGGAAATCCTGTGGTAGTTTTGATTTTACACACGAAAAAAAACTAGTTGCTTAGGTTCATAAATCTGTTGTATGTGGTATTCAAATAGAGGTTTTCATGATCTTAGATTTCCTTTTTCTTTAAAATGTTTCTTTCAAGTACAGATGGGCCCATACTGCGAGATTGGGATCCAGATTTGAATTTGGAGCTGACATTCACCAGAATGTAGACATATTTGAGCCTACCATCTGAGGTCAGGATCTAGTGGAATTAACAGCCTACTGCAAAGGTCTGGATTGAGTCAATCTGCCCCATATTTCAAGGCATAGGTGTGGAAAATATAAGGATTTGATTCGACCTGATCTCTGACTTCGAGGTATTTAAATTTTAAAACTAACGACTTTTAAAATTAAAGACTTTTATCATTGTGCCTGAAGAATAAAATTTTGTATGGCAGTCCCATGTACTAAGTGCTGTTGGAGGCTGAAATAAGAGACAGGAACTACATAAAACAGTTTCTAACCCGAATATTTGCTCAAGGTCAGTAAGAGTACCTATGACAAAGTACTCAGATTCCTGATTTATAAACCAGTAGGTTTACCACAATATGATTGTCTAAGTATAATTCTTGACTTGTTCCTTGCATACAATATAAAACCTGAATAAAACTGGACACTTAGATGCAGAAAAAGACTTAGTCTGCAAATGTTTCAAGTCCTTCTTTAGCCTATGAATCCCTCATGTTTCAGAGATTAATGGCTTCTAATCCATTTTTAAATGTTCCATGTGGATAGTGAAGGCGTAACTATCAAAACACTGTAAAATCATAATGTCTGTGTAGCTATAAATTACTGTTTTCAAAATGAGCTGGAGGTCTCCAACTTTTTCCTAAGTGCAAAATCTCAGTATAAAACTGCTCAAAATTTCTTGGTTTTCTGGCTTTTATTAAATGGAATACAATCATTGGTCTGCCCAACGCCTCAACAGCAGTGTCAGTATTGGTGATACTAAAACTAGTCCTAAATGATATAGATTGAAGAGATAAAAAACATTTCAGATCAGAGATCAATTGAAAGAACAGAGGCTTTTTGCATATTTTTCTGATATGTCTCTGTTATTTTTCATTTGTCAAATTCTGAACTACTTCATATGAGGGAGATATTGATGGTGACTTCAACTGATAGTAAAGTACTGGTGCCATACCACACAGCTTCAGAAAAAATGTTGATGAAGGCATTGGGTAGAGTATTTTCTTCGGCCAAATATATACCAGGCACATCAGAAGGTAGGTAGAAGAGAACTTTCAACTCTCTGTCATTTGAGTTAAATACAGACACGACAATTACTTTTAAGGGAAAAAAAGGTACATGATTTAAAAGAGCATTAGGATAGTCTTTTGCGGGACACAGAAAAAACTTTTATGCATGCTATTGGCTTTTTGGGGTTATATTAATATGAAAATTTGGAGAAATGCCTAATTTGAATTTATATTCCCTTTGTGGTCCATCAAAAAGGATTCATCTCCTATTCAAATGCCTAGTCAATATGTTAGTCAGATCAAATATCACTAATAAGATGCTAAAAATGCTTCTGAGGAACAGGGGGATTTATTTAACAAGCCATAAAGTGCTTTTTAATCCATTTCTAACTTGTTAAGTTCTTTGTGATTCTCACAACTGTTCCATCATGACACAGTCTCAATCCTTTGTGCAGATGGAAAAAATCAAGGTGTAAAGCAAGGGCAGCACATAGATACTGCCTTTCTTCTCCAATTGTTCCCAGAGCCATTGCGGTCCTTCTTGTACTTTCTTATCTCACACCTATTGAAGACACGGGTGCTGGTGGGTGTTTTGGCTTGTAAAGGTACTTTTTAATGAGACTGTCAAATCATAGCACCTAAGTTTTGTTAAAGATTCAAAACAACAAAAAAGAATGAAACCTTGTTGCTTCACTACAACAAAGGTAGGAGACCTTGAAGAGAAGAGGTACTCCTGGTACCCCAAGAAAAAAAAAACAACCAACAACTGGATTCTCAGCTGTTTTGCAAACAGAGTTCTCTGCTTTGCTTTGAAAAGCTATCTGCTGAGTTATCTGTCTGAGAAAAGTGGCCTAATATTGCAGTTTTGCTGCAGACACAGCCTCAGCTACATGAGGCCCAGGGACGTGGGAGTTCTCCAGATATATCTTTCTAACAGTGGAAAGAAATGCTGAATAGATGAAGATATTATGAAGAAGCTGATGAGAGGGTGGGTTTTTTTGCATATCTTCCTAGTCACATCAGCAGAGCAAAATTCTTCTGTAGTTTAGCTCTGAATTTAAAAAATGATCCTTAACATTTGCCTGATACCCAGGATGCCTTTCCTATCCTGATGTCAGTGGCAAAACCCCTCAGCTTGTTTTATTTTAACTGAAGTTTCATATCCCTCACATCAATATATTATTTTTTTTTTTTAACTAAATGTTTCTGTGTTTTAGGATCTGAGCTACAATTAGAATGTAAGTGTCTAATTTTAAGAAAAGAATAAAAGTGTTTTTAATTAAGGTTTTTTCCTTCCTGACTTTGCTCACCTCTGAAGAGATCAGAATTAGTCAAACTTGATAATCCACTATCATGTCTTTGGAGATAATCCTGAAAATGACATATGAAAACCTCCTGTTGACTTCTTTCATTACTGAAAGCACAGTGCATCTGACCATCCCTATAAGTTCTGATTCATTGAATTTGTAGCTGATGGTGTAGTGTATTGTGTACAAGTTTATCTCTGAATTTTGTGTGGATTATGGAGCACCATATTATACTTTATTCAATAAAAGTAAATGAGTTTCATTCATGAAAATAAGTTTTGTGGGATTAGGTCTGTGAATCCCAACCATGTGGGACTGACAAAATAAATACTAACATTCAATAAATATATAGTGCACTAAGACTGTATTTATTAGTCTTTTGACATTTTTATCTGACTCTTATAAGAAGTATGGAGCTGAGACAACAACTGGTGCAGGTAGATTTCCTACACTGTGAAAGGATCTGGTATTTAGTTTATGGGAAGCAGGCCTGAGCAGATGTGAAAAGTTCAAATAAAGGAAGGCCAGATTAAATGCACTTCTGTGGCTGGAAAATCAAACCAGATGTTATTATTCAACCACAAAAAAATCTAGTCGCACTTGAGCAGCATTAGGTGTCTGATCAGTTACTTCTTTTTTTTTCTTCCTAGTGAAAATAACAAAATTATTATAAAATTATATAAGCTGATAAAATGCTTTAAAATGTTACCAGTGGACAGAATAATTTGGTCTCCTAGCTAAAAAGTAGAGGTAGAACAAAAGTAGCTCTTAGAAGATCAATAGAAATATGAGTAAATCTGGTTTAGAAGGGAGAATCAAGAAAGGAAGAGTCAAACACTGGAAGAGGAATGAAAGTGAATAGACCCTCTTCTCTGAACTCCTTATGCATATTAGAGAAATAACATTGTAAGATGACTGTGTTTTACAACTGTCTATAATCTTTTCTGGAGACGTGCTTGTTTGAGAAGGTTGATGTTGGCCGAGGATGACAGGCACTGGAGGTCCTCAGGAGCCCTTGACAACAAGCAAATGCTTGCAGAGTGTGAATGCTGGCAAATAGTTTTACAGATTATTTCCAATTAAAAGAAAATGCAGTCTAGGTTCAGAAATGTGAACAGTAAAGACAACATCTAAAATAGACAGACTAGCACAGGAGAACTGAAATGGCTATCTTTGTCTGTAATGGCCAGATTATGTAGACAATGGAAAGAATCTTCTTCTGGAAAAGATGACATTGTTTGCAGGGACTTATTTGTTGGCTTGATATGTTTCTGGTATTGATACAGAGCTTTTCTGCTCTTGCTTGCTGGGGTCAGAGGTAAATGAAGAGCAGTTCATGCTGACTTGCTGGGGTTGGCAAGCCTGTCAAAATGTGTTGGCTGTTGGCCATATCTTCCCTGTTCAGAGGGAAACGGAGTCTAAGACATTAATATCTCAAGAATGGCAAAACAGAGGACAAAGCTGCAGTTCATTTTTGTTGCAATTGTTTGAGTTGCTGCATGTTTGGGAGGATGTTGTGTAGCAACAGAATTTTCTCCTGTCTGCACTGTCATTCAGTAATTGATCATTGCTTGCCTTCTCCTTGTCCTCAGTGTCACCAGGTCTGATCTCCATTGACCTCCAGACTTACCTCTAGGCTACTCTGCTACTTTTCAAGAAATGAAATTACCCTGCACTGCTGTTGTATCTGAAACTCTCTATATGAGTTGTACATGTGAGATGGAGAATTGAAATGCCTGGGAGACACAAGGTCTTGTCCCAGCCCTCCTGCTTTCCTGCAGTATTTCTAAGGAAAAGTCACATAAACCTGCTCTGAAGAACTAGATTCACATGCAGTGCAGAAATAAGAGTGGCATAACCAAAGGACAGTTATCCTACCACATAGTTAGGGCTAGGAACTTTTCTCAGTGAACCTATAGGTCATTTATTCTCTACCTGCATGTCCCTAGAATTCATTTATGCTGTGCATATTAAGATTACAGGGGAATTAGAATTACTTCTTACTTTAATCTGAAGATTGTTGTAGCTAATTTGGATTCTTCCTCGGTTCTAAAGCTCTGTGGTTAGTAGCTGTCAATGATAGCTGCTCTCAGAATCTAGGTCATTTTAGGAAGAAAAAAAATAATAAAATGTTGTAGCTCCTCAGCTGCACAGGTCTCCACTTTTCCCTTTGTTAAAAATTCAGCGATGCCCAGAGGCCACACCTTTTGGAAATGTTAGTGCTTAGCCATACTTCATACATTTTTTAACCAGTTTTCTTGGGAAGAGTTCAAAACTGAAAAAAACTTCTAAAAACGTGATTAAATGTTAACTCTAAAGGCAAAGTCCTGGCTGGCTTTCAGGCAATGTCAGGCTCCTGAAAGCCAAAACCAATAGGTTTTTAAAGGTCTGAAGTTTCTATTAAAATCTGTGGTCTAGCAACCTAATTCCAATTGAAATACAGTGTAATTAAGACTTCCAAGACACGTGGGGTTTATTTCTAAGGATTGTTTAAATAAACTGTTGGCAAATTTCAGCAGATTCAAGGGACTTTGATTTTGAAACTGTGAATGCTGGCCATTTCTATCAAGGACTTTAGCATCAGAAAAGAATTCTGATCAGAAAAGAATTCCATCAGAAAAGAAATGCCTTTTTGTAGCATCAAGATATAGCTAATATGATTGCCTGTTCTCACTTGAAAACGTCCTTCCCATTCTCAAGGACACTGTTGTTTGGGGATTCATATGAAGGTGGGAAAAATATGATGTGAGAAATGGAGAAGGGACCATTTCTCTTTGCCTTCTTTCCTAATGATGGTGCTAACTATCTTACTGATGCAAAAGGGCTGGAAAGAGTAAAATGTGTAAATAATTTAATAGGGAAAAGAATTGTGAGACAGCAATTCACCAGAGTAAGGACAATAGCATACAAAATGTCATAAAAAATAATAGGCTTATATGAATTGGCATTTGTTAGTGATTATGCAATCATTCATTTCCCACAGATTTCTTTTTATAGGAAACTTTGGAAAATCCCTAAAGAACCGACCGAGTCATTTAACCACAACAGGTTTCTCTTCAACATGGCTAGGAGTGGGCGATAAATATTTTCACATATTTGTGCACTGAAGGCTTGTTTTCAAGTGCTGGAAGTGATGGTGCAGAAGATGACAGAGAATGGTGGCTCAGCCCCATGCTGAATGGGTCCCCCTCCCACCACCTGCTGTGTGGGACCAGGTGTCAGAGATCCACATGGGAACAGGCTTGTGTGATCGGGAGCTTCAAGGTTTGGTCCATGCCTGATGTGACAGGCACTTGGGAACCTGAGGAGAGGGATTTCTGCTCCAGAGAGTGTTTCCAACTCTGTGCTGGATGCAAATCACTCTGGCTTGCTATGAGCAGCTGAGCTTTCTTTGGTCGCTGGCAAAAGTAGTCATTTGCTTCCTTGTTATCACAGACTATTTAAATACTTGTATTTCTGACAACAGTTTTCCTTTACCACTGGACTAAGAAAAACAAGACCTTGATCTGCATTTCTGAGTTTCCTAAAACTTTTTCTTTTTTTCTTTTCTTTTTTTTTGTTTGTTTGTTTTTTAACAGGTTATTTTCCTTGCAGTCTTCAGAGCAGTTGCTCATAGCTGTGAAACGTCCCTGCTTCTTCAAGATGTGCTGCTGGAGGACTTGCCCCTCACTGGGCTGCCTTATCCCAGGGAGGATCAACAGCCCCATTATCCACATGGGCATATCATGTATCTCAGTCTCTTCTTCTGCTAGAGCATCTCTGACCTGAGCAGCTGCCAGGGAGGTGTGGAGGCTGCTCACCACTTGTAGCTCCTCTCTCTGCTCTGCTCCTCATCCTGGGGTTGCTCTGTTGATATTGGCAGAGCTTGCCATGGGGCTGGGGAACCTGCTCATTGCATTTTCTCATTGCCTATATTCATCTACAGCTTCACTTCATATCAGCGTCATCCAATAAATACTTTTAACAGTGTGCATCTAACAGGAGCTGGCAGTACACTTTCCTTTGTTCTGCTCAGCCCTGTGAAGCTAACATGCCTAAGCTGCAACGGTGGTGACAGCCATCCCTCAAGGAGATGATGGGCAGATTTATGGTGTTTCTTGGAGCTTGGAACATTTGCAGAATCAAAAACCAGTATCCTGGCTCAGAGTAAGTAAAATGGGTTTAAGCATACCTGTCTCATAAGAGCCTTCAAGCATAAATTTTCTGATATCATTCAGATTATCTGTTTGGTGCAAAGTGTTATTCTTGCTCCTATATAAGTAGCAGTATGAAAGGAGAATGGGTGAAAGACTTTGAACTCCAAATCACTTGAAAAGACTGAAAAATAAAACCAGTTGGATATTCCTTATGGTTTGTCTTTCAAATCCAAAATTCTGATGTCTGAGAGATGTCATAAATCAAAACTATGTCATAAATCGAAACTATCAGGTCACAGACATCTCTGAATATTAAATATTTGTTATTAATATCAAATATTTACTATTAATAAAAAGAACAAGAAAACAACAACAAAAGAAATCTGCCCATTGAATCTTGCAAGTGGTTAAAAATGGTCATTGAGAACATTTGCAAATATTTACCTTAGCTTAAGTTAGATGGGTGCAATTTCGTTTAGGCCATGATTTCCCCCCCCCCCCCCCGTTAACTACATTACTAAGTCAGCTCTGAATAATAATATTTTCAGTTTTAAAATATGTTGAATCCCTTTTCAGTTTCAGTCCTCTCCTGTCATATTCTGAACGGCAATGTGCATATCAGGATAGAAAAAAAAACAGAAGAATGAAGTGGTGTAATACAAAGAGAGTTTGATCAGCCCCTTCTCAAAACAGCAATACTTTCACTAAATCTTTCCCCAACATTAAAACAGGAGCAAAACCAGCCTGACATCCTCTGGGCAGTCTCACCTGATGTCTGTGGGTCATCGACAATTGGTCAGAGTCAGGAGATTTACATGAGTGTGCTTTATATGCAATATCTGTGCTGATTGTGGTTAGGAAAAGTGGTCAGTTCCAGCTGGTTCAGGGCAGAGCTTTGAAAAGGAGCAATTTCTTGATAGTCACATAATAAATTTTAAAAAGTTGTCATCAGTGAAAGTCATCCATGATGGTTCTTTCCTTGGTTTAGTTAAAAATAGCTCTTAAGTTCAGGTCCTTTGGAATCTGTCACTGAGAAATGGTGCTGCCTTTTTTTCTATTTTATTTTTGCTGTCACCCCTTGTTTTCCCTTGAATTTTTCCATGTTTTGTATGTATGTTTCTAGTCTCCCACTGGGAGTGTATTGACCCAGTAAGAGCCCCAGCGTTCTGGGATCTTCAGTAACCTTCTGGATTCAAGCACTCTGACTGTGGTCTCCAGTTTTCACTCTTACTGTTTTCTAACTTCAGCCTTCCATAACATGTCAGTCAGGTTTACTCAGCACATGCCAACACATCTGAAAAATATAGTTCATTCTACCAAGCAGGTTGATATTGCAAACTCTTATTTTAACCCAGGCTTAGGATGCCTGTGGCACAGGATACATATTTGTTAGACTGGAGGTAAGTGCTAGGCAAAACCATAGAGCTGGATCCTACATCTTTGCTGCTGGGAGCATATCTAGGCCAAATCAAACTGCAATTCAGAACATCCGAAATCAAGTGTCACTTCTGCAGGTTGTGCTGTGACTTGTTTTAGTAAGCTGTCCCATATGGGCATACGAGAGGAGATGCTTCCCAGTAATCCACTGGTGGAAGCCTGTCTCTCCCTCCTCCCTTACACCACTGCACAGCAACTTCTGTGCATGCCCTCACATGCCAGGATGCACAGTTTTAAAGTATTTTGCAAATATTTCTAAAATATTTTTTCAGTTAGAAAATACAAATAGAAGGTAAACTCTGAGTTTTAAACTCTGAGTCCATCATATGCTTTATTAAACTGGACATGAACTCAAGTTACTTTTGCAGCAGCATACTGACTGAACCAGTGAGTGTGACTTGAAAGTGGTGTTAAGGTCATGTTTTCTGAATAATGTTTATTAACTATATTTTAATGACTTGTCAGTTTTCTAAAGCACATGCTGAAGTATTTTTGAAATCACTAAGTAAATGTAGTTTTAATTCTTCTCCCATATTCATGGGCTGCTACTTACTCATAAAAAAAACCAAAACAACAACAAACTAGGAGGTTCAGGTTTAGAGCAGCTTACTGCTGTTCTAATCTGCAGGTATTTCTCCTCTTAATACGGCCACTTATCAATCTTAGCAACACAGGCCCAGTCATTTTGCTTTTTCATTAGAGCTGCAATAGACTGTATGCCAGGGACTTGAACTCTGATGAGCAAGCTTTCATATGAAAATGTATTGTGTGCATTAAAGAACAAGTCTAAAAAGAATCTCTTAATTTCATGCAGAAGTTACAGAGTTCACAATATCAACTCTGGTAGGAACAGCGTGCCTTTGAATCTTTGGGCAGTGTGGTTGTTAGGGTTGTCCATGAACAAGAAGTTTGTGTCATGAAAAATTTTCAAGCCTTTTAATTTGTTTCCATTTCTTGGAGAGAGAAAATAAAACATTGGGACTTTCCTTTTTTTTTTTTTTCCTATAAAATGTTATGGAGAAAGGTTACAGAAACCATCTTCCCTGCTGTATGATGTCTTCAGTGTGGGCAGTTCAGCACTGGGATTTGAACTTAGACCTCCTGCCAGCCCCAGGCACATTGACCATCAGGCTACAGGTGAGTCTGGATTGACTTCTCTCTTCCTTCCTGCTATCCAAAAGCCTCATCCCAGGCTTAAAAAAAAAAAAAAAAAAAATCTGACGATGTTTTTTGAGAAACATATCTCTTTGTGAAAAATTCAATGCTATTATAATTTTTTGATAAATGGAGCTTTGTTGAGCTTTTTTTTTCTGGAGGTTGCAATGTTCATGACTGGTCTGAGACCTCAATGTTATGATTAGCCCTTATGTGACTGACTGTTCGTCTTCTTGAAGCATATAACGGAGTGGTTTTGGTGCAGAGCTCAACAGTAAGAGGCTCTCATTGATGTTTCTTTCCTTATGAGATTGAGTGTTGCTGTTGAGCAAAAGGACGTTATTTGGAAATCCTCACCTAGAGGTGAGAAGTGCCTCTGGGGAGCTATTTTCCAGGTGTGGCTGAGCCTAGAAGTCTCAATAACTTCCTTATCTTGGGTTTTCTTTTTACTTGAACTTTGATTTTCTATATTCCTGCATTGTTTCCATTGTTTCTGTATTTCTGCAGGATAGTGACCATGCATACTGTTGCCAGCCTGCTCAGAGCAGATCCATCTCCCTGTAGAACAACTTTCTCTACCTCTGTGTTTTTTTCTTGGTCTTTATAGTCTCCTGTTTTTTTCTGTAATTTTTCATCTTACTCATTTTAAGTATCCACTAGTTTAGATCATTACCAAGACACTTGATCTCAGGTAGGGGCATTGAACTTATACTTTGAATTCAGTGGTCATCTGACCATGGACTTCAGAGACAGTTAAGCTCTTCAGGACTGGTGAATATACAACAGAAGCAACCTTGATTTATTATTGTGAACCTCATAAGACTAATCCTCCACTTTCTGCTTTTCTCCTAGGACCTATGGCTCATTGTGTAAAGAACTTAGGGTGTGGGGGACTTTTAAAGAGATCACCATTACTTTTCAGAGTAGACTTCAAAGAAAAACTCACTTTTGACATTGCTTTTTATCTTACTTCTATTCCTTTTGCTGGGTTTTCTTTGTTTGGGTTTTTATTTTTTTCTTTCTTCTTTTTTTTTTTTTTCCTAGGCCGCTGTACTAATTTTTGCCCAGTTTTAATTCCTCTATTAACTTTAATTAGGCTCATGGGCTTGATCACCAGGTGGGTTTTCCCCAAGCTTCCACAGCAATGCTTTCCATCAGCAGCAGACTTGCAAGGGAATTTTGTTAAGCTGCAGATAGGAGCCTAATGTTATTGGA
This sequence comes from Pezoporus occidentalis, assembly GCF_034315485.1. Lineage (NCBI taxonomy): Eukaryota > Metazoa > Chordata > Aves > Psittaciformes > Psittacidae > Pezoporus > Pezoporus occidentalis. The sequence goes on from NW_026915877.1 coordinate 1,843,244, forward strand.
TCTGGAGTGCTTCATTGCTAAGTGTTTTTTATATCTGGTGAAATTGCCAGGAAGCATTATATATTTAATTATTGTTAAGCAGGCAGGCTCAAGACCCCCTGATCAGCAGGGTACCAGAACACAAATGAGAGAAGAGGGACGTGGTGTTAACCAGGGGAAAGATTCGTAGCTCTTAAGTTAACCAAATGCTTGTATATCTCAGGAAAGTAGCTCTGCATCTTCCAACTGCCTTTTTTTGTGGAAAATACAAGGCAGGGTGAAAAAAAAAATAATAAAAAATTCCTGGATTAATTCTGGAGAATCTCAGCACATGTGAAGTTCACCACAATGAAGGAAGATTGGCACACACCTTTTGGGCATTTTGTGCATGGTTTTTCTGGGCAGGCTTTTACAGTGTAAGCTTTTCCTATATCAAATGCGAAGTAGCATAAAATATGAGCTGTTGGTATGAATTGCAATTTTTGTAGCCTTTGCTTTATGATCATTTGCATATTCAGAATCTGCCTTGGGTTTTTTTTGGCTTTTTGTTTTTTCCTTCTTCTTTTAAAACTACATTTACCTGAAGAAGGGCTTAGTTTTGAGTGCACAAAATAAGCATTTTTCCTTCAGTTGACTATAATCCTACTAGAAGAATTAACACTTAGAACAGAAAACCTTCTTTGGGTCCTACAGGGCATTAGAACATCTCAGGTACTGGCTGCTGGTTTAATAAAAAGATAGGGTTTCCATTTACTTCAGGCGGGCTTAATGTATTGTTTTGTAGTAAGACAGTCAGAATGAGTCAGGAGCCAAAGAACACACTTTATAGACACAAATAATCGTAAATTCAGAATGTCACCTTTAGGCAGAGGCATTTTTATTATTGTTAGTGGAGTTGCTGAGTAGGTTTGATGTTTTATTCTCTTGAGTACTAAATGTTCCAGAGTAGCACAGCCCTATCTTTATCAGGCTTACAAGGAGGGAGCACAGCCAAACTTGCTTCCTATACTTCTCTATGATTGATAGCAGATGGCATGCTTTAAAATAAACCTATCCATTAGCAGTCCTCAGTGTTTTTACTCAAGGCATTTACAACTGTCTCAACTAGAAAGCACATTCACTCCATAAGCTAGTTTCAGTCTGCAACAGCTGTACAGGTGCAAATCTTTCATTAACTCTTAAACCTTGGTGGAATAAATGATGAACTGTATTTTATTTTTAGTGAAGAAGTTGTTCTTCAGGAGAGTGGAGGATTGTATTCTGCCCTTGCATGTGGTAGAGGTTTATGTTAATAAAATAAATTTATTTTTTTCTCCTAGTCTCCTGTAAATTTTTAGGATGTGATACTGCCAGGAGATAAATGTGGCTGTTTGTAGGTACTGAAGGAACTGTAACTTGGGGCTGGGATTCCTGGGTGACGGCAGCCAGCTCCTTTCCCTGTAGTCCAGAGTGGCAGCACTGGCTATAGCCCAAGGGAAGGGAGTCTGCATGTGTCCCCCACCTCTGCTTCACACTGCAGTATTTTTCTCTCCATTTTGTTTCAGAGATGTAGGCACACACTCTTACATGCCCACACACATACACATATTCAACCTGATTTTGAACTCATTGCTGGCAGAGTATTTCCTAAAAAAGTTGCTAAAATCTGTCCTACATTCAATTTATTTTGCCTAGATTTCTATGCAACAGTTATAAAGGACATTAAAACTTACCTGTCAGTCCTTCCAATACAATGAACTCCTAAGCACCTCCCCAAACATTAGTACACTATCAGCTAAAGCTTAAAATATTAGTAGAAAATCTTTAAAATTAGCATTTAGCATTAATATTAGAAAAGATCTTAAAATATTAGAGCCAGATAAAACAGTATTAAGAGAGGTATAGGAGTCATTAAGCAGCATAACTGTCACTGACTAAATGGATACTGAAACTTTAATATGCAAACCAGTGCAGATGATAGGAACTTCACAGAGGCAGGAGGATCCTTTCATTTAAAAGGAGGTTGGAGAGACGAAGGTTAGGGATTTGAAGCTGGTAAATAAAACAACGCAGCAGGAAAAGTTACATAGAACGTGCCACCTTGTTAGTGGCAATCATGTCCTATGTTATTTTTCTTAAGCTAAAAAGATAAGACAAGAAGACAGGCAATATTCTGTCACAAATAAATGGAAATTGGGGCATCTTTTTATACAAATGCAAAGAAGCAGAGGAAAAATACAAATGTGCTCTCAGTCCATGTAGGGTAATAGAGGTGTTAAAATGACTTAGTATGATGGACTACAGCTCTCATGCTCTTTTTATGACACCACAAACAAAGTTGAGGGAACTTCAGCTTGATACCATGGAGGTGGGGTTACTGACAACCTGGGGAGCAGTGCTGCAGTGGGGAAGCTCCTGAGCAGGGCCTGGGTCTGAGGTGGCAGTGGGGATGAACCACCATTACAGCTCATGTCAGATCTTCCCTGTAAGCACCTGGAGGATTTGGTGCTAAATGAAATGGGGTGGGGGGAGGAAAACAAGGCCAGCTGTAGACATAAGAAGTTTAAGAGCATCAGTACTTGCTTCTAGCTAATCTTTCTTGATGGCTCTTGTAAGCAGGCAAGGCTAGTCACTCCTGTTAATTATTCAAAGCCCCGTGCCAGTTTCAGAGCTGAGTGGTATAAGAGGATGTATAGTGTCCCCATTTCTCAGCCTGGCTGGAGGAAAGGCTTGAGAGGGGGTTTCCCTTTCCATCACTGAGCGATGCCCATTTTTATGTGGGAAATGTGACCCTGGGAAGGGCCTGTAGCTGACTCCAGTCCAGGGCCACCCTGGACCTGTGAAACTTTGCTTGTTTCTGAAGGGTCTGATAAGCTGAATACAGGAAAGGCTTCTGCAAAGTCATATTCTATCATCTTAAAACAATGAGTGTGATTAATTTTTAGGGGATGAGGACTATGTTCTATGTTCTCACTCTCCTCATCTTACTGCCATTCCCTCCCTGTCAGGCTGATTTCAGCCTCCAGCACAGTCAACTCTTTTGATCCTCCTCCCCATCCCTCCGGGAGCGGGGAAGGGGAGAGCTGTGGGCGACGGGAGCCTCCGTTGCTTCCAGCCCGGCACCACTCACTGGGGGTGAGTGAACAAGCTATCTGGCTGGGGTTTAAACCACAACACATGTAGATTAATAATCCAAAGGATACGGGGTTACATACATTAGTGCTTCATCACAGGAGGAAACAGAGGGAAAGGCATACATCCTAAGATCCTCATCATGCCCAACATGTCCTCAGGCTGCCCAGATACCACAGTTTCAAGATGCTGTGTATTTTCTTTATTTAATGTTGACATTAAGGAACAGAATAGAAATACTTTGTTGCTTGATGCCCCTATGAGGTTGTCAAAGAATTTTAGTATATCACACAGTATGATGTAAATACAAGAGAAATACAAACATATTAACAAAAAAAGATATACTCTACTAGGGTCTCTTGGATCTGATCATGACAACCCTTGATATTGCATTGGTATTTGGAATAGGTGTCTGTCTATGCCCAGTCTATATACCTGCCATTATATCATCGTTTAGTTTCATATGCAAATAACATATATTTCATTATAGTTTTTTGGAATTACTGATAGAGTTTTTTGTGCTATATTGGCTTTTTATTTGGTGTCCAGCTCATACCTGCACAGACAGGTCCGGTAGCTCGAAGGCGGAAGTCTAAAACCTTTGTTAAATTGGCTACTCTGCTGCTTTTGGTCTGATTCCATCATGGGGAAGGTGTACCTAGTCTATTCCTAATGCGATTAGGAGCTTTCTGAAGAAACAGAAGTAGCTTTGCATAAAATAGCTTCCATGATATTCAGAATCTGATGTGATTGACTGCCACTGACCTCACTGTTGCCATTTCCAGGAGTTAAGGTGCACAGGTGCCTAAATATCTACAGACATTGGCCCCTATGTTCTTCCTGAAAGGCAAGGAAACATTTTTTATTTAAATGGGAGTCATGTTCACTCGCAAAGTTAAGCATATTCTTAAGCACTATGTGAGCTGGGGACCAAAGAACACCGTTTATAATGATACCACAGGTTATTGCAAATTATGTAGGACTTTTGTAGTAGTGGTTTCATTTAGTGAAGAAATAAGAAAAATCCTTTTATTGTCCCTCCAAACTCTTTATTTATTAATGACCTAGAAAGATGTGATGTTATTGTTAAGAAACCAACAAATTTTTCTTGGACACAATCCAGCAGACTCAGAACTTGTGTTCCTCTTTAATAGCCTCTTTTTCTGAACTAAAGAATAAGTCCCAGCCCCATCCCTGAGCTGGTAAGTCTTGGAGGGTAGCCAAGGAGGACAGGGAAGGGGAGGGTAGAGAGGGGTTACACTTAATCCCCAGTAGATTTTGGCATTCTGTGAATTAAGATGGATTACTGATGCTGGTCTCCATGCCATTCATAGCAGTGTTGGCAGTAGTAAATTTGTGCCCCCTGCTTCCTTGCCAAAACTAAACTCAACTAAAATAAATCATATTTTAGGAAGCTAATTATACAGCCAAATAACTGAAAGGTATTGAAAAAGCGTTGTATGCCTAACATTAAATGAATTTACATTGGCAGTAAGGAACACATATACTAAAAATACAGTAACATAGCAAAACTGTAAGCAATGGAATTTAAACAAAAATGTAATATCAAGCATAGGAAATGGTGTTCCGACTTATTACTGAACTGACACTCTGTGCATCCATTGCATACAAACTTTCACAAATCACATCTGTTCTGAACAAAATTTGCTGTTTTATCATTTTATTGTATTTCTTGGAAAACTAAAATCTTAATATACATTCTTCCTCAGTTGTGTTACCAAAGGTGTGTATATATAAGCCCCTTCATTGTTCCTTCTGCTTTAAGGGGAGAACAGCTCTAGGCTGAAAAATCAGGTATGACCTAAACAGAAGCAATCCATTAAGAGAAGAGGGAAAAACAAAAATACAACTTCAAGAGTGGATTTTAAAAGTTTCCTGATGGATCAGTATCCTTGGGATTAAACATTCCCATATGAAAGTTGACATTTTAAAATGTAAGTCTTATGAAAGATAAGAAGGAAATGGTGAGAAATGAAACCTTAAATATTTTGAAGCATGACTTCCTGTATCATGTGGCAGTTGGCAAAACTTTCAGGGGAAAGATGTAAGCCTCAAAATCCATTCAGTGTTGTGCATGCATTTGCCTAAAAGTTTCCTCCTGCTGCTTACTAGTTTCATGTTCAAAATCTTCCACACCTTTGGAGTAGAGATGCAGTGTCTCTTCAACATTGCTTTTAATCTCACAGACAGATGTTTTAGATCAATCGCTCAAAACGGAACAGTTTAGTAATCAGAAAACACTGTCAGAAAAGATTTGTTGTAAGGAAGATGAAACCGTGAAATAAAATTGAACTTTTATCCCCATTTGGATGGGAACCGCACTTGGCTGGGAATCCCAAGGGGATGAACACAGTGGCCTATCATGTGTTGGAAAAACAAACAGATGACAGTGCTCTGCAATAATCAAGCAAGCACTGCTTCTGAGAAATAGTGTGATTACTATTGTTCAGTACTGCGGGACCTAAAAAAAGATAATTATTGAAGAAAGGAAGGTAGCCTTGTGACTGGGGTGAAGGAAGGTGGGACAAGCTGTTGCCAATGGCCTTGAGTTGTGCCAGCTCTGGAGAACCCAGGGTGTTCTTGTGGCAAAGATGTGTCATACACAAGTGTTAGCAGAGCAGCTGGACTTTATTTTCCGGCGTTGGTCAGAATCAGGTATGATTAACACGCTAGTGATGGTGGGTATCAGTATTTCCTAACTGCAAGAGCTCTTTTAATGGAACACGTTCTTTTTATTTCTGAAAAGCCGATGCAAATAAGGCAATGTTGCTCATGGTAATACCCGTGAATGAGCTCCAAGCATCCAGCTGGTAAACCAGAGGTTGTTCTTTAAGGCATGCAGGGGGTAAAACCCAAACCTCTCAGTCCAACTCAGTATCTTTCTGCCTCTCCACAGATATTTTACAACAGAAGTATTAAAATGTACTTCTTTTTCCAGAAGGTTTTGTTTTGTTTTATGTACCATGGTGGCCCCTTCATATGCTGTGCTGGAGTTCTGCTTGGCAACATCTTTTGGTCTAGCCATACCACAAAGCCATATCTGCTTTGAAATGGCAAATGTTCCTATCAAGGAATGTGCCTCTGCACCACTTCCACTCCTTTGTCTTACTCATCTGTGCTTAGGCACACCACGTGTTTTTCACTTGCTTTGCACTTTGTTTTGGGAGGCTTTGCAGAGCGGTGCCTTCGCCTGCTTGTCTCCTTCCGTATCCTCCATGCTGGATGAGTTTGCATTGTGTAGTGTTTTCCTCTTCATTTATTGCAAACAAATCTGGTCTCTGCCATTTGTTTACTCTTATACTCTGTCTTTATGCCTTGGTATGCATTTTTAATTAGATGTGCTTCAGTTCTTTCACTGCTTGTTAACACTTTCTTATGGTAAATACAGTCTCTACCATCCCTGTGCTTAGGAAATTAGGGTTTGTTTCTTCTACCCATGATTATCATTTGATACAGAGACTCACTGCCTAGCTGGCCTGTCTGCTGGGTCCCTACACTGTCATTGTGAACTTTAAAGGTTGCTCCCCTACACATCTGAGATAATCCAAGTGCGCTTATTCTGCTTACAAGTATTCTGCATACAGAGAAAATAGTGTTCTGGTTATGTGTCTGGGCTGTTTCCGGTCTTCAGCAGCTCCAGTTTGGATGCCTGACATGGAGAAGTCCTGGACAAAGCCCACAGTGTGTGCAGATCAACTGCCTGCATTGTGAAAAGTTCTTCTGCACATGCAGAGCGGGTCCCAGAGATCAGGAATGCGCAGAGTTAGCTGTGAATGTGCTGGCCATCAGTCCTGTGAATGGAGAATGGATGTGTCTGGGGGAGAATACTGGAGTCCTAAACACACGACAGCTTTCAAAAAAAGCATCTTTCCTGAGTGCCAGTATTGTTTGAAGATGAAATTACTCTTTTTGCCTTTTTCTTTTTTTTTTTTCCTTTAAATAGTGTGAGCCCTTTTGCGCTTCCACTGTTTTCTCTGCCTCTACATCTGACTCATGCCACAGGCAAAGGACTTCACCCTTTCTAGCTCCCTTCTATGCCATCAGCTTTCTGGTGATGATCTGGGAACTGAAGTGGGAAAACTTGACCCCACTCCACCCTTTTCTTCCAGTTTTCCCACCCTGCTGTAACACTTGCCTTGTACTTACTCTCCTGTGTTGCCAGAATGTGTATGTTCTCCAGGATTTCATACACTGTGAGGGACTGCAAGGGTCTTTCCATCTCAGTCTTCCGTGACCCTGTACTCTGGCTGTGGGCAAGAGGCAAGGCTGCCAAAGGTCACTAACCACTTCAGCATGTGCAACGATCAATATCTGCTGAAGCCAGTGCCTAGATTTACTCCCTCTCCGTTGCCAGTGCTATATTTCACAGTGAAGAGCCAAGAAACCTTTGTATTTCCTTCCAAGAAGAAAGGGGAGAAAAAAAAGGGAAAAGTCTTCTCTCTACACTTGCTCCCACCAGGAGGACATTGTGTTTGGCCTCTGATCCACTTTTTGTAATAAATTTGCATGGTGTGATGTTTGCTTTGGCCTGTGTGGTGGTGGGGTAGCAGCTGGCATGCCAGCACTGAGCCGGCTCCTTCGCCATAGGGCAGGTCAGGGCAGGGTTCTCCTGCCACCCGGCATGTGGAGTGGAGATGCTTGGTCTCTGGGAGACTTCAGGAGATGAAGCACTCTCCTCGAGGATTTGCAGTGCTGGGAGGCTGAGGTCTGTGTTTTGCACTCAAATGGCAGTATTTCAGGGCATGCTGGCTGCAGGAGCAGAGGGCTCACACAGAGACTGCGAAAAACCATCACTCCATGGAGCAACTTCACATTGGCAGGGAGATGAAGTGTGCAGACTAATAGGTCATTTCCACTTTAATTTCTACTCTAAAATGACTCTTTGTTACTGTTCTCAGACTTGACGCCAACCGTCACTTACGCCACACACCAGATCTTTGTTTCTTTTCTGCCCTTTTCTTCGAGGAGAAGTCTTTAAAGCAAACAAACACAAAACTGTGAGAAACCGAGGGAAGATATGGACTGGCCCACTCGTTAGTGCTGGAATGTAGAAACTATGAAGACATTTTTTTTATTACCAGTGCTGGAAAGCACAGTCACTGTGTGGGCTGGAATACAATTTATACTACATGCAGTAGTTGAAAAAAAAAAAACCAAACCCTGTAAAAATGGGTGTAACCCTGGGCTGTGGTACAACCGGCCTTTCAGCCCCCACTTGAGATTGTCCATCCCAAGGGGAAACTGTGGTTTGGAATAAGAACATGCATTTAATTTCACTCAGAGAACTTATTGGAGTTGGCACTTCAAGAAAGAGTCTAAAGTATATTTTTTGTCATGATTAGTGGCCCCCTCACCACTACATTTGATTATGTTGGAAGTGGAAAAGTTAAATTCTTATAAAATGATGATTTAAAATCCATGATTATCCAGGTAGGGTGCGTAGATTGCGCCAGCTTGGTCATCAGACTCCAATCTCATCCTAGTTCATTGCTGTGAGAAAATAAACCTAAAATGTAAAAAAGCTGAAAACACAGCCTCTGATTGCTCAGGGAATTTTCTTAGTCATACATTATCTTTCTTAGTAGCTTCAGTTATTTTGTCTCCACTAAAACCCAAAGCAAAATATTTCCCTGACACTTTCCCCTTGATTTTGGATTTGCAGCAGCCAAAATTTATTTTTATCTCATGCTGTCTTTTTCCCTATGGTTATGCAAATCCTTGGAATATAGGGGGCAAGAGGAAGAGCTAATTTTAAAGCAAGTAAATTCCAGTGGGAGGTATCTTCAGTCGCTCTTGAGAGGGATTATCCTGGGTGCTGCTGTAGAGATGTAGCTACCTTCAAATAGCCCAGGGGTAGGTGCCAAGTGGGGAGGTTGAATATTTTTCTTGCAGACACATAACTTTGACCACAGGATTGAAGTCTCTTGCCTTAATGCTCTGCTAAGCTACTTTGGAAACACAAAGCTGTGTCTTAGGAAACACACATTAAGGAAATGTATCTCCATACAATCAGTCACCAAATAAAACCTCGGTGTGCAAAGGGTTTGGTGTGGGTGAAGGGTGGGGCTCATGAGAAGTATCTTGGAGAAAATATGGGGCATCAGCCTTTCACTGCTTCTCCCAGCAATCTTTTGCTGTTTTAGTTAGTACTTGCTGTATTTTGATGCAGGTTTTTTTTTTCTTTTTTCTTTTTCATTCTCCCTATTTCATTTTCCATTTTTTTCCATGGCCAGGAAATCATTTAGAAAGAGTAAATGTTATTCTTTGTAAAATTTATCTAGTTTCTCCCCTCTGCCTTCATCTCTCCCCTAATACATCAACTTTTCCCAAACCTTTGCTTAACTCTCGTGAACAGTAGTAGATACTCAGTGGATTCCCAGGCTCAAAAACCATCAGGAATAACACTGGAATGAGTTTTGTGAACAAACATGAGTGTGCCTGCGTGTAAGAGATCTGGCTACAGGCTACTCTGTAAGTTTTGCAAACAAATGTTGAAGATAATCAGAGTATATGGTGTGTGTAACAGCTTCCTACCAATGCTGTACTTTTTTTCAGTGTGATGGTGCTGAGTTAGTCGATGCAATTTGTGGTCAATGTTTGGAATCACATTCAGCTCCTGTTTGCTCTTCCTTTGAGTACCATTTCAATGCTCATTACTCTAACAAATTAAACATAGTAATCTTCTGTGTGGCCTAAAGTTTCTGTATCCAGCAAAACACATAAGCCTCTGCCTGTATGATGTGTCAAGGGGCTGTAACTGAATCTTTAAATGCTGCTTAGACTAGGATGAGTTTAAATATCCATTTAGGCTTTTCTGTGTTTTGGGATGGAGAAATGAAGATATGAAAATTTGTGAAAACAAAGTCATGTAGGTGCAAGGTCCCAGGTTTGGAAAACTTGGCCCATAAAATACACGCAGTAAGGATACTTGTGGTTGTACAAGATAACAAAATTCACAAGTCATTTGGATTAACCTCTCAAGTTACTGCAGGGGCATATAGTCTTCACAGTCATGTAGCTTGATGAAGCTGTGTATGAATTTATGTTCCAGTCTCACAACCTAATAAACCTACACAGTTTAAAATGCCTGACAAGGGCTGTAGGGTTTGGAGCATAAATTCTGTCTCCTCCTTCCATGAAGCACTATATGCATGCCTGACCATCCTCAGAAAGAGCAGAATATGTTCCATGTCACTCTGCAAATGAACTATATATCTGAATACCAAAATAGGAAGGATAAATTATTTGCTTCAAATATACATTCTAATGGTCTCAAACTAGACACTCTTTTTCAAATGTTGAGTTCATTTTCAAATTCTTTGGATGTAAAGTTTTTGTTCAAACTTTTGGACTCCTTGTGATCTGGCTAGAAATTAGAGCACATCAAGCCTTATACGTAATCAGAAAATGCCATGTGAAAGCGAAGACTGCTGCAAGCAGTGTCTCTGTTAAATTCCAGCTAGACCAAACTTGTTCCTTGCTGCTCAAGCACTGAGCTCACTGGTCTTATGACTATGTGTGCAGTCTGAATCGTTTTCTGAGCCCAGCTAAGGGAAAGAGTTAAGCCTGCTCTCCCCTTCTAGTTGGCAGAAAGTTTGCAGTTTAAAATTACGTACTGACTCTGGTGTAGAGACACAAGAAATTATAGAGCAGACACTGTCCAGGACAACATATAATTTAAAATGTACTAAAGAATGTATACCACATGGCAAAGTAAGTGAAGTGCTTCTTCAAATATAAGTGTTTTGCATAGAAAGGCTGCAATTATCCACTCCTAGGGAAATGTTTGCATTCATTCTAAATCAATATTTACTATTCATCTCTTGTGTTCAACAAAAGAAGGATTTAACTTTTTTTTGTTTTAATAAGATACTAAGACTACAATAATACTACAAAGTAATTGTCTTGATACAAAATATCACTAAATTGTGTTGCTATATTGGGAGCAAACCGCTTTTAAAAGGAGGGGTATCCCTGTTCGTGAAATGTTACTGCAGTAACACACTATTCAAACTCAGCCAAGCAGGGAGACTCACCAGTTTCAAAGAAACGTTAAGCCCTCACTCTGTTAAGGCCCTTAACTAGGATCATTCGGGTGAGTCCTCCATCTCCCTCCTGAAAGTATCAGCCTCTTTATAATGATTCCTTTTCAGCTGGTATCTCAACAACAACAATGCAATTTCTTCTGGTTTTAAGCTTGTTTCCATCCCCCATTCCACCCCCACCCCCTTCCACACCCCTCCCTCCAAGTGTCTTTCAGCTAGGCAGGAGGAGCCAAGAGCGGGTGTTAATTGGGCAGCACACTGTTTCAAACCTGTGTTGATGCAATGGAGTCACCTGAAGTTCATCCTTCTGGGAAAATCTGGGGAGTGTGTGTGTGTTGGGGGGGGTATTTCAGGATGATAGCAGAGCTCTGTCTTTTCAAGGAGCTAATCTACCTTTAAAAAATGATGTACCTGGGGAGAGCATAGAAAAGGAAAAACTCATAAAATCACATAGGGGAGATGAGTCCTTCTGGCAGCAGGATCCTGGTGAAACAAGAGCATCTGAGAAATTTCAGACTCATCGGGAAGAATGGCACTTTTAATTTCAGCCTGTGCCGCTGCTATAATATGGTTAGGAGGATGTCTTAGCACCAAGGACCTTTCTATTTGAATTTACCTGGCATGTCTTAAAATGTATTTCTCAAACTTCTCAAACTTCAAAAAATAAAAACTAAACCACAATGCAAACCCCAACAAGCATGGATTTTTTGGCACTGATGTGGCTCCATGTGAATAAAATCAGATAACTGGAAACACTTTAGTTGGAAAATCCCTCAAAATCCTTTTTTTTTCATCTTTATTTTTTATTCTTACATGCTGCCCGTCATATTCCAGGCTCTGATCCACCCTTCCCAATACTAACTGCTTCCATTTCTACTGCTAAAATCCATGGTACAAACACAGGCTCTTGAGTGAATTTCAATCTCATTCTCAAGCAGATAGTCCTATATTTTTTTCCTGTGAGCCTGAAATCATTCTTATTCTCCTAGAAAATCATGCACATAAATAGGGCAAATAGCCCTGAGAGAAAAGCAGTCTCTTTCCCTACCAAATATTATAGTAACTGGTGTGTTAATTCTCCAGATATCACCCTCGGTGTGCTGGGTAACAAAAGGCTGAATAGTGTCTAATCGTTCAGCAGCAATCCAGGAAAAAGCAGAAGGTTAAGAACAAGTTCCTAATGTCTGTAAAATCACTGGGACACTAGAAAGGGAACTGAAGTGTACCAGAAGGGACCTCTTGAGGGTCATTAAAAAAACAGAAACTGATTATGAACAGAGGTTTTACCCAAAGAACTGGAGGGGGCCAGCAAAACCATTCTGCTGAACTCCAGCTAAATGTCTAATATTGGAGACATTTTGTACACAGCCCATAAAAGATAATGAGGATCGCTTTGGTAGCTTTTCAAGAAAGTTGATCTTGTCAGTGTTCACAGAAATATGATGTGAGCATGCACTCTCAGAACATACAGACTATGGTGGTCATACATAGGGAAGGGAAGATGGTAAACCAATACTCTGCATTTCACCCCTGTAATATGCCCTATCTATTATGCATGAGAGAAATTGCACTGACCTAACAATATGATGCAAACAGAAGTGGCAATGAAGCTTGGTGTTATGCCTGCCAGTTTGGTATCTCACCTTAGCACGATGCAGGATGTGTGGAAAGTTGGCAATGTTGGGTGATGCTGCATACATCAGACTAGATTTGTGTATCTTTCCCTTCAGAATAAATGAGAAATAATGTTTTGACCTAAAGCTGATTGAAATCTATCACCATAAGCAAAGTCTAGATTATAACCTAATAGTTTTCTATTCAGTTTCTACAATGGGAAAGCAACCTACTGAAAATGCAAAACATGGCAGTGGGTATTGGGGTGTTTGTTCTCCTACTGTCTCTGACCCTGATCCTCTGTACACTTTTGGGTGAGTCACAATTTAGCTATGATTAATTTTCCCAAGGAGTACAATTTGTGTATCTTACTGGGGTACTCTAAGAATGATTTGTAAAAATAAGTTTGAGATTCCAGTGGGATGCTGTTTTAGAAGTTCAGGATGTTACTGGTCACCTTAAAAAGTAGGGAGCTGACTCTGTTTTGCTTTTAGACCACAGAGCAGTACTGTTGGGGATAATATTGAATACCTTTCAAAATTAAAGTTCTTTGTATTTCAGAGGAAATAAACCTTTTCTCTTTAAAGAGACATTCACAGGGATGAATTAAATGTCAGTCAGTCTAAAAGGAGTAAGGCCAGATTGTGAAACTTTGTGTCATTGCTCTGTGATTCCAGCTATCTTCAATGAATAGAAAAAAAATGTGGGAAATTCAGGTGGAAGGAATGCACAGAAATTGAAGTCAAAGAAAAATATTCTTTGTGAACTTGGCAAAGTGAGTTTTCTAAGCTGAAATAGCTTTTAAGCAATTAGCATCTGCTGTGTGCAGTTAAAGAGTGACACACAGCCCCAGATGAAGGGCTCCAAGAGTTAGTGGCCATCTGGATTTTGGTCTTTAACAAGAGTATGCTTAGTTCTGGGTTTCACCTGGCCTATGAGAAATCCCTCCCTCTGCCCAACACTGCACAATCAGCCCTGAGTCATTGGTGAGAAAAACAGTGAGACAATTCCTCTGTCAGGTTCAAAGTTTTCTGAAGTCAACAGAAAGATTATTACTGAAGAAGTTGACCTCTGAATTGATGTATTGCTCCCAGTTTTCCAAACCAAAGTTACTCAAAGAAAATCCACTTCTGAGCTGTAAGTGGCTTGACATGCAATAGTCTCTGTTGGGACATGTGGCTTGGGAGCATTAACATCTGAAATTACACATAGAAAATCAGCTCTTAATGGGAGAATTTTGTCAATAGGCTTTTGTATTTTTTTAAAAATGCAACTAAGTTTTCCTTAGAACTGATAAGAGGTATCAGACCCAAACACAGAGTCTTAATTCTCTGGATTAATGTAGTTTTAGAAGTGAAAGTATAGTTTGTGAAATTCAAAGAATAAGAATCAGAACCAACTGACAAACAGTTTCTGACTACTCTATCTAAAAATGGGCCAATCTCTCTATTTTAAAAATCTGTATCCATACTGCCTGTATGCCAAGTTCAGCATGATGGAAATGAAAATGGTTGAGGTATAAACCCTTGAAAACAGGATTTATAATGGAAACAGTAATTGACTCTTAACTACCGCATCAAAAATACAATACTATAATACAAAGCCTAGCTCTTGGGATCCCAGCTCCATTTCTAACCTCAGGTTGGCAGACAAACACCTCACCACAAAGCTAACTAATGTTTATAGGTTTGGGTTTTTTGTTATTTTCTTTTTTCTTGCAAAAGGAACATGGAAAATGAAAAGAAATTATAGAAGCAAAGCAAAGCTGGCCAACAGTTCAAAAGTTCTCTCTTGTTAAGTTTTTGATGTTTTTCCCAATTGCTGGTTCTCTCTTAACTCCTAAGAGTTAAGATCTTAACTCGTAAGAGTTAAGATTTTAACTCATAAGAGTTAACTCGTAAGAGGAGATGCCATACCTCTTCTCTGGATGACTGCTCTATTTTGGTTGATTATTTTATTCAGCTTTTATTATGAAGCTTAAATCATAACCAAGGCTTCATCTCAGCTTTACAAATACTTGTCTGTTCCTCCAAAGGTCAGAAATGTGAATGGAGAAGACAAGAAAGACCAGTATCTTTACAGATATTGACTTTTCCTTCTCTGCATGACTGTAGCAGAGAAGAGATGCAAAATGGCCTGAAATGGAGCAAAGAAAATCTTCAACAGATCTCATTAAAAATGCTTACAAAAGACTTTGCCTAGTCTGAACTGGGGTGTTACTTTTGCTGCTAGTTACAGTTCTCATGACATCTTGTAATTTTGGTTTATATGGAAAGTACCAGCCTGACCTGAAATTCTCATTAAAGGTTGTGAAAAGGGGAAGATCAAGAAGTTCACTGGTCACGTGAACAGGAAGATCACTCAGCCACGGTCAATAAACCCATACATGGACATGTGAAACAAAACTGAATACTATGAGATCTGCATACTATGAGATCTGCTTGAGGTACTTTAAAAATTCTTACTTTGTGCATTGGTGATTTATCAGTTTCGTATATTTGGAGGTACTAAAGAGAAGGAGAGGACACAGCAGGAACATTTTCTGTCTATAAATAAGTTTAGTTCAGCTACACATTAAAAGAAAAATTCTAACCACTTCGCTTTTCTTTAGCTATTGAAGATGATACGTAGCCTTAAGCTTAGATCTCAGCAAAGATGCACCTTCACGTCTTCAGGCATTGCTTGTTGCACTCAGCTCACAGTAGTAACAGTAACAGTAGTTGCAACCATACCAGCCAGGTGCACAGGTTGAGCAATTCAAAGACCTTCTGATGATCACTATTAGCCCACGTATGTGTACTCAAAACAGAGAAAATAGGTCATGTATATTGCAACAGTATAACTTACCTGTTCTGAGGCAAATTTCCCAGTAATGGTCCCATTGGCACATTTTTTTCCTACCTTTCACTATTGAATACCTTTAATTGCAATCTATCCTGTTGATGTTAGTGTAAATAGGATCCGGGACCTAACACAGAACATTGTTGTTACAGGTCTTTTTCCTGGAAAGGAGACAATTTACCTTTACTGGCATCCAAGTCTTCACTCAAAGACACCTCCCTTTGAAAATGATTGGGAAATTACCAGTGCAAATACAAATAAAGATTCCAAAAACTGACTCTTTATGATGAGTGATTTATGATTTATACTTTAAACTATATAAGCTATGTATTTCTATTTGGATTTTGAAAAACAAGCCAGGAAAAGCAACAATAGCATAGTAAAAAATGTATACAGTTGTGGAATGTTAGTACAGTCTTTGGCAAAGTATCAAATAATGATAAAGCACAACTCTATAGGGATATTAACATTTTTAAAGCAATCAAACTTGAAATAAATCTGAGAATATATGCTTAAATTCTGATAAAAAGAAAAAAACAACCAAAAAAACAAAACCAACTTGAATATGCATTTTGTAGCTAACTGCTCCCTGTTGTTTTGGGCACTTGTCCTGCTTTACTACAATTTTTGAGAAGGAAAAACCTGAATGAAGCACAAGTTATATTTCAAGTCCTATTTTAGGTGGTTTGCAATCATGGATTTCCCTATTTTTCTTATCATTTTTCTTCAGTTTGCATTTTTAAGAGTATTATCCAATTTGGCTTGGCAAGGTTTAAGTGCACAATTACAACCTTTTCCATGACCCAAAAGTCAGTGCCACTCTGTGGGCTGGCAGTTTGCAAATAAAACATACCCTTAATGAAGTGCGGAAGCTCCTGTTTTTTTCCTTCCTCAGGAGACATGCCTTAATCTCTGGCTCAGAGCCTTGTCAAATGCTGCAGTAAAGAACTGGCAAGCTCAATGCTGCTAATGGATTGAAATCTCCACCAGGTTGTTCATTTTTTGGTTTTTTTTTCCTTTTTTTTTTTTCTTTTTTCCCCTAAATACTGCAGCAACTAAAGCATCACTCCAGCCCTCTGTCTTTTACAATGATTGGCTGGGGACAATGACAACTCTACAGTACACGTAAGAGAAATTTAAATTACTCCACTAGAACTCATCAATGATTTGGTTGCTTATATATTAAGGGAAAAAAATAAAATTAAAACCAGGAGCTGATCTGTGTATTGGATATAAAACTGGTATTTATGCTTGTAACTCTTGTGACAGGTTCTGTAAGCCATAGGTATTTTGTCTCTTCTGTACTAGAAGCTGAAACCATAAGCTAGTGAATCACATTTGAATAGCTAAAAACTACTAAAACGCAGTACAGGAAATTATGGCAGCCTCTT
Organism: Pezoporus occidentalis; assembly: GCF_034315485.1. Lineage (NCBI taxonomy): Eukaryota > Metazoa > Chordata > Aves > Psittaciformes > Psittacidae > Pezoporus > Pezoporus occidentalis. The sequence goes on from NW_026915877.1 coordinate 1,860,246, forward strand.
GGGGTTATTTCCAGGATATGTTTGACTAATATTGAGATAAGAATAGCTCTCACTAGTTGTGGCATAAATTGAGAAAACTCTGCATTTTTTAAAGAACTTAGACTTTTTAAATATTTTTTTTTCTTTCACACAAATATGCTATGTAATCTCAGGATATGTTTTCTAACAGTACTGGTTTTTATGCAGCTGAAAAAAATCACTTGTTCAAATTCATCTCTTTAAAAAGTGATTTTTTTAGAACGGTCCAGATAAGCAGTCAGGGTACAAAAACCTAAGCATATTTGCAGTGTGGTTTACAATGAGCTGCATTGCAACTGGTTGGTGTCCAGAGCTTGCAAACTTGTATAACAGGGGATGAAAAGAAAGAGGGAGGGACGAAGTGAAAAGGAGGAAAATAAGGAAGGAGAGAATGAGCGAGGGAAGGGAGGGAGAGAAACTATTCAGTCACTCATGCTGGAATCTGTAGTGTTCCCTTAGTCTCTTAACCTGGTTCTGTCAATGTCAATAACCCCATGACATTCTGGGAGGAGGAAACAACATGGCCTGATGAGTAAAGAAAGCAGCCTGGTGCTGAAATATTACATTATCAAATAATGTAGGTGAGTTAGTGCTGTGTGTTCTTATCATTGTGATGGAAAGCTGCTGGTATGATTGTGCTTATTTGAAACACAGGGACTCCTAGAGAGAAAGTAGGTTACCCTCAATTCTGCTGGTGGATGGAAAGGAATGAAAACGCACATTTTCATACTGCTGCTTATTTAGATCCTTGCTCTATCATGTTACTGAAGGGACTTTGATGCTGTTTATCTACTGAGCAGATGGGAAGTCAGGTTCTTCCAGCAATACTTTTGGCAGATCAAAATGATTGCATGCTGCATCTAAGCTGATGCTCTCCATAGAGTTCCTGTGCATCTATGGGAACAACTGAAATACTGGAATAACTATTCTTGAAATATTTCCCTCAGCAAGGAATTGATATGACCTGCAATGACCTCCTGTCTCATTATTTCTGCTCCTTAGACGATTTCATTAGGGAAAGTGTGTGAATGGAGTCCATCCATGCACCGTTGCACACAGATGATCTAGAACCTCTGCAGCATCTCAGCAGCTGCCTGTGCAGCAATTTATTTAAAAATACTTTTGAGCTGCTTGCTGAAAGAAGTGGTTTGCAATCTGTAAAGACAACAGGTAGATTTAGGAAGGGAAATAAGATGATTAAGATAAGAACTGACCAAGCTGTGAAGTGTTGTGTCAGTGATTTTCTGGAGGGGGAGAAAAAAAAAGGAATAAGTAGTGTTTGACTATCTTTTCTTAGGAGACTGAATTTCATATTAAACAGTTGTGCTTCTAAAATGACTTGAAAGAAGGGTGAAAGGACACCGGAGTCTTAGGGGGAAAAGGAAATTTATGGAGGAGCTCAGAGGCTGCAGAGGAGCTGAAGCTCACAGACAGGACTGGTCAGAGGTGTCTGGAGTAGGAAGGCATGGAGAAAGGCATGAGTGGAGAGATTCAAACATATTTGTTAAAGTTCTGCAAGGATGGACTAAAGAAATTAAATCCCATATGAAGTAAGAGGAAAGGACTTCAGGAGCTGCTGGAATGTGGCTGCATTGTTTTGTTGCTGGAGCTCAGATGAATAATTTTGGACTTCAAAGTGAAATCTGTGGACCATGTATCAGTGAATGGTATCACAGGTTTTTTAATTCTGCCTGCACGGACCTTGATTAGTGGCAAAGGCCCAAAGTGTGTAAGACATATATTAATGTAAGGCCTCCAGTTGTAAATCAATAGTTGAAATAAATGAATTTCACTGTTTGTTATGGAAACTTTATTCTGAGGATAATTATAAATCTAAAAGTGAAAGTGAGATTTAAGCTCTGTGTTAATCTGCAGAGATATGGCAAGCAGCACACATACTTAATCAATCACAGTGTAGCTTCCTTGTTTAAGACGGAGCTTGCAGCTTCTTTATTCTGAAAAATACAGTATATTCATTCGTCGTGTTTATTCAAATTAGGGCATCTGAGGGGTAATGAAAAAGTTATTCTGCAAAATTATCTGCAGTGGTTTAAAGAATGTACCTGCCAATATAAAGACCAGTAAATCTGGCGATGACATGTTTGAAGAGAGTTCAGCAGCCCAGTTTTGTCTTATGTAAAACAACTGAATTTGCGGCACAAGCTCCTATGACTTCATTGTCCAAAACAGCCAGCATCTGTAACTTTGCATTTCTTCATCTCGATAAACTTGTGTTATGTTTCTGTTGCTAAATTTAAATGTTCATTCACTACACTGGAAGTTTGGAGTGTATCAGAGCTACATTAGGAAGCATTGTGTTAATTGTTGTTACATCACTTTAGATGTCACTTTTATTCCTGAAGAAAACCAAAGTTTTATTATTATCACTGTTTTTGCAGAGCAATATATTTACTTGATGACTTAGAGTTCTATATATCTCTTTCTTACTGGATTTCTTTATGTTTTATAAAGTATGGTTGTTTGAGTAGCACGTAAATTGGCAGTCAGAATATTTATTGTTTTTCTCTGTTCTTTCATAGGTCCTACTGCCAGTTTCTCTTGCACCTCCATCTCTTCAGAATTAAAAAAATAGAAATAACAATCTTGCTCTTTCTCTCCCTTTCAAGTAGGTAGGAGAAAATTGCTTGATTAGATTATAGGGTCTGTATATGTGTGTCAAGAATTTATTGTGGGAAATCTATACTAGAGCCAAAATGATTAATGGTAATTAATGTTCCCACAAAAGAATTAATAGTGAGCAGCCACTTACCATAAAGTTTTTCCTTGACATTTCTTACTAAAAATAAAAATTCTGAGCATGCCACATAGATTTGGGGAAACAAGAAAGTGAAAGATTAGGTAAAGAAAGCATCTTACTGTAATTTAAACAATTATTTTTCTGACAGGTTTTATCTCCCATCTGGAAGAAATAAACATATTAATTTTTCTATTAAAATATTTAGGCTTTGTGAGACTATTGGTTTTTTCCCTAGTGCAACAATAAATGTTTATTTCTGCCAGAAACCAAGAAGTTTCTCTATGAGGCTTTTAGTGATACTTAGCCAAAGGTATGAGTCTCTTAACCTAATAAATACAGCTCTTATGCACTTGCTTTCTCTTCTTCAGCACACATTTTGATGTATAAGTAGTATTCCTATAGAGACCATGTCATCCACTTGTATTGATCATCTGCCTTCTGATCCTCTGAGGCACTGGCACCTTTGATTATTGTTTATGAAGGATGAAGTGCATGATATCAGTTAAAGAATAGCTCCAAAATAGAGAGTTAAACCACAGCCACAGTAAATTTTCAAATAAATAACAAAGGCTTACAACAAGATCTTCAGACATACGGGCTGGACACTGGATGTGGCCAGAGAAGGAGTTTAACGTGACCTAGTGAGCTCTTGCAAAATCCTCCTTCTGTTGCTTCTGCTATGCCTATCCCCTGTTGTGTTCAATTGGCATTGCTTTAAATATCACCTCCTACCCATCAGCGCAGCGGGGGCAATGTGTCTGGATGAAATAGTAGGAGACTGGTGTCAGATCAGAAAAGGGATTGCATCCATTTGGGAAAAAGTTCTTGGCCAAAGTGTCCAGTACAGAGTGAAATTTCATCCTTTGAAGAAAAAAAAAAAAAAAAAAAGTGTGTAAAAGAAAAATACTGTCAGATGTCCATGTACTATTAACACAGAATAATTTATACTGAATTCTGCTTTTTCAGTTTTGGTAGATTTTTATGTGCTCTGCCTATGATCTGGATGTGGCTAGGGTTTCTATGTCTGTGCTTCTGGCAAATGTGGTCAGTATTTAACCCAGACTGTATTTTTGTGCTTACCATCTGCTTAATTCTGAATGTCAAATCCACAACTGGCCTGCTAGTTATTTCTATTCAGCTATTTTGAACTCAGCCCTGTGCAGCACATAGGAAAGGATGTGCTAGTTATGTCAAAATGTCAGCGGAGCTGAATCTCCTCCTAAAAGCTAAAACTAAATCTTTCTTTGTGGAAATAAGAAAAATGGATGATTCTTTAAAATAATTATTGCATTGCCTTCTCCAACCTTGTGTTTTCTTGCCTTTGTTATAATTAGAAGAAAAAAGAATGAAAAAATGTAACAGGAAAGTCTGAGCTTGCAAGAGTTTTCAATCTGATTGGAATACCAAGTCAATGGGCATATCACACTAAACTCACGCTGAGCAATTTTCAGTAAGATTCTATATTTTCAGTTGTGGAAAAACTTCAAAATGTGACAGCCTGGAAAAGGTTAGCTGAAGTGGGCTGTTAGATCCTAATCCTGATCATATCACCCTTCCAGCCTTTCTTACACAGCCATGCTACTGAGATGCTTGTTTGAATATGTTTCAAGAGTCTCATAAGAAAATAATTGGAATATTTTTAATGACTCGCTGCAGCTTAGAAATCTGGACATAACAAAGGAATACTGGGAAAATTGCTTACTGTTGTTTCTTGTAAGAGACATTACTTAACACTCATTTGCATACTTCACAGGTCTGATTCAGACTTACATTTCTTGATGTCTCAAACAAACGGCAGCACCTTTACCAACAAACACACTGACAAGTGGATTAGACAAGCAAGTGGGCTGGAGAAATCTGCTTCCAGTCTTCTGATGTATGTCGAGGACCTACATCTAGAGGTAGAAGAACTGCTGCAAGATGAGACGAAGACCTTAGGATATTTCTTTGGTGCCCATAACTTGAGTCATGGGCAGTCTAACCTTGAACTCAAGGGGATTTGCCCATCTGTTGGGACAGCAGTTCTGCAGTCTTTGCAATATAAGTACAATCCCATAGAGATCAGAACTGTTGTGTGGTTTTGAAATTTTCTTGGAATCAAAATATGACCATTTTATGTTTTGAGAGGTTGGAGGGAAAGTGTGGGAAAGGAGGGCTTGCCTTGGTGTGACTTGTCTCCTAAGCTACAGTGCACTTGCAAAGTGTGGCCCCTGATGCAAGAGGCTGAGGGTGAGAAGTGCTGTATGAGGATTAGAAAGAGGTTTTTCATTACTCTGATTCCTGAGTGGTTCCTTTGAAAAGGGTGCTGCATGTGCTCCACCTTGCTAAAAGGTAGCTCTGCCTGCCAGACCACTGATGGAAGAACGTGGGTGGAGATCTATCCTTGCATTCAGCATATTGGACACCATTTGAGGAGGTCTTTTTCCTCACCCTCGCACAATCCTGGTTGGAAATGGTCACTTAAATGAAATATGCAGTAGAGCTGAGTAAACCTATGTTACAGTCCAAAAACAGTTATCCAAACCCTATCTGCCAGGTTTAAAATGTTAAGGTATGTGCGATTGTAAACCATTTATTGTTTATAAATTCACAGTCCTCTTGGATGTCTCTGGATGCTGGATTTTGCTTATGGATCTCTGAACTAGCTGAAGGAAATGTAAAATCAAATGTAGACAGACAGCTCCCTCTTGAATTACATATTCACAGAGGCTCAGGAACACTTGTTATGCTAGCGAGGGTGCGGAATAAATTATGCTCAGGAAATTTGCTCTAGATCCACCTATTTCAGATGATAGGCTTTGTGTGCAGCATTAAAGCCCCTCCTCGGGGAGCTGTCATCAGCGTGGGGCAGACAGGTGGATCTGGACATGAACTGTCTTGCAGTGTGGCAGAGAACCAGCAGATCAATATTTAATGTGAAGGCTGTTGCAACCTCTCACATGCATAATTTATTCCTGCTTTTGGGTACAGATGGACCTGAATCAAGCCATGCATCCTGACTACAGGGGTATTAGGATTAGGTCCAATCATTTTGGATTGTCCTCACCTTCAAAATGGGGGCAATTTGAAAGCCAGTATTTAACCATTGCCTTCATCTTTCCTTTGCACAGCACAGAAACACAGAAAGACTTTTGGGGAGGTCTTTGAAATTTGGGTCAAATTACACTGACTTTCTCTTCTGAGGGCACATAACACTGTTTGTGTTTCAGAACAGAATTAGGGACTGTCCTGGGTTCAGCAGTAGCAGTCATTTTTCTCCTCCTTGGTAGCTGGTGTAGTGCAGTGTTTTGACTTTCAGCTCGGGAACAGAGCTGATAACAAGCGATGTTTTGGTTTGGCCAAGGACTCTGTGAGGCTCATGCTCTGCCAGGGAGGAGGGGGAGCCAGGAGGAAGCAGAGACAGGACACCTGACCCAAACTGACCAAAGAGGTATTCCATACCACAGCACGTCATGCCCAGGATGTAACTGGGAGTTAGCCGGAAGGGCTGGGAGTCTGCAGGGTTGGAGGAGGTATGGGTCGGAGCTTGGTCGGGCTGGGGGGGGCGAGTTATCGGTCGGCTGGTGGTGAGATGATGTATTCTCTTCCCTTGTTATTTCCTTTATCATTATTATCATTGGTGGTAGCAGTAGTGATTTGTGTTATACCTTAGTTACTAAACTGTTCTTATCTCAACCCGTGGGAGTTGCATTCTTTTTGATTCTCCTCTCCGTCCCTCCGAGAGCAGGGGGAGGGCAAGAAAGGGGGGGAAGTGAGCGAACGAGTTACCTGACTGGGTTTAAACCACGACAGGGACCTAGAAAGAATTAAGCATTTCTGAGTTTAATTAAGTGCAGTAAAAACATATGAGCAAACTCAGCCTCATAAAAGAGAACTTTATTGTACAAATTGACAGAAAATAAAAGCCTGTTGGGATTAAATAAAAAAAAGATCTGAAAAACGCATTATGGTGTGTAACCTAGCCACCCTGGCTTATTTCAGTGGGTGAATATCTCTGCTTAAGAATTATTTTTTTTCCCTGCTAAACGATTAAGTACCGGTGATATGATAGCATGCAATGCTAGCATAACAAGGTATGAGCAAGAGGGATTTGCCTTTGACTAGTTAAGAAATAAGCTTACTAATTCACAAATTTATTATGAGATTAGCCTTTAATACCTGCTAATCACCTTTGTCAAGGAAAATTTCTTCTTTTCAAAACGCAAATGAAATTTATAGATGGGTCTTGAGCCAGACTTGTGGGTGGTAGACAGTGTTCATGAGAAGTCCAGCCTCTGTCTTTGAGCAAGAGAAGAGATAGTGTTTTAACAGACTGGGTACTGAGTGCAATGCAGCATAACACAGTAGAGAACAGAAACAAGACAGGCATGGCAAAATATCAGATGCTTTAAGATTATTAATCTCTTTATAGAAAACAAGTTTGATATCTGTCAGACTGTCCATTAATTTTGATGGACATACTTTTAAGAGCTTATAGTTGTATTTTAATGCAGCCAAAGGCACGAGTAAAAATGCATTCTTATATACAGAGAAGTATTCCCATTTCAAAGATGATATTGTCATATAGATATAAGAACATCAGTATTTGCTAGTGTCTTGTTATTATCTACTTTGCAATAGGCCATCTGGACTTCAACTAAGAAAAGGCTCCCAATGCGTTAGGCTCATGCAAACATCTGGTGAAAAAAGACATTTCCGCCCAAGGACTTTTAGCTCAAAGTAATAAAAAAGGTAAAGTGTGGGAGAAAAAAAAAAGGGGGACAGAAGGGGAAAAAAAAGAAAAAACAACTTTCTACAGTCCCACAACCTTTTACTAACTGATAGAAATCTGTCTCCTGACTCCCAAACTAGTCTTATTGCTAAGAGCATATTGCATAATTGTTGAGCACAAGTATATACTCAAGTCACTCATGCAACAGTACTGTGAACAGGCACAAGAGTAGCATGAACCTTGTTGTATGCCAGAAATTACTGTAAAGACAAATACCGATATAAACATTTGTTGCATTACTGTCATTAGCTCTCAGGTCCAAAAGCTACAGGTGAATGACAAGATTTTGTACACAGGTGTTGAATGTGGTACAAAATTGTCCTCTCTAGATAACAGGCAGTCACATCAGTTCGTTCTTATATTCCTCTATAGAAACTGAGTGAAACAATGATTTGAGAATCAGCACTTATAGAAATTAAGAGAACAAAATCAACATTGTACTGTAAGAGGCAGCATTACTGAAACTTCATTGCCTGGGGATTTGGGTCCTTCATCTCCCTTCTATCCCACCAGATACGAATGTCTCCACTTTCTTGCACTACCTCCAGTCCCCTCCATATAGCCTACAGACATCCCTCATTTTCCCCTGAGATGCTGTTTGCGCAAGAGACTGGAAGACCTACAGACTCATACATGTGACTCTTGGCCAAGGCCAAGCCAGCTTTTCCCACAGCAGGGGCACCCTTTTCAGTCCCTTACCTACCTCCAGCTGCCATTGATGTTTGCAGAAGTTACATGAACTTAATTATCTTCAGGGCTTGTATCTCTCTATTGGAATTGGATTGAAATAAGCAAATGAATTTGATAATAGTTAAGGGAGAAAATCTCTGGAAGATAGGGCCAATGCGTAAGCTTCAATTCTTCAGGAGAGTTGTGTGAAAAACAGAACTTGGAAAAGTGTGGCGTTTTGAAAAATATAAAAGTATTTGTACTGTAACAATTGCCTGGTTATGGAATGAAACAGAATAAGCAATGGGATTAAGTACCCAGGGAACTACAGACCAGTCAGTCTCACCTCTGGCTCTCACCTGGCAAACTCTTGGAGCAGATTCTCCTGGAAGGCATGCTAAGGCACATGAAAAACAACAAGGTACTTGGTAACAGCCAGCATGGCTTCACTAAGGGGAAATCCTGCCTGACCAATTTGGTGGCCTTCTGTGATGGGGCTACAGAACTGATGGACGGGGTAGAGCAGTTCATGTCAACTACCTGGACTTGTGCAAAGTGTTTGACACTGTCACACATGACATCCTTGTCTCTAAATGGAGAGACATCAATTTGATGGATGGACCACTCAGTGGATAAAGAACTGGCTGGATGGTTGCACCCAGAGAGTTGTGGTCAATGGCTCAATATCCAGCTGGAGACCAGTAATGAGTGGTGTCCCTCAGGGGGGACCGGTCTTGTTCAACTTCTTTGTCGGTGACATGGACAGTGGGATTGAGTGTGCCCTCAGCAAGTTTGCTGATGACACCAAGCTGTGTGGTTCGGTTGATACTCTGGAGGAAAGGAATGCCATCCAGGAGGACCTTGACACACTTGTGAGGTGGGCTGATGACAACCTCATGAAGTTTAAGCATGCCAAGTGCAAGGTCCTACACCTGAGTCGGAGCAATCTCGGGCACAGATACACGTCAGGCAGAGAAGGGATTCAGAGCAGGCCCGCAGAGAAGGACTTGGGGGTGTTGATTTATAAGAAACTGAACATGAGACGGCTTCAGTGTGCGCTCAAATTCCAGAAAGCCAACTGTATTCTGGGCTGCATCAAAAGGAGTATGACCAGCAGGTCAAAGGAAGTGATCCTGCGCCTCTGCTCTCATGAGACCTCACTTGGGGTATTGTGTGCAGTTCTGGTGTCCTCAACATAAAAAGGACATGGAACTGTTGAAACAAGTCCAGAGAAGGGCCACGAGGATGATCAGGGGATATGAAGACAGGCTGAGAAAGTTGGGGCTGTTCAGCCTGGAGAAGAGAAGGCTGCATGGAGACCTCATAGCAGCCTTCCAGTATCTGAAGGGGGCCTATAGGGATGCTGGGGAGGGACTCTTCATTAGGGACTGTAGTGAGAGGACAAGGGGCAACAGGTTCAAACTTAAAGAGGGGAAGTTTAGATTGTATATAAAGAAGAAGTTCTTTACTGTAAGGGTAGTGAGGCACTGGAATGGGTTGCCCAAGGAAGCTGTGAATACTCCATCCCTGGTAGTGTTCAAGGCCAGGTTGGACAGAGCCTTGGGTGACATGGTTTAGAGTGAGGTGTCCCGGCCCATGGCAGAGAGGTTGGAACTAGATGATCTTAAGTTCCTTTCCAACCCTAACTATTCTATGATTCTATGATTCTAAGTAGAGAGGAAAACAAAGGTCAGAGGTCAGTTCCCTCCTTGGGTGACATGGAGAAAGAGATTAGGAGTTTCAATAGTTGAGAATATAGCCTTCTCAAAATGAGACAGCAGTTTCAAGTCTAATCATTAGACAAAGCTTGTTTATTCATTTCATTAAAGAGATGTCAGACTTAGGGTTCTCATTCATTCATTCACCTCCTATGTTTTCTACACACTGCAGAAGGGCATGCAAATGGGAAACAAAGTCTGCCCTGGGATCTTTGAGTATGGGACACCCAGTGCCGAAGGTCTTTGTGGTGATGGGAACAGGCTAGGTTCCTCTTGGGAGAAGCCATAGGCAAACAGCTCTGTAGAAATACACACACTTTATTACACCATAGAAGACAGAGAAGTAAATTGTTTCTCTTGTCTTTCAAGTGGCAGTTTCAAGGCTAAATGTGAGTGTTCTTGCACAAAGACACAATCAAGAGGCATTTGAAAATTATTCAGCAAACTTATAGAGCTTCCTGAACTCAAGACAGGCAAAAATACTAGGACCTGAGCCAGGAGGAAATATTCTATAACTTTAATGCCTTTACCAATCAATCTTTTTCTATTTGGAAATGTTTGCTTCTTTTCTTTTTCTTTAATTTTTTTTTTCTCTTATAGCTTAGATAAAAATATTAAAGCATGATAATGATGTAGTGGAACAGTCATGTTTAGCTAGGTGATAACTAAGAGTTTTAGATATCCTGGTGTTGGTTTTGAAGCACATATGGGCTTGTATGTATGAGTTATACCTACAGTTATGCATGTAAGTACATCCTCTTTCTTTTTGTGCTGTTTGTGTGTGTGCATATATATTTGAGATGGCAGTGACATGCTAAATGAATTAGAAGATCACTCTTCACAGGCATACAGGATTTGCTGGATTCAAAGACTGGCAGTCAAGGTGAGAACTGATTTCTTAGCATACTCATTTTTAAACTCTTTAATAGATAGTTTTATTACCACATAGGTAATAGCGAAATACTATTAGATATATTTCAGTTTAAGCTTTTATTTTTTCCATACTCAGTGCATTCAGCCTTCCTCCATACATGAGGTCAGAACAAGATTAAAGAGGGGGTTGATGCTCTCACTTCCCACTCTCAGACCAAGAGCTACAGCTCCACAACAATTTTCTTCCAGCCCACAGGTTGTAACAAGTAGTCAGTCACACCAGCCCTCTCTGTGATTGTACCTGCCTTATGTATTAGCCAACGGATGTAGCTCTGTCCCTTTTTTCAACCCAGATTTAGTGCCTGTGTGTGCACGGTCAATTCACTCACCTTTCTGAAAGTTGTATAGGGTGAGGAGAGGCAGAGATTTTCCATGCCTGTTCACTGACTGGCTCTCAGCAGACTTTCACTTCAGCATTTTAGGGTTTTGTATGAACCTAGGTGATTCTTAGGCATTAGTGTGCAAAAAATACAAGTATTTCTTGCAAAGATGCAGATGTGCTTGTAGAGTGGTGTGGTGCATCAAAGCAGCTGGGTTACCTTGTGCAGATGGGTGTCATCACAGCATCAGTACTTCAAAATCAGTGCACGTCATATGACAGTATTAATATGTTTAGCAGCTAGGTGAGGAAGGAACATATAAAACTGCAAGAGAAACTGTTTGTAAATTCTGTGCTTACAAAACAGTCCATATACTTTGATGATGGAGCTAATTTTAATAATTCTAATAGCAGTTTCTATTAATTAGCTGATCTAATTTAGATTTGCATTTCACTGTTTCAAAGCTATACTATTGCAAATGGTTGAGGAACCTTGCCCTTAAAAATGGTGATAATATCCTGGTGACCTGGGACTGCTGCTGGAGAAAAGATTTTGCCTAAAAGGGTTTCAGGAAGTTACAAAACTCCTTTACATGGCCTGTTGGATCTGTGTGTGATTTCCAACATTACACAAAATAAATACCAGGAGACTGGTGTGGTTTATACAAGAGTTTATAGAGAAAAAAATCCACCCAGCAACTCCCTTGCTGAGGATTACAACCAGGTCTCTGCTGCCAAGTTCTCTGTTTAGGTAAAGCATGAGAAAATCTGGCATTTTTTTTAGAGTCACAAAAGGGGTGCTACAGGGGGGCAGTGAGAAGCTGACAGCTCTTGCTGCTTAAAAGGCAGCTGTTCCTTCTCAGGTACTATTATTAATAAACCCTAAGGTAATGTTTGCTCTGAAATATGTCTAATTGAAATAATTTACCCTAACCCTTAGAGAATGATGAAACTGTTTTCATCGTGTTCACATACAGCAAAATAATTATGAGATGCCATATGGAAAAGACATCATGTGGTATATGTATTTCTGAATGTATACTTTTTGAAATGGTTCCCACAGATAAATCATATAGCTAATTTACAAAGAGGAGGTGGATGGTTGTTCTTAAGTATGCGGTTTAAGTTTAAAATGGTTTCAGGCTCGGTAAATTTACAGTGGTGATGACATGCAGTAATTGCACTGATCACAGGATGTATATCACAGAAAATGTCGATACTGCCATTAAGTTGTACTGCACAAAATGGAGCAGGGAAATTCTGCTGGTGACTTTGCTATTGCAGTGTGCCACCCCTCAAAGCAGGGTTGGACATAAAAATTTAAACCCCTCTCAGATCCTGTGTGGTCCTCAGCTCATTTTGCTTCAGAGTCCACTGAAGCACTGGAGATGCTCCGCCATCATCAGGGAGTCTCTGAAGTATTTCTGGTTTGCACCTGGAAAGCTCTGAGCTGACACTTAAGCAAAAGGAGTACTCTCCTCCCACAAATTTATTTTGAGCAAAGTCCACGAAAGAAAATTTCTTATGTTTCTGTTCCCCACTTTTCACCTCTTGAAGGCTTTTGAAAAGGTCTTATTCCTAATATCATCCGTAGTCACAAGCATTATCGTGTATATGTATGTTATATCTCTGTATTTTTATGTATGTAGGCTTTGTTATATAGGGTAGCAGGAGAATTCTGTTGGGCATTTCTTGGTCTTTTTCCAGGAATAAATGGTAGATGATGAGACATCTGAGGTTCTCTTCCTGTTAGTTAAGAAGTTTTGAAGGTGCTTTTTGAATAAGGAATTCTTATTAACATTTCTAGATGTCTGGCTGGAGATCAGGCTTTCTTGTCAGACTTCTGGTAGTTCTTGTTTCCAGATGGATGGAAGAAAAGTAAGAGAATAGCTTATTACACCCATTCTGTTTCATGTCTGATTCGAAACCAGCAAGTGAAGGAGACAGAAAGAAATCTCATCCCGTCCAGTCCATTCCCTTTATTTCTAAGGACTCATCAAAAAAAAAGATTACCTCTAATTTGAGCAGTTCAGGTTAGCCTGTGTTGTGTTTAAATTAGCTCACCAGTCACTTATGCAATTATTTCTATGATGTTTGGTGGAGTATTTGAATGATCTTAGGTACAAAAAACCTCTATTTTGCAAGAATTACAGACATACACTGCAGCTGTGTTGTTTATCCGCCAATGATGACATCATTACCCTGCATTACCACTCTAGGTAGTGTATTTGTCAACAGCCAGTAACTGATGACTACAAGGAAAATATTTACTCATCTTCTGTGCTGTGGCATTACCCCAGTAATGCCATTTTAGGAAGATCATACTGCATTTCTGAGATACGTGCTACAGAAACTGAAAATCTTTGGTATTTCTGTTCATGTAATGTCAGTCCTCAAATGACCCCCTTTTCAAGACAATTCAAGTAATTACAGTAATCTGCTTTTTTACAGGAAAAAATAATTTTATTTTTTTTTTTAAAGAAGGAATGAAGATATATTTCCCACAAATATCTAAGGGTGGGAGTTTTTTAATACCCTCACTGCTTGTGAAGCTCTAGGGACATCCATATTTGATGACTCCCTAATCTTCCCAGGAGTAACCACATATGCTAATATTTACTCACTCTGTCTGTACAGATACAGTATCTGAATGCTGCTGATGCATTAACGTGGAAGTATTTAAACTGAGCTTTTCTGCAATGCATCATCCCTGGGAACTGTCTGCACTGGAGAGGTAGCGTTGCATCTTCCTCCTCTCTGTCATTCCTGCTTTTGGATGAGAAATGTGATGATCTTTCTCCATTTCTAATGTTGCACAGATGAAAAGGCATGTTCCCCTTTTAGCAACTTCCAGTCATTTGTTTTTATGCTCACTGAAGGTGTATTGCATTTTCTGCTATTAAAGTGCCCTAAACCAAAAGTCACATTTTTTTCCCAGTGAGTTACAGTAGATTATTATTTCACTACAGTATCCAAAAGCATGAAATAAAGATATATGATAACTCTTGTGTTTTCCACTTCAGTTCATGTAATGTGGGGAAGGTAAAGTGTCTCTTGCTGCACTGTATCCCTTTTTCTTTTTTCTCTTTGGAGTAGTATGTGCTGCGTGATTAGAGGATAGTGAGAAGGTCACTGACCAAACTTTATCTTCCACACAGTTTCCCACAGCATGTATTCCTCCTAGGGAACATTTTCTCAGCTCAGGTTATTTCCAGAAATGTTCTGAAACCATAAGAACAGTCTTTGCAGTAAAACATTTCATTCCCACTTTTTATCCTTTATCTTGTAGCGCAGTGTTGACAGCATTTATGTTTCTTCTATTGACTGGGCCAAAACCAACAGGATTAATGAGGTTGTCTCTTCATGAGTGCATTATATTTTTTCCTCTGACCTTTCAAACATGGGAATCTTCTGTTTGCAATATTTCTTAAGGAAGGAAAAACCCTTCTTGCTGAAGCTTGTTTTGATGGGGGCCGTCTGGGTGGGAGCCCAGGTTCCCTGTGCAAGAGAGCGCGGCGTGCAGGCATCCTCTGCACCTCTCACCGAAGCATGGGCTGAAAGGAAACTGAAAAAAAGAAAAAGAGGGAATATTTTTGTTTCCTTGTTTTTTTAAGGAGTTGGCTGTGGGATGTGGGATATATTAAGGGCTTTCTCAGGCTATGAAATTCTGATTAGAAACCCTACGCAGATGTCTGCAAACTTGCACTGCAGGAACTGCTCAGGAGACAAATGGACGCTTCTTTGCTATTTTTTACTTTTTTTTTTTTCAAAGGATTGCATATGTTTAGGCTGGACAAGCAGGGGAAGGAGGAGTCACGGGAATTGCAGCCTTCCACAGAACACTCTTGTGCTTTATCTTTCCTATTCCTGATTATTTTTGACACTGAACAACTGGAGCGCAATCAAGATAGGATCATTTCTAAGTGCAGCAGGACAGGGAACGTGAAGAATTTTCCCAAGGATGGGAGCACAAATATCTTTAAACACAACAAATAGCTTTTTTAGCCAACCTTCTCAAAATACATCAATTAGATAAGCTAAATGTAATTAAATTTTTGGTTCAGATTGTTAAGGGTGACTTATTCCCAACTTTCATCTGGGGAAACAGAGGGCCAGAGAGCTGGAAAAAATCCCACTAGACCAGAAGTTATCTACATAAGCAGGTCTCTAAGCTATAAATTTCCTCCCAACATTATTTATTTCCCTTTTTGGCAGGGAAAGGAACACCACAGATTTGTACATTCACATCTTGAGTCTTATGGGCCAGTAAACACCTTTTTAGATGAAGAGATACTTTAGTGTCAGCCCTTTGACCTGCTCCTTCCAGCCCATGGTAAATAGTGGAGGAATCTTTCTGATATTTTTGGGGTGAAAGAAGTAGGTATATATATACATAAAACCCAAAACATAATCTAAAAATAACTATAAAAAGAAGTGGGAACCTGAATTCTTACAACACTTGCAGAATATGTTTTCTATAGGTGTATAGTTCTGATGCATGTAAAAAACTCCTTTGCCATGTAGGAAAAACAGCTGACTTGAGGAGAAAATGCAGTGCCATGGGACTGCCTTGCTGAGCACTCCAGTGCTGGCTTTACTTCGTGTCCAAAGCTTTCCTTTGTGTCTATGCTCTGGGCAGAGATCCAGGAGGGACAGAGCTCAAGCACTGGGCTTAGGCTTTAAGCAATCTTGAGACCACTGCGTGTGGATTCAAGTCATTCTGGGACTGTGAGAGTGAGCTGAATTAGATGTGTGGACATAGCCAAATTCATCCATGTCAGCCCTAGGAAGAGAACAGAAATAAATATTCCTGGCTCCCTGCTTTAACAATTTAAATAATCCTACGTATTAAGGATAGGCTGCTTTTATAGTGCTTTATGTTGAAAAAGTCATCAGAAAAGCTAAGACATTTCTGAGCAACTCTTCAGAGTAATATTTCATGAGATTTTGAAATATTTTCTCCTGACAATAGTAATGCTTATACAGTAAAAAAAGGTAATTTAAGTGTGTGTTGTACTTAGGCATTGGCAGTGGTCCCTACTTGAAAGTACCAGGAGACATTACATGTCTTAAATTTGGGTTTCCTGGCTTTCAGAGCTTTGGAGTTTGTTGCTTGACTCTTATTTTTCCCTTTTAGGATTTCTATCGTAGCTAAACTTAAGTAACCAAAGAGAGCATTTAATGAGCCTATATCTCTATTTCTCAGTATTTAGGGCAGTTAAACATAGAATCATAGAATCACAGAATCATAGAATTATAGAATAGTTAGGGTTGGAAAGGACCTTAAGATCATCTAGTTCCAACCCCCCTGCCATGGACGGGGACACCTTACGCTAAATCATATCACCCAAGTGACGGAGAAATTCTTGTGTTTCTCTTTTTTAATAATGTATGCAAAGGCCTAATTCTGCTGAGTTTTATTGTTTAGCAAGAATAACTCGGGTAAAGCTAAAGAACCTGCAGTTTGCTTTCCATTCCTTGAAGCAACTGAGCTTCTAGTCATACACTAGTAAGATATTCTCATAAAGCCCCAAGTAAAAATAAATTTTGGGTTGTAATCCTCAAGACTTTAAGATTTTAAAAATCTGACACTTCAGGATAAAAGAAAAAAACAACACTTATCTATGAGTGAACGGTGAATACATGTTTGTGTAGTTTGCCTTATTTGCATTTGTCGGTAATTAATTAAAAAAACATGAGTTTAATTAAAATTGGAGTTAGGAGATTCATTAAAATAAAAACAAAAGCATTTCAGTTAAAAATGTAAAATAGTGTGTGCAGTTGAGTTTGCTGGTGCAGCTTAAGGATTTGCAGAGAAATGCCGGCAGTAACTTCAGGGGCTATCACACTGCACACAGTTAGGGAAGAGTTACTGAACAAGAAGAGTATGTGTACATATTTGTCAGCAGACAAATTTTATTTTGAAATTTATTTAAAACTAAAATAACATTTGCCCTCAGTTTCTTTCTGGTCTGAATCTGTGACAGTGAAAATTGACATCCATAGAAGTCCAAAGGAAAAAGTAAGGATTACAGCTTAACCAAATAAAAAGTTTTTAAATTATAGAACAGAGTTAAAGGGGGGAAAAAATGTTTAAAAAGCTTGGAGAGAAGAGAAATCACTCATCTAAAACTCAAGACCAAATTATATTTACCTGTTTATACTGTCATGAAACGTTCTTTCTGGTTTTGATCTCTTTTAGTCACAATTCACTGTCTATAGGATTTTTGGGGTTTCTTTGTTCCTTTGAGAACAGTGGTAGGGTTTTGCTTTTTTAAGAAAAGACATGTTATAAGGATGTTGAAAGTAATAATAGAAAACACATAGCAACTGATAATTAAGCCTGACAGTTTAAACTTTTTTTGTGGCCTTGTTTGTTTTATTCTACCCCTTTTGCAGGTCTGGGTTTGTCATATCAGCAGAAGAGAACCAAGAGCAGAAATCTTGAAGATCTTGTGGTCTGTGGTACAAAAACTGTCGCTGAGATATTTCTGTTTGTACAGTACAATAGAAGTGAAACCTTTCCACCTTCTCAGATTGAAGGGGTTTAGTGAAGATATCTCAAAGCAGCACTTGTGGCCATGCAGGTCATACAGCAGCTTGGGGAAGGCACAGGAGCTAACATCACTGCCAGTTCTCTAAGGTTCTATGCTGGTGGGGATGGAAAGCTTCTAAACAGTAAGTGAGTGTGATAAAACTGCCTCAAAATCAAGATTTTTCTACTTGCTCTTCTCCTAAAGTGTTTAGTTTGGGGAGGAAACAATTATATAATAGTCGCTAAAAAATTGTTAAGTGTATTAATCAGACTCTAGGTCCTATGGAATTAAATTTGTATTCCTATGGAATACAAAACATCTCAGTAATGAATACAGAATGCATACAGGAAATGCTATATTAATCTGCTTGGAGGAGTGTTTTGAGGGTGGCTTGGCATCTGTTTGCAGGATGGTGGACAACTTGGGTCTGTACAAAGGATCAGATTTAAAAAAAAACCAACACCACCAAACAGCAAAATCAGAAAGGTATGTTGCATCTTTGAGATGAGAAACCAACTCTGGGTGCCTGTTTCCTGCATCACTGGGCAAGGGGATCCCACATTAACAAAACACCTGCAGCAGCCGTGGTGCTGGGGAAGGCGGTCCTTACACAGGGAGCAGATGCTCCACAGCTGAAGCCTTTCAAAGGAGACACCTTTAGAGCCCCTGGCCTTATGGGATAACTGAATTGTGCATAAATAGTCTTTAAAGGGAGCATTGTCTGTTTAAAAAAATGAAAGGAAAATGAAGTGGGTTTTTGTGTATGGGTAAAATAAATACAGTTAGAAATACATGACTTGTTAAAAGCTTTTTGAGGACCCCACACTCACAAACACTTTTAGGTCATGTGTTTGCTTTCTGAAACATTTGGTAAGTAGTAAGTGCCAAGGGACTATATGCACTCCATCTGGAATTAGCAGATTCCTCTTTGTTCGATTGTTCCTAAATTTGGAACCAGCCAACTTGCTTAAAAGTATTTTGATTTTCTTTTAAATGAATACAGGAAATAAACATGTCCCAGGACCTTCAGAAAGGTACATTATTAGTGTTCTCCCTAGCTCCATGAGCCATGCAAGTCTTAAAGTGGCATTCGCCAATTTTGCTGTTTGAAATCCATTAATGGTAACAATTAGTTTGGAGTGGCCCACCATTTTTGTTTCCTTTTTATAAACTGTATCAAAACAATCAGAGGTGGAAAGCGAGCTATTAGGTCATTGAATCCACTCCACTGCAAATGCAGTCTTGTCCCTGACAATGTATTTTTTTCCATTTCTTTGTCTGGGTTAAACTTGGAATTAAGTTTAAGAGTCTGCAGGTCTGATGAGAGGTACAAGAGGAAGTGGAGAATTTACTTTTCTTTCCTTACTAGACAAATATCTCATTTTCATCTCAACCTTGCCTACATAGGGAAATGGCATGTCAAAAGATCAAGTAGACGCTTTGTTTTTGCAGGTATTGTAGATTACTACTTCATCCTTATAAAAATTTAATTTCTGCTTGGGGAAGCCAAAAAAAGAAGAGAAAAGCATCACTTCTCTTATTTTCCTTGATGTCCTATAACATCAAAAGTAAGAGCCTGAGACCAAAACACCTGCTTGTCTGGTCATGGCTTGACTTCGCTAACGAAGATTTGGGAAGGGCTTTACCCACGCTTACTACAAGCGCACTGATGACTAAAAAGGCCAATGTGAGATAGGCAAATCTGGTTGCAAAAAGCACAGCGAAAGGTCTCCTTGCGTGGTATAGGTGGGGAGTGATTCTTTCTACGTTGTCTTTTCTCCTCAAGACTAGTTCTGCATGAGTTCTCAAAGGAGTCAACAGCATTATGTATGGTGTGTCTCCAAGTCTCCTGACTGGAGGCCAAGGTGGACCAGTGATGGTAGTCAATATGGCCAAGGGTAAGGTATTGTTTCAGGGAGTCCTTATATCTCTTCTTTGGGGCACTTCTCTTGCAGCAACTGGTGGCAAGTTCACCGTAAAACACGATCTTAGGGAGGAGGTGATCCTTCATCCTAGATAGTGCCCTGCCAGTGCAGCTGCAATTTCAGCAATATGGCCTTGATACTGGTGACCCTTGCCTGTTCAAGGACAGTAGGCTTATGGAAAGAGACTGTTTTCTTAAAAAAACTCTTAGAGCCTTCTAAAGAGAAAGTTTATTTTAAAATGAACAAAAAACATTACAAATACATTTGAGCAAACACTTTAAAGAATTGGAAAAACATGCTGGCATCACCAAAAATTGCACCAAATTCATGACATGGGATTCAGACGGAGAACTATTTGACACTAAAAATTAAGTGCTTGGAAATCAAAGCTCAGAAACATTGTCCCTTGTTACTGCATTTGGCATATGACATAAGAAGAGTTATTAAGATGTGCAGGTCTGTAGATCTGGGACCGCAGACTAAGATATTCAGCCTGTATATGTTGGTCTGCTTCCACAGATTCAAATTGAATGATGCCTATAGGCAATAGCTGGGGACGGACGAACCCTCTCTCCACTGACTACAGAGAAAGCTTAGGGAGACTTATTTTCGTAAGCCAGAGCTGGCCTTTGTGAACTGTGTCTTACCATGTATTACAGATCAGGATCAAGATCTTTATGTAGTTCCTGGTTGCTCAGAATTACTTTTCATCCAACATTTGTTCAAAATACTAACCACTATTTTGTTTCTGCTTCCATCTTTCCTAAGAGTGGAAGTAGTGCAGCACAAGCAGATACATATTTTCTCCACGTACAAGGTTACAAGGTCTTTTTATTTGGTCAGTAACCATTTTACCAACTCACGTATTCATATATACTGCAAGTCGAAGGAGCTTAGGTTTTCACTTCTTGCACTGTGTTGTAATCAGTTTATTCTGTATGTTGCTTCGTATGCATTCTGTTCCAGCAGCCCAAGGCCTTCTCCAAATCATTATTCCGTTCTTTCCTAGTAAAAGGGACCAAAATTATAGTCAAAGATTAGCATAGTAAAGGCAAAACTGAATCAATATTTTCTACCTTTTTTCCTATTCCAGTCAATCCCTATTCTGCAGATCAAACTTGTATTTCCTCTGTGTGTGTGAAGTAGCTATATTAGCTTGATTAAGTGTCAGCATCACTCAGTTGAATCTGTTGAAGATACCAGTGTTTGGGCTTGGGCCATGACAGTGCTGATTTGTCCTTTTTAAATCTAAGCCTGCGAGTGTGAGTTCAGAAGTTGCATCAAAGCTTCACAGAGAGTGAGTTGTGTGCACAAACCTTTAATTCTATAAGCAAATGCTAAATTTGCTTTAATTCTTAAAGCAAATGTGTTCTCAGCTCTAAGGAATATCATACCATAAACTACTAGCTGTAACTAATATATGTAATTCCATATATGATACATATGTATATTTAAGTTAGGAAATATTTAGGAGAATTTTGTGATTTTTTTTTTTCTTTAGTACCTAAAACCTGAATAAATATACTTAATAAGAAAAGTGTTTGTAATTGTGATCATTTTCTGGAAATGTGTCCTCTTCAAGGATTTTCTGATGGCAAGGAAAGAAGAAATTAAAACCTTGTCATTAACATCTGGGAGGACAGAACCCCAAATTGATATATACATAGAGACAAGTGGTATTGGTTTGTTTGTGTATGTTATTTATGAGTTCTGAGCAAGCAACTTTGTTATGAGGCTAAAATTATTTGAAACTTGTAAATCTTTTCAACAATTCATACTTCACATTTTATAGACTACAAGAGTTTCTGTCATTTCATTTATAAAAATTACTGATAGGTAGGCAAATTCTTCACAAAAGATGATGAAATGCAGAAAGTGAACAGAAATATTTGATGGTAGGTGACGTAGACTTAAGTTTTAAAACAAAGGAAAGGCTTATCAAAGTTTCACTGTGGTTTCTTTAATGGGCTTGAAGGTAACCTGGTCTGCCAAAATGGCTTTATCATGTTGCACTATAGTTTGAACTACTGACTGGTTCTGTGCTTTTCTTTGTTGAATTGACGAAGTTGACATTTTAAAGTGAAAAATGTCACAGAAAATGCCACAGAACCCTAAGGGTTGGAAGGGACCTCAAAAGATCATCTAGTCCAACCCTCCTGCAAGAGCAGGGTAACCTAGAGTACATCACACAGGAACTTGTCCAGGCGGGCCTTGAATATCTCCAATGTAGGAGACTCCACAACCACCCTGGGCAACCCGTTCCAATGATCTGTCACTCTCACAGTAAAGAAATTTTTCCTGATGTTCACATGGAACCTCCTATGCTCCAGTTTACACCCACTGCCCCTTGTCCTATCACTGGACATCACTGAAAAAAAACTAGCTCCATCATCCTGACACTCACCCTTTACATATTTGTAAACATTGATGAGGTCACCCCTCAGTCTCCTCCAAGCTAAAGAGTCCCAGCTCCCTCAGCCTCTCCTCATAAGAGAGATGTTCCATTCCCTTAATCATCTTTGTAGCTCTGCGCTGGACTCTTTCAAGCAATTCCCTGTCCTTCTTGAACTGTGGGGCCCAGAACTGCACACAATAATCCAGATGCGGCCTCACCAAGGCAGAGTAGAGGGGGAGGAGAACCTCTCTTGACCTACAAACCACACCCTTTCTAATGCACCCTAGGATGCCATTGGCCTTCTTGGCCACAAGGGCACATTGTTGGCTCATGGTCATCCTCCTTTCCACCAGGACCCCCAGGTCCCTTTCCCCTTCACTACTGTCCAGCAGGTCAGCCCCCAATCTGTACTGGTATATGGGGCTGTTCTTCCCCAGATGCAAGACTCTACACTTCCCCTTGTTGAATTTCATCAAGTTCCTCTCCACTCAACTCTCCAGCCTGTCCAGGTCTCGCTGAATGGCAACACAGCCCTCTGGTGTGTCAGCTGCTCCTCCCAGTTTCGTATCATCAGCAAACTTGCTGAGGGTACATTCACTTCCCTCATCCAGGCCGTTGATGAAAACATTAAACAGCACTGGTCCCAGCACCGACCCCGGAGGGACTCCACTAGTCACAGACCTCCAGCTGGATTCTGCCCCATTGACCACAACTCTCTGCCTTCTTCCTTCCAACCAGTTCTTGATCCATTCCACTACCTGATCATCAAGCCCACACTTCCTTAGCTTATCTATGAGGATGCTGTCAAATGCCTTACTGAAATCAACAAAAACCACATCTACCACTCTACCATCATCCATCCACCTAGTTACTTGCTCACAGAAGGCTGTAAGGTTGGTCAAACATGACTTCCCCTTGGTAAAGCCATGTTGGCTGCTCTTAACGACTCCCTCATCCTCGATATGTCTAGAGATGGTGTCAAGAATAAGTTGTTCCATCACCTTTCCAGGAATGGAGGTAAGGCTGACCAGTCTATAATTACCTGGGTCCTCCTTCTTGCCCTTCTTATAGATCGGTGTGGCATTTGTCATCCTCCAATCCTCAGGCACCTCACCTGTTTCCCACAACTTACCAAAGATGATGGAGAGTGGCTCAGCAATGACCTCCACCAGCTCCCTCAGCACCTGCGGGTGTATTCCATCCGGACCCATCGATTTATAGATGTCCAGATTACTTAACTGATCCCTAACCCAATCCTCATCTACCAAAGCAAACTCCTCCTTCACCCTGACTCCTTCCGGGGCTACAGGAATCTGGGTCCCCCGGGGAGAGTCTGCAGGAGTAAAGACGGAGGCAAAGAAGGCATTCAACACCTCTGCCTTCTTTATATCCTCTGTCTCCAGGGCACCCACCTCATTCAGCAGTGGGCCTATACTGCTTCTTGTGTTAGTTTTATTCGCTATGTATTTGAAGAAGCCCTTTGTATTGTCCTTGACCCGACTTGCCAGATTAAGTTCCAAGGAGGCCTTAGCTGTCCTAATTGCTTCCCTACACCCTCTAACAGCTGTCCTATATTCCTCCCAAGTGGCCAGCCCCTCCTTCCATAACCCATAGATTCTCTTTTTCTGTACGAGTTTGCCCAGCAGTTCTTTGTTTAACCATGCTGGTCTCCTGGCTCCCCTACTTGACTTCCTACTCATTGGGACACTCTGATCCTGAGCGTTGAAGAAGTGGTTCTTGAATGCCGACCAACTATCTATCTTGAGCCCCTTTACCACCTAGCACCCTTTGCCATGATACTTCCCTTAGCAATTGATTGAAGGGGCCAAAGTTTGCCCTTCGGAAATCCAGAAATGTGGCCTTGCTAGGTATTCTATTCCTCCCACACAAGATCCTAAACTCCACCATCTCATGGTCACTGCAGCCCAGGCTGCCATTGGGCATCACTACTTCAACCAGACCCTCCTTGTTGGTGAGTACCAGATCCAGCAGTGCTCCTCTCTTAGTTGGTTTGTCCACCATTTGCATTAAGAAGTTATCATCAATGCACTGGAGGAATCTCCTAGACTGTGAATGACTGGCTGTGTAAGTCTTCCAGCAAATATCGGGGTAGTTAAAATCCCCCATAAGGACCAAGGCATGTAGTAGTGAGGCTGCTTTCAATTGCCTGTATAAAGCCTCATTAACCCCTTCATCCTGATCAGGAGGTCTATAATAGACCCCCACAGCTGTGCCACCCATACCAGCCTGTCCCTTAATTCGCACCCACAGACTTTCCACTTGGTCCTCATCTGCCCCTGGACAGAACTCAATACATTCTAGTTGCTCTTTCACATAAAGAGCAACTCCACCACCTCGCTTTGCTGATCTATCTTTCCTAAAAAGGACATAGCCATCCATAACCACATTCCAGTCATGTGAGCTGTCCCACCATGTCTCTGTAATTGCCACCAGGTCATAACCTTTAGACCGCACACAGACTTCTAACTACTCCTGTTTATTCCCCATGCTGTGTGCATTGGTGTACAGGCATTTCAGGGAGCAAGCAGAGCACGCTAGTGGTCCCCTTGGAAGGCAAGAGGCCTTCTGGTCTTCATTCATACTAGAACATTGCCCCACTAGTTCAAACCCAGCTACAACCCCCTCGCACTTCGAATCTAACCTAGAGCTCTGTGTGTGAGCTCTACTAACTCTTGCCCAGGTACCCTTTTTCCCCTGCAGGACAGGGTTTAAATAACTACCCTTTCCCTCAAATGAAACAACAGATTGAGAGTTCTCCCTAGTCCGCCATCCTTCAAGCCCTAGCATGTTTCTCTTGGGCTTGTCCCCAACAGGCCCAGTTATCTCCCCTTCCCCCTTCCTACCTAGTTTAAAGCCCTGTCAATGAGCCCTGCTAACTCCTGCCCCAGAAACCTTCTCCCCCTCTGGGACTGATGTATCCCACCTGCCACCAGCAAACCAGGTGTCTCATATAGCAGCCTATGATTGAAAAACCCAAACCCCTGCCTTTGGCACCAGTCCTGTAGCCATACATTAATCTGCAGTCTCTTCCTATTTATCTCTTCACCTTTGCTTGTAACAGGTATAGAGGCAAACACCACTTGCTCTCCAGACCCTCTAACCAGCTGTCCCAGGGCCCTGAAGTCTCTCTTCATTGCCCTTGCCCTGCTTGTAATAATTTCATCACTGCCAACCTGAAAAACCAGCAGCGGATAGCAGTCAGAGGGCTGCACCAGATCAGAGTTTCCTTTTGACATCTCCAATCTGAGCCCCAGGTAGGCAGCAGACTTCCCTGTGGGATGGATCAGGTCGACAAATGGGCCCTTCTGTTCCCCTCAGAAGGGAGTCACCCGCCACAATTATTCTTTTCTTCTTCATTGAGGAAGTTCTAAGGCATGGGGGTGAGTGACAAGCCCTAGGTGACTCACTAGATGGATCTACCCCTCCATCTCCATTTACCTGGCCCTGTAGTTCCAAGACCTCGTACCTGTTATTCAAGGGCAAATGGGAGGGAGAAAGGAATTGCGAGGGTTTTCTCTTACCTCTCCGAGGAGGGACCTCCCTCCATACCTCCTTGTCCCTTAAGTTCACTCCTTCTGTCTGATGGTAGGAGGGAAGGGGATCTATCACTTGTTCAACCACTTCCCTCTGCCCTTGCCTTAGGCTGTGGCTCCACCAATCAATTTCACTTTCACACTCTCTGATAGCTCTCAACCTTTCTACCTCCTCCCTCAGTTCAGCCGCCTGCCTGAGCAGATCATTTATTCGCTCACACCGCACACAAGCGGAGTCACTGGCTCTCTCCGATAGAAGCGCCGGCCTCAGGCATTCACTGCAGCCAGAGGCCTGCACGGCCGCATGTCTGCAGGAAGGCTCAGTCTGGGCACCCACGTTATTCCTAACTACAGGTTTTGATCGAGTGGTGACCACGATCCCTCTGGTCGCTCGGTCCGTGTACGTCTCTCCGCACAACAAGCAGTCCTTCCTCCTCCCGCGCTCCAGGAGACTCCTCTTGATCAGATCAGGCGGTCACCCCACTCGCCTGCCCGCGCGAACTGCCTCGGCCCGCTCTGCCGCCTCGCCGCGCGCCCCGGGCAGCGTTTTAACCGCCCGCAGCTGCCGCCGAGCCCCCTGGCTCCGCCCCCGGTGAGTCCCTGCTCGCGAGAGCTGAGCTGCCGGCTCCTGGGCAGGTCCTGTTGAGGACTTGAGGCTCCCTCCTCAGTGGCCTTTGTGGCTCTGAGTTGAGGCTCCTGGACGCTGATCTCTGCCCGCTCCCCTCCGGTGTTGCAGGCGTCCTCTCTCAATCTACTCACCTCAGCAATTTTTAATTAGATTTATGTTTTTCTCAAATCTTTACTTTTTATCAAGATTACTGGATTGGTAATGACAAGGGTGCCATGGTTATGTATTTTTAGAGAATTCCCCAACCTGCACAATTATATGATTTTCTGTTCCTCCTGGACTCTTTGTGCAGTAAAGCCTTCAGTAAATTCTGGTTAAGAAAAATACATGTTTATTATTGATATCAGCAGAAGAGAATATAATTTTTTTTTCTTTTTAAGGAGGCTGTTATTAATGTATTTATTCAGTGAAAAAAATCATTACACTTAGCTTACCTTCCTATCAGTGATACTAGTGCTGCTCTATTACCCTGGATGAAGTTACCTCATCTGGCAAAACTGAATTTGAGACCTTTATTTTTTCCTCTTGTTTGTCTGCAGATGTACATCTCCCTGGGTCATTATGGAAATCTGGACTGACTTAACTGTGTACTTATTTGGAAGTGTACAAATCACATAGTCAGACACCAGCTTTTGGAGAGCAGTTACTATTCTGTTTACCAGGATTTGGTTGAAGAGCCCCTGAGATAAGTACGAATTGTGCAGTCACAGGTGAAATCTCTTTTCTTTAGCCACCTATAGATTACTATCATCTATTCTTATTTGAAACAGCAGAAGCCCAAAAGATAATGCTTCTATGAAGGCTCCCTTGAGGGGGAGGCAGCAATGGGGGACATAAATACTCCTCTGACATTTTTTCAAAATACAGTTATACTCACAGTATCACAATTTTACTCTCGTTCTGCAACACATAAATACACGTCAAATGTGTGGTAAGTCAAATTCTCTGAGGATCTTGTTCTGAAAGAGGAAAAAACACAATTATTTAGAGTCTGCATCTACAGCTCCTGCAGCTGCTTCAGTCCCTGTTGCTGGAGAGAATTCTCTGCACCAATGGCCTCTCAATGGGGTGGCTTAGAGGAGTTCCGAAAGCAGAAGCCAAGGGAACTAAAGGCTGTTGCTAACCCACTGGAAAGGTAAGGAGAAGACAGCCACTGTGCAGCTCGAAAGTCATTGCTCGTGCCATCAGATGTTGCATCTTGCACCACCTCTGTTGCCATTCTGCAAGTGGAAGAGAGCTCCCTGACAACTGCGACTCTTGTTGCATTCTGCAGAATATATTGAGAGCAGGTTTATAATAGGTAGCTTCCTAAACCAAAGGTAAGGTCAGCATAGTTGGGTGCTGGCGTGGCACCTTTCTAATCAAACTCTTGGCAGGGGGGGCTGAAGGGTGCTTGGCTATAAAGGCCTGCTAGAATGTCTTTGGATGTAGGGAACACACATGGGAAATCTCTGTAACAAGGCAGCTAATGAAAATTGGGGCTGCTCAGAAGAGAGGGCTGCATGGAGACCTCATAGCAGCCTTCTAGTGTCTGAAGGAGGCGTATAAGGATGATGGAGAAGGACCCTTCCTTAGGGACTATAGTGACAGGGCAAGGGGTAATGTGTTCAAACTTAAACAGGGGAAGTGTATGTTAGGTATATGTAAGAAGTTCTTTACTGTGGGAGGGGAAAAGCATTGGAACACGTTTCCCAGGGAAATTGTGAATGCCTCATCCCTGGCAGTGTTCAAGGCCCGGTTGGATGTGGTCTTGAGCAACCTGGTCTAGTGGGATGTGTCCCTGCCCATGGCAGGGAGATTGGAACTGGATGATCTTATGGTCCTTTCCAAACCAAACCATTCTGTGAGTCTGTGTTCTGGAACAAAGGCTTGTAGAATCCCTGTGTTTTGATGTTATTCTTCTTGGCAGTAAATGAGGAATATAGCAGCTCCAGCTACTGCAGCAGTGCAGTTAGATTCCTTGCAGTCTACTTGTAAAAAACATCTCCTTAGTAAGCGTCTCATCTCCTTAATGAGCTAGTAACACACCTATGATTTCCATAATTAAAATAAGTTTTTATTGCTCTTTACTTATATTGCCACTGATGAGCAAAGAGAAAGGCAAGTAAGATAGGCTGGCAGCTACTGGGCCTCTGGGAAACAGGGGTTCAGCTCCTTGTTTCCTCTGCCACAAGTAAAATAGACAGGACTGGATCCTAAAGGTATTAAATACCCAAATCTTATGGAATTCAATATAAATAGGTGGCTAAATAAATACTTTGGGGATCTAGGCTTAATCTCTCTATACCTTAGTTCTTAATCTGTCCTTTAAGTATAACAATAATTCTTCCCACAGTAAAGTAAAATAATGAACATGTTAAGGAAAGGAACTGCTCAGCTACTGTTACACTGAATGCAAAAAAAAACACCTAAGCAAGACACTATGGTTATTTCTTTTTCAGGAGTCTTAATTATGTTGTAGTTTTCAGTTCTAGAGAGAAGTGTTTACCCAATTGTTGATTAATCGATGGTTGCATTCACCAGCTATAATCAGGGCAGTTTCCTCTCCAGGAGTTCACTAACAGCAAGAATCAACAAAAAGGTAAGGGAGCAGCTCAACTTCTAGAAATCAGACTAAAAATATTCTTCTCTCAATGCAAAACTGAGCCTTTTTCACTTTCAGTCTAACTTTCAGCATCTTAGTTTTCTATGTGGAGACTTGCTTCCAGTATAAATAAATGATCCCACATTCCGTCATGATAACATATGCTCATGCAGAGCTCAAAATTAGAAGGAATATGAAGTGTTCTATTAATTGCATGAATGTTGATTGTTAAAATCATGTGCTAATTGGTAATATCTGTGTGCAGTAGGTTCCCACAATATGTGTTAGATTACATTAGCTGTGCTTGTGACTCAGATATCAGGCATTATGAGTTTTACAGAAGGATTTTTTTTAAACTTTGTGTAATTAAGTTCTATAGATTATCAGTGTATAAAAAATAGAAGACTGCATAAAGGGCATGTGAAGTTAGAGGCATGAGGAATACCAAACTCTAAAGATGCATCAACTCTTCTTTCTCATGGTGTGCTTTTCCTCATGTACTCTCCGAAGTAATTCTCACCATGTTTGTCTTGAGGTAATTCGCAGGGAATCAAGTATGAGTTCTTTCTCACTCCCATGGCGATTACAGTATACATTTGAAAGTTACCATCTTTTCTGAGTGGACTTTCTCACTTTTCAGTCTTTTCCTCTGCATCCCCAGGATTTGATCCAAGAAGCATTTCAGGTAAATTAGATTATTGCTGTCCTCCCCTATCAGTAGGGAAGTTGAGCATACTTAGGAACATGATTCTCCTGTACCGCATGTGCTTCCTCTCCATTCCTAATCCCTGGGGAAAATTTCATATGGATCTGTTTTGTTCATTGATGTTTTAATTTTATTGAGTGTCATGAGCATTATTAAAATAGGCAAGGTAGAAGAAACTAAGGCTTGGAACTAAATACAATAAGTTATTAGCATTTTTAAGAAATGTAATGGTTATTTTCACTCCCCATACGGCTTAACGCAGCTTCATAGTGGTGAGGGTGTGGGAGATGGGCCTGACATGAAAGCATGGGCATGCACTCTGTAATACCTATTAAACTTCATATTCTGTGAACATCCACTTTGCAGCAAAAAAAATTGTCAATTCATTCACATTTACACACAAGGAACACATTGGCCTTTGCTTCAGCACCTAACTGAGAGTGTCCAAGCTGGTACTAGAACTGCAGCTGCCTGCATGGCGCATCCTTCTCCTCCTCAGACATTGCAGCAAATGTATTTGGCACTTGTGACTGCTGAAATTAATTTTTCCCTGTCCTCCTTTTTCATAAGTTACTGGGGGGAATGAGCTTCTTGAGTTAGGCATGAGGGCTGATGCTTCTAACTCACCTATCAAACTTCTACAATGGCTTCTGCTGAATGGCAAAAAAATGAGTTGGAGAGATTCTCAGAAATCACTGATAATCACTCCCTGCCAAGCACACCACCCACCCCCCCCATCCCCTTCAAAATCCATTTTGTATTTTGTGTTGGTTAGGCAGATTTTGAGACCAGGTCTGCAACATGCACAGGTATCATGTACCTGCCCACCGCAGAGTGAGATGGTGAGAAAGGGTAAGAACAGACCATCTGAGAGTCCTGCGGTGCATGAGCCATAACCCTGAAGATGCTTTTTGGTGGATACTGACTTGAATTAGCACTCTTCTTACATTTTGAGTGACTAATATAATTGAGGGAGGGTCAAAACCAGTTGTACATGGCCTGGCAAGGATGTCGCTGGAGCAGGTTAATACCTATTATTCTGGGAGACACACCCTTAACTCATGCAAGTGTACATATTCTCCCAAAGGAAGGTTTCAAATAAAAATTATTAAAAAAAGCAGAAATTTTTACAGAAAGATCAGGCAGATATTTGTGTTGTTAAAAAAGAAAAAAAAGAAAAGTAGTTTAAACCCTTTAAATATTTCATGGGTTACATTGAGAAAAATATTTAGAATGAAACTTCTAACTAGCATCATTTTAATTCATTTTACAGTGGACCAACTTGGTAATGATGCAGTGAATTAAAATGAGTTGTCTAGGAGGAAAAATTGATGCAGTTTTGGTAACGGGCATTTACAGATGTGTTAGAAGTCCTGAGTCTTATTAGGGCTATTACTCTAATATCTGTTGATTTACTAATCTTGAAACAAGCAAACCTCATGGGTTCAAGAGCTTAGTCTTAAGGCACACTCCATCAGTTGTCCTGAGAAATGCAACAGATTTAAGAGGAAATCAGTTTCAGCCCCCATCCAAAATGTTGACATTGAATCAAACAGAGCATGAACTATACTCATAGTTTTAATTAAAGGAAAACCTGACAAATTACAAACATTTTAGTGTTCAGAATATGGTTATCTGTTATAGGAATATTTTTTCTAATGTACATGCTCTCATACATTGAATAATTTCTGGATTTATTTTATTATAATTGTAAACTATGACACAAATACTTAATCTTACCTACTTAGATAATGTTTTCCAATTTCTTAGCAACCCTTCCTCCTCCACTTCCCTTCTCCCTCCAACTCTGACTCACAAAGTGATGCACTGAAAAGGATGAACAAATTTAGCAGATGAGATGACCACTGGAAACGCGTGGAAAAACTAGCAATTAAAAAAAAAATTAACCAGAAGGAAATTCCTTACTAATTTTTAAGATACACAATTTAATCTAAAATAACTAACAGCCTTTGAAAAGTTAACTGTCAAACTAAGTAACAGGGACATACAGTGGTCACTGGCTACCTGGGGGAATAAGCTGTTAAATTACTTACTTCAATGCACATAATTTACAAAAAGATTAGCTTCTCATGTCTCTGTTGGAACTGTGAATATTCCAGGGAAGGTTTTGTTCCCCCTGTGCCAATGAGGGCCAAGTCACTGGTGGGAGCATCTGGGATAAATGGTGAATGTTTCCAAGGAGGTAAAAGTAAACTGGGAAACAGGACAGTTGCTACCCTATGGGGAATAATAAAAATCAGGTTGATCTGATTTCCTTTGGACAGCTAGATATCTACAAGCTGTAAGTCCTGCTAGCAGCAAGCTTGCAGGCATGTGTCCCCACTCTTGACCAAAGACCCTGAGACAAAAGGAATGGGAAGGGGACAAGGGACAGGGCAGCTGCAGCATGATTTTCCCATGCAGAACTTGGGCCCTGGAGTTGTGAAGTTGATCATGCCAGTGAGGGGCAGAGCAGAAGTGCTGAGAGTTGTTTGCTGGGCGGGGTTCTGTAGCGCTGTGTTCTGCTTTGTGCAGCAGCAGGAGAGATCTGGTGCACCCAGGACTGAAGGACGTCACTGACTTTAATGAAGCCAAAGGGAATCCAGGACAATGCTGGATGCATTATTGTGGACTGTTCTTTTCCCGTTATTCTTTGTTCCATTGTTCCAAGCTTGCAGGAGTTGGCAGCCTTGGAGGAAATGTCACCCCATAGCTTGCTGTCCTCGAGAGCTGCTCCGGAGAATGGCTGAAGTCCATGAAGAGGTTGTGGTGGCCCCAAATGGTCTGATGTATGTCCCTAAAATCAGGCACTGCCTTGAGTGAGGAAGACAGGCTTGTACTCTTAGCAGGAGCAAAAGGCTGCTGCCAGTTGGCTCGTTAACACTTCGAGCACGCCGGCAGTGGGAAAGGTGCAGATGTCTGACAGCAGAAACATCTTCCCAGCACCATCTGCACGAGGTGCTGCTCTCTCCAGATTTCAGGTCTACACTTCCATAGATGCCCCAGTAGAAGTCTCAGATACCAGTGCAGCTACACCAGTGCCTGCAGGGCCAGAACTGGTCCCAAGGGTCCCTTCTTGCTTTTCTCTTTCATGGGCTGTGTTTGCAGTTCACAACAAGAGCATAGGGTAGGCTGGAGGCTGATTATGCCTTACCATGCAGTGGATTTCTCAGACCATTTTTAAATTACTTTTTTGCTACCTATCATTGGTCTGGCAGAAATTATTTCTGCCCTACTTCAAGAGCAATGGTTTGCTCCTGTTGATTCAAACCATAAAAAAAACTTAAATATATACCATGAAAAACATTATGCCTACTTAAGCAAGATAGTTGCCTCTAACAGTGTGCCATAAAGCAATCTCAAATGTTTATTGTCTGTTCCCCAACTGCAATTTTATTTCTTTTTAGCAGGTTTTGTATCTACAGGATTTTCTTCACATTGAAAGTTTCAAAAGAAGTTTTTCCCTTTCCTTGCAAACACAAAGATATTTACACAGCAGGTCCTCCTTCCAGTGCAGATATGTACAAGCACTTTTTTTTTTTTTTTTTAAATTCCAATTTCCTAAACTTTTTCTAGGAATAAAGCCATCATTTAAATCAATAACAAACCTTGATATGATAGCCTTTAAAGGGCAGACTGACTTCCAAAGGATCAGATAATAGTAAACAAGATCTTTTTTGTAAAGGCTGAAATAGGAAATAATGGAAAAAAAGAAAAAAAAAAAAGAAAGGAAAGGAAAGAAGGAATAAAAAAAAAAAACATCCAACAACCTAAACTAGCAAATGTTAGGGGATAGTAAAGATGTTGCTGCTGGATCTAGCTCCAGAGACACAATGTGTATTTCATTGCCACGAATAAACTGTATCCAGGGAACAAGTAAATGAAAAAGTGAGGACAGGAGATATCTTATTTTTGTTGTTTGTTTCCAAAGAGTCCACCCCCACATAGGTCACTTGGAATTCATTTGTCTACATCCTGGACTGCACGTAGGGGAAAAAAAAAATGCCTGGGATCTGAGAAAGAGGAATGCGATAGGGCATGGGAATCACAGCGTCACGGTGGTCACTAGAGCATAGTTTGGCTTGTCTTAAAACAAGCAAGCACCGTTGGACCTCTGTAATACTAGCAAATCGTCCATGCTATCAGGCTACCTATCAGAGCCTGAATGCTTGAGAAAAAGTGTGTGGGTTTTTGGATGGAGCCTGGGGCGTTGGAGGGCTCTCAGAGCTGCTGCTTTCCTCTTGACATCCAGTACTACTCGGTGACCTCGGCAACAATCCAGTGTACTGTTACAGTTCATTTCAATAATTAAACAGTTCAGGGATGGCAGAGCTTTCTTGTTGTCAATAGAAAATCAGGGCTGCAGTTTGCTTTTTTTTTTTTCTCCCTTCCCCTTTCTCTCTGCTGAAATCAGAAGTTTGTTTTTAATTATATTAGCTAGAGACAATTAATTTCACAATCCGAACGCAAAAAAAAAAAAAAAGTTTTGTGAGAAGGACTGGCAACTGGTAAATGCAATTATTATTGTAGCACATTTTCAAAGGAAAAGATCCCAGCTCCAACAAAGTCATATGTATAAAATTTCAGTCATCTAATATAGTCTCAAACAGCAGATTTACTCTGCAAAAGATGGGAACTGCTCTCCCATCTGGAGCTATGTTCTGTTCATGCCACGTGGACCCATTTGATACCCACTCTGAAAAAGCACCAGCCAGCAAAATAGACCACTGCCCATCAGCTGCTACAAATAATTGGTTTATATGCCCCTTTAAACTTGCCCTACCTAGAGATGATTAATACCAGCCCCCTTTTAAGTGCAGCCTTTCAACAACTTAAAAAAACCCTCTCTGTGCAAACGGCAGCATTTACATTTTTGCTGTTTGAGCAAAAATGAAAATAATTTAAACTTTATGTCAGGGATGTCTTGCAAAATTTCCTACAATTAAAAAACTATTTTTTGAGGAGTGCGCTGTGCCCCTTTCATTGCCCATCTGGCTCCCTCCCAGCTGGTCCCTGGCTGACTCTATGCTATTCTGCGACGAGTGTGGTGGGAACTGCTGCTAACTGGTATCACAGTCTCTTTTTCTCTGCGTTGGTCTGCAGGATTGCTAGGCCACAGTCTGGCCTCACTTACACTGATTTACTTTTATGGGATTCAGTCAAAATGCTACAGATTTATACCACTGAGGCAAGGAGCAAAATTTAACTCTTCAGATCAGGAATTCACTTCACCTCTGTAGGGATGTTTTCTGCCAGCCCTGGTGCCAGCCATGCCAGCCCCTGTGCTGATACACTGCCAGTTCCTACTGTCACATTCCTATTGCCTTGTCCATGCTTGTTTTACACACCTCACAGAGATTTTACTTTTTTCCATTTCTTACCACTGTCACTGACATAAGAATATTAAACCAAAACATACCAAGACACTGCTTTTATTGGGACGGGTGTCTGACACCCTTATACACAGCAAATAATACTTCATTTCCCAAATAGCTTAATCCTGTCAGTGAGGAGGCTGCAAATAGAAGACTGGATCTGCAAAAAGGCTTTGATATAGCTACACTATAATTGTAGGCCTGGTAGATTACTGAAGCTTGAGATAGGAGTTAGCAAGTCTTTGAAGGCTGTATGGAGAAAGCTAGACATTGCAAACAGGGGAATCACAGCTCCAGGAATCTAACCATGAAAACATTTTTATTCATCAGCTAAAGCATCCCTATGGAGGAGGCATCCAGCCCTTGACACTGCAGTGGGTATCTCCTCACCCCCAGGCAGGATGTTAGGGTCTCGAGCCTTACAGCAGGCAGGAGCCACCCTGATTCCATGCATCATCTACACTGTGTAAGTACCATCCCCACTGATGACAAACCCAGCTTCAATGTCATGATTTTCTGGAGAGTACACAACCCTACAGACCCCTTGTTTTAACCCAGTTGAATGGAAGCATTTGATTTATGTGGGTGTAGTCAAATCCTTGTTGGAGCAGCCCCAGGCACAGAGCAAAAGCAAGAAGCGTGACTTGCTAAGGTACCTGTGGGGCAGTGGCTCTGGTGAAGTGTAGGTGGTGGCATTCTCTATTTCCATCCCTTTTTGAGATTTTTATTTTACATTAAAATAGTTAATGTATATATTTACTAAAATTCTATTAGTTGCCTGCCAAGCAACTAACTCCAAGCATTAAGTAAAAGCTGTATGAGGATTGTTTTCTGTATTAAAGGTCTAAAACAGGAGTTAAACACAGACCTTGCTTTAAGGTACTGCAGGTAAGGTTATTAGCTTGGCCTTTACTGTTCACATGTCCAAGTCCAAACGTGACAAACTTCTCATGTAGCAAATTGATCTTAGGTGGAAGAGCAGGTAAAAATATCACTTGTACACTCAAATTCAGAGAGTGGAGGGGCAGCTACCCACAAAGATGCAGTCACTTGTGATGGAGTTGCTCTTGCTCTCAAGGAGAGCTCCCCAGAAGCTTGTTGAGTGTGTTGATCTGTACCAATGTCAGAGGGACTGGCCTTGTCCTTTAACTATGCTTCTAATTCCTTTGCTTGCCCATTTTTTTGGTGGAGGTAGGGAGGAGAAAACCTTGCAAAGCTGAAATGAAATATTAAGTCCCTCATTCTTTCCAGGTAAATGCATACTAAATCTTGCTACGATGTTGGCAGGCTCCCAAAGTTGCAAAATAATGAAGAAAACATTGAGTTTAGAACTTTGTGCCCATTTTAACAACATTCCTTGTAAGTACAATTAAAGCTGCCACTGGTTTAACCTAAGGAAACACAGCAAATGGAGAGCTAAAAAATAACCTATAAAGGGTTCTGAAGCATCATATTATATTTGCAATCCTATTCCTAAAATATAATAAAAATAATCATCTTTTTAAGGTCCATGGGAGTTCTAGTCTACACATCCTTGTAGGTCAGGGAGATCTTAACTTTGCAGAATGGGACAATATAACTGTAGAGAGGCATAAAGGTAGTTTAAGGACACTTAAGTCTTGCTGCCACTTGCTATTACGATTATTGATAAATGCTGTTATTATAGGGAGAGGCTTCTCAGTGTAAAAGCATTTTTGTTATTCTTTGGTCTCCACTATCATATTTTTTGCAGAAGTTACTCATGACAGATGTAACTTTCCTGGCTCCAGCAACAGTGAAAATAAAACATAACATATTGCAAAAAGTTATGAAAAGAAAACAACTGAAATTCCCATACCTTAACCCTGTTCTAGCTATAATAGGCTGGAACCAAAGGTTTTGAGCTCTCATCCTCTAGGATATTGATCAGTAAGGTATAAAATCTAAACTAAGAAGCAGTCTGATCATGGGACTCATTGTGGTGGCCTTATGAAGACCTGTAGAAGAATGATTTCCATGATTTATTATTCAAATTCCTTTCAACCTATATGTCAAAGGGAGAAACTTCTCCTCTCTCCCCTACAATTTTTTTTTTTCTTAGGATACAAAAGGAAATACCAGAAACAGAGAAGCCCCTGAGAGTACCAACTGAAATGCAGCTCATACCTCAGTGGGTAACACAGACTGTCCACACTCTTTTCTCGACACAGCTCTCCAGTTCATTTCATTAGGTAGATCTCAGCTGCCTGAACATCTGTTAGAAATTGCAGTGCTGAGAAGAAAATGAGTCTCCTTTGGACACAATATGGACAAGGAAACTTAAGTCTCTTGCCATTGGTTTCAGTGGTAGGCTCAGACCCACTGAACTCTGGTTGTCTCCGTCAAAGGGACTCAGACAAAATACACTGGGAAACCAGAAGTTTATAGTTAGATGGTTACTTCTTTTGGAGCCAGGAATTGCAATCCTAATGCCATGATTACAGTACTGAAAAGTGATCTAAATTAATAAAACAGAGGATAATTTTCTTGAGGTCAGTTGTGTTTTGTTGTATATTTAAGAAACATAACATGCTTTTCTAAGATTATTTTGACACTTTTTTTTCCTTGTTGTTGTTGTCTTTGTTTTATTTCTGAATATGTAAAGGTTTCCAGAGTGACTCATAAGAGCAACACTCCAGTTCCTGTTTCTTTAGCTGCCTCAGTAGATGTGCACCGAGCTCCTGGGAGCATAGGAGCTGCAGCAGACATAGTACTACTTACTAACCAGCAACTGTAACTTTTTGGTACTTTAGATTTATTGGTGTTTTCTCTTTTTTTCTATGCTTCTGTCTGTGATATGTTTTGTGTCAAAGAGCAGAAGTTATTGTTGGACTGCTAGTAGCTGTGCAGTGTATTTAGCAGGGATAAGCAAAACTGGCTGGGTAGGGACATAGAAACAAGGCTGGAAGGGAACCTCTGGTCTTCAGGTCCTCCTACTTGCTGCCACACTTCAGTTATCACTTTTGAAAATTTAGCTAGTTATAACTTGAGATAAATTAGGTTTCCTGACAGCTTCAGCTTTCTGTTTGAAGACCTTCTCTCGACTTTGCACTGCAAACATGTGACTACTTTATACTGACATTCTTTTTCCTTTTCTTACTCTTTTCTCTCCAGATTGCTCTTTAGCTCGGATAATGTTTTCTCCTCCCTGATGTTTACGTTCAGTAACAGTGAACCAGTTTTATTCAGCTAAACTTCACCATGTGTTTCAGAGCAGGACCTGCCAACCCTCTCTACCATGACATTTCCATTTCATTCTGGAAATAATTCACCTGATGCACCCTGAGATCATGTTGTCTTTTTTACGAGGTTACATTAATGGCTAAAAATTATCAGCTAACAAACTGAGATGTATCTTCTCCTCGTTCCCTCCTGCTTGTAAAGGAATGAAATTTGGGTAGAATGAAATTTAACAAGTTTATGATAGATCACAGTTCATAAATATTTTCCTACTTTTTCATGTATCTCTCTGGCTCTTCTGCTTCTAGTTGAAATAATGGGCAAGAAATTCTTTCCTGAGTCTCATCTTGGAGTCCCTAGTTCAGATGAAACTTTCACTCAGGTCAAAGGACTTTAACCTGAAGTGGGAACAGCAGAGATCTCTGCTAGCTTTTCTTTCAAGACGTTATCTGGAATCTGTGTCCATATGACACCGATGCCAGCTTCCCCCACCTCATTCCAGGAGACAGGGTAAAGCAGTGTTTTCAATGCTATTGATATATATTATGTAAATGTATTTATTTATAATATTATTATATTGATTTATATCTATATATGTATCTGGGTGAAAAATTATGTATAAAGAGGACAACTGCTTTCTTCTTTTCTGTGTGTGTGTCCCACCAGAATCTGGAAAATACTTAAAGCTCTTTCCTGCAGAAGGGGGCATTTCTCCTGTCCTGCAGCTGTGGCATTTCTCCCATTTTTTCACCTAAACTGAGGTTAATTGATGTGGTGGTATCTCCTGTGTGCATCTCTAGAAATGGAGGCCAAGGGAAATGTCATAGGCAAGAGTAAAGTTGAGACTCTGGCTTCTCTATTTTAGATGCCAAAAGCTCTGTCAGCTGCAGAGGAACAGCAAATTCACCATTCGCCCCACACCAGTAAAAACGTAGGAGAGAACTTTTATGTTTTTGTTCTTTAAATGAAAAAAAACATGGAAGAGGATAATAGGGCCTTCAGGAAAGACTGCAGAATTCGGTTTAGGATCAATCCAGTAAATACAAAGCAGGAAATGGAATTTGATAAGGGGGTTGTACCTTTTTATTATGCTTTCCAGATTTTAGAGCTTCAGATAAAAATCTGTTTCACTATTTGCTTCAGCCAAAATCAGAAAATGTCTTCTGAAGCATAGCTGTGGTGGCAGAGTCCTGCATAAATTCCTCTTGTGCTAAATTCAAACTGTGTTAGCAGAAGTACTGCATAAACATCTCTCATCTCAATGGCCGATTTTGGTATAATTGGCTGTTAGGTCTTTATAGTTAGGACTATTAACTCTGAAAATAAATTAATTGAGAATAAATATATATCTTTCAATGGAAACAAAACAGCAGTAACATAAAAATTTGAAATTACAATAAAACAAAACAGACATTGAAATTGCAGTACCTGAGGCAGAAAAAAAAAAAAA
Source organism: Pezoporus occidentalis (assembly GCF_034315485.1). Taxonomy (NCBI): domain Eukaryota; kingdom Metazoa; phylum Chordata; class Aves; order Psittaciformes; family Psittacidae; genus Pezoporus; species Pezoporus occidentalis. The sequence continues at coordinate 1,899,783 of NW_026915877.1, forward strand.
AAGAGGCTAGACCCAAATGTTAATTGATATAATTCAGTGAAAGAATACCTGAATGCAGCAAGGATGGCTTTTTAGTAGCTGTAGTGAAATCTCTGGTGCTATGTTGGTAACTCTTTTCTGGCATAGTGGTTTTCCAAAACTGTGGTGCTAATAGAATCATAGTATCATAGAATAGTTAGGGTTGGAAAGGACCTTAAGATCATCTAGTTCTAACCCCCCTGCTATGGGCAGGGACATCTCACACTAAATTATGTCACCCAAGTCTCTGTCCAGCCTGGCCTTGAACACTGCCAGGGCCTGGGTAACCCATTCCATTGCTTCACCAGCCTTTCTGTAAAAAACTTCTTCCTTATCCAATCTAAACTTCCCTTAAGTTTTAACCCGATACGCCTTCTCCCATCACTACAGTCCCTAATGAAGAGTCTCTCCCCAGCATCCCTATAGGCTCCCTTCAGATACTGGAAGGCTGCCATGAGGTCTCCACACAGCCTTCTCTTATCCAGGCTGAACAGCCCCAACTTTCCCAGCCTATCTTCATGCTAGTCTATCAAGTATGTCACACTTCATACTAGCCTATCTTCATGCTAGTCTATCAAGTATGTCACACTTCATACTAGCCTATCTTCATGCTATCTTCATAATAGTAACTAAGAATGACCTAGGGGTGATCTGTCACTGGTCATCATAAGTCTGAGCTCTGTTTGTCCTATGTAGAGGTGAAAAAGTCTCAAATTTCTTCCCAAAATGAATGAAAAAGCCTGTATGGACTATAGATCAGGTTAACCGGAGAGGGTTTGGCTGTTCATCAGTTGGGTGTGAGGACTCAGCCTCTGTTATCGTCTTGGCAAATATTACTTTCACTTTGCGGAGTGAACATGACTACATGAGAAGAAGAGGGAAGATTCATGCCCAGAAAACTTCACTCTCACCTCATAGCAGTTTTATTTGGTGTTACTTCATTGGGCATGCAAGGTTGAGATTGGTTAATTGTACAGTGAGGTGAACACCTCTTTCCTAACAGCACACTCTAAAGAGGCAGTAATTGGATCATCTGATACATTTCCTGCAATGCTGACAAAAAAAAAAATGATGCAGGACTAGTATTCCTTTGTTATTTCTTAGGTCTTTTTTAATTAATATTTGAGAAGAACAATGTTATTCAGTGCTGAATAAATGGACTCACATATTACCACTATCAAGTATTTACTCTCTCCTCACTTTTGATCTCTTACTGATTAAAGGAAACACAAAATATCACCTCGCTGTGCTCTTGTTTTACCATGTTAGTTAATATTCAGTTGCTGCATGGAAAATGGTCAATGGTAAAGAATTTTAATACTTTTGGTTGTCAGTATGGTTTTCTAGCAAGACGTATCATTGATTTTACTTGTGGATATTATGACAGTCACAATACAGTGTAGGATATGACCTTCATCTGCCCTGGTAAGTCACCTGTAGCATACTCGTATGTCAGCAGGCTAATATTGAGTGGGTTAAAACCAACATTCAGGCCTTGTAATTTGCTAGTTACTGCTTTGCTTTTCATATCTAATTACCCACTAAAAATATCTACAAGAGAATAGTCAATATTTTTTGAGTTACTTTACTTTAAAAACCCTTGGAAAAAGTTAGCTACTCACCACTGGCCTAATAAATAATCCCAGGAGAAGGGTAGACTTCCTGCTATCACACTGGTTCCTGCCTTCCATGGTGCTGGACTTTCCCAGCACAGAACAGGATGCAAGTCCGTACTCTAGAAAGAAAGCACGTACAGTTATTATGTAAATGTGTATTATTTAATATTAATTGAATTAATTTTCAGGCTAATGGTATCTCATCTTCCTCCCAGAGGAAGATCCATTTCTGGATTTCAGTATGTCAGCAGGCCGTTGAAGCCAGATCACCTTCATTTAAACTTTAACAAGATCTTGCAACAACTTTTCAACCTTAGACACCTTACATTTCCTTGGTTCCCTTGTCACTGTGACCATCACCAGCCCTGTAGACTACACAGTCAATACACAGTCCATATCTTAGCTCTTTTCTGCAGGCAGAGGTCCTCTCCACATTTTGGTGAGTCAGTAGCTACTTAGATTGCACAATTAATTCCCTTCTCTACTTTTTTGAGGTTAAATTTTCAGTTTTAAATTTCCTATCTGATAAGGCTGGTTGTATTTCTCAAAATTAATTTGAACAGTGACTAATATATGGTTCATATCCTTGAGGATTAATATAGATTGAGTTACTTAAAAATAGGTATTCCCTACTGTTTTATAGCAATTGTTTAAAATGTTTGAAACCACAGACTTAATAGATGTACTTGAATTCTAGCACCTGGCTAATTCCTACTATAAGTCCTGGGCTAATTCCTTCAAAGAGTTTTGTCCTGATTTATTTAACAAAAAAACACCACCCAAAACACAACAACAAACCATTACCAAAATATAAAAATGGTGTCAGGGAAAAATCATCTTATACACTATGATATGCAATCTATAAATAATTTTTTTTTTTTTTTTTTCTGATTCATCAGAGTTGGAACTAGGTGATCTTAAGGTCCTTTCTAACCCTAACAATTCTATGATTCTATGTGGACACATATCAAAAGGATCTAAGTGATTTTTTATATCGATTCAGAGGCAGAGGATATGTTTGCTTTAGTTGTTGATAAAATTACTCAAAGTGCTGCAATGAAGTTTAGTAAAATTTTTACCTGCCATAATCATGGGCCTACCTGGGTGAAAAGCATTAGTCATGGATATTCATTACCAGCTGCAAGCTCATAAAAGACAGCATATGGCAGTATGCTATGTAAAGTTAAATTCGTAGTAATAACATCTGTACAGAATTTAGAGTCCCAACAATTAAAATGAGGTCACTGTACTGAGGCAAAGATTGATGGCATTCTACAAATATTAAAAGACAAGTTAAATAGGTATAAAATAAACAACTTTATTTCTTATTAAAGACCAGACAACTGGGATGTGAATGCTAAGTTTTCAGTAATAAGGATCAAGAGGAGTAGTATAATGCTGTGGGTTATGTTACTGGGTTGTAATTCAGCAGCAAGGGAGTACTGTTTGGAGCAGGCTCTCACCTGAGTTTTGTTGCTAACAACTAATAACCCCTGGGAAAGACCCTGAAACCCCAATTAGTGAAATTGTTTTCTGCTCAGACTGACTGCTGAATGTTTATAAGTGGGAAGAGGAATCAGGCAATGTTTTTAGTGGTATTTGTGGCTTTGCTTCAGCAACTGAATCTTGTTTTCATATTTTTGCTCTTTCCTCCTTTTTAAACATTTTTTAAAATGAGCAATTGGCAATGTATCCCTGCCAAAGACCCAGCAAAATTCTGAATATAGGCAGGGGACACTTCCATAATACCTTTGGTACCTCTATGTTTGCTGTGTTTTTTTTTGTTCAACCTGCAATGTAATTTTTCTAAACCCTTGTGTGATCATTGACTTGGTGAAGTTTTCAGTGTGTGCTGTAGCACTTACATGGAGAGAGAGGGTGAAACAGCAGGTTGAAGGAGGTGATCCTGCCCCTCTGCTCTGCTCTCGTGAGACCTCACTTGCAGTACTGTATGCAGTTCTGATGCCTTCAACATAAAAAGGACACGGAACTGCTGGAACAAGTCCAGGGGAGGGCCACAAGGATGATCATGGGACTGGAGCACCTCCCGTATGAAGACAGGCTGAGAAAGTTGAGGCTGTTCAGCATGGAGAAGAGAAGACTGCATGGAGACCTCATAGGAGCCTTCAAGTAACGGAAGGGGGCCTGTAAGGATGCTGGGCATGGACTATTCATTAGGGGCTTTAGTGATAGGACAAGAGGTAATGGGTTTAAACTTAAAGAGGGGAAGTTTAGGTTAGATATAAGGAAGAAGTTCTTTACTATGACGATAGTGAAGCACTGGAACAGGTTGCCCAAACAAGTTGATTATGCTCCATCCCTGGCAGTACTCAAGGGCAGGTTGGATGGAGTCTTAGGTGGCTTGGTTCAGTGGAAGTTATCCTGCCCATAGCAGGAGGATTGGAACTAGATGATCTTAAGGTCCTTTCAACCCTAACTATTCTGTAATTCTATGATTCTATGAAGTTGCAAGTGGAGAGTAAAACCAACTGGTATTAACCCCACCATGGAGCTCATCCTTTGAGTCAGTTTGTCTGTCACGTCTGCCTACACTTGAAATTTAAGAACTTTTGGCTCTGACCACACCACCCAAGTCTTGGAAGGCAGACTCAGGGACTGTGAGAATGAAGACCTTGGGCCCACCATAGGAGAGGAACTGGTTCAAGACCATCCTAAAAATCTGGACATGCACAAGTCCATGGGTCCTGATGAGATCTATCCACGGGTCCTGAAGGAGCTGGCGAATGAAGTTGCTAAGCCACTGGCCATCATATTTGAGAAATCATGGCAGTCAGGTGAAGTTCCCGATGACTGGAAAAAGGGAAATATAACCCCCATTTTCAAGAAGGGGAAAATGGATGACCTGGGGAATTACAGAGCAGTCAGTCTCACCTCTGTGCCTGGCAAAGTCTTGGAGCAGATTCTCCTGGAAGGCATGCTAAGGCACATGAAAAACAACAAAGTGCTTGGTGACAGTCAGCATGGCTTCACAAAGGGGAAATCTTGCCTGACCAATTTGGTGGCTTTCTATGATGGGGCTACGGAACTGGTGGACAGGGGTAGAGCAGTTGATGTTATCTACCTGGACTTCTGTAAAGCATTCAACACTGTCCCACACGACATCCTTGTCTCTAAAATGGAGAGACATCAATTTGATAGATAGAGCACTCGGTGGATAAAGAACTGGCTGGATGGCCGCACACAAAGAGTTGTGGTCAATGGCTCAATATCCAGCTGGAGACCAGTAATGAGTGGTGTCCCTCAGGGATTGGTGTTGGGACTGGTCTTGTTTAACATCTACGTCGCTGACATGGACAGTGGGATTGAGTGCGCCCTCAGCAAGTTTGCTGATGACACCAAGCTGCGTGGTTCGGTTGATACGCTGGAGGGAGGGATGCCATCCAGAGGGACCTTGACACGCCTGTGAGGTGGGCTGATGCCAACCTCATGAAGTTTAACCATGCCAAGTGCAAGGTCCTACACCTGGGTGGGAGCAATCCCAGGCACAGCTACAGGTTGGGCAGAGAAGAGATTCAGAGCAGCCCTGTGGAGAAGGACTTGGAGGTGTTGGTTGATGAGAAAATGAACATTAGCCAACTGTATCCTGAGCTGCATCAAAAGGAGTGTGACCAGCAGGCCAATGGAGGTGATCCTGCCCCTCTACTCTGCTCTTGTAAGACCTCACCTGGAGTATTGTGTGCAGTTCTGGTGTCCTCAACATAAAAAGGACATGGAACTGTTGGAACAAGTCCAGAGAAGGTCCATGAGGGTGATCAGGAGACTGGAGCCCTTCCCTTAGGAAGATAGGCTGAGAAAGTTGGGGCTGTTCAGCCTGGAGAAGACTGTGTGGAGACCTCATAGCAGCCTTCCAGTATCTGAAGAAGACCTATAGGGATGCTGGAGAGGGACTCTTCATTAGGGACTGTAGTGGTAGGACAAGCAGTAATGGGTTAAAACTTAAACAGGGGGAGTTTAAATTGGATATAAGGAGGAAATTCTTTCCTGTTAGGGTGGTGAGGCACTGTTGTTCAGGGAGGTTGTGAATTCTCCATCCCTGGCAATGTTCAAGACCAGGTTGGATGAAGCCTTGGGTGGTATGGTTTAGTGTGAGTTGTCCCTGCCCATGGCAGGGGGATTGGAACTTGATGATCTTAAGGTCCTTTCCAACCCTAACTATTCTGTAATTCTATGATTCTATGATTCATAACTTGTCAATGCAGGCAAAAATAGTAGTGAAAATTATCTGTTTTAAAAGGTGGAGTTTAGTAGGTACTTATCCAAACCTACAAGTAAATCTTAAAAGTTTTAAACCAACATGGACTGGAAAAGGTGAAACTATGCCTTTACCTGAAGCCTGTGTCCTTCTAGTAGTCCTTTACCTGAAGGCTTGTGTCCTTCTAATAGTATGCGGTCGTCAGGTTATCCTCTACAGTGATTTAACTGCTACATTTTCTACCTCTGTGGTATATGCTACTCAAAAAGAAGAAAAAAAGGACCAACAGCATTGTCAGAGCAGGGATATCATGGAGATAATTATGTGTTGCTTTTCTACCTGCTCGTACTTTCCCACTTCACAGCTGGGGTTTCTGCTCATAGTTTTCCACAATGCTGCACACAAATGTCTGTAGCAATGTTTCCGACTCTGCAGTACAGCAGGGGAATTGGGAAGAAAGAAATATGCTTTTTACTCTGTTATGAAACTGGAGACAAGGAAACTTGTACTTGTTTTTTTCCCATGCAGTGAACAAAACATGCAAATCATATATGAAGGAGAAATTATTCTTAAATTTTGCACCACCATTGAAAGAACAGGGCAAACAAGTGAAATGCAAATCCAGGCACAACTGAGAGAAATCACAGAAAGCTAGGGCTAACACCGTGTTAACAGGAATGGGATGATATTTCTAAGAGAATAAATCAATGAAAAATGGACATACTTTTTTTTTTTTTATTCTATGGAGATAATTTGGAATAGGATGTATGAAGAAAGCTATTATATAATTTGAAAAAAATGCTACGTCACCATTTCTCTAGAGCCAAATCCTGCCCTTGTGTGTGTCCAGTGTATAAAGCTGACCAACAGCATTGCATATGTACTCATGATTTAATTATAGAGTATTCTGTTTCCAAAGCACGAAAAAGACTAAAGTACCTCATTGGAAGAAGAAGGTGAGCAAGGAAAACATAAAATTCAAATCATGTGTGAACAATGGAAGTGCTGTATTGGTTATCTTTAAACTGATGTATTTATCAGCATCATTTTTTACTAGAGTTATCCTGGAAAATTCGTTATTATCATAAGGGAAATTCTTGGTTGGCAGCTCTATGCAGTGGTCATTCACTTAAAAATGAGAATTTAGTGTATTCTGGCATTGTATCAATCTCCAGTAAAACTCCAGAACAACCTTATATGTAACCTCAAAATATATTGAGGCACAATATATTGCCTCAAAATTCAGAGCAATAAATACACTTCTTAGTTTCAGAGATGAGCCTAATTTTTTTCTCTTGTAAAAAATTATAATATCTTACTTAGAAGAAATGGTAATGGTTCTGACCTGCACTCCTAGTTTCTTGAGCAGCTTAGACACTGGATTTTACTAAACAGAGAGAATTTTCTGAATTTGGGAGTCATCCAAGGAAAAGTAGGTATGCCATGGAAGTATGCAGGAAAGGCAATAGGCAGTGATGTTCTTTTGACTTCACTTCCCAGCCACAGTCATATCATATCTCTTGGTTATTGAGAAACTTGGAACTGAGGAATTATCTGACGGATTTACAGTTTGGAAATGTTTTACCTCAAAAATCCTGATGTGCCAAAAGCAAGTAGTTAAAAGGAAATGTTTTCTTTTTTAGAAAGATTCTGCTGGAAGTGGGTGAACTCAGTTTCTGGAGAGCTCAGCTTCCTGCAATGATCGCTAATGGGGGCTTCCCTGGGACATGGCCCCACATCCCGACAGGATTTGGATTAACCTCCTCTGAGAAGGACCTCCTGGCTACAGAGCTCCCAGTGCTACTATTCATTACAGCAGTTTTGGTGTAAGAACTGCCCCAGACCTAGGGAAAATGTAGATGTGGAAGCTGTTGGACCACATCTGCCACCCTTTGAATTGTCCCCATCACTTGTTTGTCATGGTTTATGCATGGGCTGTGGTGAGACTGTGGGCAACTGCTGCTGGACCCTAGAGAGAAGCTTGCAGTGCATGTTTTTTTCTCTTTGTTGTTTGCAAATAAGGATTTTCAGCTTTTGATATTTTAGGAGAAATTTTGAAAAATTGTCAATTATGACTTGCAACCATAAATCCAACAAAACAACAACTTTCCAAATGACAAATTAAACTAAACCAAAACAAGTAAGCAAAATTTGACCAGCTACAGGTGCAATTGAAAGGACTTTACATATTTATGCTCAATAAAAAGACAACGACCTCCAGCAAAGTGGAAGTATTGCCTATTTGTGCACAAAAACCAGCAGTTTCCTCAGTTTCATTCTACTGTCATGCAGTTTCCATGCAAGTTATTAGTTGCACCTTCTTTCCATCCCAAAGAGAATGGAATTTCTGTGGATAATAAAGACTGTGCTATGTGTGTGTACTGAATATTAATTAATTAATACTCATAAGGATGTTGTTCCAGAGGAGATGAGGTTCGGCTGTGGCTAGCAGAGATGTTTCTCAAAGTGGTGTTGAAGCAGAAAATAATGCTAAAAATGTCATATGAAGGCATGCATGAGAACTCATTTTTATCTCTTCTCAAGGTGCCTGTACCTAACAGCAACATACTGTGATTCAAGAGGAATCTGGCCAGAGCCATACATGACCAGAAACAGAAATCTTGACCTTAGCTGCTTGTGACTGGAAGAGTTTTGGCTGGATATTGCACAAAACAGTTTGTGAACTCACAGGTTTGTGGTAGAAAAGTTTGCCAAGGCAAAAAAAAAAACAACAAACCAACAACCAAGAAACCTCAAAAATGCTCTCATTATTATGCTGGGGAGGGAGGAACGGTATTGTCAGGGTTCTTTTATTGTTTCTGAAAAAGGGGAAATAAGAACCTCCAGATTATCATTAATAATAATTTTAACGTATATTTATGTAAAATTCTATATATAATTCAATGTAGAAAATTATTTTAAACATACATAAATATAATCAAGTCTCAGTGCACTGTTCAGGAGATATGTTCCTGGCTTCCACGCTGCTCAAAATGAGTTCAACCTGTGTGGCCTTAAGCAGAATGGCAGACAAGCATATTCTTTATTTCTGATTCCAACTCTCAAAAATTCTTAACTTGCTTAGAATTCACTAGATTAAATGAAAAGTTACTGTAATTAAAGATTTATTAAAACATGAATCCTGACCCAATCGAATATAATAACTCATTTGTTTCAAATAAGACCTATGTAATTGTTCTATCACTGGCCTAAGCAGTCTGTGCAGTGCACAGTCACATGTATTCTCCAAATCCACTTGCAAAATGCTCTGTGAAATTTTTGATCCCCAAACCACTATCCAGGCAGAAGCCCCTAAAACAAAAATGTGTCATTTTTATTAAAAATTAAAGTGCTGAAAGCCCCTATTATTCTGCACTACAAAGCAAAGACTATTAAAATACTAATTTTATGCACAAGTTTCTATTTTATTTTTTTGTGAACAAGCTTCCCAGTCCATATCTTAAAAAAAGTTATTGATTTACAATCTTATAAATAAGACTGTAAAATTTTGTAGCATGGAACTATGAATAGATATTTTAAAACAGTATGAAAATTATTCCCAAATCAAGTCTATATATGGCACTAGTCAGCAGAGAGCCGTTTTGCAGAGGCATATAAACTGCAGAAAATTTCTATTGAAAATGCAAAGAAATCTGAAACTACGTACTGCTACAAACAATGCAGCCATAATTAAGGAATTACCCAATCCTCCTCCCCATCTTTGAAATGAGCCTTCCCTTTTTTTAATTGGTTGGATGTAGAAAGCATATTACTATATTTGGGTCCTGTTTCCCTAGTATAAGAATAGTCCTACAAGGAATTCCCAGTAAAAGCGTGTTGCAGTTATACAGTATATTAAAAAATGATACCATAGGAAAGTGTTATCCAATGTGCAGATGTTAACTTAAAGTGCACATTGTTTGGAAAAGGAGTTAATTAACAACTTATTAATTGGATAGAAAGTCTGAAACTGTTGTACTTCTAGCAAATACATAATTTTCTTCAAGTATTATTAAAGCGTTTTTGTTGTACCTATTAAAGATTCTTGTCTCTAAGTTAATTTCATTATGCTAATAAGCTATCATCGTTACAGAACCTAAGCTTTGATCCATGTTAATTGTCGTGATCTTCAAAGACAAAGTCACCACTTACTTTAAATGAATTTTACATCTTTTTAAAGAATCACACGGAAATTAGGGGAAGTAATTAATTTTTTATTATGTGTCTCAATATTTTTAAGGGAGGAAGTCAATGGTATTGGCTAGAATTCATTTTAACATTTAACTAGGGAAAACAGCATGAGGCAAAAAATCGTTCAGATGCAAAAGATTAAAGAAAATTTGAAACTGGGACCTAATTTGTCTTGATAAACTTTGGTGTTTAATATGCTTCTTTTGTTCTCTGTGTGAAACTGCAGGGTTTTGATTTGTAAAAACTTTTTGAAGAATTAATTCTTTCTAATTTTTATTCCTTTCTTTCTTTTCTTTTTACTGTAAGACAGTGGATGTGACCTTCAAACCATCACACTTTTAAATATCTATGAATATACAAGGTTAAATCAATTAGTGGTCTGAGATTAGCTGTGATACACTTGCAAAGTGTGTACCTTGCACAGCAAATTTTACCCTTTAGTGAATGATAACAACCTTACATCAACCTTATGAGTTTTAAGCAAATAATAGACTATGCATAGAAAGTGATCTATTCCTCTTTTCTTTGAATGTTTGTTATTTTAACTCTTTGATGTTACACAAAGCTTAGTTCTGTATCATCAAGACATTTTTCTATTTGAGGTCAGAATCTAAACACTAGTATTGTAGGCACTTCTATGATTGCCAATTTACAGTTTCCACAAATTCTCATCTACCTTTTTCAAACCTCTACTGTAAAAATGTAATATGAAGAGCTTGTAAATAAGAAAGGGAAAATTAAAAAAAAGAAGAAAGCTTGTGATCTGTTTTCCTGACAAGGTTCACAGTTTAAGGTCATGTTTTATTGAAACTGCTCTCTATCATATTTCTAAAGTACAAGCATACTGTTGCACTTGGAATGAAAAACGGTGCTTTTTAAAAGGCAGCAGACAAAAGTAATTTAAGGATAGTAACACTGATTGAAATCAAAAGCCAGATTACCTACTTCATTCCTCTGGTTAGCAGTATGTAAGTATTGTAAATGCAAGTAAACATCATGTTTAAAGCGAACGTATGCTGGTTGGATTTCTGCAGGAGACAGGTGGTGGGCTCATTGTGAGGATTTTTCAGCACTAATGCTGTACTCATTTAGACTAACACTAGGCTTGAGTGACCCTTATCTGGGTTTAACCTATGACCTGTCAATCCAGAGACATTCAGATCTCAATATCAGTTTGGATTTTTTTTATTTTTTTATTTTAACATTGACTTTAATCATTAAGCAGCTTTCACAACTGGAACATAAACATGTGCTATCCAGTGCCCTCTGATTTGCAATCTAAGTTTCCACCCATATAATCACGTGTCTAAGTGATTCAGCTGAGGTACAAAATTCTTTGATTGAGCATGTATTAGTGATTTGGGACACAATTGCACTGCTTATCTGTCTGACTTTCCACTTTTTGTGGCAGGGACTTCAGTATGCAAAAGGTCTACAAACATGGTTCATTATTATTATGATTGTTATGATTGTGGTTATTATATTAGGACATTAGTTTCACAACCAGCAAGAATTATTTTGGTGAAACAAGATTTTGTTTGATTTAGATATTTTTTATTTGTGCTTCAGTTTTGATGAACTTTTTAAAAAGTGCAGGTTATAGCTGGCATAGGGCATGCCACAAAGGCTCAAGCTACTCTGTTGTACAAGAGAAGCAAGAGCTTCCTCACCACTTTAATAAATCTGAGGAAGGTAGAGGCTCCTAAAGTGCCCTCCCCTTGCCTGAGCAATCGAAAAGCACAATTCTCCCTATCACATATTTTCTTAATAGTAATAACAACACTCCATAAATATTTATGTAGACACACAATTCAGAAGTACTCATCCCAGCAGTACTGTGCTTGTCAAGTGAGTCATTTTTTCACCTGGCAGGATGATGTTGCAAGGCTCAGCTGTCTTAACTAATCCTGGCTAAAATGCAAAATTCTGTTTTGTAAGAAAATTCCTGGCCAGCTCTAATCTTAACCTCTTGCATGTCTGTAGCTTCTAAATCAATGTCACAGTTGTAATGGCTTTGAAAACCCATATGTTTGGAAACTAAATAAACCTTGATATTCAAAGGAGATGAAGACAAGAATTACATCTCTTGGCAATGGTGTTCTCAGCTCAGTTTCAGCTCTTGTTGGCTTCTCATTTTTATGCCCATATACCACGCCAAATCTTCCTTATCTATGCAAACATATTAACACCAACTGCTTGCTAACACTGTGATGCATCAGCCTCTTATCTTCAGTTTTGACCCTAATGTTACATAATGACTTTGAAAATGTATTTCTTGATAGTTCACTGGGACTGCCTTCATTTTCTCAACTCTTTTATTGAGAGCTGCCTCTCCTAACCACTGACTAAATTAGCTTCTTACTGCTCTCAGCCAGACAGGGCAGATAGGCTGCCAGAGTTTCCTGCTCAAAGATCTCTGTGTCCCTTTTGTGTCATGGCCCATAACCCTGCAGCTCTAGCATTTTTTTCCAGGTATATTTTTCCCATTATATTAAATTTACATGGTTTGGCCTTAGTGATGCAGCCCCAGATCTTTCCAAAGTTGCCTTAAACCTCTGCTCATTCTATTTTCCAGTGTACCATTATGCAGGCTTTAGTAACTTCTTAAAACAAATGCGTGTTATATTAATATGTGAAAAACTTCTGCACTAAAGCAAAATGACACCCTAAATACCATATTCAAAAAGTGATAAGTGATTCTAATACTGACTACTGGGACTATTAATGCATGAAGAAGAAAATAAATATTTGTCATCAGCTCTATCTGGCCAAAAGTATTCCTTTAGGAATAGCATAACATATTCCTTTACAGTTTATAATTGCCTTAATTATTTTTTGGCCTAGCCACAAAAACATAGTTCCATCTCTCTCCTGGTAGTGTCTGAAGAATATGCAAATTTTGTTCGTCCCAGCTCTCAAAATAAAAAAGCCTAAAAGGGCTCTCTTTTAGCTGTTTAGGAAAGCCTCAGAAAACTTTCCTAAGTGTGGCTGTTATGTATCCAAGTATTTTCTTATTCATGGAAGATGTCCTCAAGCTCTTTGCTATTGTTCTGAGGTCTTCCCCTGACCCAGGCTGGCTTGTCAGCATTCCTACAACAGCTCTGTTCCTCACAATGCCCAAGAAGTCAGCATCCCCCATCCAATCTACGTACTGGAGCTTGTGAACTTGGAAAACTCAATCAAGCTCTTAAAACTTCCAGGCTCCTAGTTTTAAAGCCAAAAGCGTACAATGTGTGAGCTTTTAGGATTTCTGTCCTCTATATTAAAGTTGCAAATTGTAGTACAAGGGGATCAAAGAGATTGTACCTTATGGCTGTAGGTGTCTGGTTAACAATATCTAAGAAATCTAATGGAAGTCAAAGGGTGAAGTTCTCTGGGATGCTGGCTGTTCCAAACTTTCTGTTTCTAACCTACCCTTACTCTGATATAGCTGCAAAGGACCACAGAAGTCCTGAACATCACAGGCAAACCCCCTATGTGGTACTTAGGATTTGTCTCTACTCTACTGCAAAATTTTCATAATGCAACTTTTAAATTCTTTTTCTTTTTTCCTCCACAGCTATTAAAAATTCTGCTTATAATGTGAAGCAGAGCTGGTATTCTGTGACCACCCTATGAGCACAGTAATCTGTAACTCAATTATAGGAAATCATTCTCTTTGAACAAGATACTGAGAATGTGATTCAAAACAGGATTTCCAGTATTCCATGACCTAGATGACAGATAGATTGTCCTGACTACGTTGTGCTCCAAAATAAAACTGAAAATAACCTAATTTCTCTATGTGTTAGTGAGAGAATGGAGCCAGAGAAGTTTCAGATGCTCAGTGGAGGTGGTCTGCCTAACTAGATGATGGCTTCTTCAGCTCAGTCTGAAGATCAGACTGTAAGGGTTCCACATCCCAGTCTCCTTCACAGCTGCACCTTGGTGAGACCTGGCATTTGTGGGTAGGCTCTTATTTTGGACAGATTCTTATGTAATTCCAGTATCTAGAGCTTATAATTTTTCATCTTTAAAACTGTGACTGTATAAGTAACTTGGTATTACCCTTTTTTTGTATCTCAATAACATTCTGAGAAAAGCTCTTCAATTTTGCTGCTTTCCAGAGCAGTTGCTCGTGAAAAAGAAGCTTGACTCAAGACTTGCTGTGGGAATGTTATTCAAGCACTGGTTAAGTGCCAGAGTGTGTTGGGAAGAAAGAGTTTCCAGAAAAATATCACCCTGATTAAAACCTGATTTTACCGAGTTTTCTTTATGCAAAGGGTTACCAGAATAGTAAGACAAAGTCATTAGTCAGATTTTCCTTCCCTTACTTGATCATTACCAGTGATGATTTTTTTTTTTATTGCTGTTATTTGAATGATTATTGTTACAACAACTCATCAGCGAGCTACTTAGGTACTGCTTTCTTCTAGTCTCACTTCTCACATGATGTGTTAAATGTCCTGTTGATGCCTGTCCTTGTTTGGCAATTTTTCTACACTACCCTTTTATTCTTTATAGTAAACTTAATTGGACATATGAGAAAAATATGAAAAGAAAGCCATAATGCCAACAGTTTTTTTTTCTGCCCATATTATGTTCTTCATGAAGCACCAGTGTAACTATCAACAGAAAACAGCCTGCCTTATGTTAAAGGACAAAATTGAATCAGCAAACAGCAGAGGACAACAGAAAATACTGTTTTGATAATTGAAGGGATTATGCATAAATTTTCTCTTGTAAGGCCATTTGTAAAGATCATATGTTTAGGTTGGTTCCTTTCAAAGGATAAAACTGTGGGCAAACCTTATTTGATACTGGTTTAGTAAGATCTTAAGAAATGGCCGTGGGTACACTACCACTCTAAATACTGGACCAAATATCCACCATGGGATTTTTGTGAAATGTTCACCATGAATGCTGTTAAAACACCCTACTATATTCTGCGAGTGCTATACTACTCTTGGTAGGAGATCATAAGATGTTGGGGTTAACTTTCAGATGCTTTACTCTTTTAAAGACCTTTGCCTTTTAACTAAATGCTTGCTTATCTTTCTAATTTAACATAGTCCCATATTATTTTTGTAGTAATTTTGGACTATCTGATAACATATAATAGAAAACATGTTTATGTCTTCCACTAGTTCTTGTTGCATATTTCAAATGCTTAGAACAACAATTTTCAGAAGCTTTCATTAAGGTTAATTTAAAAACTACATTAAATACAAACAGATTTTCTCACAAACAAAATGCAATGTGTACTTAACAGACTTCTGTATGTTATATTTGATAAACTACCTCATATAAATGCAAATTCTGACTTTCTGCCAGAACAAGGTGGTACGGAAAATATTTCTATTAAACAAATAATGCTGGGAGAGCGAACTTCAAGTTACGGTATGTTACACTGAGAAAGGTGGTTTTTTTTTCACTGAGGTCACATGTATATTTATGTTATTTCTTCTGAGTACTTTGCTGCTTCTACTACTCTAAAGACGATGCTCTATATAAAAGGCAGGTACATGTATGCATAGGATAAATATCCATTTTTAATCAATTTCGGGTTTTAATGCTATATAGAGCTATTGCTGAATCATTTTGATTTACAGACAAGTGGTACAGGAAGATAGTATGCTATAAGCTGAACTCTGAAACTGAGCCAGAAGGGTCAAGAGGAAGGGAAGCAACCCTCAAACCTGGGATCATTAGGTATGACCTGAAAACTGATGTTTGTATGCTTTTTCCTGGGTCCCAACTCATCTTGCTGCAGTTGGATAATGATCATTTGGAAAAGGAGCATGAAATTAAAGCTGCCAGAGGCAACTCTAAAGAGCATATGATGGAAACAAATTGAGTCACCACCAATGTGGCTAACAGTGTCGGTGAAAAACTGGGACACCCGCATGAGCCATTGTTCGCTGTACCTCGTCTGGTTTATGTAGCTCACTGAGTTGAAAGCTGGATCTGCATTAACCTTGTGATTTGAGGGGGATTCATGCAATGTGGTTTCAATTGTCTATAGATGCTTTCAGTTTGCACTGTGCACTGCCAGTAATGATCAGCCCTACTGGTCTCCCACATTCATGGTTGCTCAGCTCACCCTGATGAAGCTGTGGTGAGGGCTGTTTCCTGATGTGGTCACTTTTAGTGGGCTGCTGCTTTGCAAGGCTGCTAGGAGAGGGGTTTCTATTCATTCTTCATTCTGCCCCAATAACAGCTGCTGCATAGATGTTTTCCCTGAACGCATTTTGCTGTGGAAAAAAATGCTTTTTTTTGTTTTTCAGGCTTGTTTCTGTCCTGATGGTCTGAAGCAGCCTTTAGTTCTATTGTGGAAGTATTTGAGGCTGTGATTTATTCTCCTGAGCTTTGCTCATCTGAAGGTTGCACAGAGTGAGTCTTGTACTGTTTTTGCCACCTATTTCCATCCTACTGGTGTGTACACAACTTTTGTCTTTGAGTGTTTTTCTGTGGGCATGGGGGTGATGAGACCTACTAAAATGGCAAGGGATCACTCCAACCACCACCAAATTTCAGCCATGCCTGAGGCAAATTCCAACAGCTTTGTGGCAGTGTCACCATGCTATCTTTGTGACAGAGATAGAGATAATGAGAATTAATTAATCATTTTTTGATTAGAAAAAAAAGGAGGGGAAAATCCTTCTACTGTGATTCCGCTACAAAATAAATGAAACCGGTGAGGTTTTTGTTTGATGTTACTTCTCAAAAATAGGACAGTCATGTAATGCAGAGCTCAGGACTGCATGACCACTGTTTTGATTACCCCTTCAAACCCATTGTTGATGGACTGCAGGGGCAAGAGTTCCTCATTTCATAGATAAATATGTGTTGAACACTAGCACCGAGAGGCTGATGCGGATGCTGTTATTCTCAGTGAAAAACTCCCACTTATTCAAAGGTCTTGAGTAAAGTCCCAGGTATGCTTCCCTCGACTAGAGTCAACTGTGTTTTCTTTGCAGTACTGGGGGAGAAATTCTGTGTTGCTTACTTTAGACTGATAGCTAAATCTTAGAAATTGGTCCCTTATGATAAAACATGAACTACACGGTGCCAGTGTCTGACTGGAATTACAATTATCTAAATAAATTCATTTGTATCCCTTTCATAGCAGCTTTTCTCTGGGCACAAGCTTTTTCTGTGGGGCATGGGAAGAACAAAATTAATCTTATAAAGAGGGAGGGGGTTTACACTGAAATCAATAGTTACAGAATTAACTGGGCAAATGACTTTTTCTTAATTCTTTTTCTTCTCAGAAGATGAAGTTTTGATGGGTACACAAATCCAGTGGCTGCCAAAAAGCTGAAGTGTTTCATTCCAGCTGTGTTGAGATAGTCTAGACATAAGTATTAGTAAACACTGAAAGCGTAAAAAAGTCAGTGTTGAAGGTGAAAAAAACCTATTCTGGTTATTAAATATGAGCAAGTTAAAATATAATAATGTAATTATGTTTTTAAAAAATTATCATTTTTAGAAAGAGTAGCATGGCTCTTCTGGTTAATTTTATGTAATATAAAATTAATATGTAATAATTAATATTAAAAAAATATGTAATTTTATAGCTTGGAGATAGACAAACCATGGGTGTTTTTCATTATTTCAGAGAAACAGTACATTGGGTTGCATAGGCACAAGAAGTAGGTCTCCCACATTGTTGAAATTTTTGATGCATTGCAGTGGCTGGATTGATCTGCAACCCCCAAGGCCCAAATCAAAGGCCAAGTTCATTTCCCTCTGTGTACCTTCAGTGCTCAGAGCTTGCAGATTTTCACTTTCAGCCAGGCAGAAGCAATCATATCATTCCTTCTTACCACCAAAGTTTCAGCTTAACTTCAGCTGCTCTTCAGATGCATTTAGAGGATGCAACACAAAAGATGCTGCCACAATAAGGCAGGTTTTCCCAGCCAAGCCATAGCACTTATCTATAATGACAGTGGTAAAACCTTCTCACATGCAGTTCCCACAAATGAATTGTACCAAAAGTATCTATAAAAGCTGCAGCACCCCTTTAAAGAGAGCATAATGTCATCATTTTTCAGCGGGTATCTTCTCTAAAGACAAATAATCACTTATCCCATTAATGATCTGTAAATAATTGGACTGAATTTTTTTCCTTCATTCAGGTTTCAACAAAGATTAGGGGCAGAACATTTCAAATGTGTATGGGGATTCTGCAGCTTGAATCACATGGCGTGTCTTCCTGCTGCAAATGCTGGAGGCAATTCAGTGTCTGGCAAAAGTCTTTCTTCTGTATCCTGAGGACTATCATCAGTTTTACGTTTCCCCTTCACCCATGACTCCACAAATTTGCCCAGTTCTCTAAAGATTCTGAGAGCGCTACAGCTTTCTCCAAGACCTCTTTGCTGGGCACAAGCCCTGGTAGCACCAGGTCCTGGCATATACTAGGTCTAGTGAATAATTTATGCACCAAAACCACTGTCAACACCACAGTGTTGATCCTGTAAGTCACATGAACCATGTTAATTCAGAGATACTGTAGATGTATGCTGATTTGATGAGCAAAAAAAATATTTCATCTTATGTTAATGCAGGCATAGGTTGCCAACTGAGTTGCTATGCATTAGGTGATACCAGGTGGATTTTATTATGCTGTGGATACTGTTTGTGGCCTTGAAATTTTGGCAAAAGAGGGGAAGGGGAAGTTTCCCCTGATAAGAAGAGCACAGGTAATAGGAAAGAAATGCTGCCTTTACAAGCTTAAGCAAATCCTCTGATACTGTTCTTTAGGTTTAACACAGAAGTATTTTGCCAAAGTTCATTTACCTTATGGACTTCCAGAATCTCAGGAACTTAAATTATAAATATATATAGATGTTCATACCATCTATTAGCCTATGCAGTTCTACAGCTATTATGTTTAGTTTCATATATTAAATTATATTAAAATATATATTAAAATATATTATTTCATATATATTCATATATTAAACCACTGTAGAGCAGATGTTCTGCTGAGTGGAATATAGATGCAGTGTCAGCACCTGGGTTATCACAGTCTCTCATGATGGGTACTTGGATTAACATCCGAGGTACCCCCAACAAGTATGTACGCAGATGCAGGGAGCTTTGTTGAACTCCATCAACTGCTTCTTTCCTTTCCTGAATATGTCATGCGTTTTGCATTTGGGAATTTCTTCTAGATTTCTTTCACTTGTTGACATAGGAATTTCAAACTGTGGCATCTAATTTTCAGTCAGTGTTAAGAATTTCATTTCCAAGCAGTTCCTTTGTGCTGTTTACTTGCAAGGACAAGGTCATGGCTATTGCAAATTCTTTTCTTGCTATATGTTTCTAAGAAGGAATCAAATCTGTCTTGAAAACTGAAGATTATTTTATCAGGACTTTTCATTTTTCTCTCTAATTTATCATTAGCTTCTACCAATTAGCAGCAAGCTCCTGTGTCAGATATAGTATGTATCCATCTACTGACTTTACTGGAGAGCCTACAGCATCTTGAAGAGACAAGTTTTGAGTATATCACTCTCTTTATGTTACCTGATAACAACTTCCAGAAGCTGGGAACATTTAAATGCACTCAGTTATTTTCAGGTTGGTTATTTCACTATAAAGCTTTTCTTTTAATATGTTCTGGCCTGTCCAGTAATGATATTTTCATACAAGTTCTGATCCCAAAACAAAGTTTGTTTCATTTTTTTTCTTTTCTTTAAAAAAGTAGGATTCTGCTTTTGATTGTCATATCAAAACTAACTTGTGTGTAGACCTTGCTACAATTTAGGGTATTTGTGAATGTTTCTACATAAAAGGAATGAAAATTACTAATTACAATAATACCACTAAACCCCATGGCTGGCAAAAAAATGGAAATCCCTTCCTATTACATATTTTTGGGTTTTAGAAAAGTAATTAATCCAACTCTTGGATGAAAATTCAAAACCACAACATTTTTCAGAAGAAAGGATTTCCAAAAATATCATATTTTTAGAGATTCACAACAATTTTTGAAGTTATTGATGAAAATGAAATTGATTAAAACTTTTTTAATCAATTAACCAGAAAGCTGTATTTTAATAACACAGAAAGAAAAATCTTCAGATCAGTGACTGTTCTTCCAAGAGCCTTTTCCTGGAAAGGATATTTCTATTAGAAAAGCAATTTCAACAGAAACATTCTGATATGGTCTGCTAATTAGAGCATCTGGTACACCCAGCTGGCCTAAGGTAAGATCAACTATGAGTATGGAGCAGCAGATTATTTGCCCAACCCGTTGTTTCAGACCATACATAGAAGAGCCATTGATGTCTCCAAAAAACTACTCCAGTGCCTGCCTGCCCCAAATGTCCTTGCCATGAGTCAGACCCTGTCCTTATGTAGTTTGTGGCAAAAGAGAGGGCTAGAACCTCCCTCTTGACAGGCATCTATAGAAGAGAAAACAGCGCATTTTCCTGTTAACATCTAGCAGGGAGACACTGGATCGTATGCTATTAAGATTTAGCAAAAGGTGAGAAGAAGAGCTGTTTAATCACCAGAAACACAAAGACTAACCCAAGCATGCCCCAGGTTCTCTAGAGGAGATCAGCCAGTGACAGTGAGGCACAAATGTCTAAGTAAATCCCTTCCAGACATCCTGCTTGTTTCTGCCTTGCGCCTCTAGAAAGAAATTCAAGAAAGAGTTTTCTAATGAAAAAATATTTTATAGCAATAGTAATTAAAATATTTGGGGGGAATACTTTGATGGAAAAAAAGTATTTCATCACTCTTGGTAAACTTTCTTGCTTTTTTTTCATTGTTGTTGTTTTTATTTTATTTTCCTAAGTGTTAAAAATTTACAGATATGTACTTAAAAAATAAAATTATGTTGGCAACATAGGACTGGCAGGAACCCTGTGAACACTGTGTTTCATGCCCACATTTCATAATCCCATATGTGAATTGATCAAGCTTCACTTTAAGTGGCCTCTAGGGCAGTTGTTTTTCTCCTGTCCTCATGGGATGGCTGCTGGAGAGCTCACACTGTCAGGTCCCTTCATCAAGCTTCTCCCAAAGCTCATTAACTGCCAGATGATATCCATTCATATTTGTGTTAACAGCAAAACTTTTTCCCTCTTCTTTTAACCCCATTGGTTTATTTATGGACAGAAATTGCATCTCAGCCTTTGTTTTACTACCCTGAGTGTCCCTAGCTATTTTAATCTCCTCTGATGACACAGGCTCTTCTCTGCTCACTTACAAGTCCTTCTTTGCAGATGTTCTCATCTGAATTAATCTGAACCAATACCAGGCAAAGAAGGTTAACCTGACACATGCTACCTTTAAGAAACCCGTATGGCAACATAGCTTATTTTTTATTTACTTCCACATGCATAGTTAATCCTTCTTTCTGTTCTTATGCCCGATCTTAAACACCATTTTTCCAGCCAATGGTTTGAACTTGCTTGAATCACTCTTTTCTCTTTCTTAAATGTACCTCTGTACATCCTTACAGACAATGCCACACAGTGTATTTCAGTTTACTCCATCTCCCTCACTCCAATTTTTTTCAGAGTGGACGGAGAATTTGTGGATCAAACTTCTCACTACAGGCAAATGGAAACAAGTGCAAAACAAGATATAGGGTTAGTGATTCTTGGTATTTGTCCTTATCCACTGAAATAAAAGTACTGTTTCAACTCATGCTTTTTGCCCCTTTGTTTAGTTAAGACTTTCTGCAGCCCAGCAGTAATAGGTTTTACAAAGACACTTTTTTAATTGTTAAGCAAATACACTGTTAATTTGAAAAAATAATATTCAAAGTTCAATAAATGTTGGTAAGTATAGCATGTTATTCAGTAACATAAATTCTTTTTAACATGCTACTTTGATTCAACAGATAAAAATAATTCAGAATTAACTTGCTAGACTCAGACTGTAAATGCACGCACAGTTTCCATGGAAGTCAGCATGTTGTAGGGCAGAATTAGTCTGTGTGTTTAATTCATCTTAATCACTATTACTAATTCATAAGTACTGTTTCCAGAAATGTATTCAGTTAGTTTTACATTAATCAAAATCAATTGTATGTGATTTATTTTGATCATTCAAGATTACAATTTTGATGTATTTGCTCTCATCCTGGATGTCAAACCAGGCAAAGAGGAAAGGTACTGCTAAAGAAGAGTCACCTTCTTTTTATTGAATGTGCTCTTTATTTCCCTTTATCAGGGATCCACATGTTCTTTGGGGCAAACCTAATTCTGGTGGGCTTTCACAGAATGGTGTAGTGCAGTGAATGAAGAAACGTCATCAAGATGTTCAGCTAGACCTGGAAGCATGGTATACTGGTAGGGCCAGGTTGGTGGCTGTAAGCAGTCCAGGATCTCTGTTCTGTAGCTAGACACAAATATGTGGGAGTGAGTGAACAAGTTACCTGACTGGGTTTAAACCACGACAAGAAGTTGGCCTGAAACCTGGTTCAAGACCACCACTTGTCAACAGTGGTTCAAATTTGGATCTTACTTCACCCAAACAAGCAACTTTCTGGAAAGTAATTTCAAACAAAGGATTTAGCTTTTCCTGACACTCCCCCCCCTCCATATCTGTTCTGCAAGAAACATGTTATCCTTACACAGAGTGGGGGGTTGGGGTTGGCCTGTGATGCTTTAGGCATGGAAATTCACTTGGGACAATCAACAAGTCTTTGGTACTTGTGATTTTGGAGAGAGCGCATGGTTCTGAGCACTTCTCCAAGCAGGGCCAGGCAAAAGGTCGATACATGCCACAGAGGAGACATCCCCTGTCTTTGGCATGGATGTAAGGATCTGCATGTCACTTTGCCTTATAGAATCATAGAATCATAGAATCGTTAGGGTTGGAAAGGACCTTAAGATCATCTAGTTCCAACCCCCCTGCCATGGGCAGGGACACCTTATGCTAAATCATATCACCCAAGGCCTCGTCCAACCTGGCCTTGAACACTGCCAGGGATGGAGCATTCACAACCTCCCTGGGCAGCCTATTCCAGTGCCTCACCATTTTCCAGTTCACCAAACCCTGCCTCAGGGTTTAAAACACCTTGCAGCAGCAACTTATCCTGCAGTACTCATGGGTGCTTGGGTGAGAGCTGAGCTCAGGCAGGACAGCTGGATGCAGTCCAGGAGCTTGCACCAAAATTAGGTGCTGTAAAGTTCACCAGTTTCACTTGGGAACTGAAAAATCATTATTGCCAGAGACAGCTTTGCCTGGATCTTCACTCACAGTATTTGACACGCAAGGGGAAGGGTCAAATATGTTTGTGTCTACTACTTGCTTCCAGTGTGCAGGATCAGTGACTATAACCATGTCTTACTTTTACAGGACGCTTTGCTGGAAATTTGTGTTTGAATAACTTACAGAATCAGGCCCTCAGTTTACAAACGCAAATAGCAAGTTTAGGTCAATGCAGTGAGTAAGGGGTTTGTTTGGATATTTATCATTATGTTGAGCTCCACTCACTCTGCATCTCCAGTTTGTAGTTGCTTGTGCTTGTTGTCAGCTGGAAACACTGCTAATGAATAACACTGAAAGGTAAAGTCCATTCAAACTCATACCATGACTGCGTGTCTTCTGAAGACTCTCATTACCTTTCTTACTTACCTTTATCTTTCCCCTAGTCTTTCCAGTTAGGTAATACCACTTCAAAAAAAATGCTCCCATTTTGGTCTCTTTATCAGCATCTCCAGCTAGAGATAACTCTGCGTGGTGAGGAGTTAAAACCCCTGGTCATTAAACCTCATAAACTCAGGATAAACCTCCCTCATTTTTCATGGTGCAGGACTGTTGTACTGTGAGCTCAGTTCAGCTGAATTCATAAAGCTTTTCTGGAATTAAAACAGCATGCTCTGTACCAAGATGCCTTCACTTCCTGTGCCTTAATGTTAAATCCTATAGTACTGTGGATCTTAAAGATGATTGAGTTATTTTTAAACCACTGGATGTCTTCCAGTCACTCTGTTTCACACTGGATTAATTATGTAAGAATACTGACTTGTTCGTCACTAATGTTACAACTTTAAAAACAACATGCTGTTTAAATTCAAGCTTGGCAATTCTTGCCTGAATCCCCTCAAATTTATGGCACCACACCCATAGCATAATAAAATCTTTAGTGGTCCTTTGTCTTTTAGCCTGCCTTCTATTTTTTCTCAAGGGTGTTTTATGCTGGAAGATGCATGCAAAAGTTGTCCAGATGTTATTTGTATCAGAGCAGGGATTTCAGTCCAGCTATCTGTGGTTGCAAATGTTTATTTTAATGGGTGATTGTGCAATCCTTGCTGTGCAGACCTCACTGGCCTTTTATGTATGTTCTCAGCGATGCCAGGACATTGTTTTCAGATATATTATTTTAGTCCAATAGCACTGTTATTGGTCACTGCGGGGAGCAAAAAATGTAACACCTGTAGGAGCACACACAGTATTTCCACCGAGCTCCACACGGGGCTGGGCGCAATGTGCCAATGGAGGCAGCAGGGCTGGTGTGCTGTGGGTGGGAGCAGGGTGCGTTGAAACAAAGAGCTCAATTCCATTACCGAGGTATGCACTGGAAGTTTATTTTACCATAGCTGTTGCAACAAACAGAGGGGTAGGTTTATCATACATATTTGGTAGTCTAATAAAATCTTAGCCGATGTTTCCTTGATACTAAATTGTTTATCTTGTAACTAAAAGCAAGCTATGTGTACACCAATTAGGACCATGTATTTCAGCTCATTAAAATAAATTTAAAACGCAAGTTTCATTATGTGCTGCAAAGACTATGAACGACTGCTGGAAGAAAATATCTGCAGAGCTCAGAGCCTTCCATTGGGTCTGTATGCTGAGCCAGGCAGTGTATAGTAGTGAAGGCTGGTCTGCAGGCTCTGCTTTACCTACATGGGTTATGTCATAGCCAAGGTCTTTCATGGCAAGTAGCTTAAAGCTAGAAGCTCAGGCTAAAAGTACCCAGACTTGCATTTTCAAGGAACATGAGCCAGCAAGATGATGGTAATTAATGCAATGCAATGAAACGTATTTGCACATGCAAAAGATTGAGCTCATTTAGCCTTTAAGAGAAAACAGTTATTATATTTTAATATTGTTTTACATATTAACAGTCATATTTTATTTTTATGTGCTTTATTAATATAGATTACCTCAAGCTGTTAAAAATGTTATTTAAACTTTTTTGTAGGAACTTTTGTATAATTTACATTGTTGCATTCAACTCCCAGCATTCCAAAATCACACTTAAAATAATTAGATTTAAAAAATACAATTGGAATTGTTCTTCGTCTTTTATTTTTCAGCCTTAAAACTCACATTTTGAACTTCTCAGTAATAAGTACCAGGGGCTGGTTTTCAAAAGTGAAAATTGATGTTGCTAAGTACTCCTGTTGATACGCTTCCTGGAGATTGTGCTATAGTTATATGGTACTAGTGAAATGGGTATCATCAGCAACACAGACCTTCTTTGTAATTCTGTCCAGCCCTGCTTGTTTTCAACACTGTTCAATTACACAGGGCTTTTCTACAAGGAAATTAGTTCAAACAACTATTTTATCCTCAAATTGAAGTTGCCACGTCAGTCATGAGTGACATCAATCCCATTGTGGAGACAGTTTAATTGGGAACCAGTGAAAGCAGTTAATATATGGCCTTTTATAAATCTGGGGCTGGGATGGATGTTAAATATTTGTGTTTATGAGATTGAAGAGTTGGAGGAATATGTGATGTGGCCTTCCTGACAAGACATCATGTGCCCTGCACATGATGTATCTCCTGAACTGAATTCTTACCTGTGCCAGTCCCAAGAACAGAAGGGCCAAATATTTAATCTTGGAGCTTGTCCATGCTAGGGAAATCCTGAGCGTAATAGAGACCAAATCCTTCCCTCAGCCCAGGGCAATTCATGCCAATAAGATTCAGCTCTCCTTTGGCAGTGGGGTGAGAGCCACAGACCCCAGTGCTCCAGCAGTTGCTCCACCTGTGGGTCAAGGTGTTTGAAACCCTTTAACATGCCTGGGAAAAAACAAATACTCACTTCAGGTCTTGGCAGCTGTCTAGGAAATCAATTGCTTCTCATTTATGTTCTGTAGAAAGCTAATGTATTTGTAAATATTAAAGTAGCTGCTGATGTTCAGCAGTAAACAAATTTTGTCTTACAAAACCCTTGCTATTTGGTCTTAAACTAGCAAAGTTTTGCATGTATTCAGCAGTCCTCTTCTTATTTCAAGGAAGATTTTGTCTAGCTTCCTCTGTGACATATGGTAATGCTTAGTGTGTGCTGTATGGCCTGAAGCCATACCACTGCAGCCTGTATGCTCCTTAGATCTCCCAGGCTAAGGGAATCGGAACAAGTCAGTATCTGAATGCAAAGGACCTCCTAGAAAAAGTACAGCATATTGTGCCGGTACAAGGAAAAAATGTTGCTGCCTCTGGGCTGAAGAAATTCCCCATGCGGGGCTAAGGTGACTGCATGCTCCCCAAGAGTTAGTCTTTTGGATGACAGATTATAAAATAGACCACTAATGTACTGTAAAAGTTCTCACAGATCTTAGTCATGGGAAAAGAGCAAACACTCTAACTTCCCAAGGTAACGCAGAGGAAGTAGACATGAGGGGGAAAGCACCATGAGACCTTTTCTCATCTTGTTTTTTGGGGGGAATTTCCCATTATCACCTTCCTTTACAGGCTGTAGCTAACCCTTCTGAGAAATTACTGCTTGTTGTTCAGAGTGCTCTCAGCCTTACTGGGAAGATGAAAGAGGTGCAACAGCACCCCAGTGGGCACAAAAACCCACCCATGTCTGTGAGCTGTGGTAGGAGAGATGCGAAGGAGTGTGGTTTCCGGTGAGGGAGAAGGCTA
This sequence comes from Pezoporus occidentalis, assembly GCF_034315485.1. Classification (NCBI taxonomy): domain Eukaryota; kingdom Metazoa; phylum Chordata; class Aves; order Psittaciformes; family Psittacidae; genus Pezoporus; species Pezoporus occidentalis. Next base: position 1,926,654 of record NW_026915877.1, read on the forward strand.
TGGGTTTGGCTTTGCAGCCTTTTCTTGACGGTGTTATTAATTCATTCTGGGATGTTGGGAGACTCATTTAACCTCTCTTTGTCTCAGATTCAAACCTCTACAAGTGGTTATTATAACATTTGGCTGTATTATGGCATTGTTGAAAGGCTTAATTAAATTAAGCGTTCTGAGATCTTTGAATGAAAGGTGCTATCCAAGTGAAAGCTTGTTGATGATGATGACTCTAAATTATGAGGCCAAGTCCTTCACAAGTTTTACTCAGTCCTTGGTTAGACAAAGCTATTTTTAAACACTGCATTTCATGTACCATTAGAAGTGTTTTGGGAGTGCCATGTGTATAGACATGACATCTGACCCACAGTGGGAGTGATTTGTCAATGAAGGGTTTTAATGGTAGAAAGCTATCAGACATCATTCACATGTAGGAAAAGAAACGCATGCTTGTCACAAATGGTTTTGGGTTTTTTTGTTTGGTTGTTTTTTGGGTTTTTTGGTTTTTTTTTTTGTTTGTGTGGGGATTTTTTGTTTTTTTTTTTTAGGTTTTTTTTTTTAAGTTTGTTTGAAACCTTATTTGGGATGAATGGCTAGGACTTTTTGTTATTTCAGGAGAAATGTTGTCTCCGATCAGAAACGAGAAAGACCAACTCAAAGAAAGTAATTTGCAGGCATGATGGACATAAGATGTATAAATAGCTGTCTTCCATCTTCAAACCTGTGAGTACAGCACTGGCATGATAACATGCAAAGTATGTTGGGGCTTTCCCTAGTTGGTATCTTATCAATAGAATGGAGGCAAAATTCCAAAGTCTTGTTTTAATTTTTATTTCTTTGTTACTCATGCAATAACTCTTGTGCTTTGGCAACAAAGGCATTGCCCTAAACCTCCTCTCCTAACAAGCTTCTCTTCACCTGACCCTTCAGCTCAAGTTTCCTTCTACCAGAATCTCTGACTCATTCTCAGCACTTTTTTTTTATTTGGTACCTTTTCTGAATTTGAAAGACATAGTGTTCCTAACTGCTTTTATTGGGAAGTGTCATCCTCAAATATTACCTTACCAGTCACATCAACAGGCCAGTTTCCGCTATCTCTGTTGCCACCTTGAGCAAGCTATCAATCCTTCTCAGCCTTCTTCTTTTTGCAGAGGTCCCCTCTACTGCATAAAGCCTACCTTATCAAAGTCACCAGAAACACAAGTGAATACACTTTATTGGGATTTTTTGGTTTGGTTTTGTGGGTACCATAGGTGTAGGACCACATCTAGCTTTGGAGTCTGGCCTCATTCAGGGTCTTCTTTACAGCCTATTAGGTATGAAGTGGGAGTCTTTCGATGAACAGGAAGCATGGCATTTTGGTTAAAACCTTCAAGAGATCAGGATTCAGCTTCTAGCTCTGCATGCTTCCTGTGTGGTTTTGGGAAAGACACTTTGTGCCATAATTCCCCATCTGCAAACTAAAGATGAGATTACATCCTGTTTCTCACCTTCTCCCTGCAAGCTCTGTAAAGCTGCAGAGGCTGTAAGCACTGTAGAGCAGATAATGTCACTTTTATATGCAGCACTTTCCACAATGGTGTTTCACTCTCAGCTGACAGCTAATGACTGTTGCAGTCCTAATAATAAATATTAATTGTAATTGAATATAATACTTTTAGCCTTATTTGCACTTATGCTTGATTCTTGCAGACTTTCTGGAAGCTTATCTTGGGACCAGCCTGAGCAAAGAACAATCATATCAAACTGTGTTAAATAAGGTGAATTTCTTTTTTCATATGTTTTCTCTCTATTCACTGGAGGAGAATGAACAGTAGACTTAAGACCATCAAACTCATTTCACCTTTGTAATATTTAAACTAATTAGTCTCAGAGATGAAAAACATTTCTCAGATTCCAGATAATCTTAAACAAAACACTTCTTGCTGATTTTATTCTGCTTCTATCTGTGCAAAGATTAAACAAAACCCACAGTTGGTTTCATCTGCCAGGCTCTAAAAAAGAAAAAAAATAAAAATCATGCCACAGAAAGAGAGGGGGGAAATAAATCCAAGGCCAGGTTTGCAATGCTATGAGTTTGCTCATCTTTAGTTTATCTCCTGCAAATGAGTATGTATAAAACAGTCCACCTACTGTTCTAGTACTACAATATAATGCAGTTCCACTGAATGATCCTGTTAACCTAACCTTCAATTTGCTGGGATTTGAACTCTGAATTACAGCTTACTAACATAGTTTAACAGCTGGTACAAAGGCTTCTTTTGAATTTTTAATCACATGAATTAAAGATTGCTGGAGATGCTTTTCAGACCTCCAGTAGCGGTGATCCAATGTACAGGAAGACAAGTATAGGTAGTCCCTGGAGGATTAAGAGCGCAAAGGTACTATCGGTTGTGAAGCTATGTTGCATTCTTTGCTTACCAAATCAGGAACGCTAGTGCAAATTATTCATATGAGGATAAATTCATATTATGGTTCAAAAGGACCCTGAGACATTTAGCTTGATTTTAAAATCTTCTCTTTAGCTTGCATCTTTTATATATGGTGTGCATTGCACTCAGCACAGGTTTTGAAGGTAAAGCTCAGTTTAACAAAATGTTTCTTCTGTCTGTAAAGAGAACACAAACACACATACAAGCAAGAGAGAGAAAGAAATACATAGAGAGTGATTGCAACTGATATATGGAATGCAATGAAAACAAACATGACTGTCTGAAGATATTTTGGGGTGGATGTAATCATTTGTTGTTGTCAGTCAGCGTGCAGAATGTGTGCAGCAAGTGTGCAGAATCCTGCACTCTTCTTTTGTCTCCCATTATATATTCCAAGATGATCTTTCTTATTGAGGATGTTTCTCAGGGAAAGGAAAAAAAAAGTGAAGGGAGGGCGAAGGGGAAAGGAAAAAACCCAAAAATGTAGTTCAACTGGAAGCTTCTCTACTTCAGCACGCCAGCTGATGAGCGCTGTGAGAACTTGGGAAAACAGACCCTGCCTCCCAAGTTCACTAGCCCTGCAAGCCTGAAGATCAGCATAATAAAGTTGACGGAGTTGTTTAAACAAAGTATGTAGGGGGAGGAAAAAAAAATAATTAGGGCAGCAGGAACAAGAAAGCATGTTGCTTCTTAATTATGCTGTGTTCTCTCTCTAATGGATTGGCCTCCCCACATGCTCTAAGTAAAGCAACTGGCATGTGGCATCCTCTGCAGATAGAGGAGCAGTGGCAAGTGTACAGCTGTTCGTGCTGATACACAGGTGTTTGATTTTTGGATTCGTTAGCTAGACAGATTTTTAAGGGTGTACAGGGGAATCATCTGCAGTTGTTGCACAGAAAGTGAGTTGTCCAAGAATACCGGAGTTAATTATTATGTAAATCCCATTCTTGCAGCCAAGGCTCAGAGCTGGAATCAGAACCTCATCTCCCCCGCTTCCTGCCAGCTCTGGGTCACTGTCTGATTTACTTGCTCTCTATCCTTTTCATTAAGTGCTGTGTGTGAGCTGGCAGTGGATGGACAACAGCGATAACGAAGAGGCAGGAAGGTCAAGTGGTGATGAGAGGCAGTGGCAGCCAGGGTGATCGCCACCCCTCTCAGCAGGCACAGGATCCTGGGAAAATAGAGATGGCCATGCCAAACCACTGAAGAGGTGATGATGAAGCTACAGGGATGCGTTTTACAGTCCTGGGGGAAAGGCTTAAGATCAGCAAGTGGGAGAAAATGTTCAGGAGGAGCTTTGGCAGCTAGTGGTGCTTGTAGGAACAGTACTTGCTCCTGCACTTAGAGCTCATGTCTGCGCTATTAGTACTGACCAATGTGCTGGCTTTGGGCAGCGTGTGGCTGGGGTCGAGTGCATTTGAGTGGAAACTGGGAATATCACCACCTCCTACAAAATTCTCCCTATGGATGGATGGTCTCTTCATGTAATCATGCCTCATTTTCCCCAACTAACAAGTTATTTGATTTCAGTAAATGACAAATGTTCTAGAAATACAGGGTAGGGTACTATATTTCCTTTAAACTACGAATATGCATAAGCTTTTATATTTTTAATGATCCATTCACAACTGTCAAATGAAGCAGAGGTGTCAAGAGTGACCAGGGGGATCTCAACATGAAAGGTTTCAGTAGGCTGCAGTGGATGGGCCAAATTTGCCTCCCTATTTCTTCAGGGAATCAGAGCATTAGAGGCAGCTTATGATTCTGCTCTCCACATGAACCCAATGGCTAGAGGGGGTAAAAATACTAAAAATTCCTATTTGGCCATTTCTGGACACAGTTTCATCTTGCAAGGAATTCAGTTTTGATTGTATGCTCTAGGACCCCCAGGTTTTGGACTTCAGTCAGTAGCCTGCTGGGTGTCTGTGCCTCTGTGTTTGCTGCTGCCATGGTAAGTGCCAGCCTCTCAAGGTTTCATCACTCTGGTGATGGCTGAGCATTGCTTTGATGGGCAGCACCAGAGGAGCAGCAGGAGTAGCATGGCTGGTGTTAATGCTCTCATGTAATTCAGATTTGAGTGATGAAACCGAAGAATGTGGAGCAGCTGGGAGTGGGTCTCAGAGTGTGGATAGTGGGCAAGGTGGGAGTATCACATTTCTCTCCTGGGAATAAGCATTTTTCATCCTAGCATTAAGTCTTTTGTTTTGTTTGCGTATTCTGCTCTTAGGTTTGCTACTTTCCCTGTAGTTGACAATGGGAAATAAATCAAATTCATCTCTTCTTGTTTGCAGTTTCCCAGGGACAAGAAGAGGAGAAACACCTCAGCCCGTTTTCCTGTGACTCCCAGACTTGTTCACTGATCTTGAAAGCAATGTGCTCCCTTGCCATGGCAGCCCGCCTGCCCCACACTCAGCCCAGCATTGCTATACAGTTCCCGAGGTCTGGATATTACCATCCATCACAGCACTCTGGTTCCAGCGCTTGCTAAACGTCTGAATTTCCTGCTGGCTCAATGAACAGTTTTCAGCTTGTGGTACATTATATAGCTACTGGGTGAATAGGACTAAGCATTCCTGTTTGGCTCTGAGTGCTGTGTTCACCTGAGCTCGCTGGCAGGATGAATAGTTCACTGCAGTTCTAGTGCTAACCCCCTTTGTGAACTAGCAGTGAGCCATGTACCTTATTACAAAGGCCGACAGCTCCCTGGAAACTTAAATCCACTCTTTCTCCTTTCCCTACCATAGGGAGCTATAAAAGAAAAGGACTTGGTTGGTAGGCATGTAATATAACAAAAACCCCTCTGTTGTGGCAAGATCCAGACTCTCCAGTAACAATGAGGATTATGCTCTCGCATCGAAAATGCCGTTGATAGTTTTAACTGCGGTACCTTATTATGGATTCCTACAGTGTACATTTATGTCAGGGGCTTGGATGTTTAAGTCAAGTCTGGGTAGAAAAGAGAGCTTGATATCTTCTGTGGTTTGATTTTTTTGTTTGTTTTTGTTTTTGTCCTTTTTTCTCTTTGTTTGTTTGTTTGTTTGTAGTAGTGGTTTGTTGGTTTGGGTGTTGGTTTCTTGGTTTGTTGTTTTTTTTGTTGTTGTTGTTGTTGTTTTGGGGGCTTTTTTTATATGGAGGGAAAAGATGCAGCTCAATATGCTGTTTTGATGCAACCTTCCCCCAAACCACTTCTCAGAGAGCTTTAAATAGTCTGACACTGGCACCGGGCAGGAGCTGGCAGAAGAATAGACTTTTTCATCTGATGGCTCGCCAAGGTTGTTTTCAAGAAGGAGAAGTAGAAGAAGAAGGGAAAAATTGAAAAAAAAAAACAACCCAACAAAACAAACCCACAACCAAAAAATCCTTTTGCATGCCAGTCATTCATTGCCTGCCAATTCCCATGGTTCTCCTATGGATTGTAGCCACGTTACCATTCAAAGTACAGTAAACACTGAGGAAAGTGAAAAGAAACTCATGAAGCAGAGAGTGGCAAAGGAAAAGAGTTCAATATGGAATACATGGTAGTAGGAGTCATTTAGTCATTTTAGGATGTCCCATGAATGGTTACCTCATTCCCAGCAGCAGCTGGAACAGCATGCTCTATGGAGGACCTAATTTCTGCTGGATGGGGAAACCAGCTGATGATACAGAAACATTCATTAGAGGGTAGCAGGGAGGCAGTAACACTGTTCTGGGGTATCAAATATGGAAAAGGGCATCTACAACTGTAAAAGAGCCACACTTGGGAACAGCATGTATAGTCCTGGGACTGGTAGTCCCAGGGGACTTGAGCTGTCACACTGCTATCTTCTTTACTGCTCTTTCAGCCTCTGGAAGGGAGTAAGTGGTTTGGGTTTGTTTTTTTGTTTTGGTGGTCGATTGGCTGGGTTTTCATTTTTATCATTAATTTTTGTTTGTTTATTTCATAAGTCAGGGAAGAAACAGAAAAGAAGACAGAGAAGTGTTATAGTTTGTCTCCCACATACCTGGTGCACTGACCAGAAATCATTTCTGTTTCCTCCAATGTAATGGAGCTGTAGGTAGAAATGCTCTTTTATGAGACCACTTGGTGCAGGGGAGATAGGCATTGCCTTCACTGAATGTAACATATTTAGCTTCTGTGGGAGAAGGGAGATGGTATATCAGAGGGAATATATTTATCTCATTCAGAACAAACTTTTCATATAGAGAGAGGGGTTATCACTGGATTTCTCTGGGACAGTTAAGTACGGGAAAATTGTTCAGATGGGTCAGAAAACTTCCTACCCTGCAAGTGGTACAGTGTGTTTTCCATAATGGTTCCCCTTTAATGCTTTATTTGAAGAAAATCAAAATAAACCCAAACTATTTTCTTTGACAGGTCGATTGAAATTTTTCTTTTACATTATGAATTTCACAAAACCATACTGGACTGGATCTGAGGATAGCTTTTCACTGACTCTGAAAGAGCATATCCTGATGAAAAGATAATGTGAACTCCCACTGCCTAGGGACAGTTCTGGAATGGTTCATTCCTCTCTTGAGCTACCTGGGCCTCAGCTTGGTACTTAAGAAAGACACCTGGCTCCTTCCTATCCTCCTGATGCCATGCAAGACTCTCCTCTGCATTCTTCTGCATGACAGGTTGTATCCCCTGTTTGCACTCTTTTGTAAAACAAACATTAAAAAAAATATATTTATGGTAGTAAATTATGTCCTTTGGTGTTCATTTAGAAAAAAAAAACACAACCAACCAACCCCCCCCCCCCCAAAAAAAAAAAAAAAAAAAAAAAAAAAAAAAAAATCCAATCAAATCAAATCAAACCAGATATTCCCTGAAGGAAGAGAAACATGCACTCAGAGAAGAGGACTGTGAAGATGAGCAATAGGAGCCTTTAGGTGGCTGGAAATACTGACTTTCATGAAAATTAGAGGAACTGAAAGCCATAGCATAATGTTATACTTCCCTAAAGCCACAGAAAATCTTCATACTTGAACAGAGCATCTTATAAAAGACAGTGATAAACATCTGCAGGTACCTGAGGACTGTTAGAATGCAATGACTGTGGCATTCCCCAGGAAGATGAGACCCTTGTTGCTGAGCAATACTAGTCTGTTAATGCTGGGATGGCCAGGGTCCACTTGGGCTTGCTCAGTGCATGCTCTGTATTGTGTAAATAGAAAAGGGTTCTGGGGAGATAGCAATTGTTGCACCACTTTCCTCACCAACTTCCAAACCCCTCTCTTTGCACAGCTGCAGCCATGATTCATCTCTGTTCCCATGCTCTCCTCAACAGTGAGAGTGCAGCAGGCACCTGGTGTGCTAAATAATCTTCAAGCAGTAAACTCAGAGATCATTAACTCTTCAGTCACCACATTGGGTGTTTTGCAAAGCAAATGCCTAGCAGGAAAGTGGTGGAAGCCCTGTTTCTTATTGCAGTGGCATAATCAAGGAGCATAATGTTTCAGATCTAATGTACAGGGCAGCCTATTTCAGAGAATTGGAAGATTAAAATAAAGGCAACCTTAAGTGTGTATAAGTCTCAAAACACCTCAAAACATCTGCAAGTAATATCCCAGAGGACAGATGTGAGATGGAGATATGAAAGGCTGAAAGTTTCTTGGTCCCCATCTCAGCTGTAGGAAGGTAGGGAGCATTGCAGTGTAAGGGGAGTGTCTGAGGGAGGTCAGGCTGAATGCTGATAAGAAGGAGGCTGAGGGGTCCCTTTGAATCACTAAAAACAGAGATTAGTGTCAGTCTGGTTGCTTCTCGGGTTGCTTCCAGTGCTGCACATCAAAAGGCTGGGATGGGGAGTAGCCAGCTGAGGAGACAAGGAGCCCTGTCCACTGTGTGCATCTTAGCATTTCTGCAACCTTTCCTTCCATCATAAGATTTACAAGGGTTTTAAGACCCTTGCTCTTTCAGCACTCATTTCAAGGAACTATATGGCCTTGTACCACTAAAAAAAGGTACACAAGGGGAAGGATAGTTGGCAATGGCTTTCTTTTGGACCTTTCTCTGACTCTTCATGCTCCAGGAGTGGGAGAAATTCACTCGATATGAGTGTGTTCCCCTGTGACTCCATCTTTGTGCAGCAGCTTGTGCATCAGCCCTGCAACATGGAGCTTCCTTCTCTCTCCCGGTCATTCACAGGGGAATTTGTGGCAGCGGTTGCAGCTGAAGAAAATTTCCTATCCTTCAAAAGGAAATGCTGTGTGTGTCTAAGCAGACAGCCCTAGTGTCTACAATCCACATTAAAAAAGAAAGGTAATAAATGCTGAGAAAAGAGACCTCTGGTTATCCAGGACCAAATTCTGATGTTTTTCCTGAGCTGATGAATAATCCAGAGGGCCAAACTGATATCCAGACAGCAGAGTATTGGTGTAGACCTCTTGCTTTGCAATGCACCTACTGCAGATAAGTCATTGCACTGGATGACTGGTGCAATTCCAAGGATACAAAGTGCTGGAGGAAAGACAGGAAATCTGTTTAAATACACACAAAAAAATGATGAGTTAGAGTAAGGTTATTTAAGGCTTAAAACAATTTGGCAGAGTGTCTGTTGCTGTCAGCCACTTCTCCTTCCTTCCCTGGTCCCAGTTTTCTGCCATGTTAACATGCGCAGAACTCGTGGCCTTGTCAGGCTTTCAAAGGCAGCATACTGAAAAAGTCAGAGTAGTATAGTATGACAGAGCATGTAAGTCATTATAATTCTAATATTGCCTTTGTAATGAGAATGAGAGCAGAGCAAATTATTGTGAAAAACACTGTAAAACTTGGGAAAACATTATAGTTGTATTGCTGCCTAAGTTCTTATCACTAGCTTTAATGATGAGTGGATTCTATGTGTGTCTTTATAAACATGCTCTGTAGCTTGAAGGAGGCTGAAATAAAAAGATTTGTGGCAATTTCCATGGTAACTATTCATTTTCCCCCCCAACCGCATAAGGAAAACACACATAACAGAAAGGTTGGGAGAAACTGAAGCTAACTAAAGAGCTTAGGGATTTTGTTTGATTTTTTCTGTTTGTTTTGTTTGCCTGCTTGTTTGTTTTAATTTAAGGTCTGTCAAAACTTTGGCACTAATTCCTGCCATCTGAGTAACATGAAACTGAGGGTAAGGTATTTTTATTATATCTAAATCCATTTAACTCATAAAAGTCCCATACAGTATAATTTTATTGCTAGCAATGCCAAGTTATTTACCTAGACTATTTCCTAGAGATGCTCTTTTTTGCAAAAATCTGGATGACTGATAACTCAAAAACCCTCATAGATCTCTGAGGATAAAACAGTCAAAAAATTGTGTTGTTCCCAGTTTGGAACACTGGCTGGTAGAAGAGCATGTAGCAAAATAATGACCAGATTAGAGTAACACCAGTACTGTGGAGGTAAATCCCATTTAATTATTTTTGTTTGCGAGTGTTTGCAAGTGATCACCTTGCTAAAATAAAATTCAGACCCACTATCTACCCCTAGAGTGGTCAGCTAGTCCAAGATAATTCACTATGACTGACGGCAACTGCTAGAGACACAAGTTTGTTTATATCCTGCTCCTGTGTACTGTTTTATGTTGCTTCATTTTACTTTCCTATATTCTCATTAATAAATGAGAATTGCGACCAAGGCAGCCAATAGCATCCTAACTGGTATCACAAATACTATGGTCAGTGGGATAAGGGCAGTGGTTGTCTCCCTGTACTCAGCACTGGTGAGCCTGCACCTTTAATACTGTGTTGTTTTGGGCCCCTCACTATCAGAAAGACATTAAGGTGCTGGAGCATGTCCAGAGAAGAGCAAGGAAGCTGGTGAAGGGTCTACATAGTGCCCAAGTCCTGTGAGAAGCAGCTGAGGGAACTGCGATTGTTTTTCCTGGAGAAAAGGAGGCTCAGAGGAGACCCTATCACTCTACGACTACATGAAAGAAGGTTGTAGTGAGGTGGGTGTAGGTCTCTTTTCCCAAGTAACAAGTAATAGGACAAGAGGAAATGGCCTCAAGCTGTGCCAGGGGAGGTTTAGATGGAATATTAGGAAAAAATTCTTCACTGAAAGGGTTGTCAAGTATTGGAGCAGGCTGCCTGGAGATCTGGTGGTGTCCCCATCCTGAGAAGAATTTAAAAGATGTGTAGATGTGCGAAATGGTTTAGTGGTGGACTTGGCAGTGCTGGGTTAACATTTGGACTGGACAATCTTAAAGTTCTTTTCCAACCTAAACGATTCCATGATTCTATGAGTCTATCTTGCTTTGACATGTAGGGAGTGCAGGTGATAAGATTTGCATGAAAAAGAGCTTGGGAATGAGTTCTGAGGCCTTGGTCCTTGACAAGCCCTGAGGCAATGAGTGGGAATGTTGAAGGACAGGGAAGGTAAACAAGCAGCCTTGAGAGGATGGGCCAGGATGTAGTTGTGGCGGGAATCTCAGCTGGAGGCCAGAGGATGTGGGGGCTGCGAGAGGTTCTGCAACATTGTGATTTGACTATTTACCTGGAGAGTTTCACAGTGGCCAGTGAGATTGAGCGTTGTATATATGTGCAGGTTGGGAAAGTACCAAACAGGTTGGGATAAAAAGGGCTTGGTGACAATAAATGAGGATTTGAGTCTCTGCGTCAACTTGAGTCCGTGTAGTGAAATGCCACATTGACAGACTGCAACCTTTTATACACTTAGAGATTTAAATAAAGTCTATTATGAGTTGATTTATGTAAACCATTGAAAACTCCACTTCAATGGGTTTACAAGCTGGCTTTTGTCAGCTTGGCTTTCTTTGGTATCTGAGACTGCAAATTAAAATACAAAATAGAATTAAAGTTATACCAAATGTGCAATATGTCATTTATATCAAGGAAGCTGGCATTTCAGAGAAGTGAACTGTATGCAGTTTAGGGCTTTGATCTTCAGGTGGAAGAAGCTGCAGGCAGAAATTGCACATGGTTTTTCAAAAAGACATTGTTATCGTAGGAAAAAACCTGTGGTATGTTCTGGCTCAGGTAACTTGGAGAGAGAGGGAAACATGCTCCTTGCCAGGCCATAAGCATGATCCAGGTCAGATAATAATGCTACCATGGCAGTATTAGTTATGGAACATTGTGTCTTTGGGATGGTTTATATGAGTTTTAGACTCTTTAGTGGATTCTGTGGAGCACATGAATCCTTCACATGTGTGTAGATATATGAGCTGGACCAAAGGTCCATGGTGAGTTGGACTGAGGGTCCCTCAATGCCACTGCAGCTTCTGGCAGTGTCCATTAAATCAGGACAAGGGCCATATCCTTGGATTTCTTTTGAAACACATTCTGGAAAATAATGTTTCAAGCCGACTTTTGAACTCTAGGTTAGGAACACCTGTGGTTTTGTCTCAGGTTCAGCTCTAGTGAATGTGAGAAAAAGTTAATTTTTATCTTATGAGACAACTTTTAATGGGGATGTTAAAATGTTTAAGAGATTGCACATACATCAGAACTTGTGGCTTCTCTGGTGAATGAACTGCTCTGCCCGCATCTTGCACTTGCTTTACATGAAAGGACTGGAGACCTGCAGGGCATCAGAAACCCCTTGATCTCAAGGTTTCGGTCCATTTGGTTTCGACAGTGTTTGCACAGGAATAGAGACCGTGTGAAACTCTGTGGGCTCATTGGTTTTTGGAGGGGAGGCTGAGGGGTCTGAGAAACCCACCCTCACCCTCTGTCTCACCTTGGCAGGTAGCCGAACTCCTCCAGAAAGTCTTTATTCAAAGAACATGAAGCAGTGAACTTGTCTGCTAAGGAGGCTGTGGTCTGTAGAGTAAAATTTTGAACTAAAGAGGCTGCCATACTAGGTAACTATTTCCCCTCATATGAATTTGACTAAGTTCTCAGTACTTCAAAACGTTGGGCTAGAGGTGCATCAAATGTCTAATGAGAAGTGTGTGGCAGTGAAAGAGTTAACTCTAGCATCAAAGAAAGAAAAACTCTAGCTTTCTGAGAAAGCAGTGGGGGGATGAAATCTGGACCCAAATTCCAAATTCTGGTTCCAGCTAAGCTTCACAGGGTTAGCTTGAATCTTCACTTTAAAAGGCAAAACCAATATGGTTCCCAATTATTCTTTTATTTTGCAAAATGTCAAACTGCATGCGATCCATTTAATTTCTACAAGTGTTCCAAATGGGAGAGCTGTCTAGATGTTCCTTTAATTGAGCAATACCCTGCATAGCAACTGTAGATTCAAACATCCCTAAAAAAGCTGCCATAGAACTAATATACACATGCAGAGCTTCAGTTCAAAACCTGCTCTAGATTCATGTTTGGAGTTAAAACTCTATTTAACCTGTAGTTGTAACACCTTATTGAACTCTCCTAGTCTATTTTTCCTTCAATCTGGCTTGTGAAAATGATGGCTTTTTTTTTTAAAAAAGTTGTCTATAAGATCTTCATGTCATGATGGATCTGTGCGACACTTTCACCTCCCAGAGCTGAGAAAAGGTCACTGGCAGTTCACTCTCTCCTTAAAATTTGAGAGAGTGAGTTCTTCTTTAGTGCTAAAGTTACATATAGAAGCTGTGAGACATAAAAACAATATTATGCCAGCTTGTCAGAAATTTGCTAAGCAGCTGTCCCTCAGGTTTCTCCTAGTTGTGTTTATGCATGTATGTGGCATTCCAAACTATAATAGGTCTGAAATGCAGCTCAACTGATGACAAGTTACACACTGAACAGAGAACATGGCTAAAAGTATGAAAATCTGAAAACCTTGCTGGTCTCCCCTCACTCCCTTACCTCCCCCGCTTCTTTTCTTTTTTTTTTTTTTTAATTCTCATTGACAAGAATGTGGACTTTGTTTGTCATCTTATGGGCCTACCTATAACAGTCAAAAGGTGAAATGCCTGAATATTAAGCCATAATCCATCATTGTACACACACTAATTACTTTCTGTCCTCCCCTTCTCTTGTCACCGTGGTCCAAAGCAGGTTTTCTGAGACTGAGTACATTCATCTGAGATGTTAGCTGCTACGCTCCACCGCATCCTTGTATGATCTCCCTATTCTCAGTCCCCCAGAGGAAATTTGTGCATGCATACTGTACGTGAACTTTAGATAAATAAATAAACAGGAGAAACAGCTTCCAGATAATTGAAAGCGAGTGAAGGAGGGAGCAAAAAGAAAACAATTTCTCAGGGGAGAAGCAGGCTGAGGTGGCAGGTATGATTAAAATCCATATGATTTATGAGTAGGTGCATTACTAACGTGACAACCCCTTAGTGTTTGTTTGTTTGTTTTGGTGCATTTGACAATAAAGTTTCTTTTTTCACCCTCTTCTCTTCCCCCCTCCCTTTCTTCCCCATCTCCTTGCTGCAGGTTTTGCTCAGGAGTTAGCCACTCAGGAATTCCTAGTGCCTGACTGAGCAGTAATTTAGCAAGCTCTCTTGTGCTCTTTTCCTGTCAGCATTAACATGTCAATTCATTTTAATAGTCTGGGCATGCGCAAAGGGGATGCATTTTCTCAGTAGGTATCCCATGAGCCCACCCCGTGGTGCAGAAATGTGTTATAGCTTGTCTCAGGCCACAGAGACTTCAGCAGGTTTATTTTCATTATGGCCAAGTGTATTTGTTAAGACAAAGCATGAACAAGGAAAAAGAATATATGAAACAAGACTTTAAAATATTAAATGGTATCTACATGTCTGATTGGTAATTTATGACCTGTACACAGAATAGGTTAGAAAGGCTTTCTTTGCATGATATTATTACATGGCACCGTTTAAAAAAAATGTATGCTGTCACTTCCTCTGTTTTTTTGTTTTGTTTTGTTTTTTTAAATTAAATGATATCATGCCACATCAAGAATTATTTGTAATCATGATTAATAGTTGAATTGGTTTTTATATTAAACCAGAATTTACTTACCATCTTTCTTATTAAAGACTGTTCAGATAGATTTGTATCTCATATTTTGCCTCAAGTATATAAAACCGAGGACTATGCAGTCCAAGAGCAAGCCCTTTGATTGCAATATTATCTTTCTATGGAAAAAAAAATAACTAATTTTTAGATGCTTTAAAACTTTTGACTAGAAATTGTAGATTTATGAGAAGAGATAAGGTAAAAATAAGAAAGTTACTTCTTGGCATCTTAAATGACATCATTTCAGATGCAAGCCAAATCAAGTCAAGGTATTTTGGTTGTACAACACCTTAGTGTAGCTAAATATTTAAATACACAGAGCTGTGATATCAACATCCGTATGGTACAAACACTTTTTCAGCCCAGCTGGCCTCAGCTACATTATCTAAGTGACCTGAAAACGGTAAGATCATACTTTATTTTTAAAGTATTCCCTTCAAATAGGTAAAACACACTTTTGTGGTAGGTTTCGTCTTTCCTGTTCTCCAGGGTGTGCCGCTCTCTGTAGGCACATGGAAGCTGCAAAGTCCGCAAACTGTGTGGGAACGTGCATGTACTGGGAAAAAACTGCAGTTGAGTAGGTGGAAAATTATGTCAGGAATCTGAAGTTTGGCCTGGGGATTCCCTCTCCTTCCACCGAAAAAGGAACAAACTTATTTCCTCAAAAAAGAAATCCACAAAGTACTTTTTAAAGGAACAGGCTCTGCTCAGTTCTTGTCAGCAGCAAATTTCCCGAGAGTAGCTGGCATGAGACCCCGTGCGACAAAACGTTATGGCACAGCACTATAGAAAAGCAAAACAAAACCATGCTTTGAAACTGAGTTATGTATGACCACTGGTCAGACAGTTTCTCTTTATGGCCTGAATAAGAGAGCACAGCTACAAAGGAAATACTGAGTCTAAAGGAGCGCTGCAGCTACTGAGAGCAACAGCACATCTGTTAAAAGTACGAGTTGTGACGTGGTTCGTACTCAATGTCTGGAGGATAATACAGGAAACCTAAAATTGGTTTCTGGTGAGCCATTATTATAGCAGCAAGAAGGTAGTTCAGATAAAGTAAACTCTGAGACTGTGCTGACCACCGTGAGAAAAAATTACATTGGTAAGGGGATGTCAAAAGCTATCTGCTTGGTGAAAGTCTAGAACTTTGTCAGTATCACAATAATAGTTGTGGATAGCTGTGTATGTGTGTCATCAAACCACCCATGGCCACAGCCCATAAACCTTGTCCCTCTTATTATTATCATAGTGGGTTATTTTGTTCACCACAACATTTGTGGTTGGTAGGTCTCAAAAAGGTCCATGTCCTGCTGCTTTTAGAAATTTGGATACCCATAGTGCACAACTGAGTGTTGTCACTGATGCTTAAGGGTAAACTTACTGAAAGTTTCAAGCCCATCCATGCTACCTTTCTGAGTCCCTGTCCTTAAAAGCCTTGTTACTGCTGAAAAATTAGTGATCTGGACAGCTTTGGAGAAAGTATTTTAGTTTTCAGGGTACATTATATATATATAGGCCAAGAGAAGAGCGACCTAAGGTGTTGGTTGGCATATATTGGTGGCATTTATTAGTTTTCTAGAAGGTGATGTGCATGAAGTGAGGTTATCCATGGATTTGTGCAGTTTATGGTCCAGTAATTGAATTAATAGGCCCAGTTTTGTTTGACCAATGGCCAGCATTAACAACCAGTTTCAGTAAATAATAAGGTAATTCAGTAAGATTCAGCAAAAAAAAAAAAATAAAAATAGAAAAAGGTAGAAAAAGAGATTTAAATTAACATCCTCATTCACCAGCATTCTGGAATCAGGAGGAAACAGAATGGTTTAGAAACTGACCAACAGTAATGAAATCCTTAATTCAAGCATCTGTGTGGCTTCTCCCAAGTCTAATAAGTTATAGGTCCAAACTTTGCTTCATGTGGGACTTTTCTTCTAGTCACAGTCTAGGGAAGGATGCATAGCCAGCTCTAGATAAACGTGATAAGAAGAGGATTAGGGTTCAGAGCAAATTCACATGTAACTGTCTTTTCCCATAGGGGCTTAGGGTTCATGCAAGGAGGTGCATCCATCTGTGCCAGACTTTACGAACACAGGCTCTCATCCTGCAAGTTTTACTGCCAAGTTGCTCTACCTTAAATCACTTACAAGCCAGATTTGAACCGTAATTTATGTTGGATTCTGGCAAAACCAGGAACAAAGATGTAAGAAGTGTAATGACTTCATTCCTGACAGAAAAAGCAGGGAAATGGAGAAGTGGGGAGGGAGGGCATTTTACAGCCACATAGCAGTTTCACCATGTGGGAAAAATGTCTTCCTAAGTCTAACTAGCAAAATTGAGAAATCCCTGGGCATTTCAGGAAGATCACTCAGCAAAAAGCAACGCAGGAGGTAAAGAAGTAAAGGCTGAGGCTGAGACTTCAGGAGCAATACAGGCAAGGGAGCTGCTCAATGGAAAGGCTGCTCAAGGGAAAGGGCAGACGTGAATCCCCAAATTTCCTGATCAGCAGTGAGAGGCTAAAAGCTGCAAGGGAATCTCTCAGCCCAAACACACAGGAGGACCCCACCATCATTTCCCACCCACCACACAGCCAAGTAATTGCTCTGGATAGGAGGCACAATAAGACATGAAATACAAGCATGTCTTTCATAGAATTTGTAAGCCATAAAAAAGTATTTTAATAACATCTGGTGTAAGGGCGTGTTGAAGCTTAATTAATTAATCCTTGCAAAGGAGTCAGAAATTCTGGGATCAAAGGTGTTGCAGAAGTGCAAAATGCCATTATTATGCCTATAAATGTACGCTTGTTAACTTAAATGCTGTTTATTTATTGCCGCTACATACTTGTATAGCAGTATATATCAAGTATATTACGAACATTTTAAAAGTACACTTTTTTATCACATAAAGCTGTCCCTGTCTCAGTCCCCTGCACAAGCAGGCAGTTGCAGTGCACTGGTGGTTAGCAGGTGCTGCTGATAACGAATCTCAGAAACACATAATTGACTCTGATAACACCTCTGTTTTTTTTTTTTTGTGGTTTTGTTTTTTTTTTGTGTCTGCAGTGTTTTCCACTCTGCAATATTTCCATGGATGCTGTTACACAAGAAGCAGATAATAGGCACAACATCCCATAGCCATGACTGAAGCCTAAAAATTCAACTTCAGGGTTTGTTTCAGCTTGGTATGTGGTTGCAGTTTTCTGTTTTCTCTTTTTTCCTTTCTATACTAACATACGTCCTTCACAATAAAAAAGTATTAAGTTTAAGTGGGTCTATTCTGTGCATATTTTGATGAGATTCATTGAATTGAGATCTCCTGTCTGCCTGGATTTTTTGATTGTTTGTTTGTTCTTTGCTTTGTAGCCATTTATAAATAATAGAAATCATAAACAATGCTCTGTTCCCACTAATTCAAAATTTAACGTTGGAGGTTGTTTACAAATCAGAGGCATAAAGCATATGCATCTTTAGCAGTCAGTTAGAATGCAGGCTCTTCTTTTCTTCCTGAATTGCAGTATATAGTAAAATTATTCTTTATTTAAAATTTATTTCTGCTTTTGTTATATGTTTGGCTTAATGTTTCCCATAGTTATATGGAATCTTCTTCTGACTTACACTGGAAAAAAAGTTTAGAGATGCACTCTGTGATTCATAGCAGCATTATTTAGGCTGAATTTGTAATTTCTGTACAGATGACAATAACATCTTTGTAGATCTTTTTAAATATAAATGAAATATGAGTTTTCTTTCAAGGTACAAAATGTCATTAAGGGCTCAGGTGGTTAAAATCAGCATGAAAAATACATGCTGCATTTTCCCTCCTTAAATGCAATAATGTAATCAGATTTCAAGTCATCTTACCTACCTCACTTACAGCTTTATGGAGATTAATTAGTTTTTAGCCCCCAGTCACATGATCTTTTCTGACTGCCATTTAGCTACATTTGCTATCTGACTTGAACCTGTAAGCTGTCTTCAGCCCCAGAGGACAGATTAAATTTTAGTATTGGTTGCCTTCTTCCTTTGATTTAAAGGTAGATAGTTATTGCCATAGTTCAATTATTCTTTGCTGTTAATTAGCTACGTGTTGTCATCATTTCTTTGGGAAAGGCATGTGTTTGAAGAAGGAGAAAAAGAGTGGCTCAGAAGTAGGAGACAACTTCTTTCCTGTGGCCGAGATAAGAAGATTTTTCCTGTTCAGGTGCAGAGCCATAAAAATGCTTTTAACTCACATCTATATCACCTCTTGCTGCTTTGTGTATGCCTGGCTTTTATGCACTGCTAATCAATACGATTACCTTCTTGCTTCAGTAAAACAAGCTGATCAGAAAGGAGGAGAGGAAATATTTCAGCTTTTCTTTCTCAAGCAGGAGAGATGCAAGTTTGTGTATGGCTGTGACTTGGCTTTTATTTTTAACTGTTCTCCTTAAATTAACTTGAACGGTTACTCTATAATGTGATTTTATGTAAAAGGAATTTTTTATTTCTTGTTGAGAATGATTTCTAAGGCCATTTAATATCTAAATAAATCCCTTTCTCCTCTCCTAAGTGTATTAGAAATGATAAAGTGCACTGGATAAAATAGTGTGTAGACAAAATCCTGTCCTTAATTCTGGGTATCCTGTTTACTTCAGTGAAAACCTCCTTTCTCGAGAAAGAAGAGTACATTTTGGCCCATGCTGTGAAAAGACAAGAGGCAGATAAGCTCTGGGAGAAAAATAGAGCAATTTTTATTTTTATTTTTTTCTTTACTGTTTGTGATTAAAAATAAAGAAGGAAATAAAAAAGGGATTTGACTGGTATTGTTACTTAGGAGGGTGTATAATTGGGCTTTTCAGTAGCATATAACAAAAGATGAAAAGGGATGACTTATTCACATAGGTAAACCAGTTCTTGGATTAAAGGCACAGACAGTGTGGTCTCTTCCTTAGGTGAGAGCTGAAAGTGAGTTAAGATAATGAAAGTTTTATCTATTACATGTTGAGAAAGCATTGCAGCCAAAAACATTGAGGGCTTTATACAGACATTACATGTGGCTGCCTATTTGTCATTTGTTTCCTAAATTTCCCGAATTTGCTCTGCAGCAAACATTCACCTTGGTTAAACAGGACTCCACTCAGCAATATTCAGTAGAACTGCGGCATTTCCTGGCTCCGGCCATGAAGGCTCTGCAGGATTTTCACTGCTCAGGTGTTGCAAAGCCTAATCCTTATTCAGGAACCAAAATGATCCACTTTCCTTGCCTGCGGTGCTTGGATCCCTGCCTTTGGCAGTAGCCCCAGACTCCTGCAGAAGATGAAGACATCCCTCCATGCCTATAGATGGAAAAGCGCCAACATGGATGCCATCAGAAGGACGCAGCTGAGCATATGCTGAGAAAATTGTGGCATCCATACTGTACATGGGGAAGGGCTGACTGAACACACCAGTTTGTTGAAGCTTATGGCCCTGAAAAGGAAACATAGGTTTCCTGTAAATGTCATTCAGGGATATGCTAACTGTTATTTCCTGGCGCTGGATCATGATGCTTTCAACACATTCTGTTCATCTACCTCTGCTGCCTGCCTGCCTGGCTGTGCACAGTGATAGCTCTCCTGTCTTCTCACCTTTCCCTCCTCCCTGCACGACGCTAAGGTAAGACTCAGGCAAAGTGAAAAAGGAAAAAAAAAAGGCTTGGGGATGGGGCATCAAGGGGAAAAATTTAGAAAAGGATGGTTCAGAGTTTTAGGCCTTTTCACAGCAGTCACTGTTGCAGGACAAGTGCATAACTCGTGTGTTTGGGCTCCATTACTTTGACTCCATTATGAGTGAACTGTTCCCCTGGTGCCATTCTGCTATGGCATTTCATTTGTACAGATTGCTTTCAGCCTTAGTGCCTACACTATGGCTGCTCCACTACATAGTCTTAAAAGGTTCCCTATGTACCTTCTGCAATATGAGTTGTCTCTTCAGCTGTCTGCATTCCTCATCTCGCTCCTTTCCTCCATCCTTCAGGTACTGTTTTGGAATGGAAGTGTCAGAAAGTGGGTTTCTGCATCAAGGAGAACTGGAGCCAGGCAACATTCTTATATCTGCTAGAGCGACAGCAGTTCAGCATCATACTGTCCATCTTATCTTGTTACCTGGTCCTTACTGTGCCATCCCTCCAGTACAAGGCAATTAAAGGAAAAGAGGTAACTGCTTACAAATGCATTAGTTTAGGCTGCGGAGGGCATTATTCCAAGGCAGGAGCATAGACCATGAGCTTTTGTTCTCGTAACAGAGGGGATATGTTATCTCTATTCCAATTCTATGCTGTATAATGCACCGATGAATGGCAAGTTTCTCTGGCTAGTGAATAACGATCATTGTTTCTAGGATAATGAGGCTCCACTCGCTTTTGGCTCTCTCTGAAAGACCATAGCACTGGTGAAGTAACAGTGCCGCAGGTCCGCCAAGTGTCTGCTGAATGCAGTGGTGACAGGCACGATTTTCACAGTTATCATTAAATGGCATGTGAGTGGTTTTATGCGCCATGTTATACTGTATCAACCCACGGTAAACAAGCCACTGGCTGCAGGACTGCAACCTCCTACCATCTACATTTTGCCATAATGCTATTGTGTTTGCTTGATTAGATTCCTCCTCCTACCCCCCTCAAAGTTAAGATAATAAATGGTATATTATACATACAAGTAAAAACAGAGCAAAAAGTAGATTACAATTGGGTACCGGTATGCTATTTATTTTGGGCAATTGTGATTTGTAAGGCTTTTATTAACATGATAAGAAAGTCACTATAGCATAAAACTAAGCAGGTGTTCGAATCACATCAGGGCAGTCTGGAAAGTGTTGGTCAAAGATTCAGATGAAATCCAGTGAAGTTCTAGTGCCTTTGGAAATCTGACATCTCTTTTTACATGCCTAAGATTGAACCTAATCACTACTGTTTGTGGCTACCTGTGTTTAGGAAGTTCAGACCTAAGTGCTGATGTGTCACATTTGGTAATAAAAAGGAACCAATAGAGGTCTTTTTATCATGATTATTTTCACAAGGTATTTTCCTTAGCAAAAAAGAACATGATTTCTATGAAAGAAAACCATTCCGATTCAAAATAGTGTGGCTTCCTGAGATGCTGCAGAAAGACCCCCGCAGTGGAGGAGGCAGGGAGCAATGTGAATGCCTGATTTCAGATAGTAGTTCTGTGGACCTGCCAAACAGAAAATATTGGAAAGGCATGAAAAAGATACAGTTAAAGAAAGCAATAGCAGTATTGAATTCTGTGGGGAACATAAGCCCAGGAGATGCTAGGGGTCTGCTGGAGTCTGGTCACCCATGGGGGCTCATCAGTAGCTAGTGCAAAAGGTGCATGACTCACCAGGGACAAACCACAGTACGTGTATTCCCTGACTTGCTGTGGAGTTTGGGGTGACCAGTTTTGGGTTTCTTTAGCCACCCTTCTTCTCCTTTGAGGTTAGACGCTTGGCATTTTTTGCACATTTGGCCTCTTTGAATTATTCCCTTTCTCCCATTGTGAGGAATGCAAAAAAAAAAAAAAAATCAACAGAAAGTC
The DNA here is from genome assembly GCF_034315485.1 of Pezoporus occidentalis. Lineage (NCBI taxonomy): Eukaryota > Metazoa > Chordata > Aves > Psittaciformes > Psittacidae > Pezoporus > Pezoporus occidentalis. The sequence goes on from NW_026915877.1 coordinate 1,948,482, forward strand.
AGAAAGTCAAAGAAAGCAAGATTTACACCAAATGGATCTACTTTACAACTGACTCTGAGTGTGACCAAGTTTATTTGAGTAGTGCTCTGGGTTCAGCAGTAGCAGTCATGTTCCTCCTTCGTGGTAGCTGGTGCAGTGCTGTGTTTTGACTTCCAGCCTGGGAGCAGTGCTGGTGACACCGATGTTTTTGGTTGTTGCTAAGTGATGTTTACCCTGACCAAGGACTTTGTGAGGCTCATGCTCTGCCAGGGAGGAGGGGAAGCCGGGAGGAAGCAGAGACAGGACACCTGACCCAGGCTAGCCAAAGAGGTATTCCATACCACAGCACGTCATGCCCAGGGTGGGGGGTAACTGGGAGTCACCCAGAAGGACACGGGCTGCTGTGTGGGACTCGTTTCTTGGCTGGTGGTATTGTATTCTCTTCCCTTGTTGTTTTCTCTTATCATTGTTGTCATTGGTGGTAGTGGTGGTGATTTGTGTTGTACATTGGTTGCTGGACTGTTCTTGTCTCAACCCGTAGGAGTTGCACTCTTTCGATCCTCCTCACCATCCCTCATGGGAGCGGGGAAGGGGAGAGCCCCAGGGGAGGGGACCTCAATTGCTCTCAGCCCAGCCCCACTCACAGGGAGTGAGTGAACAAGCTGTCTGACTAGGGTTTAAACCACAACAGTTCTTTTGGCGCCCAACATGGGGCACGAGGGGTTGAGATAACAACAGATCTGACTGGATTAATGGTCACTCGTCACAATGCTGATTTATTGGCTCTCAAGGTTGTTCCTCTTGATCTCACAGTTTCAGTATATCGTATCTTACTTCCATCCGGTATTTGCTGTATTAGTGTTTTTCAAGTGTGGGGCTTGAGCTAAGGTTCTTGTCTCTTTGTACTTTATGGTAATGACTTGTAATATAATAGAATCATGAAACTGATCTGGCTTATTTTCCCAGTGTGGTCACCACCTTTATACTTTGGGAGGTATATAATAGAAGTGCTTAGCAATTACACATCTTTTTTCTCCTTCTCAGGTGCTCAACCTGTGAAGGAGACATCCTTTTACCCTCCCAGTCCTCCCCCCAGACCATTTACATTTGAGAGTTTTGAAGTTTTTGAATGGCCTTTTAATGCTGTTGAGACCTGTTTGCTGATCGTGATGGGGATCACCATGTTGGCACGCATACAGAGTGTGTTTTGCCCACGACTGATTTCAAGAGTTAAGCAGAGTCAGGTTTGGGTCTTGTCTGGGGTCAAACGACGATGTAGGAGGACCAAGAGATTTTCCCTGAGGCTGGACAGCCATGAGTGGCAGGGTGTGTGGGACAGTATGGGCAAGTATCTAGGTCAGTGGGCCCCTCCAGTACTTTGGAATTTCACTACCGAACAACTACAAAATCCAGAAGAATTAGTAAAACACTTAAATGAGGTGTGTGGTCATTCTGGCCATACCAGAGATGGACAAATCATGGCGACGTGCTGGGGCTTGGCCTATGCTTACAGGGCCTTGTTCAACACTATCCAGCACCTTCAAAAGGAAAAGAATGTCGGCGGATCTGAGGGCAAAGCAACAGTCAGTGCAGCTACTTCAGCTCCAAGCACAGCAGCTTCACCACCCCCAGCGACAAGTACAGTCGCTACTCAAACATCTCTGAGGCAAATAGCAATGCTTAATGCAAGGAGCCAAAAGAATTGTTGCTTCTTCCAGCCATTTCTAGAAGTGGAAAAAGCACAACATTCCCTGCATCACCTGTTAGGAATGATTGGTCATGTAGGACACATTATTTGATACCTCTTATTTACTGATACAGTTGAACTAAAGACCTAGGCATTACGAGGCCCAGTTCACAAATATTTATTGCACCATACCCAATCTATAATATAGTGTCAGCCTTGTACCAAAGCAGGAGACAGTAGTATTTATGATTATTAGTACAATATTGAATCATCCTGAACCAATTACTGGTCCAATTACTGTGTCATTATTATCTTCTGAATAGGGCTTGATTTGTCTGTGATAAATATGATGCAATTAAACTACCTTTTTACATAATAAAACACTGCAGGTGTTTATTCTTAAGGGTTTACGGATACCAACAACCAATAGATTTAATTAAAAAAATCCTTGAAATAAATGTGAATTTCATTAAATTGTTCTAGCACTGTTGAATATTTTAAGACTATCTACTGAAAGATTCTCTCTCTATAATCTGTCTTAAAAGCTATGCTAAGTGCACAAAAACAATGACTTCAGCTTTTTAATGTTTCAATAATTAATAATGTTTCTTTAAAGAATGTGTAATTGGTCTGTAATAATATAACTTAAGAAACAAAAATTTATGTGGGTCAAATTGCTGTTACAGTTGTGTCAGTGTAAGGGATAAATGTACACTGGCTTAACAAAAAATCTTATTAAATTAAAAATTTTCTGCTTAATAATTTTAAATTTTATTTTATATTTTTTATCATTACAGCCATAAACATAATATTGACTTAACTCCAGTTTGGTACTAGCAATAGATACAGAACTATGTTGTGCTGGCTTTACATTATAAAAAGAAAAGATCATTAATGTGAAACCCTACCTGGAACTATTCTGTCTCACAATACTGTGGATAAATAGCCATAGCTTTAGTTATAAACCAGCTAAAGTCAATACAGTATAAATGTGTATGAAACCCATCACTGGGCTGGTTTATGCTGGTTTCCACAGAAAGGTGAGTTCCCTTCCCCAGCTTTGCGGCTGGACTGCCCTGTTTTGCAGGGTTCAAAAGAATGGTGATGCCAGCATTGCTTTTCTCCATCCTCACTCCAACAGCTGTATTCAGTTCTGTCTCATCAGTGCTGGGTATACATTGTAGGTGTTAAGTTTGTCTTTTCTTTTTTCTGCATGGATTGCAGTATCATACCATGTCAGGAGAAATAGCAGGGTTTCTGAAAGCAGGCCAGATGTTTGGTTCAGGAAGGTTTTCTGATCTTGGGGCAGAAAAGGCTCAAGGTTCCTTTTAACAGCACATACAGCTAAGTCCAGTACAAGTAAGACCTCATAATCCAGTTTCACAAACACATTTATGCAAGGATGAAACAGAGTTAGGCAGGAGCTCCAGAGGCATGCTGATGCTGACTCCAACCACAATGGGTTCATGAACCCATGGCTCTGAGGCAGTGGAGCTACCAGGTCCAAGCTCATAAACTGCTCCAAAATAATGCATGCATTTATAGAGGATTTACTTTTATATCCAAATCATAGTTGGTAATTATCAAAAACATTACAAGCAAAACAAACATAAACACAATCTCAGCCTTAGCTTAAACAACTGGATTCCTTTTCAGTTACTTAGTCTGGTTTCTCAGATCCTGAAGACATACTGCAGATTTTGGGATTTGAAGCATCCTAACTTCTGTCCTAAATCCTGATCCTATAGTCAGGTACAGGAGCTGATAGCTTGGCTCCCCTCCTCCTTCTCTGGCCATAACTCTTAAGAAATGTTTACACTCTTTTGGTCTGTCAAAGATCTATTCTTTTGTGAAGTGAAGCTGCTGTAGAGTAGAAACAGCACGTAGGCAGTGCGTCTTTCCTTCTCCTACTCCTCACCTCTTTGATCTGCTTTGCTGTTTTTCCCCAGTTCAACAGCAGATCTATATGCTCACATCTTGGCTTTGAGATGCTCATAAAGGCATTGAGGGATGCTGATGCTTTCAGTCCCGCTTCTGTTCTTCATTCCTATCTCAGAGCTTGCACACTGACCATTCTCACCCATCTTTGCTTCCTAACATCCAAGTATGGCATAACTCATACAGCATCACTATTGTTGGCTGTGAGGGACCCAACCAGAGGTACTACTACCACTCAAGAAGCAATGCACTGCCACTCTCCCCGCTTAGGGTCTTGGAACCAAAACCAGGAAAAAAAGATGAAATTTACAAGCATTTTTTACTTGTTTGTAAACTAAAATCAAGTTTGATTGGGCCAGAAACTTCTGATGATAGGAGTGATTAAATAGCAAAGGTCAGCTTTGTGCCTAGTGAACATCAGGGATGGTGCACCCCCTTTGATGATGGTGCTCTGATTTATATTAGTTGTGGTCCTACACTGGAGCATGGATCAATAAACACTGAAACAGAACCACATTGAGAAAAAGGATTAAATTATGGACTTGTGAGGGATAAATAAACCCCCAATGAAATGCTAACCTAATAGAAGCATCCTGGATAGCTAATTCTGATAATTATTTCAAAACATCCCCCACATTTGGGTCTCTCTGCCTTCAGGAACAGGGACCTGTATTGATGGTCAGCAAGAGTGTCTGTGGACTTTATCCCTGAGATGCGTTGTGTCTGCCATATAGCACTGGGTGGCATAGCAGGTCCCAAAGAAGAAAGTATTTAATAGATGGATAATTGCCCACCTTGTAAGAATTTGTTAGGAACCAGGTACTTCTTTTTGCTGAATGGTGCTAAATAGCAGGGAGTTCCCATTTTTTGTATTGCCAGAATTTCAATAATTGTAGATGTACACATGCAGGGATCAATTGATAATTTGGAACACATGCCACCAATATCTCATTTTTTTCTATATTTTTAAATGAACTAAAGAAGCCCTATTTCACAGTGCTAAGATTTAAAAAAAACCCTCATTTTGTTTTCCTGTCTACTGTTAAGGAAGAAAGCTCATTTCTTGCAGCATAAAGGGATATTAATGAATGCAAAGAGCATTTTCCATATTGCAGGATAAAATTTACTGTTCTAACCAAAGATATTTTATATAAATTAGGAGTTTTTTTAAAAAAATAGAAAATGGGAACTCAATTCTAGACAATGCTTAATTTAAATTAAGTGTTAAAATAAAAGCAATAACACTGAGAATAAATTAATGAACTACAATTAACTATATTTACAATAAGTGGTTTGGTTGGAAACACCTATTCCCTACACTGATAAAATAAAACCTGCATTCTGCAAAAGCTGAAATAAGTTAAATGAAGATGCTTTTAACAAGGTTATTACTTAAGCAGTGACAGGTTTACAGATTTTAGCACCATTGGGTTTTCACAGGAGCTATAGCAAGTGCTAAAATAACACACACCTTCAGGTTCATTAAATTCACCAGTGTGATGAAATAACTGATATTTTTCTATATTACTATAGTGCCTCAAAGAACTGACTATAAATAAGATACACTAATAACAACTGTTTGCAGTGCTAAAACAATAAAATAATTCTTTCAGGCTAATATACAAAGGAAGAAATAAGCGTAAGGCAGACTGTTAACATAGTTGTATCTGGTGGCTTTTATTCTACTGGTATCATGGCTTCAATCATTTACTCATCTGAGAAATGCCCTATAAAATGTTTTGTCACTCAATGTGTCAGAAAGAAACTTGTTTAAAGGCTACATGAAGAGGGGACTCCCACACCAAAATACTTTTAATCTGATGTTTACTGAAGCATTTCTGAAGACTATCTTATGCGAAAAACTGATTTTTAAAAAGGAGTGTTTCAGATGATAGTAAATCTCACATTATACTCTGTTTTGGAAAGAACTAATGCTGGAAAAAACAGATTTCTAATAAATCAGTGGAGTATGGCCTTTGGAGACCTGGGAGACATATGGACAGTAAAAGAGTATCTCAGGTTGTTCTGTGAATGATTCCATCTGGATGAGGGCTCGGTGTTATTCGCAGCCTCCTTCTCTCCTAAAACACCTTCAATCTTACCCGGAGCCCCTATCTCAAATGTCAGACCACCTGGGATCCGCAGCTGTCGGGCTGAAAGAAGAGCTGCTGGGGCGGCCCCGCGCCATGAGCCGCCAGCAGCCCCAGCCCTGCTGCCATTGGGTGAAAATCAAGGGAGTCTGCACTTGCATGCAGCTTGGTCTGCAGGGTTTGCACCCAGTGGGGTACTTAATGCTTCATTCCCATTTATGTAAATACATGTATAATTAATATATATTTAATATAAATATATAGGAGAGAGTGTGTGTTTGTGTGTGTGTGTGTATACGCACACATGTCTGGACAAACCTATCAGTGTGTACCTAAAAGAGCTGGAATAACTATTTCCAATGCCTAGTTTCAGTGTTCACAGGGGGACTTGGGGCTCCCCATGCTGGTATAGGGGAAAAGCAGGAGTCACTCCACTGCAGTCAGAGGGTGCAAAGCCCATGCAAATGTAGAAAATCAACCCCAGGATACCGCAGGCCTGCTTAAATTTCGCAACACTGGGTGATTTGCAATTTTGTTTTATAGTAGAAGTATACTGTATTTCAGCTATTTCTGTAGTACTAAAGCATGTTTAAACTGAATGAAGATTTCATTTTAGGTGTTGTAAGCAAGGTTTGGGTGACAGTAATTTTGCTGCAAAGTGTGAAATCCAGCCACAGGGTTTGATCTTTCCCACCGCAAACCTGGCGCATTGTGTTGGGAGTCTAGGAGCACAAGGTAGAGAAGCACTAAAGTTGCCAACTTCTCAATACCTTGTGCGACAGGCTTTTGGAGAATAGTCCCCATCCAGCCATATTTCCTAGCCTTCTAATTGTGCATGCACAGGAGGCGTGTTAAGCCTCTGTCAGCTGCCATATGATCTCTCCACAGCACCCAGTACCCAGTACCTAAAATCAGGAGAAAATCTCCCATTTAAGTCCAGCTTGTGGATTTTCTAACAGTGATTTCATCTTTTCTTGCTGGCTCACGACAACCTGATTTCATGAAAAAAAAACAAACCCAAACCCACAACAAAACCAACAATCAAAAAAAATACCTGTAAGCTACTAGTTTTGTTCACACTATAGGGATGAGTGTGCAGCCCACCATGCTCCGGAGGCAATATTAAGTGAACAAATAGCAATCTTCAATACCTCAAGGGGGCCTACAAGAAATCTGGAGAGGGACTTTTTAAAAGGGTGGTAGGGCTGGGGGAATGCCTTTAAACTGAAAGAAGGTAGATTTAGATATTAGTATGAAGTTCTTCATTATGAGGGTGCTGAGGCACTGACACAGGTTGCCCAGAGAAGCTGTGGCTGCCCCATCCCTGGCAGTGTTCAAGGCTAGGTTGGATGGGGCTTTGAGCAACCTGGTCTGTGGAAGGTGTCCCTGCCCGTGGCACGGGGATTGGAAGTGGATGGTCTGTAAGGTCCCTTCCAATCCAAACCATTCTATGATTCTAGTATGAGTCTATAACTTCTGGGTGCATGTCTCAGACGAGTGGGATGTGTATGGTGCATTGCACCTGGGAAAAAAACTTTATTTTTTCACATACCTTATAACCCCCTTGTAACATCTCTCTGAGAAGATCCATATGACTACTGTATTGGTTAATAAACAGTGTCACAGTGATATTAAATTAATTGTTTCTCCTTAGGCACATAATAGCTGTGACTGGCCTGTGAATTAAATACGTTTTAGAAGTTCTTTATCTTAGGAGTTCCCCTCACCTTGATTTTACACAGCCCACACTTAGCAATATTGAGGAAAATGTTGGAGTTATTAATTTATTTAGATTTTTTTGTAAATGGTGGAAAACTTTGGAATTGAGTTGGTTTTGAGTGGCTGCTGCTTGTTAATAATTCATGCTTCATGTGAAAAGAAAATTGATCAGAAGCATCCTGGAGAGACCAATCCATGCCATTTCTGTGATCAGCTGAGACACAGACTAAATATGAGGCATGAACTGAAAGATATTGCTGAGAAAAACAGACCTATCACAAGCCAAGTGGTGTGGCTGGCAAGGGATGTCAAAGGGAAGAGCATTGTGCTATCCTTTGAAGCTCAGTCATGGAGACAACGAGGTAGGAAAAGATCCTGCAGCAAAATGTGGTCAAACATTCTCACAAGGAGAACGAGAGCAGCTTCTTTTCCTGAAGGCAGCACTCCAGATCAAACAGTCCTTTGTGGAAATGTTCAAAAAAATCCCCAACACCTCATCCTGGGATGAGAATGAGCTCCAGCACCTGGGGCTGGATGGACAGTCAAAGGGGGAACACTGGGGGACATCTGTAGATGCTGAGGCTGAGGTTGTGCTGGAGCAGATGAGATGGACCTGTTCTGTAAAATGTAAGAGTTTATATTTTCTGATAAAAAAAGAAGTTCAGATATTATTGTCAAATGGAATTTGGGAAGTGTTTGCTGAGCTTTAATCTTACCCTGGATCCACTAACTCTTCCTTTGTTTCTCTATGCTGTTCTTCCATTTAAAGTAACTTCTGTTAAATCAGAAATCACACATATCCGACCCAGAATTTCACAGTCTCTAAGGAAATGTTCTGAAGGGAGGTTTTCTGGAGCCTAAGCCTTCACTCAGCTTTTCAGCTGTGAATGGGTTCTCCTTTCCATGTGCTCCCTACAGAAGGAGCCTGGGCGAAGGATGAAGGACTGGTGTGAAGGAGGGTGCACAGAGCTTGTGACAGGTACCTGCTATTTGTGGAAGAGTTTCTGTTTAGAGGCATGTGCTCAGCTTGGATAGGTAAGCCATCGTGTACTGTTAGAATTTTTTTTCTCAGTCTTTCTTTACTTGTTTTAATTGCTACATAAATTAATCTTAGATGTACTTCTTGTCTGTGTAAGTATGAGCTATATAGATATATGCATGTACATATTTATGTGTAGTTATCAGTCTCAGTATCCTACTTGTTAAGGTAATTGTGTCATCTAAATTCTGTCATACTTGGTTCAGGACAGATTCATTAACTGTTCCTATTACCTTGGCATCTGAGCACCTATTTCATTGAGGTAAATCCAGAATAAATCCACTAATTTCCCATGTTCTTTCACCATTATTGCTTGGAAATAATGAGAGATGCTTATACTCGAAGAAAAATGAGACATCTGACACTGAAAATTACAGTTAATTTTTATGGTATATAGAGGTAAAATAATTGAATTAGTATGGTTATACAAAGTATTTTCTGTATCTTGGAATAATAACTGATGATGACCATATTCCATGAATATTGCTATTATAATCTCTTGCATGTTACATATATATATATACACACACACACATATTTTATATGTATATATCCTTCCAGCATATCAGTCTATCTGTGGGAGGACCTTGCTAGTAGCAATATCATGCTGCATTTTGCTCTCCTTCACAGCCAGGTAGAGTGGGAGGAGAGCAAGGATCTATGGATACTCTGACTAACAATCTCGCCATCTACTTATTTATGCATTCAAATTAACAAAAGGAAAATAAAAATTGTAATAATGTTTCCCTATATGTAGCTGAATATCATGAGATGTTTGACAGCGTTTGTGATGGGTGTAAGGGAGTTGCCATTTTGTTACCTAAGCAAACGGACTATGTTGTATATAGTTTGTCTTCTTCTTAATATTACCCAGTTTATACAACCTAGTTTTTCTTACCCTGCCATTTGGCTGTTTGTAAATAATGAGCTATGATATCCAAAAATTAGGCCAAAAATGGATTTTAAATTTCCTCGCCTCAAGAGAGAAGTCCACTGGCACCCTGAATCAACTAGGGTAGTCTTCATCTGTGGAAAGCACTTTTCCTCTGCCCATGTTCTGGATTCAGTCCAGAGACCAATTTTCTTCTGCACTGAGCTGGGGCATATCTTTAAGGGCACATGAGCCCTGAGCAAACCACTGTGCCATCAGGGAGAATCCCATGGTGACACGTTGTTCTCCAAAAACTACTGCTCTTGTCCATAATAGACAACAGCCTGGTGCAAAACCAAGCTGTTTACATCCTAGAAGCACTATATACTAACCATGAAAAATTGTTTTACTCTTAACCCACCTGAGTGAAATGCTGATTTGAGTTACTTCACCCCATGTCTATGTCTCTGTCCCTGAGATGGCAAGCCATGAGAAGCATACACAACCTGGGTGCAAGTAACTTGTCAGAGCAATAAACTGCCACCACAGTTTGTCAGTCCTTGGCCAGTCTGTTGAGAAGCTAGACAAGGTGCCAAGTTTAAAGCTGTTTGTAATGATTTTCCACTTTGTTGCTGAAAACTGAAGTAGGAGTGGGAACATGCCTGCTTTGGCCAACCAGTAATCAGTGCTTGAAGGCTATAAGCACCAAAGTACTTTTTGGCCACTGCTGATTCATTTTCTGTAAATTTAACAGGGGGTTTATTATTCTTTTTTTCTCTCTTTTTTTTTTTCCTTGCAGATGCAGCACTTTCTGCAGCTTCTGCGAAGTGCCACATCCACAGGCTGGTTTAGCAAAGGCCACTGCTCTGCGTCACTCTCCCATTGAGCCCACATGAAAGGCAGGAGTCTGGGCAGAAGCAGAGACAAGGTTTGTAAAGTATTGCTCCTTTACAACATCAGGGTGATAGGGCTGCTGGCATTTTCAGACACCTTTGAATCATGCATCATTGAATCCTGGAAAAGCATGCAGAAATATTCTCCATTCCCCAGTTTGAATTATTTCCATGAAGGTTTGTCCTATCTCCGTACACCTGATGTGCAAATATCCATCAGGAAGGGAACCCCTGTCCCTGGTTGAGAGTCTGGCAGTCTCTGCAGTGGTTTTACACAGGTTATCTAAAGGGGACAAAGTTTCACAGGCGAGGATTCATGTCAGGATGAATTCCTGGGTGAGAAGAACTGTGCTTTCTGTTACGTTACTCTGCCTCGTATTTCAGCTGGGAGCTTTCGCACATCTCATAAGCTGCTTCGAGCCTGTGCCTTTGCAAAGTGGAAAAAGGAATTGAAGAATGAAAAAATAAATATTAAAGCACGTAAGAATTAAATATCACCTATTCAAATAGCAATTATGCCGTTGAAAACAAGATCACCACACCTGTACAAGAAAAGACAACCAAGCCCACAACATCTGTTTGGATCCACCTGCCAAGCACCTGTTTTGCTGTTTCAATGCCATTTGATTGCTGGAGATGTAGAGGCTCTTGTGAGGTAATGAGTGATTTTACATTATGCATGATTGAAAACAGGTGTTCTAATGCTCTACAATTCTATGCATGAATAATTCAGTTTGTTTAGAGCAAGATCTTTAAAAGAAGTATGGTCTTTATTTTTTTTTTATAAATATTAAGGTTATTCTCTGCAGTGTATGGTGGCTGGTCTTTTCAGCAAGCTCACTGATGACCATTTTTGTATAATTTTATGGGTAGGAAATAACACTGTGAAAGGTAAAAAAAAAAAATAATTATACCTAAAGCACATAAGCAATGAAATTGAAAGGTTTCTTTAGCAAGGAGGGGAAAAAAAAACCTGTCACTGTTTTAAGGGAGAAAGCCAGATGACTTTTGGCAAAGCCTGCTTCTCAACACTAACAAAACAGCCCAAGAGCTTAATTATATAGAGGGGTGAATGTGCCTCAGGGATAAGTAAAAGCCAGTCTATCTCTTGGTCCGAATTCCAGCTGAATCTGAATATGTTTAAGAATTTGGGTTGCTTTTTTCTCTCATTTTCCTCATGGTTATGAAAAGGTTTCTTGCGCAGTTGTATGCTTTGTGCTGGTTGAAGATGGCTACAGACTCAGGTCCTTATCTGAAGGGCAGTTTTCCACCTTGAGAACTGTAGTATAAAACAGCCCATGCTCCTCACCATGGAGAATTCAGTGGCTGCTTGGGATCATCTCCCAAAGATGAGAAAGTTGTGGTAGTCCAAACTGAGAGAAGCAGATGAGCTTGTAGCATTCCCTCTGTTTCTTCCAAGGTAAGCAACACAGCTATACTGCCTCATGGTTTCTGACAGGATTGTTTTGAGACAGGGTGAGACAAGCCTTCAGCCTAAGTTTTTCTTACCATAGCTTATGTCTGTTCACTCCTTGCTCCCTCAGCTAGAGCTGTAATTTAGTTTAGGAATAAGGTTTGTAGTGTCAGTTGTGGTGTTAGGTTTTGTTATGGGAATCTTCTGCTAGGAGCAGCACTGAGATCTCCTATGAATTTCCCAGGGAAGGTCTGTCATGTTTGCCAGTTTCCTAGCTTCCATTGTAGCTGCTCCAGCATCTTTTGGGGTCCACAGTCAGTTTGAATTCTGTCTTGAAACAAAGTGCTTAGGTGCCGCTAGAGGGTATTTTGTACCTGGAAGGACAGATTCTGCACCTCTCAGGATGGGCAAGGTTCAAAAGCAAACAAAGGGAATGCCAGCCCTGTCAAAATATTTTGACGAGCAATGTGAAACCTTGATGAGGGAAACAGAGTAGAGAAAATGAGAACAGAAGCTTTCAGATCTTCCAAATGGTCATGTCCTGACCACTCCTGTTGCTGAGACAATGAAGTGGGAAAAGAGTAAAAGAGAAGGGAATGAAATTACTCATTTGAAAGGAGGAATGAACAATGGAAAGAGGCTAAAAGCAATTATTAAAGTATGATACAGTGCCATGTACTAATTTAAAAAAATGTACCTGGGCTCTGGAACACCAGTATTTAGAGCTGCTGATACATAAAATCTGAACAGGTTTGGATCCAGTGACTGTAGAGTTTGGTTAAATAACTTCAATGTGTGATGTCAGGCAATAGAAGAAGGAAAATTCAAGAATCCAAAATATCCAGCTGTGATGCAGGACCTCACTCAAACTCTGTGGCCCACACTGTTTGGGAGATGTCAGGTCAGGATTCCTGCAGGACTAAAGCAAAGACTCTGTGACCAAAGCTGGCTAAGCATGCAGCCATTTAAAGGTTTTACTGACGTGGATAGTAACCTTTCAGTATTTTTTTATACAGTAAGTTACAGGAGACTGCAAATTAGTGTTTATGGTATCTTACCCATTCAGCAACTGACAAAGTATCTAAGGAAACCTGACCTGCTTCACAGACCATGAAAAAAATCTTCATGTAAAGTGAAAAAGATGAATTACAGTATTTTACAGAGAGGTAGGGGAATTTCTCTCAACTCAGATCTTGGGTTAATTCCCACAACAGGTGAAAGAATATTTCACCAGGCTTTACTGAAATAAAGTTCGGAAAATTTAATAGATGAAACCCTACACGCCAAGGGATAAACTCTACTCCCTTTAATGCATTGGAGCCAATGTCCATGTCATCAGTAACATGGGTAGTAATCAAAGTGAAGAAAATAAGGGAAGAGCTCTCTGAGGGAAGACAGACAGCAAGGACAAAATATTGTAAAATATCTGAAGTGTGGAGAAAAGGTGTTTTTTTTTGCTGAGATGATTAGAAAGAAGAATACATCCTGGTACTCTAAGTCTCTGTAATAAGGAGAGCATTTTGTTTTCACTGGGAATTGTTGTTCATAAGAAGAAAATAAATCAAATTTCATAATTATAGCATGCTGGATAGGAGAGAAAAAAATAAAAAGGATGATGTGGCATTTCTTGAAGATGCTGCTGCCTGGTTTCCTGAGGGGTTATCTGTCCTGGTGCAGATGTTGGAAAATCACTGTTTCCACTGAGCATCTGGGAGAAAGGCAACAAAAGCAGCATATTTCTGCTCCTTCCTGACTTCTTCCCTCTAGTTCATAACCCATAACAGCAACTGAAGGCTTCCTTCATGTTGGTAGAAGAATTTTCTATGGCTCTAAACCTCTCTTTTTTCTCTCCTTCCCCTCCCTCCCCCCCTCCTCCTCTGCCTTTTCCCAGTAACAGCTGTTTTATAAAACTCCTTATCTGACTGGTTTAAATTAATGTTAGGGATTACTTTCTGGTTTGTACTTTAGGTCAAGCACATGACTCTCCCAGAGACACATCTTCTTTTACCTCTGCAGAGGCTTCTCAGTAGCAGTGAGTGACAGAAGGTGTCAGGATCTCCTCTACCACTTTCCTATTTCCATTTCAGTTCTAAGTAATGAGAAGACACATGCAGCTAAATCCTGTAAGAAGAAAGTGTATTCCTTACTTATACTATGTGGGGTAATGATCTGTGGACCAGGTCAGGTGCCCGCAGAAGGAGAGGTTTGTGTTTCTACCTTCATTCTTTTGTGGCAAACCTTTGCTATATAGTGTCAGAAAAAAATAGAGTTTTCCAGAAAAAAAAAAAGCCCAAAGAAAATTTTCAGCATTTCACCTGTATGATCCAGATCTTTTAGGAGGTTTCCAGATGATGCACTGGAAAGATGAATGTTGAGCTCCCTGGTAGCTGTGTTGCATATGAAAACATTTAGTTTCTGAAATATTTCAAGGGACTCAGGTGCCAGCTGTTCCACAAATTGAAAGTAGGTATTTGCCTTTATATATATATACCTCCTGTGATTATTAGGTAACTATTTCTTGCCATCTTTACTCTCCCAACTTAGTTGTCTTTGGTTTCTTTTCAAGAATAAGACAGGATCTGGTGAACTTAAAAGAAATTTTCCATTGTCCACTGGGAGATCTAATTCCCTGGTATCTCTGTTGTTACAGTAGAGGGGACATAAGAAAGTACTTTGTCTAGGAACCAGTTTAGGTACCATTTCCTAACCAGTAGGGCACTCCTTCTTATTCACAGTTATAATCATGTTGAAACTGTCAAGTGTTGTTTCCACCTCTTTAATTTGTTCTCAAACGAAATCCTTTACTTCTTTCTATGCAGAGGCTGCTGTGGCCTGGATCTCATCTTGTCTTTTAGTAACATCTTCCAGATTTGTTTTAAACTGATTAGACACTGCTGAAGAATCAGCTTCTCTCCCCCGGACAGTACAAAGCCAAGTGTTGACAGAGCTGGCTCCTGGCCATCAGCTATGTGGTGACGCAGCACGGCATCTTTTGACAGGCCCGGTTTCCTTTGGGGCACTCTGAAACATTCACACACCCTGATGAATTAAAATAAAATAAATTACAGGGTGTCAGAAAGCTGCAATTAAAAAAGAAGTGTCGGCTTGACCAGAGCGTTGTTTTAATTAAAGGACTTTTCCTATACACTTGAGCAAAGAATCTCAAAGTTATTTCTGCCCTTCTAATGTGGCTGCATTTTCCCTCTGAATTTTGATTGTGAAAACCAGAAAATTATCCTTTTTATTTGGTTACTGAGAGGAATTATAGGGAATGAGCTCAGTGAATTCAAAATTCTCTTACTAAGAGTAGGAAATGATGGTTATTGTTGTCCTTCCATAACTAAATAGCTTCCAGTGCAGTTTAGACATAGAGACACTAGTTTCTGGTACCTACCTAAGCACAGGGATGCATCTATGTCACAAGGATCACATGTATTGCCACCACCTGGATCCTTTGCTGGATGGACATCATCCTCTCTTTAAGCATAAGGAAGAAATGCAGAGGGTCACAGTATCAAATACTATTTCTGAGGTTCATTTGTCCCTAAAGGTTAACAGAGGTCATCAACAAATATATTGAAATAAATTAAAGTTAGCTCTTGTATTCGAGTCTTCCCATCACAGTGTCCTAAGAGAGGTTCTGTGGTTTGACACGTAATTAATATGTTTATCTTAGCTTGCCTTTTTTTTTTTTCTCAACAACCGTCACCATAATAGGCAAATATAAACATTTCATCAAAGAGGCTATGTTCTATTTTGCTGCAACAATGTTACTTTCCCAGCTTTCACCAGTGACATGAAGTAAATGCCTGAAAAAAAAACCCTCCGAAATTTTCTCATCACTTTTGCTTGAAGCTGTGTTATGTTTACAGACTTGTGGAACATGTGCTCTCTTGCCTCCTTTGAGTGTCATGGGAACACAAACTGAGGTCTGATCCGGTAGCACTGCTCGGCTCTGCCTGGTGCTTCTCGGGGGTCCCATAATCCACCCACAAGGTTGTTTCAGTGCAGGGCGTAAAGTTACATGCTCTTTGCCAGCATCCAAGATCTCAAACACATGGACAATCAGGCTGGCTCAAGTATTAAAAGCTGACGGATTTTCAGACAAACATAGCTAATACTTTTGTTATTTGTTCATGTTAAAACATTAAAATGTCCTCATTACTCTAAATTACATTGTTTTTAACTTATGGGATACTTAAGGAATATTTGTAGGAATTACTGGCTTTAGCTTATGCTGTTTGTAACTCCCTTTTTACAGACTTAACTGGTCAGGTAATTTCCACAGTATTGTTTTTTCGCTCCTTAACTGGATCTTAACCAAGATCACAAAGTGCTTCTGCAGAGATAATGGAGCACATTCCTGTATCCTGTGAAATGTCAGTTATATATCTAGTGTTAGATGTGTAGTGATAACCTGGGTAGAGCTGCCAGATGCTGTAATTTCTTGCTCAGGACTACCAAATACCCTGAAGATACCAAGACATCTTCCAAAAGAAGGAAAGAAAAAGAAAACAAAAAAAAAAAGAAAAAAAGAAGAAAAAAAGAGAGTGAGCAAGACAGAGAAAGTGTTCAAGCATTCCAGTTTGATGATTAAACAATGTGGCCTTTACCTCTATTTCCTTATAGGAAAAGTAAATGTAACACTGTTAATTGGCACCAAAAAAAGGTAAGTTAGTTGATGTCAGTAACAAACTTTTGCTGTAAAAACTATTAATTTTTGGTTTAGCCAATATATAAATCCAGGAAAAAAAAAAATACAGACATCTGAGTCCAACCAGCTGAGTAAAGCATGATGATTTAGCAGAAGCATAAATTGAAAATGGCGAGTAATACAAACAATAGCCTTTCTTAAAGGGGCCTACTGGAATAGTAGGTCTCACAGGTATTTGATTTGGAGCATGTAATCTTCTCCTTTGAGGATACTTGTGAAAGTTATTCCTGAACGTTCACAGGTTTCTCTGCTTTTCATTATAGGTTGTTTTTTTATGTTTTGGTTTGGTTTTGTTGTGTTTTTTTCTTGTTGTTGTTGTTTTTTTTGTTGTTTTTATTTATTTATTTATTTTTTTTTTTTAACAAGGGCCAGAACTGCATGCATGATTTTCTGCGATATACTCACATGGGAGGTGTTCTTGAACTGGCCAAGGACACATTGTTTGCAAGAAGGTCCTGTCAAGTATCCAAACTCTTTGTCGAAGCTTCCATTTTAGATGACCCCACAGAATGTGAGAAAACTTTCTTTTAGGGGAATGGCTTCTTCTGGCCAGAGTTATGTCCAGAAAGTCTGCTGTGCTTGACCTGTCACTGAAATGCCCATTGCAAATGAATTTAAGGGTGGAGGCAGGAATGACTTATTCATGTTTTCTCAAGAAAGATGCCAGGATAGGACTCAAGCCCTTGCTCTGATTTTTTCCTATGCACAGAACTACCTCTCTGGTAAATAGGATTTCTGAGAAGGTTGGTTGGATTTCTGGGCCCTGCATCCTGGAGAAATCAAAAGAATTTGGGTCATCTTCCTCTTTTGACTTAAAAATAGCTCCAGTTAATGGCATTTGGAAAGTGAATATCTTTGAACGCAGTCTTCCATTTGCGAAGGGGCAAAGTTTATAGTTTTGGGTAGAAACCAAGTGAAAGTTAGCTGGTTCATTGGGGGTTTGTTTTGAATTTTTTGGATTTGCTAAAACTCAAAAGTCGAAGTGAAACTCAGGGGATGTGAACCCGCTTGAGCTGAAACCAAAAAAGCAATGTGCCAGATCTCCCATGAACCAAAAACCACTGGGTTCTCACAGTTCTCATCCAAACAAAAATGTACAAATATAAATCAAATATCCTCTTTTGCCTCTTGTAGCTTTCATGGAAACAACACAGAATATTAAAAAGATCTGCTCAGTTTTTGCAGCAGCAACTACCAAAATATCCTGTGATCATTTGATAGCTGGCAGTTAATATCCTGATCTATTCTCTTTAGTCAGTAATCCAGTCCTTTCCAACTAACACTCTAAGTTGGCATGCACAGCACAACCCCTTAAAATCTTCCTCGGTTGTACAATTTCACAGGGAAGACTCTGCGTACAGTTCACAGTCCTTTACATTTTTGCTCAAGGAGCCAAAGAGGGAGATGGATTTGCAATTATATGAAAACTGCAAGCAGTGTAATCAGTACAAAGACAGGACACTTAGCCAGTATATGACAAGCTGAAGTACTAGGAAAATATTTAATGATATTTTTTGCCTGTGGTTTACCTTGTTTGAGAACATATCATGGCTCAGAAACGAGAGCAAAAAAAAAAAAAATCAATGTTTTGCAGTGCCATCACTCATCATGTACCAAACAGTTTCTAAAGCCATAAAAAAGTGCTAGTCATGGAAGAGCAGCAAAGGTTTCATTTGTAACTTAGACACACTTGTTTGTAATAACATCAGTGCTTTTAAATGTTGCCAAGTTGCTAAGGCTATCTCTTATATACAATCTTTTAATATTCAAGTGTTAAGAAAACCAAGGTAATAATGTTAAAGAAATGTTAAAAGAAAAAAGTTTGATCAGATGGTTAAAATCCAGTCAAATCAAAGACAACCTGTTTATGACCTTTCTATGCTAAAAGCTAAAAATGTCTTTTTTTTTTCCACAAGATTAATTACCATCACTTTGGGAGTAGTGAGCTGGACATTATTATATGATGTCAATTAATGATTAAAAAAAAGGTGGTTTGCAAATGTAGCACCATAGTCCCTGGTGCATTACATCATTTCTGAAAGATCTTAACACGTGATAAGCAAAGAACATTTTAACCTAAAAGTCTGAGTGTTACAACCTCCTTTTTTTTCTTAATACCCTATACACAACCTTTTGGCCTTGAAGTCACTTGCAATAAAATTAAGAAGTCAGAAAGAAAAGGAAAAAATAACCTCTTTTTGTTCAAATATATCTGCCTGTTCTGCTGTCTAACTGTTAACGAAACAAAATGAGTCACTATATATGTTGGAGAATTTGTTGTTGATCTTAGTATGCGCACTATTCTCAGCGAGATCCATCATAAAAATCTCCTGCTTAGAGTCATAAGGTTGCTGT
This sequence comes from Pezoporus occidentalis, assembly GCF_034315485.1. Taxonomy (NCBI): domain Eukaryota; kingdom Metazoa; phylum Chordata; class Aves; order Psittaciformes; family Psittacidae; genus Pezoporus; species Pezoporus occidentalis. The sequence continues at coordinate 1,967,181 of NW_026915877.1, forward strand.
GATTCAGGTATTATAAACTGTATAATGCAGTTATCTCTGGGAGAGTGCCTTGAAAATTTCATATGCTGAACGAAATTACTACTGCACTTGCCTAGGCTCTACTTTCCCAGATGGGGTGACAATGATCATTTATGTGCCTTGTTGAATTTACTGAAATACTTAGGAAAGGGTTTACCTGTATTTTATATCTCCTTCTGTTATAACCTTTTCTGCAGCAAGTTTTATTTCTTTGTCAGTAACATACTTACCCTGATCCATTTTCCTAAGGGCTCTTCTCCAAAATACTGTAGAGCTTCCTTTGCAAATGAATGATATGCATTTAAAATACCTTTGTAATAATAAATACCACATGAACATATGTATCAAGCAAAGGATTTCAATTTTGATGACACTTGCTTCTCAAGAACAGACATTCTGGAAGAAAAAAATGTTGCCAGCCCCAAATTGATTGACATTTGTTTACTTAACTCTCTCTTCTTGAAAGTCTGCACACCTATTTCAACCTTGAACAGTTTCCAACTGTGGTATACTGGAACATTTTTTCATTTATTAAGTTCAGTGTTGCCAACCCAAACAAAGAGTAATCAGTGATGATCCAAGCAGACCAAGCTGTCTAGCACCATACAATGTATCTGCATGCTAATTTTCAAATTCCCTCACATTTCCAGAGAACTAATGGGATCATTTTCATTCTGTTACAGCAACTCAACAGTTACTGAATCACCATCTGTGTTTTCGTTAACCTGAATCAGATATAAATTCTGTTATTGCAAGGTAGAGCAGCTTGTTTAATGATTCTTAATCTTTTCTTTAATTAAATCATGCAGCCAACCTGAAAAATCTATCTTAATGCAAATTAGGAGCTTTTTTGGCATTCGCTTACAGTAATGCACTAATAAGGTTAATTTATGAAGGTTCTCTTCCAGTCTGTACAGATGATATTTGTTCGCTGCATATTTTTAGCATATTGTCCCTTTTTGTAATATTTAAAAAAATAACAATTAAGAAATAGTTATTTTTATTCGCACAAAAGAGGGAGGCTGTGATCTGCTTATTGTTTATTTGAAAGTTAGAGCACAGAAAATGAAAATCAGTCTCTTCCTTCTGCAAGCATCAGGCCATGCAGATGCAAAGGCACAATTCAAGGGCCTATTGAATTAAAGGGCCTCAGACAAGCACTCTTCTGTCTTTGGCTTCTGGAGAAAATCAGGCCTCAGTTGAGGTAATCATCTTTAAGATATCAGGGGACATAAAGAGTTTCTCTGAGCCCCTTTTATTTCTTATTTTTTATCTATAGGTGTGAATTTAAAGAGTAAATGATTTTTGTGAAATAAGCCTGAATACATTTTGCAGTTGCACAATTGCTTCAGCTCTGGGCTCTGATGATCTCAGTCAAAAAAAACCTCTGCCTTTGTGAGCATTCCTCCTAACTACAAAATTAGTTGAAATCTGTTCAAGTTGCTGAGTAAAGAGTAAACTTTTTTTTTTTTAAGTTATTTTTCAACACCCACAAGTAAATGGGGACAGAAACTGAATTTCTACACATGGTCTTTGCTATTTAATTAAAATTACAGAATTACAGAGACTGAAAAGTTTACAGCAAAGTTATTTTTGCATAGGAAGACTACACATCCCTGAAATCAGGAGTTCTTTTCATAGAAATTTTCCTGTTCAGACCAGGAATGACTTTTTTTTTTTTGTCCCAGTTCTAGGAAAGGGCTTCTCAGCTAGAAACTGGAGAAGATCGTTCCTCTTTTGCAAGAGGATTGCCCAATCACAGAAGCAGTGAGGGCAGGCTCATGGAAAGGGGGAGACCTAGCTCAGCCCCTTCCTTAAATACACTCAGTGGCAGCTGAGCCCTGTCCTACCTTTTTCTTTTCCCTTTCTGTCTTTCCAGTCAGACTTACTCCATGGCTGACTCTATTAACTATTTGCATGGCCCAAGACTGAAGCTTTTGCCCAAGGAGAAGGGAATTTACCGGAGTTGTGAGTCTGTGTTTAATTAAAGCAAATAACAGGATGGAACGGGTTCAGGATGGCTGATTGAGAAAAACCTTCATTCAAGTTCCCTGTAGCTGGGGACTGGAAACCATATCTCACACAATTCGTGCAATGTCTCCTGGGTTCTTAAGTATTCTGGAGTGGCTTTTTTTCTCCGGCTTTAGGAATTTTGCTTTGCCCACTTTTATATGTTTTCTTGCACCCACAGAAATGGGAATGTGAGAGTTTTTCATCTTCCTTTTTCCCCCCATAGAATTTTGAAAATTGTTTTCCAGCCATTGGTAGTCTTTCCTATGTAATATTAACACAACAAGAATGAAAAGTAACTGTTTCCATTGCCATTTAATTATACCTATGTGTTCTTAAATGTATTACATGCTTCACTTCATGCTTCACCCACTTTTAAAATATGCAGATAAATGAGTATCAGCATATAAGACTCTTTTAATGCAGACTTATGGTTTTGTACTCTATTTTCTCTAAAAGGAAAAAAAACAACAACAAATCACCCACTAAAAAACCAACCAAACCCAACCCTAAACAAGCCTCAAACCTACTAAAATCTAAAAGAAAATTACTGATACCAAATTTTGGATGATTTCCTGGGAAAAAAATATAGACAGATTATTTCCCACCCCCTTCACCAACACTTAAAAAATGCCTGACACATCCCTTGGTTCTTTTCAGCAGCGAGAGAAAATGAGTATTTGACAGTTTCATTCTAAAAAGCAATATTGGGGACATCTTCAGTGTATTTTTCTTGTTCTGTTTTTTATTGTTCTGCCTGCATTTTATGGAAGGGTGACCAGCCTCCTAGGGACAGCTCAATACTTGACAGTGACAGTATCTTCCTTACATCAGAGCATTTTCTCAGATATTAGAATAACCCTGTGCTCAAGTAACAAGTGTTATGAGATTACTTCTTAATGAAGGTACTCCACGAGGAACCCCAAAAATCAGAAACTGAGCTTCTGAATCACGAAGACCTTTGCTGTTAGGCCACCATGAGAAAAACAGGAATGAAGACTGCAGCAGACGTTGGAGACCTGTCTACCACACAGGAAGAAAGGGAAAGAACATGATCACATTTGACACTAAAAATTTTCCTGGGTTAATTGCCACCTCACTAAGCAGAGAAATTAAGGTAGGGAGAGCATTCTTATGATGACAACCTTTACCCAGTGGCAACCATTGCATTTTCCCAAGGCTGAAGACTATTTAGCCCTTACAAACCCTATCAGTGATATGCAGGCATAGCCTCCAGAGATAAGCCCACATTTTTGGGATACACAGGGCAAAGGATGGACTGCAGTAGGTCACTATTGAAATAGTTATAGTTGAGCATGGACAGTGCTGAAATGGCATAGCTGGCTTGAAGTCACATCAAGGTCTCCTGACATTTGCATGTTTCCCCAATGGTTTTGTGCAGTAAAGTGTTAAGTTCTCCTGAGCGTTTTATGTATTTAAGGCAGGAGTTTTAAAATAAAGAATTGCAACCTTAGAGCAAAGCTGCTATTTTGAGAATTTTAAACCATTATTGACTCCTGTCAGATCAGTTTCTAGACTTATTGACTCAAGAAGTAAATATAGACTGAGAGAAAGCGAGGTCAAGTCAATATTTATCTTGCAGATCAATACATTTTGATACTAACCAAAAATTAAGCTCAATAAATGCATATATTATATGCAACAAGGTTAGGAGAGATCCATTCAGAAAATTTGTCAATCTGAAATTTCCCCATGGATTCCAACCTTTCGGATTCAATTTACATTAGAACGTCTGTCCCTTTAAGAATGCTTAAGTGAGAGTGATCACAGTCCCAGTCCCCCAATCAGGTTTTCATGCACTAGCTGAGTAGCAGCAAAAGAAAAAGGGAGGGAAAATGAATTAAGAAGAAGGTGTTCATGGGAGTTTGGTTATGGTATTGGGAGGAGGCAGTTAAATTTTGAAGGTGGTACTGGGACTAAAGTAAATATGTAATGTAATATATGTAATCTAATATTTTAATGCAAATATGAAATAAAAATGGAAGGATGTGGAGGTAGGCTTGCAGGAAGATGTAGTACCCCCTTCTGAAAAGAGGGCTCAGGAGTTTTTGAATTGCAGCAAGTGGGATGCAGCAGTGGTGCACATTATCACATACTGGTTCTCAAGCACCGTAGCAGGTGCTTCATGGCCTCCTGGCTGGGCTGACCAGTGCTATGTGGTTCTTCTGACCCAGGAAGCTGGACACGTCTAGTGCTGCATATTGCAGGGTGGTGGTATGAGCACGTTTGTCCTTTGTCCTCCCACACAGCCATAGCTGCCCCATGTGGGGGCAGACAGCATGGTAGAGGAATAGGCTCTGGGCTACACTTTGATCTACTCACCTGCCTGCAGTCAGCCACAATCTGTCCCCACTCCATCCTTCTGACACACTTCCTCTTTGGAGGACATTTTCCTGAGCATCTTTAAAGCTATGAATCTACCCTTTAGGGAAGACACATGCTCTAGCAAAATGAATTTCAAATGTGTCGGGATATACATGAAACATTTTCAAAAGACCTTTCTCATTTTTCTTTTCCCTTCCTTTATTTTTTTGTCTTTTCCTTTTTTTTTTAATGTATTTTTCTTATTCTCTTTTTTTCCTTTTTTTTTTTTTCTTTTTTTTTCTTTTTTTTTCCTTTTATTTTTCTTATCTCCCTAAGCTTCTGAGCACAGCACTGGATACATTTGCACCCTAGATAGCAGCAGTGACCTTACATTTACATAGCGCCTCTCACCCCAAAGGATCTCTGAACGCTTTGCAAATTTAGCACAAGATGCTCTCCACACTCGGAAATTGCTTCACCTACTGCTGGAGCCCAGCCAGCTCCTGGTGAGAGGAGCACAGCACCTGATTAACAACACTCACAACACTGCACAACAACTCAGGGCAGGGAGTGGAGAATACCTTCTCCAAATGAAACTCCATGAAGAGTTTAGGCAGGCAAATGTAATTACCCAAACTGGAATTTGGCCAGAGCAATGAAGGTATGGTGGATACTTTCCCTGGAAAAGCTGAGAGCACATAATCAGAAGGAAAGGGCATAAAAATGATTGAATGTTTCTTGCCTTTTCAGAAAACTTCCTTTGGTTCATCTGGAGGAAATACATTGGTAAAAATAAATCTATGCAAAGGCCTTACAGATAATTTCACAGTGAATGAAGATGATAAAATGATATACTAATCGGTAAAATATGATTTCATTTGAAATAAAGTGGAGAATCTCACCAAATTTAGCTTTGCCAATGTAGCGAAGTATATTTCTCATCCAGCATAAAAAGGTGCCATTTGTTTGATATCAGTTTGATGAATTATTAATTTTATCACAGCTAAGATGACAGTTAATATTAGAACATTGAATTATTAATTTTCAAATGTGGCAATAAAAAAGCAGAACAAACACAAACTGAGACACATTTTAGGTGTGAGTTGACTTGCTTACATAATCTGTTTGAGGAAACAAAATAGCAGAGACAGGGATTTAATTCTTGCCAAGCAACTGCTTTTACCTTCAACCTCAGGTATGATTTTTAGCCTTAGTCTAGAAATAGTATTCCCTGACTACTCTACCAAACTATGCTATACCCCCCTCTGTCTGCCAGCCAAAACTATATCTCTATCAATTTTCTTGGCAATAGATAAAGCTTTTGGGGTGCTCAGGCCAAGGAATAATAAGGAAGCATGTGCAACCTAGGTAGAGGAGTCACCATTTTTTAGTATGAGCAGGTTGAAAAATACAAGTTATTTGTAGGGTATAGTATTTGGTGTAATCTTTTGCTTCTCTTTTTTCCTACTATTTTCTTCACAACTGCTTGTAATGTGGCACAGGGTAAATAAACACTTCAGGGTTTGTTTCCTTAAAACTGTTTCTGTGAGGTGTGAGGTTTCAGCCTTAAGAGCCAGCACAGGATTTATCTGGCTCCACTATTGCCCTACAGGCTAATACTGATTTTCCTGTCAACTGTCTCCTTTGCAAATGCTCTTCCTTCCCAATTCTCCAAATGAAGATGGGAGCTTTGAAGTCTTTCTTATTCTATGGCAAAATAGTCAACATTCCTAAATGTCGTGTAATGCTGACCCTGAATGTGAACAAGGGTCTTGAAATGAGCACAACTTATGCTGTCAGGGATGCTGACTGGTACAGGCGGAATTCTGAGGTCAATATTCTCAGGCAAAAGAAGAGAAACAACTGTCTGTCCCCAAGCCTCACTGGGAATAAATACAGCTCAGAGCTGGAGTAACTGCTATTAGAAAAAAAAAACAAAAAAGGCCACAAACTTGTATTCCACTGCCATATATGGTGATTATTTTGACTACAAATATTAGGCAGGGCTAGCTGGTTGGGTGAAAACCACTTATTTTTATCCTGCTGACAAAAGGGAGTGGGGGAGAAAAAGCATCTGTCACCCATCTGAATTTGGAGAGGGACTGTGCTACACTGAGAAGTTCAGGAGGGTGTAAGAACTTGCTAATGAGTTACACTGTTGTGCAGAGCCAGAGACAAAAGACAGTGGGTAAAATGCTGCCAGCCAGTATAGCAGCACTGAGGGCACCACAGAGCAGTGGTGGTCAGGAGGGATCTGCTCATGACCCTGTGGCAAGGCATGGGCACACCTCGCTACCTGGAAAAGGGATGAAAGATGAGCTGAAATGGAAAAGAAAGGGGTGCTGTGCACTGAAGGCCACATTCACCCTCTCTGCTGATGCCAGTTTGATTATCGTTGTGCTTAAAGTTAAGAAACTGGTTTAAGTCGAAGGTGAGGACTCGGAGCTAGATCACAGGTAGACTTTAAAACACAGCTTGCATGGGAGGGCCAAAATGCACAAAATAAATCCCACTCCCACTGCAAAAACTTATTGTGTGCTTTGATGAATATTGACTGACTGTGAGTTAGTCTGAGAGCTAGTTACTGCAGGGACTAAGTAAACTGTAGGTATTCTTTTGGACAGCAGGTACAGTTAATACCTACAGTACAGGTGTGATGTGAGTTAAAAGAGAGTGTCTGCTACAGATGTGTGAAAGCTCATGGCAAAATCCAAAACATTGCCTGAAGCTTTTGTTGCACACAGCTCATTTCAGTGGGGCATTCAGTGACCATGCATCTGATATAGGAAGAAAAGTATGGTTGTGCTTCATTCATTCTTGGTTTAACAGCTTAGGTACAAGAAAACCTTTTTCTTCCCCATGCAAGATCAGTAGAGTTTGTAATAAGTTAAAAAAAAAACAAAGCCCGTTTGGTCATATCAGACTGATATGACCAAATAGATCTGTCTGTGCCCAGCCACAACCCCAGGCATCTCCACTCTGGGTTTGAACACTCTGCTAAGCATTACATTACTCAAAATACTAGTATCTGCCATAAAGCAACTGTTTCGCTAATGGACCCCAAAGTCTTTTTGAGGGTTCTCCTCTCACTGACCTACCCTAATAGGAAAAGCTGGAAAAGAATTAAAAGCTAACTCTTGCCACCTTTTAAAGGTGATTCGTAGTATGCGGTTTTGAATTTCTCTTGTTTCACACATTGCTGGTTATGTTGCTTATTATAAAGGATTCAGTAAGACACACTTTCTCCCAGCGGTATTTTATTTTGACACATCTCAAATGAAAATACAGCTCATTATTTTATACAGAATTCAAATATGTCACCTGTTCTTCATGCATTGAAATATGACTAATTTTTGTTGTAAGTATATGATAAAGCAGAATGAGTCTGTAATAAGCCTATTTAGTAATGTATTCATGGGTTTTTTGGTCATCCAAAGATGGGGCAAGTGTCAGGATTTGTTTTCTTTTAAAATGTCTTTGTGTTCAGAATGCAAGTGCTCTCTTGTCTGGTCCTGTTGGATTCTTTATCTTTGTGGTTTGTCTCTCAAGAGGCATATTTAAATTGACATAAATGTAGTAAAACTTTTCTCTGAATAAAACTCAGAGACTTTATTTATTTGAGTTTTAAAAATATTATTTATTATGCCCTGTAAAATCTCATGTATCAACCCTCTAGGGACAGGGTAGTCTTTTCAAATAATTTATAAGATGAAACCTTGTTCAGGATACAAATTAGGAGCTTGATTAAAAAAAAAAAATAGTGTTAAGACTGTTTCTGGTGAAGTTTCTGTAGGCACAGCAGCAATTAATGTGGGGCCAGCTAAGTAAATCTGTTGTGAACATTTTTGCTGTTTCAGTTTATTCAATATATATATATATGTATATATAAAAAGCATGAATTTTTGGGCCAGGTGGGTGTGCCAGTCTGTTGAGCTTACCTGATCCAGGAGGTGTTTTAAATTATGGAAACCACAAGAGACTGATACTCCTGAAAATGTCTCTGGCACATTGAAAAGATGATTTTTTTTTTTTCAAAGAATATGTTTTTTGCACGGTTTCTACATTATCCAATCCACATCTGAAAAGGGGTCCATTTAACCTTTTGATTAACCAGATCCAACAACAGAGAGGTGGCCTCTGATCAGCACACTTAAATTTCAGTATTGGAACAGGCTGCAGAGGCTGGATTTAAAGTTCGAATTTTGTTTCATTTGCAGTAGAATGGAAGGGCTGGCAAGCTCAGACACTACCAGTGCTTTGTGGAAGCCAACATATGAATTTGTTCTACAAATGTGCCAGGGACACACTGATCCAAGAGTTAGATCACTTCCAGAAGACACAGAGTTAGATGTGTGAGCTTACTTCCAATTTTTTTTTATTACTACCCATTAAAAGAAAAATTCTGTAGAAAGCAAACCAGGTAATTAAATCCAGCACTGAGTCATGTTCCCATCTTAGGTGTATAAAATTAAATAAACAAATTATCCAAAATATCCCAATCCTTCAAACAAAGAAGGTCACAATTTGTCTTGTTGGCTTTGGGGACTTGAGGTTGCAAGTGGGTTTTGCGTTTGTATGCTTATCAAAGGTAGGACAGAAGTTACTGAGATGAGCTTTGGTTGCACAACTGCCTCTTGGAAGGATGGAAAGGACAAGAGGAGGAAAGTGCTGAGTATGTTAACTTCATCTGAGAACAGGTAAGGCAGAAAATCTCTTGAGCTTTGTGGTGTGTAACCTGTGCAGATTTATTGCATGAAAGAACATTTTTAGGGTTTGTTTTGGGGTTTGTTTTTTTTTTGTATTTTTTAAAAGGCTTAATCCTCATGTGTCATGACACATAGATCCTTTTCTGCACTTCTACTAAAAATGGCTAGCTTTAAGGTCTTGTGTCTAACTATGTTTCTATTCCTGAATCAAACCTGTTGACAGAAGAACATGTTGCTGGAAAAAGAGGTCCCCAAGTTAAAAACTGTGATAGATATATCAGTAATATATTAGTAATAAGGAAATATACCAGTAAGAATGATGTGATAGCATTTATTCTTTCTTTCTGAATGAATAAGAGGAAGCCTGCCTGTCACTGTGAAAGGCAAAAGGTACAAGAATGAACACTGCCAGAAAAAATTACATTAAATTTTTTTTTTTCCTTCTCTGGGATGAATACAGCAGAGTAAAAGTGTTCCTACAAAAAATGAATGGTGTGGTGATTTTAAATACAGTGTGAGAATGAAGGAAATATGAGCTGCAGAGAGAGACAAAAAGGAATAGTATTGTGTTCAGGCTGGGATGCTTCTTCACACGGCAATGGTTAGAGAAGAAAGGTGGACAAAAAAATAGGGAGCTGCTATATTCTGAGTTTTTAACATTAGCCGTGTAGTAAGTTTTCCTACGGTGCCTTTTTTTTTTCACTGCCCTATGAAGAACTGAATGAAGAGTATCTTTGGACACAAAGGGATAACACTCTTGGCTTCGTTCTTGTTCATCAGTTCCTTCATCTTCCCCATAATTCTTCTGTAGTCCAGTCCATTTTCTACTTTCCTCTTTCTTCTTTATGAACCACATGACACTGCAAATTGTAGTATTTTTCTTATTACTGGTTGTCCAACTACACAATGTGGACTTTTTATAAAAAACTGTAGTGTTCCTCAGATCTACAACCATACTTCCTTTGCTTTCGGATTGGAAGTTGCAGAGCAGATGAATAAATTTTCTTTTCCTTCATGTAATTTTTTTTTTTCCTTTCTTTTGCAGTTGCAAATGTTTTGAGAATTCATCATCATCCCAGGTTGATGGCAGGACCCTTATGACCCAGCTGTGAGTCATGGTTCCCAGCTGGGTGCCTCTGAAGAGAGAAAAGAAGCTCAGTTGTGCCCCTGAACTCCCACCAGCACAAGCCAGGAACATCTGTCTGCTCCTTTCCTTTCTTGAGATGTTCTCGAGGAGGCGGGAGGCAGGCAAGTAGGAATATGAAAGGCAAAGGATCAACTGGCCACATTATGTTCGCCAACTTAAATAATTCTTCTTGGCTGTGGAAACAATTTTCCCATCCAAACCTGCTTTTTTTTTTCCTCTCCATTCCTTTAATTTTTCTTCTTTTCATTTTTTTTTCTTTTTCTTTCTCCAAACAGGAACAATTTATTTCCACTTTTGGGCAGGTTTCTTGGCCAAGGGTGATCTCTCCCCATTGCCTCTCATACGCCATTTCCCAATGCCCCCCAGCTGACCTTATAAAGTGCCTCAGGGATCCAACTTTACTGAACAGCAAAATCAAAATATGCAAATAGAGCTTGGATTATTACATTTATAATTATGAAAACATTTTTCCTGCACTATTGCCTGTGCCCAGCTTCCTGCCCTACTGCTCTCGAGTGCTTCAGCGCTGTCTATAGCTGTTGAGCTGAAGCACCCGAGGATGGCTCTGAAGCAGGAAGAATTCAATCTGCAGGCTGGTTTTCCAGACACTTTCTTTCTCATTCTCTGCAAGATAGTTGATATTCCTCTGGATTTCACTGTTATTATTTGGGTGTCTCCACTTCAGAGCGAAGGGTAGATGAATGCCTCATTCAGCCTCTTCAGTCCACTCTAGTTCTATTCTAGTTTGAGAAGCCTGTGCTACTTGGATAGATGGGAGCAATTCATGCTAATAACTCAATCTTTCTATAAAGTTAAATTAGGTATCTCAGGCTGAAAAGTAAGTAAAAGGTAAAGCTGCATCACGCAGTACAGGAAGACGAGTCCTTTGTTAGGTATAGTAGATAAAAAGTACGCATCCTGATGGAGAAGTGGTTAGGTTCACTTAGGCATTTTAATGAATAAAAGGACATAAAATGAGTCAGGATATTCTACCCACCATCTGTAGGGAAAATAAAACTTAACTTTTGCAATTCAGTTTTGCACAATTTTTGATATGGTGTTGCAAAATTTTTCATCTAGTCTTGATGAATGATTGATTTACACCACAAGTCTTCTGTCTAAGCCAGTGCAAAGACACTCCCTGCGCTGTCCCTGCACGGCACAAGGCGGAAGCTTGCTGTGAAGCTAGTTGAGAGGAAGTGTCATCTACAATATCTGAACAATGAACAGAGCACCTCACCACAAAGTCAATTATGCTTTCAAAGCAGCCATCATACATGCTCAGGAGCCAGATGTTAGCATTGTGATATTGTGATACTAATCTAAAGGGAAGGATGATTTTTCTAATTTTTTTTTTAATGTTGGCTTTCTGAGGATTACGTAGGATATTTTCAATGTAGTTGAAAATAGAGAGCTATATCCCCAAAATCCAAATGCTCTTGTTTCTGGTTTGGTTCAAACTCAATCATTTCTCTCTGGACAAAGCATGAAAAGGAAGGACCATTGTGAACCTCAAAATATATTATTTCAGGTGAAATGACATTTCTGCTGATCTTTCAAACAATCTACATGCATCTTTTCAGCTGTTTCAGCCCCAAAGCCTATGTCTATTTTTTTTTTTTTTTGATAATGACCTGCTAGTAATAAAATAATCAAATTTGTTAATTAAAGTTCAGGTAACTGTGGTTTAGAAAATTCAGAACAGGCTCTTTTTTTTTATTTTCAGAACAGGTTCTTTTTTTTTCTGCTGAACCCAGGACATTATATCACACATTTAAACCTAGTTCTGGTCTCTAATGACAAAAGCTCCTGCTGACTCCTTACTAGTCTATGCATATTGAACTGCAACTCTCAACTCCACTCCTACCTGGTGTGTGGCCTCACCCCCTGTGCCAAAACAAACCCTTCCCCTCCGAGTTTTCCTGTTGGCAATACTAGTACAGAGGTCAAGGACTGACAACCCTTCTCTTCTTCACCTTAAAACCCTCTGCTTCATCAGGGACGAAGGAAAATCACTGAGGAAACTTTTGTTCAGTTGTTTAATCATATGGGAAAATGGACTGCAAAGCAAGCATGCCAACAGCCTTAATTCTCTGTGTAAACATGGGCAGAAAAAGGAAGACATATATAATATTAAGCAAGAAAAATAATAATATTAATAATAATTTAAATTAGAAATATTATTTATTAAGTTCCTTAATAATGTGTTTCACTTTTAAACTAACATTTTATATCTGTATGAGCCCCTGCACTCACCCAGTAACATTTCTTATTTATCCAGTTGGACATACTAATTTACTTTTATCATAATACTTGAGAAATAACTGTCTTACCTCTCTTAGGACATGCTACGGGGCTTATTCTCCCCTTGATAGCTAAGTAGTTATACTCATAAATCTTCGTGCATTGAAAGCAGAATAGATTATATATGCCTAGCAATTTTTTATGATTTCTAAGCTATTATCCCCAAATCCTAGTTAACCATTATTAAAAATAATGTGGCCTTTCTAGAGTGTGAGACACAGCAACATGATAAGATGTGAAAATACCAAATATTATATAATGCAATTTTGCTGCTTTACTTTTCCTCTTTTATTAGAGATTTCTAACATAACACTGAATTTTCATTCAAAGTGACAGGATTCTGTAGCATATATTTTGCAAACTCCAAAACAGAGTCATTGGATGTAGTTTTCTAATAATCAAACAACTGTATAACATGCCTGTGCATGTCAGAAACTGAAGAAATCAAATTTATACACAACAAAGTGTATTTTGTGGGTAGTGATAACCCACCCAAATCTAATTTAATCAAATATTTAAAGAGGTAATAATTAATTTTTAAAGAATTGAAGTGAACCGTAACTAGGAAGAAATGTTATTGTTTATTTTTAATGCCAGAACAGTATTCATGATGCATTTTTAATATTTCATGAAGGAAGTAACTTTCATACTATATTTTTTCAAGTATTTATATCTCACTGATAACTTCTTTTCTGAACAAAGGTGAAATATTGTAGGCAAACTTAAACCTTGAACAGTTTTTGAAGATCTTTTTTCATAACTAATTAAACATAGCCAGAAGTATCCTTAAACAAGTTAAGACACAGCACCTGGTTAGGAGCTAAGCAAGTGCTTCTACTTTTAGCATGTGAAAGCGTCTTTCCCATCAGATATTACTTTCTGTCATCTCTTTTGAACTATTATTCATCATTCTTACTTTTTAGGAGAGGTATTTGCAAGAAAGGTCTTAAAGCTCACCACTGCCCATGCATTTCCAACCTACAAACTACTCTGTCTTGGTCTTTTGTTTTTTTGATGAAGTGTCTCTCACATTTTGAGCCTTTTATACTCAAAACTGTGGAAGGTTGTTTATTGCACTCTGGCTCCAGCCCTAGTTAAAGGTGTGAACTACCAAAGTGGAAGAGGGCACATGCACATTAACACTGCTGTGGAAAACATTGCTTGACAGATGGATGCATGTTAAATGGATGTTTGAAGAAAGGTGTTTGCAATAAAAATCTTGAGTATGGCATCAGAGGAAGACCACACACAATTTTCCAGCTTTATGTCTGTAATATATGAGTCAAGCTTGTTACGCACCCTGTGCTTTTTACTGTCACATACTTTCCTCTGTTATTCTCAACAGCTTTGATGACAGGAATATAAAGTATCAGGGTTCAACTGCCATACATAAATAGGTATATGCGAATACATACATACATACATACACATACGTTCATATTTGATATTTCATTGTAATATTTCATATATTAATGTTTTTGCATTAGTTTTAAAGACTGCCTATAGCCAAGGGTTTACTCTGGACCATGGGGATCAGAAAAACCGTGGTACAAATTCTCAGTTCATTCAGTGAATCAGTATCTAAATGGTCCAAGGCTAAGTTGAGTTTCTTAAGTTTCAGTTAGCAGTTCTTGATCTTTGTAGGATAAAAGAGATGCTCTCAACATCACCCAGTTAATAGAAGTGGGAATCTGATGTGCAGATCTTCCCTTTTTTTTTGTGAAAATCTGCCTCTGAAAGACTGTAAGAGCTGAAGTGTTTAAATCCTTGAGAATACGTATCCAGGATTAAGTACAGCCAAGTTCCATGGAAATAGTTATCTGTGATTTCCTTGGCACTCTGCAGGTTAGAAACCATGTTGCCAAAACTTTTTCTTTCTATTTTCCCCTTCCTCTCCCCCAGTGTATTATTGTAAACCACTTGATACCTGTATATTATTCTCTCCCATTTCTAGACGGCTCCTAGCCTAGTGTGCAAGGAACCAAACTAGTGTGCATGGCAGGAAAGAGGAGCCTTAGGAAAGATCTTTCCTTATTTGATATTAAGCTGATGGAGCCCTTAGCTGTTTCCTGGAAAGACAATAGGACTTTCCAGGAAGAGCACTGTATTATTTGCATTTTTGCTCTTTTCCTAAAATAATTTTTGCCCAACCATATCTTTCCTACACAGGGAAATCTTGTACCCCCTCCCTTAGCTGAATTGTTATTTTTACTTTGTTTATGTACGTTTTAGTTTGCCGATGACACCAAGCTGTGTGGTTCGGTTGATACTCTGGAGAGAAGGATGCCATCCAGAGGGACCTTGACACGCTTGTGAGGTGGGCTGATGCCAACCTCATGAAGTTTAACCATGCCAAGTGCAAGGTCCTACACCTGGGTCAGAGCAATCCCAGGCACAGCTACAGATTGGGCAGAGAAGAGGTTCAGAGCAGGCCTGCAGAGAAGGACTTGGGGGTGTTGGTTGATGAGAAAATGAACATGAGCTGGCTTCAGTGTGCGCTCGCAGCCAAGAAAGCCAACCATATCCTGGGCTGCACCAAAAGGAGCGTGACCAGCAGCTCAAAGGAAGTGATCCTGCCCCTCTACTCTGCTCTTGTGAGACCTCACTTGGAGTATTGTGTGCAGTTCTGGTGTCCTCAACATAAAAAGGACATGGAACTGTTGGAACAAGTCCAGAGGAGTGCCACAAGGATGATCAGGGGACTGGAGCACCTCCCATATGAAGACAGGCTGAGGAAGTTGGGGCTGTTCAGCCTGGAGAAGAGAAGGCTGCATGGAGACCTCATAGCAGCCTTCCAGTATCTGAAGGGGGCCTATAAGGATGCTGGGGAGGGACTCTTCATTAGAGACTGTAGTGACAGGGCAAGGGGTAACGGGTTAAAACTTAAACAGGGGAAGTTTAGGTTGGATATAAGGAGGAAATTCTTTCCTGTTAGGGTGGTGAGGCACTGGAATAGGTTGCCCAGGGAGGCTGTGAATTCTCCATCCCTGGCAATGTTCAAGACCAGCTTGGACAGAGCCTTGGGTGACATGGTTTAGTGGGAGATGTCCCTGCCCATGGCAGGGGGATTGGAACTTGATGATCTTAAGGTCCTTTCCAACCCTAACTACTCTATGATTCTATGATTCTATGTACTTTTTTTTCCTGAGTTCATAAGAGCTATTTCTATTTGCTTCTTTGCATTTTCATATATCTAAGCCAGGAATCCTTCCACTTGAGATTAGCAAGAATAAAACACTGAATAATAACCACATACAGTTTACAACTTGTAGATTCAAATTTGGTTACATAAATTTGCAAATATGAAGGGATATGTGAGAAGACTTTGCAGGCAGAGAATGCTCCAGAATTGTCAGGTAATTTATATGCTGTAACTAGTTTGCTCAACTTTATGGAGAACTTCTTATAAGTGGTTCTTGTGCTATGACAATAGATTGTTTATAGATTCTTAAAATGTCCTGGCTTGATGGAAAAGAGGGGAAATTCTTCCTTCACAAATACCATTTGACATTGAAAGAAGCAACTGAAGCCACAAAACTGGAATATGAACATTCACACTGACTGTACAAATGGTTCAAAACTCCTGACTTCTCCCTCAGGCCCAGCTCCAGAAGCACTTACACACATGCTTAACTTTCTGCACACGAGTAATCCCATTGATTTAATGGGATTATTCCCATATGTGTAGTTACAAACACATAAGTGTTTGCAGGATTGGGGTCTATTTCTCTCACAGTGATTTGAAACCTATGGAAGAAAATACTGTATGCAAGTTAGACATTATTTAATGGCTGCACATTAAGCCTGAATATGTCTGCTGAAATCAATGGGGCTGTGCCAGTTTGTACTGGCTGAGAAACTTCTGTCTTCTATGTAAGTGTACACTCTGTAGATGCAACACATTGGCTACCACAGAATAGAAAGGGGAATGGAAAGATAATTGTAAAAATATCGAAAGAGAAAATTCTCCATGACTAGAGTATTACAAATCTTGATTTAGAACTTGAATTGCATTTAGAAAATGCTCAAGATATAATCCTTAATAATGCAATAATTTGTAGCTATTTCAGATTTTTGAGCCTGAAATAGCTACAAATGGTTTTCTTTTAAAATGTGTAAATATAGAAATGTGTACACACATGTATATAGATGTATATAGATGTAAGAAGAGTATTTCCAACCATCAAAAACTATATATAAATATGTATGCTTGCATGCAATGCAAACTTGAACTGAGAGGATAAGCACTTAGAAAACCTGAATCAACTTTTGTAAAAGTAACTGAACTTGAAGTTGCCTCTGACTTGGATAGTGTACTTTTAATGTGGAATTCTGCAGCCAAAATATTTTTTAAAAATTTAAGGCAAGTAACCATCTGCCATAAATGATAGAAATGGAATATAAATAAAATAGTACTTGTAGTGTTTTGATGGAAATCATATGCCAAATATATCCACAGTCTAGGCAGCTGGAACACTTTCAGATGTCAGGAACAAAAGCAGAGAAAAGAGTTAGTTTGGCCAGGACATGAGTTGCTGTGTGTGGTGTATCTTGCTGGCTGTCCTGAATAACAGCATTATTAAGCAATTTGAGCTGGAGCATCATTATGCCCCATGAAGAATTTAAGGAAGATCTTGACTTGAGCATGTTGCAAGAGGAGTCATGCTGTGCCACTTGGTACAAAACTATAATCACTTTTATGCCACTGGCACGTTCAAACACGTAGTGGGATATGCTGGGCATCAATGCTCAAGGTTTTATATAAGGTAACAGCTGCTTTGGTCAGGCAGTTAATTAAATGTGTTAATTTTCCATACAACCAACACTAGTGACAACAGATCAGAGTGGGATTTTATGACATTTCAGGGTTCCCTTATGTGATCACAACGATGGATTGCACCCACATCATCCTTCACATGCCTTCACTGAATGATGCTGCCTTTCTCCTTTGGAAACAGCTTCGGTATTTCACTCTACAAACACTGCAGTGTTAATGCTATGGCACTACTGAATATTGCCAGTTGCCCCAACTGCAGTCTTGAAGAGCTGTTTGGGCTTATTCCCGCACTGATATTGGTTTAGTCAGAGATGCAGCAATTCATTTACAAGGCAAAGGTACTTTTTATTTTCTTTCTCCTATCTTAAATTACTTATTAGAAGTCTTTAATAAGCAAAGATGTAGAGTGGAAATAAAACGTTAGGATATTTTTGAATAGATAGTGTGTTCTTCAGATGTAGAATTATAGAAAATAATTTCCTTGTTCTCGATAGTTTGGCTTGTGGTACAACATTGCATGACAAATTCAACCTTTTCTGCATGTTGTTACTTGAATAATATGATACTAGCTCAAATGGATCCAGCTATAGAAGGTAAATGGAGACTATTCATGAAAGGGACTGGAACAACATGCTTAGAAGTAATGGACTGACAAATGTGCAGAATGAATAATATAAAAGAATTGAACAAGTTTTCTTCCCACCAAATGGATAGTACAGTGTGAAGAAATGTGGAAGAAATGTAAAATGCCAAGTTAGGCATGTAAAGACTGACCAAAAATGAGTCACACTCCTACACATTTGGCTCACAATTTGAAATATTTGTTTTTAGTTGATTGGGTAGCCACTAAAAGTATGGTAAGCTTTGTTTGAATTTGATCTGTCACTTCTTTTAATGGATGACTGATTTTATGACATATGTCACATTGTGTCACATCATTCAAAACACATTAAATCATGCTCTAGCTCATCATTTCTGAAGGCAATAATGCTATTCAACATGACGTGACATGACGAGATATAACGCAACTCAACAGCTGAAAAAATAACGGAAAGTATTGTAGGTGTGACATGGATTCCAGAAATTATATTTTAATGAATGTTATGAAGATCCCAGTAGCTAAGTTTTCAAAATGGGTCAGTTGAATGAGCTGTGTCTTCATGAAGATGGGATCTGAGCTACTTGGTGTAGAGAGGGAATGAGTCTGTCAATAGGCTTGGTGACAAACATGATTTCTTAAAGAAAACCTTGTTGGAAAACTGAGTCTTATGCCTGGAATACTGGAACTCTCTCTGGACTTAAAGCTTTTATGTATGTAAGTGTTTTATAGCATTTAAAATTTCTGAAACCTCAGGAGATGTCCTAAACATAAACATTAGTAGATGCCAGGATTTAGTTCAATGTGGTATTCTAACATATTTAAAATAAAGATGGCTGCAAACTTTGTGAGCTCTGCTCTTGTTTTCTAATGGTTATCTCTTTTTCTGCATTTTTACTATCAGGAGCAGAGTGTTTGTGTTGTATATAATGTGACAATGTTATTTATTCTTATTGACAGCAGTGATGATATGTCTATTTGCACACAAAAAGGACCTTCAGCTAAATCAGCAACAGGATATCTCCATTAAGAGGCAGTACCTAAGCACGAAAAATTAAGTCCTCTCATCATCTGAAGCTTTCACTGGAAGAACCAAATTCTTTAGCCACCAGGATTGTACCATAGATTTTTTTTTCAGGTAAATGAAACATCTTTAGTCATATGCATAACCAAATATTGTATGCTTTCTAATGTTATGCACTTCCATAGCTACGCTTGATTAATGATTAATCATTAGTTTCTTACACCATTTTACCATTTAAGCCAGTTTATCAGAGAGCTCTGGATATTGCAGAACCAGAGATGGAAACTGCATACTAGCAATCCCGAAATCCTTCCTTACTTGTATGATTGATATTACTGATACCACTGACCTGAATTTAAGTCTATGTTATCCTAAGATAACTCCTGAAAGTGTACTCTATTGCTCATTTCTCCTTTCTTGACGTTGATTCTTTTTTAATCTTTTAAAATATTAGCTGGAAGTCATACCCCAGTCAATATGATACGGCTTCAGTAGGAGAAGATGTGTGAGGATACCCCCAAGAGCAGGTTGGGGGAATTAAGACTCTTCTGCATGTGGGAAAGAGGTAAGCAGGCTCATGGAATTCAGCCACCATATTTTAGATGGCCTTCTAACCACTGGACATTGTAAATAAGGCCCCCAGGTTGACACTCTTACACTAGGGAGTCCTGATACAATGTCCAAAAGACTGCTTGTGGCTCTGAAGCCAGACAGAAAGACGGACTTAGTTACACACCATTCTCTTTTTCCAAATTTCCTGTTTACAAGTTTCTTTTGAATCCTCTACTATTCTTTAGGCCTGTCTTTTCCTGTTAATTGTCTTGGAAGACACCCTTGATGTCTGGAGTTTTCATTATGCTCTAGGGCAGGTGAGAACTGAGCTGAGTAATACCCATCCCCCTTTCTTTGGTGACACTTTCCTATCAGAAAATAAACCCTGCAGTTCTCTGCCTTTTATTTCAAAATGTTAATTTACAGACTGAATATCTTGAGATTCTTCCACCCTGCCAGCATATATGAAAGAGAAACTTGTGCAAACCCTCACTTTATTACCACACCTGTTAGAAATCACTGTTGCACCTTAGATGTGAAAAATGTGGCTGTACTATACCTAGTAAGAAATACATACACCCCAGCCTCAGTGTAAGTGCACCACCACTGCTATAAACCAGACACAACTACTTTGGTGACATTCACTGTAACTGTACGTTGACAAGTTCCCATTTAATTTACTACATATGGTTCCATGTCTCCATAGCTACTCTCGTGAATTCATTATTCATTAAATAAGTGATGAATTTACTTAAATATTGCAGCCACATGGCCGACACAAATGCATTCTAATATTATTAACACGTTGCCAACTTGCAACTCTTCGAAGTCTGAGTAAATGTTTTGACAAGAAGAGGCAGCAAGAACAAATAAGTAGTAGCAGCCTAGATGAAGTTCAGCCATAGTTCTAACAGCTTTAAAGTCTTAACAGTGTTTTCACTGGGGCAGTACCAGATAAATTGCTCTTATGTGTGCATACAAGAGACTAAAATTCCTTTGAAAGTTTATAATTTCTCATGGGAAAACACAACATAAAAGTTACTTTTACTCATAGAAAAACAACACCATATTTTCCTGTCAACCTTTGCTGTTGGGAATTTCAAACTTTTTGCATTTTTTCCCTGTGATTCTTTGTCGACCCAAGGGACCAGCATTTACAACATAATTTACTTTCAGCATGTCTCCGTAAATCATTGTAATACTTTCTATGGCTAGTGAAAAAAAAAAGAAAAAGCAGCACTCTCAAAATGGACTGACAAACCACTTTTCCTAGACTTCAACAGTGAAGCAAACCCACCACCCTTAATCTCTACCCCCTCCTGTTTCAGGAGGGTGACACTGATGTGGAGAGATGCACAAAAGTAATGTATTTTGCAAGGGTTTGTGCGAATGTTTGTGTTTAGAAGTTGTAATTTTTATAGGGAAATATTTATTGAATAGTATTTACTTGCAGTAAAATATACAGAATGTGTGGAGCATAAAATGTGCTGGGGTGGCAGGCTTCTGGGCGCAAAGGGAAAACCACTGACATTTAAGTTTTGGACACAGCAGTATTTTTTTTCTCACTCTTCTTAAGGCCTGTTGTTGTCACTGTTGTTGTAGAGACTTAACAGTGTAGTCTCCGATTAGATGCCTTACGCATAGCCAGCCATAAAAAAGCTGGAAACCTGTAGAGCCTTTCAGCCTCACTTTTTGAGACTGCTGCTAATATCAAGGCTCATTCAGTTTTATATTAGAACTTGATGACTTGCACATTGGTTGAACCTTCACCTTTTACAACCTTAATGGGGATTTATTAGCTATTTCACAGTGTGTAAATTTGAATCTAGGTCAGATGAAGAAGAAAAATAGGGCAAATCTGGGCCTTAAGTATAACCTGCATATAATACATCAGAATAAAAAAAAAGAGGTGCAAAATTAAACAGATGATTAAAAGTGTCTAGAGCAGTCAGAGTCTGAAAAAAGAGCTTGATAAATTAGGGGTGTATGTAGGATTTTTTTTTTTTTTTTCTGAGTTCAAACTTAGGTGACTGGTGAAAGTCTGGTTTCCACACAAAATCAGCAGATTAAGGAGTTAAAATATCTTGTTAACTTGTTTCTGCTAAGTGCTCACAAGAGGAAATGTAACACAGGTGTGTTTGATATTCACAAGATTAAAGCTTTTGTCTACCATCAAATGTTCACCACATTAAAGCTGTTTTAATGAGGTACTGGAAGATAATGAATGTAAGCCTCTAATTCACTGCAGAAGAGACAGCCTGACCCTGCTTTGACCTCACTGCAGCCAGGTATCTAAACCAGCATATTAGTAACACTTAGACCAAAAGGTGTGTGTGTAATGAAATAGCCACTACTCGCTGCCGTTCTCATCTGCTAAAAATGTATCTGGTTCAGGTGCCTCAGCTTTTCTGCTTGGTACCCTGGAAGTCTCATGTCCGATTACTCCCAAGTGATGATACTAGCTCTTTAGGGAAGACCATCCAGAGGGTAAAAACAGAGGCTGCTGTGATAAGGCAGCCTGTGATCATGGGGAATGGGGAGGTGAAAAGTGGATACAAACAAATATTATTGCTTAGTTATTACCCATCCTGATACTTAGCGATGTTCAGAAAGTCAATAGCTGGAGTGAATAAAGGCTGGAAAGGTCCTTCTGGTTCATCTAGTTTTGTACTACTGTTTGATGGATCCACCTTACTGTTAAACTAAGGTATGCTGCCTGTTTAGTTATTAGAATAAGCTCCAAATAAAAATAAAATAAAGATCCTGAAAGGTTCTCCAAACCAGATTTATTTTGGCATGCACATACAGGAAACTATGTACTGTAGCAAGTTTTAAATACTGTATTTGGACACTAATTCTCAACTGCCGTCATCAGTTTGCTGACAGCCATCTGCTTGGACCCTGCTCCTTCCTCCCATTCAGCACCGTTAAAGTAAAATATTGACAGAAACAACTTCTGCAGCAAAAGTGGAAAAGTTAATAACACAACTGAAGTCGCACAGGATTTTTCTCTAATGTTCTGGAGTACTCTTACAATTTTGTTTTACTCATGCCTTAATTTAGAAGTGTCCCACCCAGCTTAAAAATAGGAGGTTGTGTAGCCAGCTATCTTTAGATGACACAAGTTACTGAGGAGAAATCTATAGCCGTAAGTGCCTATCAGATAGTTCATACGACTTAATATGAATGAACAATATACATATTCCTGGAGAAGCTGACACACCGGCAGATATGTTGTCAGTTAGAGCCAGAAAAAGAAGTCATCACAGTAAGGTTGCCACTGTGGCTGCTGAGCGCTGCATTGGCACATGCAGCAGATGATTGATATAATTCAAATTTACCTGCAGAAACATTTTGAACAGTAATATAGAGAGCCCATGCAATCCCTTATGTCACGCTCACTGGATACTGCTAGCTCAGTGCACTCGGGGGTGCCTTAGCACTTCCAGAAAGACCCTGAGCCTCCTTGGACTGTGATTTTCTTTTCAGTACATAGATTGTGATGTTCCCCATCTTAATGAATCTGAGCTACCCCAGTTCAGCACAGAGCAAGCTCGACCTTCAGCTCTCTTAATGAAACGTCATTAAAGCTCTTGCACAGGTCAGAGGGCAATGAACAGTAGAAGACTTTGCCACTAATTATTTCAAAAACAAAAGTGAGCTCATGTATATACACACATACATATCCAGATATACATTAGTATAAATAATTTATTTATCATACCTATTTATAATACATGAATCTTTTATATTTTACGGTGATACCATTGCTGTTTGCAGATTTACATCTCTTATTAAATTCCCCACAAAACAAAACACAATACTATGGAAATATATAGCCCTACAAACAGATTCAAGACTTCTAATCCATGTGGCCTCACTGTCTGCAATATTCCGTTCTAAATTGTGCCATTACATCCCACAAATTGACTTGCAATGAAAGGTGATTTCTTTTTATTCCCTTAAAGCTTTGATGGAGAAAAGATGAAACAATCTATCCCATAAAGAACAACACAACAGTTTTCAAGATGAACTCTCTAACATATACAACTGTGTCTGCCATTCTACAGATACATACACACCGAAACTTAAGTCAGCCCTGTGAGAAGATGGGCACATTTACTATGTTGCAGAGATCAGCAGTAGATTTAGTGGAGAAAGCAAAGCCTTTGGGCAGATGAAAAAAATTCTAAAAAGTCTAGATTCCGAGGAGAAAATTTGACTAGTGATGCAGAGAGTGTAGCAGAAGCTAAAACATGTTTGTGAGTGAAGACAACGCCTCATTGTCAAACCCAACACCTGAAAATATGAACATTTTTTTGAGAAATGTTTTCAATATTTGACTTTTTTATTCTTCCTATAGAAAAAAAAAAAAAAGATAATCTGTGCCATCACCCTCAGAATGCATCGAATCCCGTTTCTTACCTGACTCATCCCTGCAGGTCAGTGTGCAGGTGAGGGAGGAGAGCACTGAGCACCCCTCATGTCTTCCCTTCATATAATAATTATAAAATCATATAAAAGATAATTCTTCCTCCTTCATTTTGGGCTCATATCCCCAACCTTGTTTGAAGTCCTCTGTGACAAGTCACCCATGTGATCAGCAACCCTGCCCCTCTTCAAAGACTCTGCAGTTGTGGCGCTGAACCACGAGACACATCCACGGTCAGCTACAAGTCCCCACTCTACACTGCCTTAAGGACAAAATCAATGGTTTTCTTCCTTATGTAATCCTTAGAGTGAAAGATAAGGCTTCACTGAGATAACAAAAGTGATTTTTAACAGCCTGACGTGTGGTGAGGATGGCTTACCAGCCTTATCGGTTTACCTTGCAGGTTCTCTTTTATGGTCTGTAGCTGGAGGTGCTGAGGCAGCCTCAGAAAGCCACATGAAAGCAGAAACCACATGAAGAGATTAAAGATATGACTGGGAAATGTAGGAGGAAGCACTCCTGTTAATTTTATTGTGTGTTTTTCTGAAGGTACAGCCAGTGAAACGTCCAGCAAAGGTCCATGAGTTTCTAGGAGTTTTAAAAGTTTCTGGGTATCTTCCAAGAGAAAAAGAATCAGCATCCCAAATCATGGAAAAATATTCAAAGAAACAAAATCAAGCATGACAGAAAAACTATGCAAAGGCATTGCCGTTGCTTTAGTCAACCATTTTCCTATTCTTCATCTACAGGGGATGTACATGAGACCCAGTGCAGCTTTGCTGCCTCTTTGCACATCTGTGGAAAGCTGTAATATTTTTCTCAAGGCTTTCTCAACTAAAATCCCTGTTAAAAGCTATAGTATATAGCTCCACATGTTAGAGAAGGTATTTTTTTTGCCTAGCTGCTGCTCTCTCTAGCTTTGCCAATTTCAGTGCTGCGTAGCTCCATGTGACTGTAAAGCCAGGAGGTGATTTTATTTTAAAGTCCAGAGATTGAGAACATTGAGAGATTTTAGAAGTCACAACAATTTCTGAGACACTTTGGGTTGAAGACGGCATTTTTTGGTTTGAACTAAACACTGTATTCTAACTTGCATGAAATGTATAACAGGAGTCTAGTGATCAAAAAAGTCATAGGAGTGATGAATGCCACATTGCAAATTTTCCTTTTGCAACATCTTGAATGCAAAGGATGAACTACAAGGTTCCCTAATTCTTGACATAAGATAATGTCTTTATTAAAGTAATTTATAGGACACAAACAAGCTTTCAGAATGGGGTTAGAAACCTGATTTAAGTCTTGCAGATAAATAACACAATAAAGAGATTTTGGATGCATTTTGGAGAGTAAAAAAGGAAAAATCTATTAAGCATCTTATACACAAGTCATACTACAGAACACTTGGCTGCCTGTTGTGATACAGTGAAATCAGTGAGATTTGGACACTTCTCCACCACTAAGAGCTGGTCACCAGTGTTGCAGAGAACAAATCTCCATGTGCTCTCACAAGCATGGCATGACACTGGTGCCATGTCCATCAGAGCCATTGCCATGTGGCAAAAGGCATTTGTCAATGATTGCAACCAACACCTGCCAGAACAATTTCCTGCTCTAAAGTTCTGGTCGTGAGTCCAATCAAAAAGCTGCAAAAGAAGAGAAAAACTGGTAAAGGTCTTTTCTATATATACTTCCCACTGAAGAGAAATACCATAATACAAACTGTGTCTTGGTTTAGTGTCTTCGATGCCAGCATTTCTGTCAGCTGAGTCTTCAAAGCTGACAGTTGACGTCACTGCAGAATCTACAAGATTTTTACTAGCGAAGTTTCACAAAAGAGAGCATCTATTTTCCCAACAAACCTTCTTCTCCCTGGCTAGCTTATGATATAAAAGTAAGCCATTCTGCATAGCCGTATCTAATTTTAGGTCACACCTTTCTTTAATGAGTTTCCTAAAAGTTTACGGCAAGTTTCCTTAGAGACACAGGTAGAGTTTCATTGATCTCAAGCTGGGGCTGTCATTATAAGAGGATGGGGTTCCAGTTTCTTTTTAATGAAAATTATAATTATGTACAGATAATGGAGAGAGAGAAAGAGAGATATGTTTCCATGTTACTTTAAACAAAGAAGAGTTAAGGCCTTATCTTAACTACGCATTGGCACTGCAATGCGAAATGGTCATGCAAAATTAATTTTTAATGTGTTCAATTTATATTAAAAATTTCTGCAAGTGTGTGAATTTTTTTCTAAGACTGAAGTGCTACTTCATTTACAATATTCCCTGAAGGTGTTTTTTTTTTTTTTTTAAAGAGACTCTTAAACTGAAGCCATTTTAAGGGTTTTATGAGACATTATGTGAGCTTTCATATGCAAGTTAGTCGTTAAGTACCAGATATTATATTCTGTAATATGCTTAAGTGATATTAGAGGCTGTATATAGCCTGCAGTAATGGCTATTGCTGCTTTTTTAATTTATCAAGAAAATGTTGCTTAAATAAGGAGCAAATCAGTGCTTGGTTGTAGAAAATACAAATGCAAAGGAAATAATGATATTGTGGTGACACACTCTGACTCTCAGCTTCACTGGGGAGCAAATCCAGGGTCTACTTTCACCTACTCTATTGACAGACATGGCAAATCCCATTTACACAGTCCTCAACATACATAAAATGAGAAATTTTACCAAGTCTCACAAAAGAGTATGCCCATTGCTCCTCAAGACTTCATAAGAATTAATATTATGCCTCTGGCAACTGGATATTTTTGTATGACTTCTGGCATAATAAAAATAATAAAAAAAGTAGCATCTCACATTTGGACTTAAACTAGTGAAGTCTTTAAATACTCAGCCTACAAAGGGAAAGGTTACACTGGATTCGCTGGGCAAGCTATCAAAGCTAGTATAAAAAAAAAAAAATCAAAAAAAAAACAAACAAAACAAGGAAAACCCCAAAACCAAAAAACCCACCCCCAAAAAAACCCAACCACCACACCACCCCCAAAAAAGAAGAAAACCAAACCAAATCCCACAAAAGAACCCCCCTCCCCCAAAACAACTCTCACGTGGAGAACAAACTTTGCTGATTTTTACTCTCCCCCCTCTACCTGCCACTTCAGAGTTAGTGGAAGAAAAAATAAACCTTTAAGCTGACAAGCTTGTAGATATATATAAAAGTCACTTGACTTCCCTTTCAAATGTGCCTCTTGCTTCGTGTCTAGGCACAGAAATAAGGTACTTCTGTAATCGTGCTGCAGAGAAGGGGGACACAGTCTCATTTTACAGTGACAGCCTTTGGCAATGACACCTTGTTTTGTCCACAGTCTTCCACCTGCCCTGATCTCTGTGTGGAGCCCCAGCTGACTGCAGAGCTTGTTCTGGTTAACACATTCCTCCTCTAACCACAGACCACTCTTCTGTGCCTAGCTGCAAACTCCCACTTACACACATCCCACTTCTGATTGAAAAAATGTATTTTAAATGAAAAATCATCTTTTCAATGTTCTTTTCCTCTCCCAGGTGCTGATTCCCACCCTAATGCCTGCTCTGGGGCTGTGATTAATACTTAAAAATAAGATAAAATAAAAAAATAAAATAAAATCACATCATCCTTCTCTCTCTGTCCCTGCCTCTCCTCCCCGTCCTCTTACCAGTTCTCCTCACAGCTGTGGACCCTCGATCCTCACTCCTCCTTCCAGTCGTCATTGCTGTCATCCCTGCTCTCCTCCCTCCCCTGGCTCACTTAAATATTTCAGAGAAAAGTAATCCAGCTTTATCCAAACTTTATGGCACTGCCTCTGCTCCTGTCTGCACTTATCCTCACTTGCTGCCTTTGGGAGGAATGAGGCCCTTGATACCCTGGAATTTGCCTCTTTAATGAAACCACTTGCAAATGAGCATCAAGTTAGCACCAAATCAGTAATATGGACCTCAGTGAGCCCTAGCAGAGGAATCTGAGGACCCTCTGTTGAAGAGTAATTTTGTAGGGAACGCATGGGCATTTCAAACCGACGCAGCAAAAGCCCAGGATAATATCTTCAGGCTCCCTCTGTCTGGTCTCCGCCTGCTCAGTGACCTCACACAGTGCCTGAAATCTGGTTAATGAAAAAAGTCAGTGGTCCAGGGGGACCTTCCTGGCAAGGAGGCGTTGGCCAGTGAGCAGTGGGCCTGTGCTCCAGGGAAGACGAGGTCAGGACAGGGTTAGTTGCTCTCCCCTGTGGGATAAAGGCTGCCTTGCACATTTTTTCACAGTTTATGGCTACTAGGAGGTCTCTTCATGGACTAAGAAACTTGGCCTTAGCCTCCCAAGTCTACAGTAGCTATCAGGAGAGCTATATATTCACCAGCTGACAAAATGTCCCTCCTTTCATCAGGAAATTCCCATTGATGTCTTCCTAGTCTAAGGATGAGGAAAATACAGTGGTCTCCAAGGGCAATATGGTAGTTTTCAGTGTCTACCATCCACGCATGGTGTTTTTCTGTGATTACAGGATAAGCTGCGGCTGTGATCTGCCCATAATCCCTTTGCTGAGGTGGCTTTTGCTTTTCTCTGGAGCTGCTCCTGCCATGCATTCCCATCTTGTCTGGCTGAGCAAGTCACAGTGCACCAGGGAATTTGGACTGAAAACTAACAAAAGAAAATGAAACAAAACAAAACAAACAGATATAAAGCAGTAATAAATATAATAAACCTATCAATGCCTAAATAAACTACTGTCCTGTTCTGCACTGTGCTTCCCCACTGTGGTAGACCCCCAGCATCAGCCTGCTCTGCTGCAGACCCTCTTCCTCAGCCACTGCCAGGCTGTGATTTCAGGAGCTGACTTTTATACAGTTTAAAGCTCTTTCATACGGTCCTAACAATTTTGCCCTTTTCCTCAGGGCCATCTGTAGAAGTCTCTGTATGGATATTTCCTGTTAGTGTCCATGAGGGCCAATAGGTAATTAGGCTTTTCTATGGTCACCAGCTTTGGTCCTGCAATTTGAAGTTTGAATTGGCTTAATCCTTGATAGGCAACACAAGCATCTGCTTCTCTTTTTTCTCCCACCCTCTATGCATTCATACAAAAAGCCTCACTATATTAATAAAATATCTTCCCGTTCTTCACCTGATTAGTCTGTGTGCGTGTATTTTTGAGTGTATTTTGTATATACTGTCTATGAGTATGTACGTATGTACATGCGTACGTGCTCTTCATGCATGCCAATGTACTTCCCCCTGATTATATACAAACAGACGTTTATATATAGAATGCGTATTAGAAATTTAAATTGATACAGGAACATAAATCTGAATAAATCACAGCTAAGCTGCAGCTTAAAATAAACATTCTGGAAAAAATAAGCAAATAAACTTTTTTTTTTTGGCAGAATGTTTATTTATTTAACAACAGAGATGCAGTTGCTTACACTTTCTACAAATGTTTTATCTCTTCTTCCTCCGCACCTGTCCCTGAGTGAATAGAGCCACATCTGTCTCATCTTGGCATAACAAGTACACATCTACATCTGTGAAAGATGATTCCACTTTTGAAGGAAACACTGTCTACTTTTACACTCCTGCAGTCTGCTAGAAATTATTACACAATGGATTTTGTGTCTTGCAGGAAAGCTGCTAAATAGTGAATAACGTGTTTGGAAATGATACAACAAAAGTAATGCTCTACTTTAACAAATAGACATAGTTAGACAAATAGACAGCTAGATATAAATATATATTTATTTTAAACTTTATGGATAAGATGGATGCACTGATTAATGCTATCTTCAATTTACTGTTTCTAGCATAGTGGACTCCCATTTAAAAAGTTCAGGGAATGGGAACTGCAGAAAACAGGGTTAGTAATGGGATATAGATGCTTTCAGCCATCAGCTGTTGAGTCAAATCTAGATGAACTTGGTATTGACAAAAAATAGTTGATGGTTGTTTAGGAGCATATATGGAATAAGATAAGGAACTCTCTGGACAACAGAAGGTGGGGTTTGGATCATTTTCCAGAGGTCTTATCCTGCAATATTCTTTGTTTGAACCTTCCAAACAAAGATCATGTGTGGTGAGGAAACTTAGCCCCCAGCCTGAGCCAGGACATGGGAGGATGTCCTGGAAGTGACCATGGACAGGGAAATTGCAGCAGTGGTATATGCCGTGTGAAAACCCTTGGTACCCCTGGAAAATCATGCCTGGGCTTAGGGTCCAGTGATGGAGTCTGTATTGACAATGGGTTCTTAGTTGACAGCAGCCACATGCCATCCACGGTTATATTGTTAATGATATTTAGTAGCTCCTTAAACAAATGAAGAGGTGAGTTTTGGCTGATATAGTTAAGGGTTTAATGAGATAAATACTGAAATAGCCTAAAGCTTCCTACTGGCCAGTGATACTGAACTGATGAGCAGCAGTTGCCATGCACTACTTTTATGGGCTCAAGTATCAAAGCTGAAGTAAAAATAAAGGAAAGGTGAAGTGTCCTGAAGCTCCTCTTTCACTGTTGCATTTTCCTCACCACTGCTACCTCTGCTGTACACAGCAGCTTCTGTAGTAATGCACTGGAAGATGTAAAAGCGGTACATGAGGGTGATTCATCCAGGTGGGTTTGGTCAGGTTCTCACCTGGACAGAATAGCCCAGGGAGAGCATTAATCCAACACATTTGCAGAACCTCTGCTATCTGTTACGAACTGAGTCGTGCCTTGTGCCAAAACATCTGTGCCTGCTGACCAACCAGACAATGCAGTATTTTCAGTCTGCATGAACAGCAGAGAAATTTCACTGAAAAATGAGGCCTGGCCAGGAAATAGGAACTTCGTCTATGGAAAAAATCTGCCTGTAGTAAAATTTTCATTCACCACTTTCTATCACTTCCTGGCCATTTTTCATCTTTTGTCAACCTGGAGTTCTGTGCAAAGTACGAGAAACCTTCTCTGCTTTCTAAAGCACTGATAGCTTTCGAACTTAAAAAAAAAAAAAAGTAAACACAGAAGTGACAGCATTGCTTTCAAAGACGAATGCTATTTCTCTCTCAGACTTTCTGCTGTTTTTCCTGCACCACGCTGCACGACAGAGAGAGTGAGCAAGACAGATTCACTCCCCCATGATTTCAAAGGTCTGAAATATGTATGAATCAAAAGAGTAAGTAATCGTGAATTTGATTTCAGAAATGAACTATTTTAAAGAGGAAAAGAATCCCAATCAGAATACATCATTAATTGTAATTAATTTAATGGTTTAAAATACATGTGAAGATTTCATGAAAAATCATCCTGGTTGCTATATAATTCTTAGAAAAGTCTTAGAATTTTAGTCATTTTATAAAAGCATTGTAGAAAGGGTTGGTGTTTAAAACTTCAACAAATGGGACTGCTGATTTTCTTTTAAAGCAAGTTTGGGAGGAAGAGCACAATTTGTACTCAGCTGGGCAGTCCTTCTGTATAATACACTGAAGTATTGATACACGGGTCTCAGATGCCATCACGCCAACCTGCTTTAGTCTTTCTTTCTCAGCTGTGTTTCGTGTACTATCTTTAGGCTTTCTCAAAATTAACTGCTTGATTTACCCATCCTTCCTGGGAATTTATGATTCATATCTTCCCTTTTTCTTCCCCCCTCTCTTATGCCAGACCCTTCCAACTCCCAAATGCTGTTCTATCTTCTATATTAAGCACCCCAGGCTCTGATGTACTTGACAGTGCTCTGTACTTTGTGTTTGCACATGCACGCATACAAAAGCACATTAGTGACCTAAGATACTTTCTACATGATATACATACACCAATTTCAGACTCCAGACCTTTCACAATCTTAATAAATAACCTTATATTTATTTTTTTTATCTTCTTTGAATTTGTTTTTTATATTATCTTTTAAAGGATTTAAAAACAAAAAGAAAAGACAGTTATATAATGTGTATTATTTACTTGATAGCTGCTCTGGTCTATTGGGTAAATATATAGTCAGGCAGTTTTTAAAAACACGTATTACGTATCCAAGAGACCAGAGACTCTGAAGCAGCTGTTCCAGTCTATTGGGTAAATATGTATTTAGGCAATTTTTCAAAATATGTTAAAACTCCTTCAGTGCCATTCTGGTCAATTGGTTAAATATGTATTTAGGGTTCTTTTTTAAATGCCTTTTATGCATCAGATAGACTGAAGAAACTGTAATTGCTGAATATGTTTTCATAATTTTTACCTATGGGTATAACTTATAGTTGCTTCTTATATTTCAGCTTCATCCCCTGCTGCTGCATCTATCGCATCACCAAGGAAGAGCTTGGTGTGTCACAGGTGTCGTCATTGAGAGCAGTGACATGAGCAAGAGCTAATACAAATATTTTTATATGTGAGCAATGCTATGAAAATATGCTCACATATTTTTTGTGTGAGCAATGTGAAGAGATGTTCTACATACATTTTTCCTGCATTTTGCTGTCAGTGGACTTATGTACTTTGCATTGTGCTGTGCTGGTTATACTAATGGATGTTTCTAAACCAGTCACATTTTTTGATATTCAGAGGCAAAAAAATGGCATTCAGAAGCTCTGCTGCCAATCCTGGGGTTGTTTATATGAGTGAAGTTTAGCACATGCTTAAGTATGAGCTAGATCAAGGCTCCACCAACAGGATTTACATCACTTTAAATTTAAATACATGGTTTTCTCTTTTTTTAAATAAAATATATGTATGCTTCCAAAATCTTTTAGGTGTTCAAGGTGATAGGAAAATCAAATCTGATGGCTGAGCTGTAACTCAAGTTTCTGAAAATCTTAATGTAAAGTAGCTGTGACAGATGTTAGCTTGCTGGGGTTTGTACAACTTCTGCTACATTTCGGCTGAAGATATATATTTACATCTAGTTCTTTCTGAGTGAGCTCTGGTGAGACTTTTATACAGTGATAGAAGTGACAGAAGGAGGTGCTGGGCTTAACGCAGTGGCTCCAGGAAGGCAGACAAGGAAGGTCTTTCAGCCTTGTTCCTGTTAAGCCAGAAGCTTTCAAGACAATTATATTTGCTCCATGGCTCCCTCTTCGCCTTGCCTCCCTTTATGGATCAGGTATCTCAAGTGAACTGCTGTTGTAAATTAACCTGAATTTTACTGTTGTAAAAACAGGATGAAACAATTATCTCCTCCTTTTATACCCACTGCATGAACGGACAGTATAAATTCCTTTTTAGTTTATTCCTTAATGATAAATTATTAACTCTCCACATAGAATTGATCATGTTCAGCCTGCAATGTTCTGTTCACTCACACAGTATCTTCATTTGCCTGTGCTGATAATTATTGTAGCAAGGAAAGGTCTTTGCCTGCTTTCTCCAGGTGGGTCCTCAGCTTTCCTTGTGGTCTAAATTCCTACTGCTACTAGGTGACTGGTGTTGACCTGCTGTAGTGCAAATGCTGATGTTTGAAACACACCTCTTTTTCAGGACAGGTTTTCATTCTCCTTTCACTGCAAAAGTACATTACTCACGCAACCAAGTATTAAAGAACTTGTTCTATTTGCAGAAATTTCAAGATAGGTTATTACAATTCCTAATAATTTTCATTTCCATATATTGCTCTTTTACGTTTTCCTTGAATCACATTTTTCATTAATAAGAAAGCTATTGCAAATATTTTCCTCAAATGTGTTTAGAAAGCTTTAATTACATTAGCTAACTAGTACCTAATGTAGAAATGGCAAAGACAAAGAGGCAGAAATGAACATGGGAAAATAAGGAATACACATATATACTCACACATGCCAAGGACAGACATATGTACATGTGGACATGAAGATAAAAATTTGTATTTTAAACAGGCACATGATAAGTGAGAAATAGTCTTGTTGGAGTCAGTGGGGACACTGAAATTTAAGTAGTGTAAACCTTTACAGATTGGAGTTAAATGATGTCACCATTTCAAATAAATCGACTACTTTGTTTTGCATTAATACAAGCGTAATGCAAGTTTAATTCAGAGGATTTTTAAAAGAAAAACAAATGTGGAAAAATATTGATAAGAATTCTGACAAGGAGTATTAATAAATGAAAATGTTGATAAGAACGCTGGATAAATTTGATGAGCTATTGCCAAAATAACTAACTTTATTATCCAAATTATTAGACCAGCTGTAATGATAGTATAAAAATAACAGTACATTTGAAGTGATGCTATGTCACTCACATCATTTCATAAACAATGATCAAATCCCATCAGAATAAGAAACATCTTGTCTGTCAAACATTATGAGATGCTTTCCAGATCCACCAGTATATCCAGGCCTTTCCATTAATCAGCACTACATAGATTTTTTTCTTTTTAAATCACAGTATCACAGTATGCTAGAGATTGGAAGGGACCTCGAAAGATCATCTAGTCCAATCCCCCTGCCGGAGCAGGAACACCTAGATAATGTTACACAGGAATGTGTCCAGGCGGGTTTTGAATGTCTCCAGGGAAGGAGACTCCACAACCTCCCTGGGCAGCCTGTTCCAGTGTTCCGTCACCCTCACTGAGAAGAAGTTTCTTCTCAAGTTTAAGTGGAACCTCCTGTGTTCCAGTTTGTACCCATTACCCCTTGTCCTATCATTGTTTGCCACGGAGTAGAGCCTGGCTCCATCCTCGTGACACTCCCCCTTTATATATTTATAGACACTTATAAGGTCACCCCTCAGTCTCCTCAATGACTAAGCTGGATGCCGGGAGATGCTCTCAACAGGATCTGTTGCTGTGTAACATACTCAAGACTGAAATGTGATTCTGTATTTTCATGATACAAGGATCCCTTCTGGCTTAGGGGAGTGCTTGTCGGTCCTGTGTCCAGACCCGGATGTTGAGCTTATTCTGTAGAAAGGCAAAATTCCATTTTTATTAATATTCCAGTTTGTTGGGTTTGGCAGAAGCCAAGGGATTTTTTTTTTCACCAACTTACTTCATAAGTTATTGTTGAGGTTTTCTTTTTCAAAGGATACTCACGCCTTGCCAGGCGAAATGCGTGTAAACTGTAACTGGAGTTTCTGAAACAGCTTTGCCAAACTGCTTCAGTTCTGCCTCTTTAACCATGTCCATGGTCTTCTCCTACCTAAAAATGAACTTAACCATTTTTGTACCAAAAACCAATACTGAATCTAAGTGCTTTAAAATTAAATAAATGAAAAAAGAAAGATTACGTATTTTAACTATCTTTACAATACACAAAATATATAAAGAAGAAATAGTCCTCTTGCTCCATAGCCAGATTTCTCTGCTTATATGTGGCAGCAACTATAACAGAGGGGAGGATGCTGGGTTAACCTACTATTGCCATAATTTGATTTGGCAACTTTAGTGATCATAAGAATATTCTTATTGTAACAAAATGTGTGACAGCCTTGTGATGGGAACAAATGGGGGATGAGATCAGACCCAGTTGCATTAGATTAAATGGAAATGTGATGTTTTTCAACAGTCAAAAAATGCTAGAGACATCATCAAAGCTATCAGTGCCCATCTCTTCACAATCTCTACTATGATCATTTTGTTCCTTTACCATTGATCTACTACAAAACTGAAAATTAATTTAAAGGAGGAAAGATCTTCAAATATTTATATCTGAATATGTGTGGGCAAATACAGACTGAGAGTTAAAATCTTATTATGATAGCCTGGATGAACACTAACCCTAGGGCCGGGGGCAAATCTCATAAAGATTAAAAACACAACCTTGCACTGACTGCAGTGGACATCAGGTTCAGCCCAGAATTTGCATCCTCTTCCCGGATCTGTGCTCAAACACATTTTTTCATGTTCCCTTTCCTGCTGCAAAACTTGTTGCCTCTATCACCAGGGAAGACCACACATGCAACATTTGATCTGTGAAGGCAGCCCTTGGACAAAGCAACTGGAGCCAAGAAGGGAAGCTAAAATGTTAGTTGACGTAGTGTCGTGGTTTAAACCCAGTCAGGTAATTCGTTCGCTCACTTCCCCCCCCTGTCTTGGCCTCCCCCTGCTCTCGGAGGGACGGAGAGGAGAATCGAAAAGAATGCAACTCCCACGGGTTGAGATAAGAACAGTTTAGTAACTAAGGTATAACATAAATCACTACTGCTACCACCAGTGATAATAATGATAAAGGAAATAACAAGGGAAGAGAATACAACACCTCAGCACCAGCCAACCGATAACTTGCCCCCCCTCAGCCCGACCAAGCACCGACCGATACCTCCTCCAACCCTGCAGTCTCCCAGCCCTTCCGGCTAACTCCCAGTTACATCCTGGGCATGACGTGCTGTGGTATGGAATAACTCTTTGGTCAGTTTGGGTCAGGTGTCCTGTCTCTGCTTCCTCCTGGCTCCCCCTCCTCCCTGGCAGAGCATGAGGCTCACAAAGTCCTTGGCCAAACCAAAACATCGCTTGTTATCAGCTCTGTTCCCGAGCTGAAAGTCAAAACACTGCACTACACCAGCTACCAAGAAGGAGAAAAATGACTGCTACTGCTGAACCCAGGACATTATCCACCCCTTATTCCATACCATTCACGTCATGCTCAGATCCCACATTTTCAATATACTCATGTTAGTGCACGGACCAGTCCCTATAAAGCTGCTGTGTCCATCTGGTCCATGATGTCAGGCTCCATCTCTTGTAACAGTCTTCCAGAGCAGGAGAGACTGTGTGCAGTGTTCACACTCGTGAATAACCTGGGCAACAGTGTCCATTGCTAAGTCCACCCCTCGATCATGAGTCCATCTCTGTGTTGCATCTCTGCTCTGATGGCCTGAAGTGCCATGGGCCCACCAGGCTCAAAATAATTCACTGTCCCCTTAAGCAGTTTCTGCAGCTTGTTGCTGGGGACTCCATACAGCTGCCTTCCATCTCCGATGCTTCCAAAGCACTGGAGGGGCCCAGTGGACTAGATACTTGCCCACACTGTCTCACACACCCTGCCACTCATGACTGTCCAGCTTTGGGGAAAATCTCTTGGTCACCCTATATCGTTGACTAACCCTAGACAAGACCCAAACCTGACTCTGCTTAACTTTTGAGATCAGACAAAATGGTTGTGGGTAGAACACAGTCTGTGCGTGTGCCAACATGCTGATCCCCATCACAATCAGCAGGCAGGTCCCAAGGACACCCAAAGGCCATTCAGAGCCTTCAGAACTCTCAAACGATGCTGCTGTACTTGTCACGGGCTGGCGCAGCTGCTGTGCTTGCCGGCTCTCCCACCGCCAGCTTCTCTTTTCCTGAGTCCAGCTCTTCCTCCTCTGCCTTGCTGGGAAATGCTGCGTGGTCTCCTGCGTCCTCCTGGGGCTCGGCGGGCGGCTGCCGGGGAATGCTCTTGGCCGGGGCTCGGCTCCTCCGCGGGGCTCGGCTCTTCCACCGCCTTCTCCCGCTGCTCGGCAGCCGCTTCCTTCCGCTCCTCGACCGCCCCGACCTCCTCCACCGGCAGCCGTCCCCTCGCGGCCTCCGGCCCCGCTCCCGCCGCCGCTTGGTCCCCGGGGCCGCTCTCCTGAGCCGCTTCTGCTGCCGCCGGCTCCCGAGGCCGCTCCCCCTCGGCTCCCCGCGGCCTCACGAAGATAGAGGCGAGGGCGAGGGCCAGGACGGTGAAAAGCAGCCGGACGGCCACGTACAAGTCCACGGCCACGTCCGTCCCGCCCTGCTGCTGGAGCCCGCCCGTATTACAAGCCATTGCCATAAAGCACAGTGAGACAAGAACCTTAGCCCAGGCCCCACACTTGATAAACGCTAACACAGCAAATACCGGCTCTAAGTAAGTTACAACATTCTGAAGCTGTGAGATCAAGAAGAACAACTCTGAGAGCCAATAAATCAGCATTGTGACGAGTGACTATTAATCCAGTCAAATCTGTCGTTATCTCAACCCTTCGTGCCCCACGTTGGGCGCCAAAAAGAACTGTCGTGGTTTAAACCCAGTCAGGTAATTCGTTCGCTCACTTCCCCACCCTGTCTTGCCCTCCCCCTGCTCTCGGAGGGACAGAGAGGAGAATCGAAAAGAATGCAACTCCCACGGGTTGAGATAAGAACAGTTTAGTAACTAAGGTATAACATAAATCACTACTGCTACCACCAGTGATAATAATGATAAAGGAAATAACAAGGGAAGAGAATACAACACCTCAGCACCAGCCGACCGATAACTTGCCCCCCCTCAGCCCGACCAAGCACCGACCGATACCTCCTCCAACCCTGCAGTCTCCCAGCCCTTCCGGCTAACTCCCAGTTACATCCCGGACATGATGTGCTGTGGTATGGAATACCTCTTTGGTCAGTTTGGGTCAGGTGTCCTGTCTCTGCTTCCTCCCGGCTTCCCCTCCTCCCTGGCAGAGCATGAGGCTCACAAAGTCCTTGGCCAAACCAAAACATCCTTGTTATCAGCTCTGTTCCCGAGCTGAAAGTCAAAACACTGCGCTACACCAGAAAAATGACTGCTACTGCTGAACCCAGGACACGTAGCGATGCAGGTAAATACCTACGGGCACAGAGGGGATATAGCAGACCAGGCAGCACATCTGATAGCTTAGCGGTAACCCAGACTTTTCTAACAAGCATTTATTTTGTTTCGTGTGGTATTAAGTAAACTCGGTATCATGAAACTGATAAAAGGAGTGGACCTATCAAAACTGTCTGGGCTCAGGCCATTTCTATACTCTGTCACCACCTGCAAGAAAGAATAAAGGTGCTACAAAATACCTAAATCTACTAGACATGATGAACAGACTTTCCCCTCACAAGCACACACCAGCATATCCAGGGTCTTCTTTGCCTTTGAAATATGAGTCTGTCTTTCCTTAATCTTTTCTGGATACGACTCACAAACCTAAATGGATATTTTAGAGTTTTACTGTTTTCCTCTGACCTCTGCAATGCAGCAGTGGTAGCAGAGACTCCTCCTCAGGATTTCTCCCCCCTGGAAAAAAAAAAAAAAAGTCTTTCTCATTAATAAGCATGGAAGTGTACACTGTCAGCACCGTCACTGCCTCTAGGAAGACTGAGAGGAGACCAGTAGTGAATTATCCCCTGGATACAGAGACACATTTTAAGTTATGAAGGGACCCTGTTGAGAACAATGCAGATCCACCATAGCCAGTGGGAGCAATTCAAAAGGGGATTGAAAGAGAAAAGCCCTCCTATTGCCAAAAGCTACTCTCACACTCATATCTGTGGCACACATGGATGGACTGAGCTCCAGCACATCTGAGCACAAGGTTTCTGCCTTCAGGAGCTGGCAAGCCCTATGCTGGGGTAACAATTCAACACCTCGCCGTCAGGGAGCAGAGAAGCCATCCAGCTTTGTGGGATGCTCTTACGCATATCTGAGAACACAGATGTGGTTCTTGCAGTATTTTTCTTTTTCTAATTTTAGTAAAATATATAGAAAAGAGAGGTACTTCCTTACAGCGCGTCATCCACTACCCACTGCTAAGAGGTAAAAATAAAATCTGGTTTTTAATATTCTACCATATCATTCTGAAACTAACTGAATATGCAATGAGAATTGTACATTATAACACTACCTTAAAAAAAACAAACAGCTCTTAGAATTGTTATTGAACATATATTTATTGGAAATGGACTATGAGACTCATCATGTCGCTTGGCTTAAAATCAGATGACATTGTCTAAAAATACCTTCAGAGTCCTTCATTTGATTTTTAGCTACAGTTAAAGCACTTGAAAAACCTGGGATAGGCATATTTGTATGATATATAAGAATTTAAGTATTTATCTCTCTAAAAGGCGAGTTTCCTTGTTTGTGAGAAATTTCTTACTGGGAAGGTTTCCAAAGCCCTCTCATGTAGCTTCATGGAATTTTCTCAGCTCTTGTGTTTGCTCCTTCTCCAGCACAGAGAGGCACATCTGTCTGTTTTCTGCCTTATCAAGCAGACATCTACATCTGTGAGGAAAACTCCACTTCCTTAGCTAAAAACCTGTATCTGATTGTGGTAATAAAGCACTACTTCCTCAGTTCAAAACATACATCAGACAGGACCAATTACTTCAAATGACTCATAGTAACAGGCAAAGCAATAGTTGTCTTTTCAAAGCCTTTGAACTTCTACCGCTTCAAAGGTGTACTAAAATGTGGCTATGAGGCGATTGTCTAAAATTGCCAAATTACCAGTTTCCAAGCTTTGACATTTCTTATTTTGAGCAACTAGACAAAGGAAAGCAGCTCACTCACTCACTGAGAAAAAGAGAGCAAAACAAAAATATATTTCCTAGGTGAAGATGTACTCTTGAACACAAAACAGAAAAATAATCACACTTTAAATGAATCAAATAATATAATTAGATTATAAAAAATACAACAATAACGCAAAATGCAAACAATATGATCTAAAGCTACTGAGTAAATTTAATAGGCTTTTATCCACATCCTGAAGGTCAGAGAAGCTCAAAGGGCTATCAGTGGGAATCAAAGATTTTCACTTTTAGGTCATCAATTCTAATGTGGAACAGGACTGTTCTGACTGAACGCCATGACCATCTTGTAATTACCGGTGAGGCTATCTGGGTCTCAGCAGCCCCAAAGAGAGGTATTTGTAGAATCCAGCAGAAGCATGTGTATCAGCTGCAGTCAGCAGTGCTGGACAAAATGATGTCCAGTGGAAGACAGCTGATCCAACAAACACAAAAGAGCTTTGCAATTCAAAGCTCATACTTTCAGTGTTTTCTACTAGTTTCAAGTAGTATTAAATAACATTATGAAGTTACTACGTAAAATTGCCAATTAATTTCTTTCAATACATCATATTCCACTTTTTTTAAGCTGGACAGAGCATTGGTAATGTATTGTCCCTAGTGGTGGTGGCTTTCTCCTGACAATACTTATGTAGGTTGACAAAGAGATGCAATAAACTTTTTTAGCCTAGTTGGTTCATAGCTATTTTTGAATGGACAGATCCAGTCTCTGTTACTGTCATAGTAATGAAATTAACTTTGAAAATTTAGGTTAAAGAATAATCCTACATACTGAACATCATAAAGTGTATTATTATTACCTAGTGTCCCAAAGATTTTTGAATTTTCATCGTGCAACTGTTATTTTATCAAGAATCTGCCAATATTAAGACATTTAAATAAATATAGCTCTAATCCAATAATGTATTTCTGCTTGTTTCACTTTCATATTGAAAGATCCAGTTTTAATTTTGTCATTTTATTGAGGTTTTACTGCATTCTTAAGAATGAAGGTGATCAAGCATGTATTTGGAGGGCACTTGAAACAACTTATTACACTGCCTGTCAAGTAACAAGCAAGCTCTGGCTCATCAACATTGGGGCATCATTATGAGAAGATCATAAGCTGAGGTTATCCATACAAGTAGGTATTTTTCACAAGCCTTTAAAGAAATAGGGGAGAGTTTGCACTCTCACATATTTTTGTATTGCATTTATATGTCAGAAAGAGTGGCAATATATCCTCTGAAACTCTTTTGGAGAGCTCTAAAAGCATTCGGATTTGTATTCAATTTCCACCATTTTCTGGCTCCTCTAGGTCACATTTACATATCCTTGAGCACTGATCCTCAATACCAAAGAAACCATAATGGTTTGTTCAGGAGATTGTGAGTCTCCTCTGAGTTCATCAGGAAACAAACATGGGAAAGAACTCAAACTTTCCTTCTTTTTTTTCCTAAAGGTCTGGGTAGGAAAAGTCTGGGTAAATCCAAGAGAATAACTGCTGAATCAAGTTGTTGGTTTTGTTTTTATTGGACTAGACATATTATTTTACTTTTCATAAAATTCATTAGTTTATTTTTAATAAAGGACTGAGGTTTGTTCCCAAGACAGTTCATTGTCAAAATTCAATGCTGACAACTCAAGCTACCTGACCCAGACAGGACTGGACTGAGCAAACATGATACAGTCCCATTTCCTAATTTGTGCAACTCTT
Source organism: Pezoporus occidentalis (assembly GCF_034315485.1). Taxonomy (NCBI): domain Eukaryota; kingdom Metazoa; phylum Chordata; class Aves; order Psittaciformes; family Psittacidae; genus Pezoporus; species Pezoporus occidentalis. The sequence goes on from NW_026915877.1 coordinate 2,008,948, forward strand.
CTAACCTGTCTTTTCTTGCAAATACTCACCTATATGAAATCAAGGTAATTAAGATTCCATTAATGTTTGGCAATATCTACATTAAAAACATTGTTTCTCTATAGATCTTGTCAGAAATATGTTTCCACAACTATTCAAATAGAGAGATGAAACAAAAGAGAGGCAGAGAAAATTAATTTAAAAATTCCAGTAGTTACAGTGGAGATCTGTTTAGGGCTAGAAGTCACTTCTGGCTTTCGTAGGAAGAAAGCCTACAGGCACTTCTTTTTATGACTAAGTTGCATCTGTTCAGGCACTGTACTTTGCTAACACCATACTTTTGTTTTTTAGACTGAAGATCCTTCAAGTCTAGCAGCTCAGATGCTTGCATCCGTCTGTATCCTTTTGGGTAAATACATGTCACCTTAGGCACATTTCTCTGATAAGCCCCTCTGCAGTGAGATTCATATTACCCCACTAACACACTGCTTTCCGTCCTCCAGCACTCAGTCAAGTGCCACCAACCCAAAACCTTGGGCTTCACTCCAGTTAAGGTAATAACAGTTTGCCTTCCACAGTTTCTGCTTTCTTTTGTTTATAAGACTCAAAGGATGTCAGATCATTTAATGGAGCAAATGAACATCAGTCTCACTTCAACTAGTTTCTCTCCTATGTCATGTGCCATGTATTTGCTGGGCATGTTTGGGTGCATATTGTTGGCAGAAAGAACAATGCTTTTGAAGAGACCTGGCTTTGTAACTTTCTCTGATCTATAATGTTATGCACGAGGCATGCATTTTTAGTGTTATGCAGCATTTGAGTTTGTTACAACTCTTTCTACCGAACAGAAATCCCTCCACTATGTTCTAAGGAGTCAAACAGCAAGTACTTTCATACAAAGCTAGAGCTTCAGCTTAGTCCCATGTCGATGCACTGAAATGCAAATCTCTCCAGGGAAATAAATTTTAAAAAGCAAATATGGTTAAGCAACACTTGGTCAGTAATCTGGAAGGGCCAAGGAAACCTAGTCAAGGTCTATGCCAGAGTTTTTAAATTGTCACTGCAATCTAGACCAATATTAACCAATTTCTCCCACACACCATTCTCTGTGCCAAGGTCCAGTCTGTGTTTTCCCATTCTCCCAGAGCCCATCCACCCACACCCATAGAGACTTTATTGGTAAGACACTTGTTACTTCCAAAATATGCTCTAATGCCATTTTACTAGAAAAATAAAGTATTAACATGATCATTATCCTTAAATATTGTTAGTATCCATGAAAAAGGCTCACCACCTGGAAGATGAGAACCACTGGCAGAGACCATAAATTGTCCATGAATTTCCTTTCATCACAGGACAATAAATATGGAGAACCAGAGTACAACATGGAGAATCAGAGTACAAACAACCATTTGAGGTACTATGTATGTTCTCTATACTTTGATACAACTCCGAATGATGTTTTCTGTCATCCACTAAGGATCTGAATTTATGAACGCATCAGCACATGCATTTAAAGTGAGGATGCCCAGATGGGGAAACCCTCTCACCAGCAGTATGAAATACCCATCTGCTGCATATTAATACTTTTCAAGGGATTATTGTTTCATGCTGCCTGGTTGTTACACTTAGCATTTGGAGGCTGTGCTGTAGGAGTGCATACCAGTGTGGCTCTAGAGTGAGGATGAGGTTGAACTACTGTGGGACAGTGTTAAATTAGGCACTGTCTTTAAAAGCTCTTAGATAGCCTGTTCAGAGCAGAAAGAATTTTGATAAGCAGAGAGTCCCCTTATGGTATCAATTTGGTCAAATTATATGTTTATGGCACTATTATTAGATCAAGAGAAACAGTTAACTGAAACATGACATGTAACTGTTCAAAATTATCCACTATCAAACATCAGATAGGAACACTGAAAGGAAGAGTTGATGCTTATAAATAAAAAATGATGTAGAAATTAAACAAACAACCCATGGAGACTCTTCCAAATTTTTTTTTTATTCTCCCGTTTCTTATGTTAAACCACACAATTAACATTCCTTGCGTTAGGGAGGTTTAATCTACATGCAGAAAGGGAATTAGAGGCCGATTCAGGCTTTTTTTTTTTTTCTTTCCTTTCCTGGAGGCCTCTTTTTTATTTTCTTTCCAGGTATTGATTGTGAAAGTGATATCACACCAGAAGGTGCATTGATATGGCGTTGAGTAACAGAAAACTGCAAAGACTCCTTACAGTATAATCAAAGCTTCTGTCCAAGCCCCACACTCTGATGAAATCCAATCAATAGGGACGATTAAATGACACATACAGAGCCATCAATATTAAATACAGTCCATTTCCTGTACAACAGCAGTGCAATGTAAAGTGGACAAGATAAAACTTGAATAGGCAGGTTATTTACAATGCATGTACACTATTTAAGCAGTGATGAAAGTTGCAAGCATGCCTTATTTGCATAGTAATAAAAAAAAGCAAATAAGCTTTTCAATGCACAGGAAATATAATTTGGTGGGTTTGCAATGTTTCCAAACAATAACACTTTGAAGTTATATTTTTGGAGGAGCAAAGTCAGAGGGAGCTGACTTTAAACTGAAAATTGTAGATTCTAAAATCTGTGATTTTAACAAGTCATTTGGTTCTTACAGAGCTTAACAAGTCCAAGTAATTTCTGCTATGCCTGTGCAGTGGAAGATAGGGTTTGTGATAATTCATTGCATCTTTAGTCTGCGTTCTTCCCCCAGAGGTGAGGAAGAACCTTCTGGAAGGGTTGCCATTTCCCACCATGAGCAAACAAACAATATTGGATGGTTTTGTTCAGTAACACACTTAGGCACATCCATGGTGAAAGGCAGCACAGGCAAGCCAAGAGCCAGAGCACCAAGTCCACCTGGTATGGTGCAATGCTGTGCCATGCAAGATTGGCAGCAGGGGTCCAAACATGCTGGCTTGACACTGCTCTTGGCAGGGTATCTTAAATCCCAGGTCCAGGCTGTCATAGTCTCGGCTGGACATGAGCAGGCACTTGCAAAGCTGAGGGATGCAGTGGCAGAGTTTGACCCAAGTGCATGAACTACACAGCTATGGGCAACCACCTTTATTTTTATGCTAGGCAGGGTGAAAGAAATGTTCCCCATCTCTGCTGTTTCTGATGATTTTCTTTCTCTTATAAAAGTGGTCTGAGGAAGACAGAAATGTAAAGATAATTATAGAGATAAAACAAAGTAGGTCTTAAAGGAAGATAAATCTGACTTCCAGCAAGTCATTCCCATCAAGGGCAGTGGTTAGACCAAAGCAGATGCCAAACATATGACATTTGCCATTTCAGATTTTCCTTTGATGAATTCCCTTGTGAGTTTGCCTTCAAGGATGCACTGCACTCCTCTTCCTAGGCGATGGAGAGTACATCACCTGAGTCCATCAGTTGAGATCAGTGCCTTTTGGTAAACTTCATCTACTCTGCTGTGCTGCTCCAAAGGCTTTCACCAGTTCTTACAGAGCTCAGCTGTTGCAATCACTGAAAACCATAGTTTGGGTTCCTTTTGACAATTTTCTTCACACCAAGACTTCACAATGTGAAGGTGGGAAAATGAGACATCTATTAGTAAAACCAACAAATAGATAAAAATATGGATCTCCAGAAAAACAGGTGCTGATATCACACTGCCTTTTGGCCTTGAAAAATAAAAGAAAGGATGAATGGATTTACCACAGACAAAAGCAGCCACAGCCACAAGTCCCACATTGTTCCTTGCTTTCCACAAGTGAATCCTCATCATATTGATTGGTAAATACCTCTTCTTTTCTCCCTTTTTTTAACATTAATGCTTTCTTTTCCAATATTAAACTTTCACAGTACTTATGAAGCTAAGAGATAAAAATCCTTATCACCAAAACTTGTGCTGATTTTAGTGGAAACCTAGTGGAAGTGTTCACAAGTTTAAAGTTAATCATATATTTATGTGCTTTGTTGTACTGGGCCATAAACATGTGGTATCTTCAGGATGAAAACCGTTCATCACAGCACAATTATCTAAGGTTTATTTAAAAGCTCCTCAAGGAAAGTTTTATAGAGAAAGTGAGCCTGAAAAATGTTCCTGGAGATGACACTACTCTCTGCCAGGACACTTTCACAAATAGTGTGGGGACAGCAGGTTCTTTGCCAGTGAAAAGCTACTTTCTCTTGACAAAATTGAAAATTGATGACAAAGTGATTGGGTATTGCTCAAAATACTGTCAAGCGTAATGACATTGGGTGTGTTCCAATTAGTTTTGTAGGCTTTCAAGACACAGCTCTCTCTCCTTGCCTTATGTGTAAAAACTCTGCGTTGTGAGTCTATTCTGCTGAAGGACAGCTCTAACTGCTAGAGCTCCCAAAATTTACTAGGGAATAAAACTGCCAAAATATCCAATCTTGACTAAATAAGCAACTTTCACTTGGCAAAACCTGAGCTTCCTTCTCTGGTTAAGGTGGTGTTATTGACACATACTGCAGGCTTGTAGGTCACTTTGCAGGCAAGGGAGTATGGTACAGGTTGCCGATAGGATAATGAAGTTCATTTTTTTTTACTAGTAACGAACTATACTCTTATGAGTTCAGAGGTGTCACAAGCCCTGGAACGTACTGAGCATCCCACCACCAGGAGTGGAGGGGAAAGGGAACACGAAAGCTAGAGCAACCTCAACATCTGTCCTCTTTATGCTGACAGAGCTGGTAACCAATATCTCACTCTCTCCTTCGCTATCTAAAGTACAAACAACATAAAACTTGGATTGGATTGATATGGAATGCTACATAAAATATTTGCTTATAATTATTTCTAGCACCCTTTTGAAGCTTAGGGATAAAACATTTCTAATTATTCATCAGGCTGTTGGAACTCCTAGGCCTCTGTAACAGGGATTTAACAGAACAACAAATAACGTAGGGATACAGATGAAAGGAGTGAATTTGAAGGGATTATTACCATAAGAAAGCAAATGACTATTTGATGGATATACAACAATACAGAGAGTCAGACAGGGACAGAGAAATAATGCTAACTGGTGAATACATAGCTGCTTAAGCTTTAATATAGCTGTGGAATAGTTGTAAAATGAGTGATACCTGTAATTTCGTTTTTAGAAAGATCATTCTGTTTGAAATGCATACATAAGGAAAAACCCTCAAATGCATCTTTTCTGCATCCTTCCTCCCATTTTCATCATGTGCCATTGGACATTACTGTCACAATAAGTCATTCCTTAGAAACTAGGACCAGATATTTTTTATGGTCTTGGTTGGCTTACAGCTGCATGAAGATTTGTACCCCAGTTTAGGATGGAAGCCAGCACATTTTCTGCAGGATCCTGTGATCTGCTCATATAGGAACCCCATGGGCCATAGGAAGCAAGAGACATTCAAGGAATGAAGAATGGATTTTCTGTTCACTACAATATACCACAAAATCCCTGTGTTATCTTTATCAGATTCAAAGCACTGAAAAGAAAAAGCAAAGCAAAACAAACAAAAATAACAAAAAACCACTACATGAAACAAACCCCAAAGTAAATGAAAGCAGGAGTTGTGGACAGTTTGAGGTGCCAGTCCAGCCTTATTTCCTCATTTTTCAATAGGACAGACAGCCTTTAGGCAATTTGTCTTAAATAATGATCTATTACTTATAAAAAGTATAAATGGAACCTAAAAGTCAAAATAGGGTAAATCTTCCATACTCAATTCTGTTTTAAGCAGCATCACCATCACCACACTAATGATTCCCCATAAAGACAGGGTTTTGAGGATACAGAAGCTGTTTTGCCTAAAGAAGGGAAGGAAATAAATCTGACTTTGTACATCCCTGAAAAAAAAACAACCCAAACCATGGATAAGAGACTTACCACCTACTCTGCAAGCTGTGTGCTTTATTACATCACAAATATGATTTTAAAGGTATGCAAAGCAGGTGTACTGTAACTACCTCTATATCAGAATTTCCATGTAAGATGTCAGCTAGAAGCTTTCTTCCCCTCCTTAATGAAGGGAAGATGTTAGCATTATAAATTGCAGCTTAGAGAAATTGTATTCAGACTTATGGAAAAAAAAAAGAAAAAGAGAGAAACTGTATGCCCTAGATTAGCAGGGGTGGATCATCTTGTTGAGAGTTGTGCTGCCAAAGCCTATTAAAGTAATTCACATTTTATAGATAGACATTACCATTTTCTCTGAACTGTAATGTCCTTGGAGTATTACTCCACAGAGACATCCAAAATCCACTTTAGATGGGCACAAAGGCACAGTTTGAGATTTACCTGTGTGACTTGTCTCACAGGTGACAAGCATTAAGGAGGAAAATCTACACTTCTGTCAGATAAGCAGGAATTCTTAGTTTCTTAATTCATTTCGAAAGAAAGGATAATTACCTGAACTAAATTTCTGCACCCATCTCAAATGGACTCTAGGGACAACCCTGCAGATTAATGCTCTAAGAACATAAAAGTCAGAAAAAGAACATAAGAATGTATGAAAGAGGATCTCTTTCAACAACCTGGATAAAAAAATGTATCCTGAACCATGTGGAGGAAAAGTCAGAGGAAGGGGCAAATCCAGTGTGGCATTAACACATTTTACTGCCTCATCAAAATCAGATTTTGAAAATAATAATGACAATTTTTAAAGGCTTCCTCCCCCCCCCCCCCCCCCCCCCCCATTCTTATGGAGACCTGAACCCTTCCAGCAAGATTCTCAGGACTGCACCTCTGAAATATGGACAGATTCATTCCTGCACACCCACTACAGCCTTTCTGCCCATCTTCAGTGTCATAATAATCTAGAAATATTAATTCTTTTATGTATTTTAGGGAATGCTGCCTTTGCCTTTTTCCTGCCTCAAATTGTCTTGGGTTTTTTGGTTTGTTTTTATGGATTGTTTCTTTTTTTTTCTTTTTTGTTGTTATTGCTCCATGTCTGCTAAGTAAATCTGTAGCATGTTACTTTAAAAATGAAATAAAGCTTGTGTTCATAGTGACAGTCAATAACACTACAGCATTATAATCAATTGCTATTTGTAGCAGCAGGACTAGCAGTGGGGGCAGATCAGTGCAAATTACTGTCACTGTGTGCTGTCGTGTAGTGCAGCAAGCCTGTATCACGTAAGACAAATGATACCATATTCAAAGGGAGCAGACAGTACTTAGTCATACCTGTACAATGGCAGAGCAATGCACACCAGCTCTAAATACAAAAGTAGTTATAAACCTACAGAATTGGTAGGGAAGAGAAATAAATTAATCCAGCAATGAGTTGTGCTGCTAAAATCTGAGGCTAAATGCTCCTGCTTTTGCAATGGGCTGAAGAATGGAGGACTACAAGTATCTGGGGATCTACAAAAAGGTTAGATAGCTTTTTAGTGAACACCAGTGACGTCTCTGTTGTAGTTTAAACTGATGGTTTGTACAGATGCCTGTAAGCCACGGGGGTCTTCAGTTCAAAACACCTGTTATAATCAATAATAATGCCAAAATGAAATATAATAGCTTCCCCACCCCTCCTTCTATAGAAACAAGAGTGTTTGTTACTGCTATAGATCACAGCAATGTAATTTTTTGTCTGTGTTTCATTTGAGAAAAGAGATCCAGGCTCTGATCTCAGTGGGGGTAAGAGCTGTTATCTCAGAGCTGTGGTCTGGAAGCAGCAGGTCAAAAAGGTAATTTTAAAGATGGAGCTACTCACTTCTTTGTGTTTCAGCACCTTTGTCTCTATGAATTAGGCAGTTTACTTCAAACCACCAAAACTATGGAGAAATGCAAATGGCGATTACTGGGGAGAGAAAGAACTCACCACAGATCAAGACCACATTCTTTAGAAAACAAAGCCTTGCCTAGCAGAGCAAGGTATGCTTATGAAATTACATCTGATTACCTGGCTAAAGGATTTCTTATTGATTTGGGGAGGTGCTAGACACACTGCTGTGCAGTGTGTAGTCCTCTGTTTAACCTTCAAGCAGAGGGCACAGAAAGAGAAAAGGAAAAACCACCTCTAGGACCCCCCACCTCCTAATATGCTCCAGCCCAGGAGAAATGCCTCTCCTGGCAAAAGGGTGAGTCAGCAGCAACGCCAATTCAAAAACTGAGCTCACTTCTGGGACTCCTGCAAAGGATGACAATTTATTGCCCTTTTTAATGATACAGTTTGCGATATGCATACTTGCCAACTGGGAACTGGAGTGAGATCAATGAGTTATTTTACACAGGTCCCTGTATTCTGGTCCAGAATGAAACTGTTGACCTAGAGGTGAAAGTCTCTAATTTTATTTCTAGTCCCTTTGAGTCATGTAGTCACCAGAAATAATACTAACAGCAATAAAAACAAGCAAACAAACAAAACTAAGCAAAGATCAAATATTAAGGAAAAAGATTTTGCCAAAGAGACTCAGCACACATTTTGGGAAACTGCATAATCTTTGACAGCAAAATCTGGAACATAAAAGGCCCTCTCTTCTGAAGCCTACTATTCTCTGAAGACAAATGTTTTATAATAAATATTTTTGTGCCTGTGGAGCTTTGTGCAAAGTTGGACATGATATTTTTGGCAATATCTGAATGTCAGTAGGAGTCTGAGAAAGTGTCACATACTGTACTCAAGTGCTGGCCGTTTGGTGAAAGCCATGAGTTTGAATTTACATGTCACGTATGTGATAGGCTGAGCAGAGCACATCAAGAGAAACTGGAAAATTTCTTGCATTCGGCTTTTCTGTGAAGGATCTGCCTTTAGTATCTGCTTTGATCCAAGTGCTGAGTTATAGAAGTCATCTAAAGTTGCAGTATCTCACTTCAGCTTTCTATTGCCAATTCTCTCTACTTTTCAAAGACAGAGAGACAATTTCTTTGTATATTTTTACATCCAGTATTTTTCCTGTTTAGCAAGATCAGATGTACTGCTTCTTCTTATTACTACTATTAATATTATAAATATAATAATCATCATGATGGATTTTTCAGTACCCCTTCAGAAAGTAGTTTCCAAAGGAAATTTCTGTGTCTATTCCTGGCTAGCAGGCATAATAGTTTGGGAAAAATAATCTTCCACTCAAAGGTAGCTTAACTTCAAATAAGGACTTTTTGGCTCAGAGATTACTAAGGAAAATTGCTTCATTTTGCAACCATAATTCCTATATTTACATAAATTGCATTTTCCTTCAGAGAGATCTAACTATGGAATTTTCCTTTGTTGGACAATAATCAACAGAGTTTGCTGCTAATTAAACCAAATAAATTAGCTGAAAAGGAAAACGAGTTAATTTTGAAAAACCTTCATACTAAAATTACAGTTTTGAGTATAAGAAGATAAAAGGTTGTAATCTAATTTATTTTTTCTTAAATTTCAGGTTTCATGCATTTCTATTATTTTCAAGACTACTAGGGAATCAGTCCCTGCTGGTATAAGTCAACCTTATGTGATCTGCATTTAGGACCTGATTCAATTACCATTGAAGGCAATGTGGTTTGGATTAAACCTTTACAGTAAGTGCTTAAGGTCTCATACTACAAAGATTTAGCTCTGTAACACCCTGAGATCAACCACTAATTTCAGAAAACTAGCACACATGTAATGAAATCACTACATTCTGCAGCGACAAAATATTTTGCAAGAACAAGTCTGAGATGCTGTTAGTGGCTTGATTTGACCTGATTTTACTTTATACAAACATAAAATGTCAATGGGAGAGACAGAAAGTGGATTACATAGCTTTGGAATTCGACATTACTATGCTTTTAAAACTTAGAAAAATGCGTAACATCAAATGAATGCATTTTTTTCTTCAACTTTTCAGTAACTGCATTTTATTATGATTGTAATATTGAAATATCTCAAATCACTGCTGAGTACAAACACCGAATTCCTAACATTGCCATACATTGTATATCTCTAACCCACATATATTTATATTTATATAATTATATATATTAACCCACATATATTTATATTTATTTGAAAATAAAACCCTGTTCTGTTTAAGAAACACTTCGGGTTTACTTTTTTGGTTTTCTGATGTTTACAGAGTTTTAATTGGGAGGCTGGAGTTGCAAAGTTAACAAAAATCAATATACACTAACTTTTTTTACCTGTTCTGAGAAGCCTAACTACCTAGATATACAGCGCAGTATTATTCCTAACAGTATAAAAAACAACCCAAATCTATGGATTTTAATTAGCTTAAAAGGGTCAAATGGCAGGAAAAAAAACCAAACCAAAACACCTAGGATAGAAAAAACTCTGGCTATTATAATGATACAGTCTGTAATTCAATATATCTGTTTAGATATTGACCTTCTGCATTATTAATGGCTTTGAAAAGGGTACTGCTGTCTTGCAAGTCCTTAACAGGTGGAAGCCACTGGAAACCTAACATTTATTGGTTTCTATATGCCAGATTACTTTCAAACTAAAAGTCAATACAAATCTGCTTGCAGCTCGAAGTTAGTAGGGAGTCCTGATTTTTGCTAGTTGCTTGCTGGGTTGTTTTTTTTTTTCTCCCTAAAACTTCTTTACTCCCTCAGCCCTCAGATTTCCATTAAACGTGTGTCATTTTTTGCTGCTTAAAGAAGTTAATTAAGATATGAAACATTTGGAGTTTATATGCAAACCCCTGTCTATCCTTCTGAATAAGCCTTCAGCTTCCACAAAATCCTAGTTTGTTTGGTTGAGATCTTTGGTGAACGAAAGTACCTATTAGATACCTCATAGTCTCTAATAGTCATCTGAATCCCTGACTTCAGAGCAGTAGTCATAACATAAATATTACCTTTTCTGTATCTTAACGTTTAAACAATACTTTTGTGTTAGATACTATCCTTACATGCAATCCCAAAGCATAACATAGGGCCTCCCACACTCAAACACACCAGAAATTCTGCAAAATTAAATTTCAGATTTGGTCTTATTTGCCTTTCTTGCTTTGTCTTCCACTAACAATTAAATTGCGTTATGCTGATGAAAGAAAAAATATTCAGGCAGTACAACGTAGATCTGGTTGGACCTGCTTTGTTTTTTTGTTTGTTTCAGAATGGTGGTTTAATTAATTTATATACATATATATATAAAAAAAAAATAATTTCATGTCTTCCAGTATTTTAGTTTTTAATTTTTCAGTAAAGATGAGTTATATTTGAAGATCTAATTTCCCTCCTCACATTTATCAGTTATGTGATAGAGAGAACTAAGATGATCATAACGATATACATTTTTTTTTCTGCTGTGGAAAAATCAGTTAAATATAAACTGATATTTTACCAAATTTCTTGTGAGTATTTCCCCTAAGGGCCAGATCCCAGGTCACTTTCAATATAGCAGAAAGAATTTATGTGCGAATCAATCATCAAGCATAAAACAACAGAGACAAGGGGAAAAAAAAGAAAAAGCAACCAAACCCCAACAAATTAATAAAAAGAAACAAATCTAAATAATTAGATCTCAAAATTCAAATAAAACTATAAGAAAGATCACAATAAAGAGCTAGATATATCTTCTTCTATCATCCTTTCACCAATTTTTTAAAAGGCAAATGTATAACATTTCTATTAGGAGAAACCATGAAAAATATCCATGACCTCATTTGTAAGATCACCAAATATTAGCATTTCCCTTTATTCTAGCTGTCAATCTATTTACATATATTATGCTATATTAGATGTACAGTAATGTTTAACTTATTTGGAACTGCTGACCTATAATCAGGAAACAGATAAAAGGAGATTTTAATTTCTTTAAAATATTTGTTCTAATTTTTAAAGTCTGCTTCTAATTAATTGTTTCCTTATGAAGTGAATTTATATATTATATGTATTGTGATGTTCTCCTTGCCCAGGGACAATGAAAACATATTATGGAAATATCAAATTTGAGTCAAATTTCAACAATGCCATTATGTCATGATATTATTACCACTTCATCACTGATAATTTACTTCCCACAAATGACACTAGAAGATGCATCAGCGAGACAAGTCAAATTTGTAACTTGTCAGCTGTGGATCTTTTCTGCATCACAGGTTTCATCTGTTAATTGATCCAGGCCCCAGCATGATGTACTGTACATGGTATGGAGGAGATCTTTGCTGGTGGCACAAGCTTTTCATGCATCTGACCTGTCTCTATCCATTGGGACAACTGGAAATAGGGGGCTAGATATTCTGTGATAGGCTATGACATAGGAAAGATCTTTTTCCTTCCTGGGCTAAATGCAGAAAAAGAAATCTGAGCTTTGATCTGCATAGGGCTTTCCTTAGGTTTTCTCACAGGAAGCCTTTTGGATAAGGAATTCGTGAGTTCATCGCAGCCACGAATTCATCTGCAAATAGCCTCATCCTTCCCAAATGAGTTAAAATTGTCAACTTAGCTGTAAAACACAGGCAACCTCTTAAACTTCAGCTGTTTTTAATGTCCAGCTAGACTGAGGTTCTGACATTTTTGTGCCTTTTCTCTTTTTATTTCTGACAATTTTGTGCTGCTAACCAAATCCAAGAATTCAACATGATAATAATGCATTCATCCCTCTCCTCCTCTAAAATGTAGTGAAATGCTGACAAACTCAGAAGAAAGCCTATTCTGAAGAGTTTTCTGATTCAAGACCTCCACGTAAGACACAGATTTCTGACTGTTTCTCCAAAATGAATCTGAGCTCTGATCTTGCTTAAGGCTTTCACAGATGCGTTTCAGTTTCTTTTTTTTTTTTCTTTTTTTCCAGAAGAGCTAAATCATGGCACTGCAGTTCTAGGCTGCTTGAGACATGGGCTATAATTTGCAGATTACACAGAACTGGCACCAACACAGCATTTACACACATTTCCAAGAGGCGTGACTGAAAACATGTAACAGAATTTGACTCAGTAAAAATATGTTCAGTTGTGTTAAAATGATGGTTCTCATTTTCTTGTAGTGCCATGTGTTCCAGCACAATGGTTAAGAGCGAATTACTGCTGCTGAGAGAAGTACTGTCTTTCTGGTGACTCACTGAAGTCTCCAGCCTGGACTTCAACAGAGAAGTTCTGTCATCAGATTAGGAACAACTGTTTATTTCACTCACACATGCTGACTGGACTGAAACTCTTTGAGCAATGCATGTATATATACCCAAAGATAGATGCTACATTATATCCAAAATGAACAGTTCATTTGTGAAACTGATCTTTAGCACGAATCCTGATGCCATGGGTGAAGGCAGTGGGCAGGGAGTCAAAATGTCTGCATTGATCTCCTAGCTTTGCTAGATTTTTTGTCATGGTAGGCAAGGGCTTTCAAAATTCCCAGAGCAGCTTGTCTTCTAAGCTTGGAGGAAAATTTGCCTCTAAATCTTATTGTCACTTTTATGTGACAATGGATGTAGAATGTCATCTATAATATTGTACTGCTTTACAAGCAGGTTGAAACTAGTGATGCTTCATTTCCGGCATATCTTGTACAAGTACATGCATGTGTGTAGTGTTTAAAGCAACAAAACTTTTGTCTGCAACCGCAGCAGTGAAGTCTAGTATATCAACAGTAAGAGGTGGGAAAGGAAAGCAGGACCACCTGCTAAACATGGCTGCAGTCCTAATTCAGCAAACCTACATGAATTTACCAGTTGGGGTTATGGCCTTGATACTATGTATTATTGGTGGCTTTTATTCAAAACAATAAATGATAGATGATGAAAGCAAAATACTCTGCCTCCTGCAGAATTTAGGAATCCATGCAGTGAGGATGTCTCTCCTGCATTCAGGAGCTACAGGAGGCGTCGGAAAGGGAGAGCAGAGCTATTTCACTATTCGTGGGTTTATGGCTGGCAAGAACAGGGGCAGGAGGAGCCTGGTTTTGTATCTCCGTATGTCCAGAGACAGGAACAGGAGGGGAAGGCAGAACATTCTGTATCCTTATAAAGAGGAGTAATAACGACTGACATTTAAATCATTCTCCCTGGCAAGAAGCAAATGATGAAATACTTGGGGGTCAAATTCTGTCAGCAGTATTGAGTACCAGTAAGGTGGTGCTCAGCAGGAATATCTTTTTCAGCATCTCTGTGTTGGATAGGCTCTGCTCCTAAGTGCCTTTCGCAGTGCCCCCGGAGGATATTTGACTACCTCGGCACTTTGCAGCGCCTTCAGCAACGACTGCTCAAGCATTGCACCTCTCCTTACTGTCTCCCTCCATGCCCCAGGAGACTGTTGCTGAAAAAGCCATAATTTAGCCTTTAATATTTTGATACTTAATGTGACGGATTTCCCTTTTAGTGCACACTGATTTGATCTGATCAAGGCATGAAGCTGTGCACATTTCCTGCATTTCAGATGATTTTAGCATAAAACATGCAAATCCCACAGTGCATCCCCCTGTTTCTTTGGCATTATGTCTGCAGAACACTGTCAGGAACGATGACACCTCTTCGCAGGAAAACAGAGAAATATCTTTTGCAGGATGTGAGATTTCTAACGAAAGCTTCCCTTTGACACAAGCTGTTGAACTGTCTCCACAGAGTTCTGATTTAATTTGAACTATTCTTGCCACTCCACCATAAGCAACACCATCCAAAATGCTAGGCAATAATTAAATTTCACTGGGAAATAATAATTAATAAGGGCACAAGTGAAATGCCTCCTCATTTAAAAAATATCCCTTTGCCATTTAAGTTTGGTTCATTTGAATAGCCCATCAGTTGTGAAGATTAACAAATTATATTGAAGTCTACCAGTTTAGAGGTATTATCAGTGAAAGGACTCTCACACACTTTTACAACTGCGTATTTTTAAAATGCATTATGAAAATGCTATCCTCCTATCTAAAATATTCTCTTTGAACTAGATAGCTTTCATATTTTTTAACAAGATGGTGCTATTTTGAAGTATAACTCAAGCTGCCTCTGTCTCAAATCTATAGATTGAACTTTTTTTTTTTAATATTAAGGAAATACTAATCAAAGAGAAAAAAGGGTGAAGAGGAGGATTTACCTTCAACATGAAGAAACACAATAACGTATTTTCAAAATCTGTTTGGTTTGGATATATCCTGGACCTTCTTGTTGTAGAATAAACATATGATCTTATTTTTCAAAATGTATTCTGATAGCTAAAATATATTTAAGTTCTCTCTGCCTTTCTTGAAGAATCTGTGTTTGCCCACAGAATATGGGTTATATGCATGCATATTTATTCAAATTTCTTTTTCTTTTAGACATTCCTGCAGCTCTTTTGTTGGCCAACTGTAAACTGATCACTTACAATTGTACTTGAGTGTTTAGTGACCAGAAAATGTACAAATGCTGCTGCTGCCAGAGTAACTGAAAGTGCACAAGCAGATTGAGGGAAATACTACAGGCAAAAATTAGCCATCATTAGTTACCCCTGCTAATATTGCAGAAAATTGAAATGCTTGCCTCACTGAGAATTGAAGAGCATTTCTGAAGTTTATCCAGAACAAAATATCTGACTTTTAAATACAAATAAGATATAAAGTGTTGTGATGAACTGTTGTGCTGCACGTTAGCAGTTTGTAGGAAAACCTGCTGAAGCCCCTTCATGGGATTCAATCCCAGATAAATGCAGTCCCATTAATTATAATTTTAATAGCTTCAGATGCCATTTTAGGAGAGGGGGAGGAGGGAGAGGAGAGGGAGCAAACTGGGTCTCTGCTTACAGTGATAAACATAGGACCATAAATGTCAGACAAAGGCCAAGAACGTTGCAGAGGACAGATTGCCTGAGACCCTGCCGAAACGCAAGGAATGTTTGCTGGGTTTTGTTTGTGTTTCCCACTGCCCCTGAAAACACTGTCATAAGTGTAAAATGCAATAATCATCACACAAAATACCTCTGCCCTCATAAAAGAGCCTAAGCTCCACCACTCTTTATTGTTAGGCTATGATATGTATTTTATGTTTCTTGCTCTGTTACCTTGGAAGAAACAAATTTTCCTGCAAGGGGATACAGAGCAGCAGCTAATTCTGTGTAGACTTTGATAAATTTGAAGAGATGTCCTTCTGAAGGTGTCCTAAACACTTTTATCACTTTTTAGCTTTTTGAGTTCTCCTTTGCACATCTTCACTGACTTCATCCTAAACCTGATTCCCAAGGCATTTTCCACCCCAATTTATCCTAGGAGAAAAAAAACAACAAACCCAAACCAAAAATCAAAAACCAAAAAAACCACAACCCCACAACAAAACAAACATAGCACCTTTTTGGTTCTGTAGCACCCTTGTCAAGCTGAAGTAACCTTCCACTGATATTTTAGGTATTCATTTCCATAGCTGACTTTACTCTCGATATCTCTGTCAAGTGCATTTCGGCAACACCTGTTACAAGTGCTATGGGCTTCCATGCACATGTGGCACCATATTGCAATGGTGCAGTTCATTTCACATAATGCGAGTAGGTAGGACACATGTTGCCTGACATATTTATATGGCATTATAGTTGGATCAAAGAAAGCTTTTGAAATATTTTGCACAACGTAGGGGTTTAGGAATGGTAATACATAAATTGCAAAAGTTCATTTTGGATCCTCATTACCAAAACCAACCAACCAAGGAGATAACACAGAAAAACATGCCATTCCCTTTTCTTTTCTTTTTTAAAAGATAATGCCATTATACACAAGGAAAGATTAATAATTAACCACAGTGCAGATATCTTTTTTACAGTCATATGAAATATAAAATGCACAACAATTCTAATGTTTCTGAAGCTGTTAGACATCTTGTAAGAAATCAAAACGCATAGAACTAAGCACCTCCCCAAATGTCAAGCTTTCAAAATAGGTACAAGGAATTGCTAAAATAATTTCCTGAACAAACAAAAAGCTAAACCCTGTATATCAAAGCTCATACATCTTACATGTTCTCTTGTCTCTTCCTATATATATTAGGATTTCAGCACCTGACTATACAACCAGAGCATTTTTTTGTCTCTTACACTGCAAAGATTTTTATTATTTTTTGTAACACTAGTAGAGATGGCTGATTATTATTTCTATTAAACTTTGATTCGAAAGTGCAGAAAAAGAAATATTAAACAAGAAAAGCTACTTTAATCTTGTCTCCAGAGGTAATTAGAGTGTCCAATTTGGTAACCTTTTGTAAATACACAATGCCCATTTTCACTGAGCCAAGTGAACAGATGATTTTGCACAAATCACATGGAGTTATTTGTATATAATCCTAAGGCATCAGGTAAATTGGATCCAAAGACAAATTAGGGCAAAAAAACCACCAACCAACCAAACAAAACCACCTCATGATAAAATAAAGGAGCAAGGTTAATAGGTAAATAGAGTGCTGAGGTGTTGTTTATAAACTGTGCCTCTTGTATACTCTTAGAACTACACAACTATAACAATACAGTTAGTAAAAGGAAGGAAACACTGCAATTTTGTACTTAACATTTATACCTGGAAACCACTGAGTAAAAACTAGGAGATTTTCAGAAAATACGACACAGTGAAAAACATTTTTTACAGTAATTTCATACCCCCATGTCTTTAAAAAAACAACACCATAATGATCAGAACTAATCTTGTATTGCTGTTGTTTCAGACTCACCTCTGCGGCCACTTGGACTCAAAAGATGCTTTACATCTTTATACTCTGTGTTTGCCCTGAAATAATCAAAGCTATGAACTGTTAACAGGACAGGGAAACCTCAGGTATTCAACTTTTAATCTTCTACCATGGCAGTTCTTATTCTGTCAATAATAAACACATTTGTTAGCTACGCCTTGTGCAGTGTCGCATATGCATCCATCCGTTCCTAAATTATATATTGGCATTGGACTATTAATAAAAGATAATTCTGTCTGAGCCAAGTATTGTTAGTAAAGGGGAGAAAAATCAAACAACAACAACAACAAAGATCAGATCTCACGTATATAGAGATGAGAGTCAGAGTAGAGTTGTATTTGCCAGTTGAAGGAGGAGAAACTGAAGAAGTGCAGAGTGGGTGGCACTCTTCCTGCTGTGGTTATATTATTGTGATATTAAATCTAGTTATATCATCACTTTCTTACTACCCAGAAGTGGGACAGATGGGAAAGAATGGAAGAGTGCACTAGGAATAATGCTGGCATGCATTACTGGTGCAAGGTGTGGAAAGCGGACATTGCACCAGTAGCTCCTCCTTCTACTCACTCCTACAGGTGAGTAGAAGAGAAAAAATCACCAAAGGGTTGGAAAGCAGTGCCTTCAACCACCTTTCCCCAAGGATTTCCATGGTGGCCATGTGGTTTCTCCTCTAATACCACCCGGCCACTGAGCCTCTCCACAGCCCCTCAGTGAGGACATATTCTGCAAGATTAATTTTTTCATGTTTCCTCTGTATATTTTTTAATTGCCAGTGTGATTCACATGAGGGTAGAGAATAAGAACCGATAGGGTTTTTTTTTTGCACAGCTCTCTACAGGGTTGGATTCATCTTCCACATCCCAGAAGCAGCTGAAACAAAGGAACCAAGCCTAAAAAGCACTTTCTCAACCTATTCCTTTAGAAAAGGTCTTTGCTTTGATGGCCTGGGAAACTGAGCCCATGTTTTATAGAAAAAAAAATATGGGGAGAGAAACAGCCAAAGGGCCTTGAATCTACATTAACAGTCTTATTGAAGCCAACTGGCTGAAGGATGCCAAGTCAAATTGCGATACTGTCCACAGACCCTACTTCAACCACCTTTTCTTTTAAGATATACTTTCCACTTTTCAAAATAAGCAACAATTAGACTGAATCAGCTTAATTGTACCGATCCACACATTTTTGGTCTAAACTACAGAGAAAACTGAGCTGATAGGTGTTAAGGAGGTATTGTAATATTTATACATGGCACTAGACTATACAGCTTCACAGGAAAGTTACTGTAATTGGGATTTTTATCCCCTGGAAGTCAGAAAAAATTATTGACAGTTTCTGGGTCCTAAATGCATCACTGTTTCAAGTAAAATAACAAGCTTTGCCTCAGGCTGTAGTTCATGCTATGTGATCACTTGATACTTTGTCTGTGTGGCTTCCCATGGTATGAGAGAAAGGGAGAGAGACAGAGAGGAGCCTCCATCGAAAGAGGCGGGAGTCAACAGATCACTTCACAAGCAATTATTATTTTTATTATATTACTTCAACATCATGATAATTAATGACTGAACTTCCAAACATGTTTGTGTGAATTCAGTGTACTGATAAGAACGGCTGCATAGTGGGTGATTTATATTTGTTTCTCATTTTTTGCCTGGGTGCTTGGCAGCAGATTGCCGCTCTGTAACTGCATTACTGTGGGGTAACTGGAAATGTTTTACAGGCAAGTTCTGCCATTTAGCATACAACTGTAATATGGTTCTATTATCCATTTTCAATCAATATTTAACCTTTTCAATAAACAACTTAAGTGTACTAAGCCAGAAGGAGGAAAGCTAATTGCCACATGATATATTTGGTTTCCAGGTATACTCAGCTGGCTAAAGTAAAGTTAATTAGGTTATAGGTAGAACAGCAGCATTTAGAAAAATATATCTTCTGCCTCATAAACCTTTTGTTCAGTCAATAGTATCAAGAAATACTTGTGGATTATGCTGTAACATGATGACCACTACTTGAAAACCTGGACTGTGCATTCTGCCCTTGCAAATAGCATATGTTACCTGATGGTACTATGGTAAATCATGGAATCATAGAATGGTCTGGGTTGGAAAGGAACTTGAGAGCACCTAGTTCCAACCCCCCTCCCTTGAGCAGAGGCACCTCACACTAGATGAGAGTGGGTGGGTGTATACTGCAGATCTTCTCATCCAGCCTTGTATTTATGCTCAGGACTACATTTGTGAGCCTAGCTGTAGGAAAGCCAACTCCGTGGAAGAAGGTGACTCTATGATGTGTTGCAGAAGCATTTTTTTATTTCAATAGAAGATAGAAAATAAGAAATTAAGAAGCTTATTGTTACACTATATAAAGCTCATGTTTATGGTAACCTCACTGAAGCAGTATAAACTCAAAAATACGGTTGTTTGTAATAAAAGGATGCTATTGTCTACTGTTCATATATGGCTTCAGTTCCACTGCATCCTTCAGAAGCCCTTCTGCTTTGCTGGTGCAATGCACAAATCAACTAATAACTTTTGTGCAGTCTATCTTGGAAAGTCATGTTTCACTGGTAATCATAACTGTCTTTTAGATCGGTGTAAGCAGCTATTTTAAAGGCGAAAAATAACATTTAGATTTCACAATATCAGTGTTAATGGAGAAAAAATGAAAAAAAACCCCAAACATTTACAACCAAAGGAAAGGCTGCCTAGAAATTGCTTCCATAGAGTTATTTTATTAGCATTTCATCCATTGTAGGTAGCTATTTTGCATTTGTTCATTTGATATGGTTTTCATTTAATACAACATGCATTACAGTTGATTTTCAAATTAAAAAAACCTGATCCAAACAAAACAAAAACAAAATCAAAAAAACCAACCACAAACCCCACAAAAACCAAAAATACCAGTACTGCTATTAGACACACAAAAAAAATATCAAGCACCAGTATAAAACTATTCTAAGGACCAGTTATAAAATCTTGGTATGAACAACTATCTTCACCCAGGCAAGCAGCACTGTTCAATGAAAAAAGAAGGATTATCACCCATTTAACTGAGAAGAGTCTTTCCCTGGATCAACTTTAGATGCCTTGCTTATTTGCCATAGTGAATACAGTATAATAGGGATTCCAGCGAAGTCAAATGGCAAGCCATGCAGTGATTTCACCAAGACCAAAACTAAGCCCTGAATAATCAACACTGACCTTTATTCTTTGAGGGTAATAATGTACCACTCTAGTTTACCAAAAGTAGCTGCTCTGAATATGCTATAGTTTCAAGAAGACTGAACGAATGCATCTGTCTTCATGAATGGTGATTAAAAAAAAATGCAAATCGTCTTACATCTTTTCTTCCTGACATTAGGTCATTGCTTTATGGCCTTCTTTGCATTTGCACATCCATAGTGATTCCTATTTTGGGACACTACTGAAAATATGAGATTCACTGGATCCAAACAGACATTCTTATAATACGCAGATTGTACTGAGCTACAAAAGCTGCAGTATAATAAAACAAATTGTATAAATGTGAGAAGAATTTGCAAGAAGTTTCATCATAAAAAATGACCAATAACATTAAGATGTTTTGTATGAGGAAAACACTCCAAGCACTGTTCTTTGTTACTGTATAAAAAGCCTTTTTGCAATGGCTGTTTCTTGACACAGAATCTTTATATGTGAAATAATTTATTGCCATACCTGTAACTGAAATAATGACTAAATCATTTTTAAAAAAGTCTCATAGCTCCAACAGAGTAAATCTTCTACAACTTGCTGCGGTGCTAATCGTAAGCATGTTACACAGTAAGTTTGCCTGAAGCTAAGTTAAGCAGGCAGATTAGGACTGTAATATAGTATCAGGGCTCATAAATCAAGTGCGCTTGCAGATTTTCTTTCACTTACTGCTCCTTCTTACAGTTCAGACAAGTCATAATTACACATCAGTAGGCATTGTGAACAGAGGAATGAGCTACAACATAACGCACAATAAACCCTGTCATATAAAAGCAAACTGGATAAAATAACAGAAGCAATACTCCATTTTACAACATCACACTAAAGAATTACACCATGCCATTGTGTAATATTCTGATCAATCAAGAGCCCATCCACAACTGACAGTCCCAGGAGGCTAAAATTTACTATTCAAAGATATTTTCCATTTGTATTTATTATTATTGTGATTATGATTATTGTTATAATATATAGTGAATGAGAACTTAAAAAAGCCAGAGGTTCAAAATAAAAAGTGCTCAGTGCAAAATACAATTAAAGATATTTTCCTAAAGCTTTACTATGCATGAAGTCTTTTGATAAATAATAATGGGGAAGAGGTAAATGATTTTTCATTCATATTTTGTTAGCATTATGACATTGAGCACAGGTAGTGTATGCTAACTCTTTTAAACCAAAGGCATGCTGACTGATTTCTCCTAGTTATTTTGAGGCTTAGAATGAGATCAAAGGTGCTATGGCTTTAGCGTATGACATTAGTGGAACATCGAAAATGGGATTTGATGAAATGAGAAAATATTGGTTATTTTAATTCTAATAAAATAATTTCAAAAGAATCAGTAGACAGCAGGTAAATAGCAAGCACTGCATGGACACACAAGGGTTTATGGGGTTCCTGCTTTCTCCCCTAGAAAATTATCCTACATTTTCACTTTTTTTTTGTACAAAGACAACAGATAGTTGCCCCTACTATCATTTATGCAGCTGAAAGGGTCTTTTGTTGTCAGATAACTTGTACTGCAGCCCTCTGTTTTATCCTTTGCTGTATTCCACCTTTTGATAATCTTTCCCTATGTGATTATAATCAAGTCCCAATGTTTGTGCCTTTATAGGAGAGTGGTGTATATCTGTGTGTGTGAAGGTACATGGAGAGAGAGAGGACAATGCTGCTTCCAAAACTAGCTCTTAGAAGATTGTTCTTTTGGTGGAAAATTCATCTTGGGTGATTCAGATGAGACAAAAATCACCCCTTGTAATTTAACTTGTCACCAGCCTTAATAACACAGTATCAGAAGAATTAGATTTTTCAGTTTTCCAAATTAGCTTGATTTTTACTAGCATGGGCCCAGTAAGCTCTATTGCTGTTATTTACTGTTTGTGTTGGCCTTTATGATCCTAAACAATTTCAGTGTTTTAGAAAATGCCCACACATGCATGTGTTTTTAATCTTCTCCTCTGAACCAAATGATCTAGGTGTGGGCAGTATGGCATCTGGAAAAAGCGACTCTCTCTGGTTTACTACAGATTATGTCCTGCCTGCTTCAGAAAGAAAAAAAATCCCAAAACAAACAAACAAAAAAAAAAAACAACAAGGGGGGAAAAAAAACAAACCCAAACCAACCCAAAACCTGAAAACTAAACAAAAAAAACCAAACCTGCTGGGCCCTGGAGGTCTACCTCTCTCAAACTGACTAACATCTTTTTCCATGCTATTTTGGATTCTCCTTTATGTCTCCAGCCACCAAGAATCACCTAACATAAGTTTGAGCTTTCTTGGTCACTGCCAATGTCATGGCCATGTACTGATGAGGTTTTCCATGAACCTGCTGCTGTGTCCCCAACAGCCTGTGGCTAGAGTATGTTGCCTCTCTAAAACTGCAAAGTTGGGAATCCAAGTCAATTGCAAGGTTTTATATGATTTCACCTTTTCCATCTCTCCCTTTAAAATATATCACTCATGTTTTACATGTTTCTGGTTTGTACAATGCTTCCCAAGGCTCTGCAATACCAGTTCCTGGTTTGTCCTCTTCACCTGGCAATCCCATCCCATCTGCACTTAATGAGAATTACATGAGAAACCCAGTGCACCAAAAAGTGTTACTCATAGAAAACAGGTTACCTTCCTTATGAGGTAATATTTGCAGATATAAATGAAAAATAATAACAACATTTTAAAAAAGCTTAAATTTGCATCAGCTGTGCATGCCCAGTGACTAACAGACACCTTGGGACTGCACAATCCAGTAACTGTGCAGGAAAACGTGTAGCATCCCCCTCTGATTCCTAGCTGTTTAAGTGTAGTCTTCCCCAGGATTCACCTCACTGGAAAAGCCGTGATATTTTGAGAATAAAGTGAAGAAATGCAGGCTTAGTCAAGAATTTTTTTATGCATATTCATTCTCCTTTCAAAAATGCAAAAGTGTATTTAGTTAACTTATAGAAAACACATTTCTGAACAGACTGATGTGTCCTCACCAACCTTCTAAGGTTGGCCTTGCTCTGGATGTTATCCAAGCAGAGCTTTTATCTTGTAACCTTCTAGATTGTCTTGTCTCTGGAAGTGTAACTGTAATGCTTTTATTACAGACCATTTTTCTGCAAACAATGTCTGCCACTTCTCTCTTGCTGCATGGCCACCTGGAGCTTTTGGGTAGAGGGCTCCTGCAGGACAGTGACCACAATGGTGGTGAGTCCACCTTCTACATCAGAGGCATTTGCTTTATATAGGCGTCAACTGCTCTGTCAAAGCTTCCTACATATCTCCCTCCATCAGATGTCACATTCATGACAGACAGTGAATTAATAGTCTCACACAGCAAGAAGGCTGAAGAGGACTGCAATATTCATAAGCTGGAGGAGAAGTCGTATGTTCATAAGCAAATGGTCTCAAACCACCAGGCTGTTTTCCTTCTAATATTTTCCTAATTTGTAAGATGTAGGTAGAACATCCTATTCAATTCAATTAAGCACTATTCATCATTTTTTAAATTATCTGGGAAACAAAAGGCAGGCTTAAAGCTGTATATGCAGCTAGTCACTCCAGTGAGCAAGCTGGAAGCAGATTCCTCACCATGTTGCAGTAGCATGTGGCATCTCAGCCAACTCTGAAATGATTGACCATGTCCTCAGCCATGCACTATATTCTCACACATACATAGTCTTTCCATAAAATAAAATAGGTGTTGGGCCCTCAGCTACTTATGAGTATAGAATCCAGTTGCTGTGGTTGTTATTTTCCTCTTTTTTAGGGAAAAGGGCGATCTGCCTGTTACAACCTTGCTTTTGTGTTGACATGCACATTTTCTGTGGATGTTTCCTGTCCACAGCTCTGATATTAATTCCAGCATGGCTTGGGGGTGTGAGTTTTGCCTTAGTGTAGGGACTCATTCATTTTTTCACTGTTGTCATTTTTTGTTTCTGAATCAACATTAGGATCTGAAAGGTGGTAGGCTGGGAAAAAAAAAATAAAAAAAAAGAAATCCAGTATTGAAGACCTGCATAAAATTCTGCAAAATTAAATTTAGAGGAAAAATTGCCTTGCTTTCTAGCCACCATAGTAGATGACATTTTGAGTCAGCTTTTAATTCCTGAAGTAGGTGAGTTTTCTCTGCTGACTGAATTGATATTCCCTGATGAAGGGAGAAGTGTTTGTAAAGTACACAAAGATTTGAGAAGCCTAAAAGGAAGAAACCAAGACATTTAGTGCTTAGTGCTCCTGCTTTACAGTAAGACAAAAAGTGGGCAACTTCTCCACCACAGTATGGCAAAGCATAGGTATAAATTGTGAGGTGCATTATGATCTCATCTTTATGAGGTTTAGTACAATTTTTAAGGGCAAATGTTACACTAAAATGAAGTACTATGTGTTTTATCCAGGGCAGGGAGGTCACACAACCAGCTATTTATCTGCATTTGCCAACAGATAGGGTTTGGTTGAGTTTTATGATAAAGACAAATATATTAGCATGCCCATGAATCAATATTGTTTAAATAGTGTACCAGAAGGTTCACTGTCAATCACTAGTTTATGAAAGTTGTTCATCCCAACTGTTAGGTGAATACTGAATATATTCACAGAAGTTTGGATCTGTTCATGAATAATTCATAGAAACAGCAACTGATCAATTTGCAATTAATAATGATTCAGCTTCTCCCAACCGTAGTCACACAAAATAACACTATTACAGGGCTTACCCTTCTACTGAAGAAACTTCATATAGGGGATGGAAGCAGACCCTGGTCCTGTCTCTCCAATGAATAATTGATTCATCTTCTTTTCTAAGCGATTTCAAACAGCTTTAGCTGAGCTATGCAAAAACAAATAAAAAAAAGCCCAAACTTGTTGAAATTACTTCATAAGGTAATGATAACACATTTCTCTTAACCACAGTACTTTAGGAATCTAGTTCACCTATATGCAACAGCACAAAATTGTTCAAATCTCACTTTTCTCTTTTCCTCTGGCCTTCTGCAGTACAAGGAACTTCAACCCTAACAACATTCTGACCAACAATTCTTCTCAAAACTCTAGGAAACTAAATCAGCTCATTTCATCAGGTTCTTTCACTCAGGTTCTAAGCTCACACTTTCATGTTCAGCTTTTCTAAAGTAAATTCTATAAAGCCACTTAAAACTTTAAATCAGTAATACCATATGGTAATCCCATTGTGAAAGAGAAAACAATGAAATGCATGAATTTAGCTATTCTGCTAGTTTAGTCACCCTTGAAGGAAGAGGACTGGTGAAATTAAATCAAACTAAACTGGAATTTCAGAATTAGCGAACAACCTGTTAAATTTCAGCTTTGCTCACCAGTGAGGATCAGGTTTTAGCTAGGGTGAAAGAAGAAATAAAATGGTAAAAATCTTATTCTGTCACCGTGCAAGATAATAGCAGAAACAATTGTTCTGTGAGTCCTATTGGAATAAAATAGCAATGTTAAACTTTAATCTGCATTTAAAGATTACCATTCCACCAGCATTTTCAGGATGTTCCAAACTTCTTTTTCTTAAGCAAGAATGGTAATTTTATATATTTTGACACATTCAGATTCACTGAATTTCAAAAGAAAGCACATTTCTGAGGTAAAAATAATAACCAAGAGAAGCCAGATGATCCCTAACTTCAGCACTCTTAAAGAAAGTATAATGAGGTCTATTGTTTTCTTCCAGACACCTAACTCACTTGGCTCTTTTTATTTTACTTTGCTTTTTCTTCCACCCTACAAAGAGAACATTGGTAGATCAGACCTTTTCTTCCTGTAAGGCAATAAAATTACCTCATGGTCAGTGGATGGTAACCTACTACTCAACCTGCAAAGAATTAAATCCCAAATGAGGTAAATTTATTCCAGTAAATCCAGAAACTGTTAATTGGAATGGAGAAATTCTCCTCCTCTGTAGGCTTTGATTGAACAAAACAGGTCAGATGAAACCTTGTCAGCAACACTCCCCATTTCCATCCCATTTCTGTATTTTCAGACAAAACAGAAGTCCCTCTTTGTCTTTAAAATACGAATTCAGACCCCACAAGTTTGACTGGGCTCAGCTGAACACCGAGTTTTTGCCGAGATTAATAGTATGCATGCTTCGCTTCATTCCCCCAGATGATATCTCTATGAAATACAGTTACCTGGAAGGATGTAATACACTGCTTTGCACTGAAATATGTCCTGATCTGAGCAGAGATCCAGCATACAGCAGGTCCAACTGAATGAAATTTGACAGTTTCAATGTTTTCCACGAGGTCTTTTCAAATGAGGGTTGCCAGAACCCCCCAACAGAAGTGAATTTCACTACATAGGGAGGATTCACCAGTATCTTAACTGCCATTTTGTACACCAATATCCAAAATATTCCATCTATTATCATAGCAGAAGGGCACATAATACCACAACAGGTGGTTCTCTGGGGTGATGTTTACTCAAACTACAGCAGACATCATTAGCAAACTGAAACTAAGCTTTCAAGAAGTAAGGAACAATGCAAAATTTCTGTAATGGAGTACACTAACACAGGATCTCCTAATTCATCTGGAGCCAGAAGTCTGTATCATGTTTTTCTGCATGCCTATTTTTCATCAAACAACATACAATCCTTACTTGACTATACTGTATATCTTCTCTTCCTAGTGGGAACCCTAATTTGCTTTAAATTGCCAAAGTGCTCATTATGGAATGCTTAATAGCTACAGTTTGTACATAATATTTGAAAATCAGCCTTAATTTTTCTGCCTGAGATGAACACTTGGATTTCAGAGTAAACATAATCAGAGATTTACACAAACTCAGTGAACCCTGTTTATTATACTTGCCTGGAATAGCTACAAAAGAGGTCAGAGGTCCAATGTCTTCCTGCAGAGACAGATCATGTTCTAGCTGGTACTGAGGAGGAAAAAAACAGTAGGTGATGCTTTAATGAATGGCTTATCATGTGGAACACACCATGTGATAATAGCAGTGCTGGTAAGGAAAGAAGGAAGTAAAAAGCATAAAGGCTTTTGCTAGGTTTACATTGCTTGAAAGCTTACATTTCAACAGTAGCAGATGAAGAGGCTTTATTAAGAATATGTAGTAAAATCTGCAGCAAGTTGAAAGGAGCTTTGAACTTTTTGTTTAAACACTATTTTGGAATTGCCTGAGAGATGGCATTGCCCTGACTAAATAGAAACAAATACTGGAATATTTTGATTTTGCATGTCAATTTTTCTTATCATTTTTACTGAAGTGACCTTATCTAAGAAGTCAGTTAAGAAAAAAAAATAAGGGTCATAGATAGATTGTTCCAAACACTAAAGGGATCACCAATAAAACAAGTTACAATTTGATTTTTGTTTACAGAAGATTGTCAATCAAGAGCTGTGAAAATGCTTGTTCTTTGAGACTACAAATTATGTGGATAGAATGGTCCAGCTCTTCCAAACACAGCATATCTATTACACAACCTGGGCCAGATCAACATCTTAAAACCAGGATGTATAAATAACTGATTTCTGAATTACCCTTCTTCTTGTCTTTTGAGAAAGAAGAATCAGGCTCAGCATTGAAAAAAAAAATGCCTATCCCTACTTGTGGTTCTCCATTTATTATTTTTAAACAACTGCTCTGACCCCCATTATTTTATTTTTTTTTAAAGCGGGAGTCAGAAGATGTTCTTTCCACTATTTATCCAGAAAACAGTGCCTTGAAAAATACCTTGCCAACATGAAAAATGCCAAGACATGATGGCTGTCATTACCGATACTTTTGGTAAGTCTCCCTCTTCAAAGCAGGGGAAATTAGGCATTTAGGTGGATATAGACTTGTATTTATTATGAAAAAAATGTATTTATATGTAAAATATGTATTTATATGAATAAAAAAAACAAAGTTTGTCAAATTTAGCATTCATTTTGAGAGGTTAAACCTTGGGAAAACAGAACATTCAAATCCAAATTTCCCATGGCCACCTGAACCCTAGCCGCTTGGGCTGAATCATAACTTTCAGTCCTTACAATCTTGCCTTTCAGGACCATGAGTAATAAGAACTAAATGCCTGAGCTAATAGAGTAATTTATTCTCATTAACATTGTGGCTTGCTTTTTTTTTTCTGTGTGTGGTGTAGAAGGAGATTCTCCATGGGTGAGCAGGGGGAGACTGGCCTGGGAAGCAAATTTCTGTATTGCACACAGCAAACATACTTTCTCTCATGTATGCCTTGGTTTCAGCTGGGACAGAGGATTTTCTTTCTTTTCTTTGCTTAAACCACAACAAGATATCATAAACTTGGCCATGTCTTCTTTGGTTCATGTTAACAGGCAACAGCAAATCCTCTTCCGGGCGTGTAAAGGCTGACACGGAAGCTCCGTCTTTTCCTATTCTTTCACAAAATGCAGGGAAAAGCCATAATCTGCCCTTAAATGCTGCTTCTGAAAGTACCCTTTGGGTATGGACAGTGTAACATCCATGCTGTCCATCGTATACCCTGCCCCTGGTGAGTCTGGGAAACCATCAGAAGGGGCCCATCCTGATCTATCTCCTGCTTGTTTTCAGAATGGTAAGTTTCTGGTCCTGACCCAACCCTGAGAAAGCAAACCAAACCCCCAGAGAACACCAAGAAGACGACAAAACCTGAGTCACAGGTGCAGTGCAGTACTGAGTGAGTACAGGCTTGCAAAGTCAGACAAAACACATAACCGAAAGGTAAACTTGTATCACCACCTTAGCTGGGGTTTGATCTGAAATACTCTTTGGGGCTTTGATTTCTGAAACTTGCTCTTGCTCAGCAATAAGTTCTACATGAAAGTCTGGTGACCTGTGTTGTTTTAGAAAGTTACCTGTTAGGATAAATTATGGTAACAGCAACTGCTGAGGCCTCTGGAAACTGCTGCCTGCTGGCTGCTGCTTACAATGCGCAGTATGTTACCATGGGGTAGAAAACTTCAGCTCCCTTTGCTGAAGGGACTTTCCCACCCTGAAACCCAGCACTCCTGTTGTTGCTGTAAAAGCAAAGATTTAATGCTCCATGGTTATGAATGATATAAATACATCAAAAAACAAAGAGAAGAGGAATTAATCTGGCCTTTTCTTTTGGCAGAACTCAGTAATACAAATTATGTTACCATCAAACTTCTCTTACAGGAGCACGTACAAGAAGTTAACCTCATTAATGAATATAATTAAGACAATTATTTAAAATTCTAGTCTAATCTCCATATCTATAGCACAACAGAAATTTGCATTTGGGTATTGCAGAACAATTAAGAGCTCTTATAACATTATGTTCAGGTGTGCACAGGCTGCATAAGGCATGAACATGGCTCTGGATGTGGGAAGCAGGCATCCCAGGTCATTATTTGCCTCCAGCACGTGCTAAATCTGTACAGGATCCACATGGTAGGACTTATAGACAAACCATATTCCCCCTGCACGGGCCTCCCGTTCTCACAGAGACCACTCAGGAATTTGACCCCAGAGTAATATTATTTTTTTTTTTAATGGATGGAATTTTTCCTCAAGCACCAAGACATGCATTCAGTCCAGCAGGATGCGCACTTCTGAGTGCAGGGCACATACTGGAAAACATTTAAGCTCACAGACTCAGCACTAGTGGCCGCTGCTTCTGCTGCCCATCCACTCACTAGATTTGGCAGTGTGAAGACTTACAAAAAATGCACTGAGTTTTGAAAATACCTTCCAAGCAAGCTTAACAAAACAGGAAATAATTCCAGCACGTGAAGGTTGTGGAGTCCTTAATTTGTAATGTACCTCTTGTCAGCTGGAGCAAATATTTGCAGCTCTCCTCAGAGAGATTCCATCTGTGACTGTCACACCCAGCCCCAGGAGGTAACACGGAGACAGTTATAAAGGCAAAAAAAGAAACTATACTCCCTGTACTACATCCACATTGATGCCAGTAATAAAACCAAACCAAACCAAAACTTACAAAGATCCTAAGTATTTCCCAATGCCAATGCAAATATTCCCCAATTCCTTCTCTGTCTCCCAAACTGCAGCACCCATACTATGCTGCTCCCACCTGTCTGGCTTAGCCTATAGCAGTTCATGCATCTCAGGTGGAAAATCAGTCCCAGCCAAATGTGAACCACCAGCTCCTAACAAACCTTCTCAAGATCCTACGTACTTTGGCCTTGATGGTGGTCTTGCTTCTGTCTATCCACGATCCAGGTCCAGTGTTTTCCAGGACTGCCTTTTGAACCACAGCACACTTCTCATTGGCCCATCGATGCACAATTTACATTTTCTTGTCTCATATTTCAGGCTGAGAGTTTTGGGACAGGGACCATCTTTTTATTAGTATACCCTGGGCAGTGAGATTTGCATATAGGCTTCTGACAGCCTGTTCATACAAAAGTAAAAGCAACTACAACAATATATCACACAAATGCTCAGTCATGGACTTCTTCCACACTTCAGGCTAGTTTTCTTCACAAACTTAAAACAGTATAGAGGAATCACAGTGCTGAAAAGCAAAAAAATACCTGCTGGTAACACCACCCACAAACTGTAGAACTTTTCAGTGAGTTTCCTATGATATTGGCTAAGGATTTGGCTTCTTTTTTTTTTTCCCTAGCAAATGATCAAAGGCCTGGCTGCAATAAATAAATAGAATTCCTCCTGTTATTTACAATGGAAGCTTTTAATTTGCTTATTACTTTGCTTATCTATTCATTGAGATAATTATCTGACACCTGCCAACAGCAGATTGTTCTGACAGATTTTTATTGGCTGAGATCAATTTGTTACTTACCATCTGTCCATATAAAGGTGGTTTACAGGTCAACAAGCTGGTGAGCTTTGGAAAATCTTAAAGTGATCTTGAGCACTATCCTTCCTGAACTAATTTCATTTTAATCTCTCATAAAACACATGAAAGGATAGACTTGAAAATTAACCTTCAAGCAGACTACACAAGAGAAGAGAAAATAATTTGCCTTTCTTAGCTGTGATCTTGTATAATCTATTTCCTATTAGGTATCCTAAAAATGCAGCTGAACCCTTTAGCTGATAAACTGCTGTATGACACTAAAAACCTCTAAAAAATGCAAAGAAATAGGAGGGTCTATATGGTCCAACCACCATGGATGCTGGGAGAAATAAGTTTCTCCCAACAAGCAGAAATTTTGAACGATAAATGGTCCAGCAATTATAACAGAATCACAGAAACACAGAATTATAGAATCAAAGAATTACAGAGTGCTTTGGGTTGAAAGCAACCTTAAAGATCACCTAGCTTCAATGCCCCTGCCACAGGCAGGAACACTTTCGACCAGACCAGGTTGCTCAAAGCTCTGTCCAACCTGGCCTTGAACATTGCCAGGGATGGGGCAGCCACAGATTCTCTGGGCAACCTGTGCCAATGACTCACCACCCTCACAGTGAAGAACTTCCTCCTAATATCTAATCTAAACCTACATTATTTCTTGTTGTGTCCTTACTTCTTTTCTAGTGGGTAAAGATGCTTCCATCCCACTGAATGTCTGTAGCCTGAATGTAGTCAGTCTAGTTCCCATGCTGTTTCTTGCAAGATGTCTCATTCTCCAACTCCAAGTGCTATGCCATCAAATGTGAGCAGTTTGCAAGCTGGGCAGAGGAGTCCCCTATCACCCTTCTATTTTCCCTCCAGAATTTCCACCGTGGCTCTGCAAATCCACCTTTGCCTGCAATAAGGGTCTCTGCCATAGGCTCTGATGGATGTATCTGTGGTATTTGTGCTTCACTGGCTGCATCTCGGAGTGCTGGAAGGCCTTTAGTGTCTGCTGGGAAATTACAGGCCACTAGATTGCTATTTTATAGTAAGTGCCAGTGCTCTAACAACTGTGCTTGTGGTATTCTTCTGGACCTTTCTGTGGATATTCAGCTTCAAATTGTCTTTTTGCTTCTATATCAAAACAGGTTATGACAGAATATGATGCAAAATGCTTACATTCTTCATAGCAAAAAAGTAACATTCAGATTTTACTCTAATTTTACTTCTGAGCTACCTATGGTGAAATATAAAACTCTGACCACACAGTTAAACTTTTTAGAATTGCAAGAACCATTTTGATGGAGGTTTTTTTTTTTTCCAAACCATTATCTGGAAGTTGGGGGGGGGGCGATAGTTGGCAGCTACTAATGCAGGGTGCTTCAAATGAAGCCATGCAAACTTAAAACTCCTCAGGGCTCCAGAAGTGAAAGTGAACTTTAAATGATAGTATTGGATTACACAGGAGACTTCTTTTCCTCTAAGAAATTCACCCTAGTAGTGCCAGAAGACATTCCTAATGACTACGGATCACTTAAAGATAATGGCACTGAAGGTCCCCAGAACAGTATTTTGTGTCAGCACATCCTTCTCCAGAACCTTTTTCAATTGTTGTGCAAGTGCTCAAGATGGTCCTCTTATGCACAGATCATTGCGCAGCGGATAACAGGTCTATCGTGATAATGTGCTAGAAGGGAAATGTCCAACTAAGGCTCTGAAAACACCCAGAAACCCTGAAAACTAAACTCCTGATGATTTTTTTTTTTTGAAAGATGATGATTGTAAATGCTGTAGA
This sequence comes from Pezoporus occidentalis, assembly GCF_034315485.1. NCBI lineage: Eukaryota > Metazoa > Chordata > Aves > Psittaciformes > Psittacidae > Pezoporus > Pezoporus occidentalis. Next base: position 2,042,262 of record NW_026915877.1, read on the forward strand.
TGCTTTATCAGTCTTCTATGCTGAATATTGCAGCCACTTTAAATTAAACATAAAGTAATCTCCCAAGTACAGCTCTGTAAGTCAGTCAGAGAAAAATGTTTTTGCATTTTGGTGCACGATTTAACCTGATATATGCTTATAAATATATATTATGCATGGGTTTTTTTCTCCTAAAATGGTCAAATCATATGGGGTGTCAGGTTGAGGTCTTACAGTTGTAAGCTATAAAAAAACTGAAACCATTTTTTAATGAAAAAGATACGAAATATAGGACCAAACTACTGCCTACACAGGTGGTTTTAAAAGGTACAAAATTAAAACATCTTTACAAAACTTCTTCAATTATTTCTGAATTAATGCACAGTTTCCTTCTTTAAATAACTGTAAATTCATCAGAGTGACTCTACCTGAGCTGATCCTCTGAAAGTCAAGAATTTTCCCAGATTTTCTAAAAGCCTGGTGAGTGGTACTCATTATCAGTTTGAAGAATTGATTCCAGTAGAAATCCAATATGTTATCTCAAACATGTCTAGCATATCTGCTTCGTAGCTGAGATCTTAGAAAAAGTCTTGATGACACCTTGTACAGAGATGAATTACAACAGGAAATGAAGAGGTTTAAACCCAATGGTTTAAAACTGGTGGCTGTAATTTGACATCTGAATGTGTATTTGGAATCAGTGACAGCTGTGTGCTCTTAGTACCTGTGGAACCCAAGCTACCTTAGTTATTAAAGGTTTTAGAGTCAAATCCTGCTATAGATTTTTGCAGGGGTAGCATTTCAGTCTACATGATGAGGGCTAGCTGTTCAAGCTTGATGTTTTTTGGCCCAAAGAACTAAGTTAAAAGGTCTTCCCAGAATCTCTGCTTGTTTATCAGAACCTGCTCCATCTCCTGCATACCATCTTAATTTCATTTCAGTTTCCAGTTTTATATGCACCGCAGGGATCTCTTTCCCAGGCAAAAGGCAATATGAGGTGAGAAGAAGAGCATGCTGCCAGCACAGGTATAGGCCTGCATAATGGAGCTGTGACACTCTGAAAGAGCCTTTCCATTTTAACAACTTTTCAAGTGGGGAGCGAAAGACATAATGCAGATGGCATAATTGAAGTGGGAGAATGAAACATTAAGCATGCACAGAAGGGATTAGAGAGGAAGACTTTTGGGGTTATTTAATTTTGGCTCAGTTGTTATCTAACAGTTTTGTCAGGAAAAAATGTTAAAGCTCCTTGCAAGTCCAGAAAAACTAAGGAAGATTATTACCTGCCTAGGAGTATGTAAAACCTTGTAAAAGTATCAGACTTGAGAGAATTTATTCTTTATTATGTGATATCATGTTCTACAAAAAATCTTTCCTTGCACAGCTCAGGTCCCCTTTCTTCATTTTTATAGACTTGTCAATCCTGGGAATGATCTAATAATAATGAGGATTTAAGGTATGTATATGCATTGTACTGAATGCTAATAATTCATGAGCTCTTGGTTTCAAAGATCTTCTCTGTGAAGCTCTGCAGTTCAAAAAGGAATGCCTTAACATAAAAAGGATGCTAAGCCTTATATTTAACACCTAATGAAATCATTAAAGAGAGATCAGGCATGATTGCAAATGTTAATTTATCAGATCTCTCACATGCCACAAGTATGATGAACAAAGAAGGGAAACTGTAAAAACCTATAAGGTCTTATTAATTGAGGGTGAAAATGTAACAGTGAAGAGATTTCGAAGGTGGACCATGCTCCCTCAAGACAAAGGAACCAATTCTGCATACACCTTGCTCAAGGAAAGTCATTCTAAAATCATGGGGAGTTTTGACAGAGAAAGGACTGCAGGATCTAGTAGAAAATCAGGCACACTCAGAGCATTTCTTCTCAATAAGGAGCTCTGGTGTGTGTTAATGACATGAGCAAAAGCACAGCCGCTCCCAGAGAGCGCTCCGTGCCTGTGGTATCGGTTACCTACAGGAACTCCAGGAAGAATACATATGAGGATAAGAAATAGTCGCTCTTTATTCCTGTCAGTAGGTTTTGCCTTTGACTCCACTGATCAATATCAGCCGTGCATTGGTTACTATGGGAATGAGGCTTTCCTGCACTCAATAAACCCTAAGTTCCTTTTTTTACAAAGGTGAGCAAAATACTTTTAAAAGAAGGTTTTATCTGCTTTATGCCTGAGGGACTCTGCAGCCATCACTTTAAAGGTACTTGGACACTTTGAAATGCAGAATATTATGATCTAGCTTTGGGCAAATAAAGATTTAAAACCATTTGTTTACCCCCAAAATCAATGTCAAATTCATGCAGAAATCCATACGCTCTGTGTGCCTACCCTGTGTGTGTCACTTTTCTCATGTGTGCATGCACATATGAGACTGTATGTGAGTGTGTTTGTGTCTATATGCACTCTACATTTGCAGCTACACAGAGATATAAACCTTGATGTGGATTACCTTTAAGGCTTGAAAACAAGATATTGAAATAAAAAATATCTAACAATACCTTGGCCTCAGCACCTCGCCTGACCTAATTAATCCATCCTTACAGTGATTTGAGTATTTCTCATTATAACACTGGGATAAGAAATACCCTACTTTTCGCTTTTATTTATGATAATACACTGTTTGATTATAAAATATTTAGCAATGCTTTAATAAATATTTGTGGTGGCATATAGTGCCAAGCATATGTGGAATAATATGTATGGTATTTCCTGAATGGAATTAATTTAAACAGAAACTATGATGGACGTGATCTCAGACTACTGCAATGATAGTTCAGTGATGTAGCCTCTTCAGAAACACCACAGGTGAAGCAAAAGTGACAGCAAACTGCCACATAAAATGCTGCCAATTACAGCCAATCTATGGCTGTAATCTATAGATGTCTATTCTTATAGACATCTGTACTGCTAATGGACTTATTGCTAATTGGCTTGAAGGGTATTAATAACAAATTAGGCCTTTTTTACCCTTTTTGTTCATTATGTTTTACAGATTTTTTTTCTCATGTGCTGGTAATAATAACAGAAGGTAATGATGATGACTTTCTCAACCAAGAAGGAACTGTAAGGGACAGAAAGTTACAGCAGAATCTGAGTACCTTCTAGACCGCTTTATGGCCCAAAGAGATTTACAGAGTACATAAATAGCAAATTAGTAAAGAGTGTCTAGTCAAAGCAGAGCCTGGGAAAAAGTTCCTTCACAGGCAAAGGAAATAAAATTCCTCATCTCTGCACTGATCCTCACAACTTGAAGCATCTGCTTTTAGGCTGTGAACAAGCTCTGCATTCACTGGGTTTCTTAGTGCTCCTCAAGGATCACAGAATCATAGAATAGTTTGGGTTGGAAAAGACCTTCAAGGATCACCTAGTCCAACCCCCTGCAATGAGCAGGGACATTTTCAACTAGATGAGGTTGCCCAGAAGCACATCCAGCCTGGACTTGAGTATCTCCAAGGATGATGCACCCACCACCTCTCTGGGCAACCTGTTTCAGTATTTTCCCACCCTCACTAAAAAACTTCTTCCTCTTATCTAACCTGAATCTCCCCTTTTTTAGTTTAAAACCATTACTCCTTATGCTATTGCATCAGGCCCTACTAAAAAGTCTCACCCCATCTTTCTTGACAGACCCTTTTAAGTACTGAAAGGCTGAAATAAGGTCTCCCCAGAGTCCTCCACAGGCTGAACGCCAACTTGACTCAGCCTTTCCTCATGGGAGAGGTGCTCCATGCCTCCCCTGGACCCTCTCCAACAGGTCCATATCTTCCCTGTACAGATGACTCCAGATGGGGTCCTCAACACTCCAGGTGAGGTCTCACCAGAGCTGAGTAGAGGGGAAGAATCACCTCCCTTGGCCTGCTGGCCATGTTTTTTTGGATGCAGCCCATGATGATCCCAGCTGCAGCAACCTCATCTTGTATCAACACCAAAGAACCACCATAAGCTTTAGGCTTGTCACAACATCTCTCCAATCCTACACAAACAGTCTAAAAAGAGCCTGCTGTCTTTCTTAAGTCATTTTTGGGAGACAAAAAAAAAAAATTAAAAAATAAAGAGGTCAAATATGCATCTGTGGGTCTTATAATAAAAAAATCTGCATAGGCTGTCAGGTTTCATATGGCCTCTCATGACAACTACACACCAGTGGCCAGATCTCAAACCCACACCAAAGGGGCACAAGGGAAAGAACCTTTCCTTGACAACTTGCGGACAATTTCGCAGGTGTATATAACTGTAATACTTAGCAACCATAGGAAGTATATCGAAACTTAATCCTTTGATTTAAAATCTGGCTGTTAAACCACAGACACACAAATTCATGAGAAGGAAATATGTATCTTTGCCTTCCTCTGCAGTTTTGAGACGCAAATCAAGGTAGTTAAGCATCACTGCTTGATACCGTAGATATTTATGCTAGTTTTATATTATGAATTCTTTAAAACACTTTAAAGGACATCTTTGAAGAGGAAAAAAAAACAAAAACAACCAAACCCAAACCACCCCCCACCCCCCCCCCCAAACAAACTAGATGTTGGAAGAAATTCAGAACTGAAGTTGTAAAAGAGTTTATGCAAAACCAACTTGGGGAGGACACTCACTTTTGTTTCACAGCTTGCTAAATTAATGGGACCAAAGTGACTGCTTAATCAAAGTCAATATTGGCCTGCTGACTCTCAAGAAACGATCTAAAAGTGCTTTGGGGGCTCTTTCTATGTTCATTATCTTTTCCTCTGTCACTTGGTGTCTCTAATGATAGACGAAGAAGCACTTAAAACGCCTCTACTCAATTCTCTTCACTACTGAAATCTCAAATTAAATACTTATAAAGAAAAAAAAAATCATATTTAGAATGAGATCGTGACACAAAGATCTTCTGAAAAACAGCCTAGGATAATTCAGCAGCCCCACTGGATCTTGCATTTAGAGCATTCTGAAGTATTCAAGTGACTCAGCAACTCAGTGGTGGGTAATTTACAACTCACTCTTCTTTACAAGCCAAACTGCTAGCTTACAAACTAAAGTGCTTCTTCATCAACCTTTGCTGAATGTAAATGCACCTTACCCAGCTCAGGCAGATGATGCCAAAATTAGTTGTTTAAAACTAAGGGCAAAACACTGAAATACTTCTCTTTTGGCTGATTCAAGATAACTCCATTTAGCTGGTTTGGATTATCCAAGATCAAGGTATTGCTCAAAGCAAGCAGGGTCAAATGGAAATTTCATTTACAGAGTAGAAAATAAAAAGTATCATGATTTTCTAAGGTTCTTGAGTGAAAATATCAGATTAAAATAAATTTTGAAGCTATACAGAACAGAGATAGGAATTTTAGAGAAAAAAAAAAAAAAACTATTGTATTTTGAAGCAAAAAAAAGTATTCCTGGAATAAAGTTGCAAAAAATCATATTAGCAAGTAGCCATATAATTGTATGAGCATCCACCATGGAGAATCAAGAAGCGCAAAATCTGATTCTCTTGTAACAAAACCAAATGCAAACAGTGCTTTAGTGCTCTGATACTCAGTCCTGATCTTAAATGGCTTACTCAAGAAATTAAATTAAAACCCATTCTTTGAGTATGACAATGGGCAAGAGAATCTTGTCCTACATTTAAAACACCAAAGACTTACTCTGGAAACAGGTATTATTGTTGCATTTCCTAGTCTTACATTAACAAAACATCTCTTTTTAAAAAGAGGTGAATGAATTCAGTGAATGCCCAAGAAGAAGGTTTTTTTTTGTGTAAGGAAAAATAAAGTTCTGATTTTATTCTAAGAATTCAAGGCTAGTTGATCTCATATACAGGCCAACGGGAGACTTACCAGGCTAAGAACTTAAGGATTTGAACCTAAAGTATTGTCTCATGCTAATACAATATATTTTGGTTTATATACAAAATGTGTATACAATTATGTTTAATTTGATTATAAATTTTCTTTCTTGAAGTAAAACACTAAACCTTAGTTGCACTAGAAGGACATGCAGCATAAAACACCGGCCACATACGTACTTAATAATAGTGGGCATAAAAATACTAATTAAGATAAAACACTATATCAGAGTACCTGCAATAAACACAAATTAATAAACCAATCAGAAATGTGAGCAACTTCAGGAAAACAGTAACATGCATCATATAATCTCATGGAGATAAGTAAGGGATGTCTAATGTGATTTTTTTTTTTTTTTAATGGACCAGATAATTTGGGGCATAACTAGGAAAAGTCTCTATAAAGACTGCAGCCTGTAAAGATGCACATAAAATCTGTAAGAATTGGTATCCTACCATAAAGAGAGGGCATGGACTCAGCAACTTTCGGGTTTCAAGCCCTTCCAGAAAGGGTTGCAGAAGAATATGTTTTGTTGGCAACAGCTGGCAATACTCTAAATGACAATATGAAAGAAGAATACACATCCATCTCTAGAGAGAGTAGGAAGAAATACCTTTAAAAATTAGCTAAAGCAGCTTTTCTCCTTCAAAATATGTACTAGCATTTGAAATATACAACCTCAATAACTGTTCCATGTTCATTAAATGCTGTTCAAACAGAGTAAATTGCCTCAAACCAATACTTTTTGATGGGCATAAAGAGCACTTTTTATAGGGCGCTTAGGTGCGTTCCACATCACAGTGACCAACCAAGGCTTGGTTAAGTTATTACCCATTAGGAACTGATGGAACAAATGAGAAGTTAAATATTCTGTTCTTAACCAACAAAAGAGTCTGAAGCAGCTGATGAGAAACTGATCATGAGCTAGCAGTGTGTGATCGCAGCCCAGAAAGCCAATCGTATCCTGCATCAAAAGGAGCATGACCAGCAGGTCGAAGGAGGTGATCCTGCCCCTCTACTCTGCTCTTGTGAGACCTCACCTGGAGTATTGTGCGCAGTTCTGGTGTCCTCAACATAAAAAGGACATGGAATGTTGGAACAAGTCCAGAGGAGGGCCATGAGGATGATCAGGGGACTGGAGCACCTCCCATATGAAGACAGGCTGAGGAAGTTGGGGCTGTTCAGCCTGGAGAAGAGAAGGCTGCATGGAGACCTCATAGCAGCCTTCCAGTATCTGAAGGGGGCCTATAGGGATGCTGGGGAGGGACTCCTCATTAGGGACTGTAGTGATAGGACAAGGGGTAACGGGTTAAAGCTTTACAAAGTTTTTGTGAAAACAGGTGAAGCTTAGATTGAATGTAAGGAAGAATTTCTTTCCTGTAAGGGTGGTGAGGCACTGGAACGGGTTGCCCAAGGAAGCTGTGAATGCCTCATCCCTGGGGGTGTTCAAGGCTGGGTTGGACAGAGCCTTGGGTGACATGATTTATTGTGAGGTGTCCCTGCCCAAGCAGGGGGTTTGGAACTTGATGATCTTAAGGTCCTTTCCAACCTTAACTATTCTATGGTTCTATTCTAATTAGAGAATAAGAATTCCCTCATTTTCATGCTGTATCCACTTGGGTTCTCACAGTATAAGGTACCAAAAAAGGAAAATTATTTTTTAGAATGGTAAGTAGTTAAACTGTGAAGTCACTAGGAGGGAGAAGTTTAATAGTTTCAAAACACAACCTGGAAAACTCATTGTAAGACAGTCCATCAGACATTTTTAAACATAATGATCTGAATAGAAACATAATGATCTGAATAGACCCTCTAGGTCAAGTATGTGTTGGGGAGTCCTCTGGGTAATGTCCCCATTGGCCTTGTCCAAAGTCAGACCTCTTCTGCAAGCATCTCTCATTTGCTACAGGTAGAGACTGGAAACAGGTCTAAATGGCCTGACCCAGCATGGCCTTACTTCTATGAAGAATAAAATATGGTTTATTTCCATCCAGATTTGACTGCATGAATTGCTTCTCAGAAGTCCTCATGCTGCTTCTTTCTTAATTGTTTAGTCTATTTGGTTAAGCAGAGGGAAACTAGTTGTTCTTGTTTTCCTTTCCTTTCAACAGTTTCACCCTTTGGTCAATTTTAGCCAAATCAGAATAGAAAAAGCATCTATACAATTATGTTTCATTAAAATAGGCCAACAGCGGAGAAGATACTATGTCCCAGCTGAGAGAACAGCCATGGGGTGAGTGTAACCCTTATAAGCATCATCAAAACAAACCGGGAGACCAAACTCAGATCACAAACCCACAGAAAAAGCATTGGTTTCACAGCACAGAGAATTCCTTCACTCTTAGTGTGGTCCATTTCCTCGCCTCCAACTACCACACCCCACTGCACTGAGTAAGAGATGTCCCAGCACACAAACGATGGTACATATGGTTTTCTGGATGTTTTCAACACTTACTGAACATCTATATAAATTGTTTGCCATGGCTTTTTTTTTTTTTTTTTGTAATTATTGTCTCATAATTTTCATTTTTTAAATTTTAATTTTCATCTTTTGAAAGAAATAGTGTGTTCACTGACTAAACTCTAGACCAAAGAACATGTTCTCTAGATGTGGAGAAAAAAATGGCAAATACGTACTACATCCAAAAAAAGTTTGCGATTTCAGTGAGTAAATTCCATGGAATACAGCTCTATGGAAAAATCAGGACTAACAGCATGCAGGATATTTAACCTTCTCTTTCAGAATTTCTGGTGTTTAGACACAATCACAGGTCATCTAGAACCATGGAGTGAGCAAGGTCATTAACTTAGGCTAAGTGTTGGGATATGGGACCTCTTATCTTTGACGTATGTTGCATATTGGGATAAATTTTTGTCTCTTCATAATCCCTTGTTATATACTAACTGAGCAAATGATAGAAAACCTGCAAGAAAGTTTGTAGAGTTTGGTATCCGAAAAAGTAAAGAATCTGTTATTTGTACTCTGAAACCATACAGGGACTATTTCTTCATAGTGTCTAATACCTGTGACTCCAAATCCCTGTGCAGATGTTGTTCTGGCCAGTACTCTATACTGCTGGAAACAGCTGAGATGATAAGTATCAGAGCATATTGAGCCACTTTAAAAATCAGTTTCCAGTCTGGAATCACACCATGGCTGGAGCATTTGTATCCACAAGTAGTCATATGAGTGACAGAAGATACAATATTTTGGATGATTGTCTGAATCCATGGCTCTTTGATCTGAAAGTCTTTCCAGGTGGCTTTCAGGATAGCAGTCTCAAGCTGAATGGCTCTCAGATACTAAGACAGTTAAAAGAATACACAAAGAAGAAAAGAATAAAAGTGGTTGACTGAAGGAAGATGAAACACGAATATGAGGAGGTGTTATGTTTTGGTTGACTGGTTTTTGTTTGATTTTTTTTTTTCTAGAATAATAAGAAAGAGAAATTGAATAGCCTTGTTCCCTAAAGAAAATGTAAACAGTTGCTAAAAAGGTCTTGCAAGCAGTTTTCAGCTTGTTCAGTAGGACAACCCATGAAAGCTAAGATGCAGTCACATTTATTTAGAACCCATCTTGGACAACGTACTGGGAAGAGTAGAGAGAAATCTGGACAAAGTGGAAACTGCCGGCAGACATTAAAAATGCCTATTAGAAGCTATTTTGGGATTGTTTTCTTTATGTTCTCGAAGGAATTAACTGACACACAGTCCAGTTGCAGCTGCATAACTGCCCCGTGGCTGGAGGTTCACTTAGTCGATTAGAAAACATGATATTATGAGAAAAAATAATCACTGTTGGCAGCACTGCGGCTGAGGACAAGCATATTTTGCTTCCTAACACACTACTGCGCATTAACCAGATGCCGTGTCTATGGCAATGCAACCTTGGCCATGGCAAGCCCTGCAGCATGTTCCCTGTAGAATACCCTGTGTGGACAGTGAGCAACTCTCATTCAGCTCAGGCTGGCAAATAGGACCCTTTGCACCATTCTGTGCCCACTCAGTTTAAATGTGATTCATGTTTGTGTTGTTTCCAAGTTTTCCATTGCAAATATGTGTCCACATAACCATTCTGTTTTTTTAATAATGACTTGGATCTTCCACCTAAGAACCCTTCTTAATATGCACATTTTCATTAAAATGTTTTTTTTTAGTTTTTTTTTAAGAAAAAAAAAAAGAAGAAAAGATTGACATGAAAGTGAGTGCCGGTCAGATGTTCTTGGAGGGGTTATTTTTACCTTGACTCAGTAGAGCACTGGATGAAATATCTCATCTGTGTTTCAGCAGCTGTCTGATGGACATGCATGTATTTGATGTTTGTAGGTACTAATGTTTGTTTGCAAAAGGAATTTAAACAAAACAAAAACTAATTTTCTTCAATATTGCATCCAAAGAATACTAATGAATGTTACTGAAACCTTCAGACATTCTTTCCCCGTGTAATCACTGAAAAAGATAAAGTCTCTCCAGAATTAGAAGGGATCCACAAGACAGATTCTCTGGGAAGGCTTCTGTAATGCTATTTGTTTAGGATATGTGAGAACACATTACAGGAGCTCATTTGGGTCTACTTGGTTATCACACACACGAAGCCCTGCTTTGACAGATTTGCTTTGCATCTGTGTCTCTGCAGTTTCCAGGATCTGAGCTGGTTTAGTCTGTTCACCAAGCTACTCAACATGGACCAAGATTTCTCTGTGCTAAAACTGAACTTCTGATGATTTCTAGAGCAGGTGCTATACAACCAGTACTTGGAGGAATTGATCCCATTCTCCACCACTAGAAATGGAAAGCTTCCCACTGAACCAAAGGGGCTTAGAGCAGACCCTAGAAAATAATTATGATTAATAAAACCCCACATCATTTTCTGTTTCAAAGCACTGTGAAGCTTCTGCTGTCAAAGGAAGCTGCTGCTACCCACCACTGGGGTACAACTCCATGGGTTATATCCCAGTGCATACATTGAAGCACAAGGAATGAGCTGGAGGCAGCTCCCTTGTCATGATGTTGAAACAAACTAGGATGTGGGGACTGCACGCACACCAATGTTTTGTTGCTTTCATGGGCTCAAGCAGCTTGAATAGTTGAGCATATCATTCTTTCCCTTGTCTGAGAAACATTTACTGCTTGTTACAAAAGGTTTAGGGATGGCATACTGTGTAATAGCTTAGATGACTGAAAACAAATTTAAATATAAGAAATGTGCTGGCTTATTTTTTGTATGTTGTAAACACTCTTAGAAATGGCATGGGGCCTTATTAAGTTTGAACCTTAGGTCTTTCAACTTCCTTGAGAAAAGAGAACAAATGGTAAAAGCATGAGGAAATAAGTAACCTCTGTGATTTCCCACTTCAGTTCAAACCCAGATATTTTTGTCAGTTGTTAATTACAGTCATATTTCTTTAACACCTTTAAAAAAGAAACAGCAAGCAAAAGATTTCAAAGAGAGAGGTTGTACCAGCTCAGAAAAGTTCTGATTTCTCCAAATATGAGGTAACCCACTGGGCAAGGAAGATATGTGCTTCCTGCAGACCCTACTGCCTGTACTTCACAACCGAGAACTTTTGATTATTTTCCAAACTCATATTGAAATCAACTGGGTTAGTCACTTTAAAAAGAGGGCTCCTTTGTGCTGCTCTGTAACCCTTCTTTTGTTCGGATTTGGTTTTTATATACTCTTATTGCTAGACACTGAGCTAATCCTATATGAAGACAGGCTGAGAAAATAACAGCTGTTCGGCCTGGAGAAAAGGACCTCATAGCAAGCTTCCAATATCTGAAGGGGGCCTACAAGGATGCAGAGAGGGACTCTTCATCAGAGTCTGTAGTGATAGGGCAAGGGGTAATGGGTTTAAACTTAAACAGGGGAAGTTCAGGTGAGATAGAAACAACCTTAACTATTCTATGATTCTATAATCTTAAGGTCCTTTCTAAATCTAACCATTCTATGCTTCTATTCTGTGATTTTACATATAAATGTCTACCCAAATGCTAGCAGAAAGGCTGTAGCAGAACAATAAAGAAGTAACTATGCTATTTATTTATTTTTTTACTGCTGTTCCAGTACAATGGTGTTGTCATTGCAACAGTTGTTTCCTGTATTTAGAAGAGAAAACAGAAAAAACACCTAAGAGTCTAAAACGCATTTATGCTTGGGATCTATTTTTAGAGGGTTATTTGGATGGAGTTTTTTAAGCATGGGTTGGAATGTAATTATTTTTACATAGGGCCATAAGTACTACTTTGAAAAAGGCAGATGACCTGTCTTTCTGTTTTTTTTAACATAGACTAATCAAGCTGTTCTCTTCAAAACTAAGAACTCAGGAGTGCTTAGGCTTCTGCCAGTGAAACCCCCTTCAAGGTGGAGTCAGCCTGTGGACTGGTGGTGGGTAGCCCAGACCAGCAAAGCTCTTGGCATGTCCCGTCAGCTGCTTCAGGTGGCTCCCATTTAGTGCAGTACCTAACTGCAGAGCCTGGCATCTCCTCATCCAGCCGAGACAGCAATTGAGTGCAAGAAGTGTCCAACCAAAATGTCTAAGCCCCTCATGTTTAATTAGCAGGACTACCTGGAAATCCTGCAAGACTGATGGATGAGCAATGTGTCATGGTTTAAGCCCAGCCTGTCACCCAGAACCACGCAGCCGCTCTCTCACTCCCCTCCCCTTCCTTCCTCCCACTCCCAGAGGGGTGGGGAGGAGAATCGAAAGAAGGTAACTCCCACGGGTTAACAGTCCAGTAACTAAGGTATAACACAAATCACTGCTGCTATCACCAATAATAATAATGATAAGGGAAATAACAAGGGAACACAATACAACCACTCACCACCCACTGACCGATACCCAGCCCGACTGAGCAGTCAACTGCACCCAGTTTATATAGTGGGCATGATGTGCTGTGGTATGGAATACATCTTTGGTTAGTTTGGGTCAGGTGTCCTATCTCTGCTTCCTCCCAGCTTCCCCTCCTCCCTGGCAGAGCATGAGACTCAGAAAGTCCTTGGTGAGAGTAAACATTACTGAGCAGCAACTAAAAACATTGGTGTTATCAGCGCTGTTCCCAGGCCGAAAGTCAACCAACCAGGTGGCTTTTTGTAAATGTGCATCCCAATGTTTGAAAGTCACACCACCCATTGCTCTCAGTGTAGTTTTTAACAGCCCATTTTACCGCTCAATTTTTGGATACTGTCCTGGGTTCAGCAGTAGCAGTCATTTTTTCTCCAAGAAGGAGAATAGTTGGTGCAGTGCTGTGTTTTTGACTTTCGGCCTCAGATAAGCATATTTAAAAGAAAAAAACTATGACTGCTGCCACCATGAACTATTTACAGTGTACCTACACAATATTTTGCAATGAATAATGACAAATTTTCTCTCCTCACCAGGTGATCCTATAGTCACAAAGTTGTGAATAGAGACAGCAGTGAGCCCAAATTAAAATATATGAACCTATACACTACCTCAGACAATACCTCATTAACATCTGCCTGCAAAAGGCTGCATAGCCCCGCTGACAACTAACTCTTCATAGCCTATGTGTTTCAACACAACCACAGCTGAAAAAACAACAGAAGGATAGACTGTGATGATCCTGTACCCAGAAAAATCTCAGTCCCATTGTTGAATGTCTAAGATACCAGATTATTTGACATTCATTCTGCCAAATGTATGTAAATCCTCTGATGGCTCAGTGTCCTTGAGGGACTTTTGGTGGATATGTTTGATGCTGCAAATCCCAAGGCTCTGCTGGAGGTTAGGTTTTACAGGATCCTTGCAATAATGATGGCGAATGTCACTATCATTTAAATATTGAACAGAGAAATATTTTTTTTTTTTCCATTTCATTGCAGAATCCTGGTGACTTTAGTTGTGCTTTTTTCACATAAAGTGAAATTTTTATTTTGTTCCTGAGGAAGAGCAGTGAGCAAAGGAGCATTGGAGATGGTCAAATACTGAGAAATAGGTGAGGGAACATACTCAGTCATGAATAAACAACCGGTAAGATGATTCACTCTCTCCACAGGTGCCTAACATTTGCTGTGTGGGAACACAGGGCGATGACTACGTTGTTCATCATGCCACTGTGTCTTAATACAGAAATCTTTCTTGGCTTTCTGTTGAGTCTGTGTTGTCCTGTAGTTTTTCATGATGTGCCATCTCATATTGGAAGCTATCAGTTACCCAATAAATGAGTAAGCAAACCCAACAGACTATGAGCAATGATGTATCCCTAAGGATGATCAGGAAATCCCCAAAACTCTCATCAGAAAACAAATTCTTGTATTTCTAGGGACCACTTACAGGTCATGTGCACAGGCAGCTTTTGGTCCAGCTCATAAGAAGACAGGGCATGGAGAGCCTGGGTATCCCTAAATATGCCAGCTAATGGGGAGGCACACTGCAGCAGGTTGTGACATTGCATACTGGTTACTGTCAGACCACCACAGCAAATATTACAGTAAGGGTTAAGCATGGCCACAAGTGCTTAAAACAGAGCAAGGAAAAGGTTTCTGAGAGGCTAGGAAGGTTGTATCTCCCAGTGTTACATCAGAAGACTGAAGTCCCCACTGCCCAATGCATCACTTGGGATTTAAAGTGCTGTAAACACCCGACGCAATCTCTAAAATTGACTTCATTCCTCTGCAAAAGGACCCTATGTCCTCTTGTCTCTTGCCAGGGCTGAAGGTTTCCTGGTTTCTGTGTGCCCCTCGCAGTGTACAGCCTGCTGCCTCCCATCTCTGTGTGCGCAACCGGCTCCTTGGCACGGAGCTGCCACGCTGCTCACTCCAGCTTTGTGCCTCCAGCTCTGCCTCTCCACTCATGTGTCCGCTCCCCAGACTGACAGTCTTGAGGCAGAGCTCAGTTTTAGTTCAAAACCAGGTGACAGCTCAGTTCTTTAAATAAATAAATAAATTAAAAAAAAAGATAAAAAAAGCATCTGCCACTCATGGCCAGATACAAAATCCAGTGTTGGGGTAACTATTTATAGTTTAGTGGTCTACGGGACAAATCCTGCTCTCAGTTACACTGTTTAGGCTTCAGAATAAATCAGCTGAAGTCAGTGTGACTCAGAGCAGAATTTGTCTCTAAATATTTTAACCGTAGCATGAGTTTGTTGTCTACATGACTGAATTGCCTTAAGAAAATCAGTGTCTCCTCTATGTCTTTGCCAGTGGGGCTGCAATGATCCTTGGGTTTATTTGAGGCAAGAGGCATTCACGCCTTGTCTCCTGCATCTGCACGTCGTGCTGCTCACCTTTCCTTTCATATTGGGTGCTTTGCATGTAGGAGCATTTAACTCTTTAGCATTTAGTGCCAGGCTTCAAATCTCATGTTTTATTTCTCTGGATTCCCCAGTCTCTTGAGGGCTAATTATAGATGCTCTCCAAGAGCACCGTGTCAGCTGCTGGGGAGTCTACCTGTATATGAAAGACACAAGGGAAGGCAACTTCATCAAATGCTCTAACTGCTACTACAGACAGCTAAATAGCAACATCTATTTGGTTGTCCTTCACAAAGACCTGTCCTCCAGCTGCTTGTATATCTCTGGTTTATCTTTGGTTTTGCACTGTCAGGAAACAGGTGCTTTTCTATTAATAGTTATGATCCAGCAAGGCAAGAAGGTGCAGTAGTATATGAAAGCAGGTGGTCTACAGTTGAACAGTTTATAAACAATAACTAATCACTCAAGACCTGTAGCAGTTTCTAATGAGGACTATAATTGCAAGCCAGGTGGCTGCAGTTAAGAGGAATACATTGTTTTTAAACAAGTTACTTGACTTAACAGCAGTTTTACGGGAGGTAGGACTGTCTACAACATATGTTCTTTCTGCCTCTTGTTTTCTTTTTTTTTCCCCTCTCTCCTTGCGTGTGTACGTAGGGATGCCCAGTGTCTTCCAGTTTAAAACCCTGTTTTCTGTCACTTATGATTCTGCAGACTTGTAATTGCTCTGGCTGAATCCTGAGTGCTTATGTCAGAGCTAATTTTGGGGGGAATTCAGCATAAAGAATTTAGCTATTTTTCAGATTGATTGTAGGGAGAATAAATGTTGGGGGTTTGGGTTCTTTTGGTTTCTTTTTTCTTTCTTTTCTTTTTTTTTAATGTTAGAACATTAAAGCAGTGATAGAGCATTTCTTTGTATCTGGTATACAACGGAACTAGACAGAAGCTGAAAAGTGATGAAGGACTTAATGCCTAAAGCCTGTTTCTTTATTATACATTTTAGTTGGTCTAATAATAATTCCTTTTCCTAAAATCTTTCCTTACATTAAAGAATGGTTTTAATTATAATTTTTTTAAAGCCCTGGTGCCCCCTGCTTTGACTAGAGAAGTTGGATCCTGCAGGGACAACATTCATAATGCCAAAGACTTGTGCTGTTTTACTGTTCCCTTGAAAATTCACCCAAACACAGCCAAGTCATAGGCCTCTGAACATGCTCAGAATTTGCAATGAGATTCACAAAAGGTTTCACAAGGAGGGAGCATGGTTCATTCACCCTGGGCTGCACACACTGCTGCATTCGATGTCATCGTTGGAGGCCTCTGGAACAACCTTCTGCCCTGGCTGCGGAGGATGAGCTATGTTTATAGGATGTACTGCCCTGCTCTGAGAGGGATGGGAAGATGAGAAAAAGGAGGAGCTAGTAGTGACATACTGAAGGCTTTGAGGAACTGGAAACAAAATGAGAAAGTCAGAGTAGCCACTGGCAGGCAGGAGCAAAGAAAGGACAAGCAGGAGCAAAGGGTGATGTATTTCTAGCCAGTAGGGAATAATTTCCTCTCAATGTCACTCCAGAAGAGACCATCACAAGGTTATGTCAGCAAAGCCACTACAGACTTATTCCAAGGCTGAACCTGTCCCAGATCAGCCTGGGAAGACACTACTGCTTATTTCTTATTTGCAGTCTGTAGGCAGTCTGCCAGTGCTACACTAGAAAGCAGGTATTGGAACTAGGGAGGAGGCACAAACAGCATGCCAGAGACCACCTTCTACAGCAATGCTCACAAACGCAGTATCTGTGCTTCTCCTATTGCAAACACCCCAAAATACTGCTGGTGAAGTTTATGTCTCAGCCCAGCCTGTGGCTGGTCCACAGAGAAAAATATTGCATCCACTTCATTAACTCAACTCTACCTTGCCTCTAAATTTTCCAGTTCTGCCCAAGATCTGCCAGTTCAGTACAGTACCACATGACACAACTTCTGAAATTATCCTTAATGCCCTCTTATTTTGAAAAAAACAAAGTAAATAATACAATAAGGCTCCAGGATAATTCACTTATGTCATTACAGAGTCAAGGTTGATCCTGAAGCTTGATTTGAAGTGACGGGCTGAACTTAAGCACTTTCTTAAGTGATTTGCTCTATCGGGGCATACGTGTTATGACACACCAAATCATTACAAGACCATATATTAATTTCCACAAGGCTTTCAGGTCTATGAAATCAACACAGCTTTTATATATAGAGCCCCTTTTTCATCTGATGCAGAGTTTGGAATGTGTGCAGTCAATGTGTCAGGGAACCATGAGAAGAATAAAGACTCACCACTACTTAGGAGACTGAATAACAACCCAGAAAACTGGGTTCTGCCTGTGCAGAATTTGTAAGTGAAGACCAGTAAGTCACTTAGGCCACTTTCCATGAGAAAACAGTGTGTACACTTGTTCCCAAGTACCTTGCTGTGCTGAAATGTGTGCCCCCACTTTGATTATACTAAAATCTCTAAAGATCCTAGCTACACTGAAAATGTTTTGATTTGGGCACTTAGATTTATGGGAGAGTTTTGATCTTAAACTTTCTACACTTCAGCATTTCTGGTCAATAAAATAAGAGAAGTGATGTTTCGTCACAAGGATATGGCACTGCAGATTCATAACTCTGTGGAAACAACAAGTTCAATAACTGGCTTAGGTAGTGCCATATACTAAAGGATCATTGTGGAAGGAAAAACATGTGAGGAGTACATTACTCTCAATACATCCAACATAGAGTCTATTCAAATATGTTTTCATGTAATGCCAAGATCTAGTTCCTACACTGACTGTTTTTTTCTAAATATATACAGAGGGACAGGTAATGACTATATGATGGCAACTTCATATAAAAATATTTTCCCAGACTGGAAATATGATCATAAAGGTGAAGAGATGTTGGTTTGGTGTTGGTTAGTTTTTTTTTGTTTGTTTGTTTGTTTGTTTTTCTTTTTTTGCAAAAGGACTATTTCTAAACCTCACCCTCTTCTTCACCTTTCCTAGAGTCGTAACTTCTTTGCTTTGTGGTTTGGGAAATCCACAGTTTTGGTTTGGACTAGTTTTAAAAAGTAGAATACAAACATGTCACTTAATAATTTTTGGCTGTTGCTGGAAGACTTAGTGTCAATTTATAGGGCTGCATTCCAGACTGCAACAAACCCACTTACAGCAGCATGAGTTCTTGATTTTGGAGAGTTTTTTCTGTTTCCTTCTGAGTGTGCACAAAGGTGAAAGTCCAGGTTAAATACTATACCTTGTTTATAACTTTATTTTAGCCCAATTTGACATCTCCTTTGTCCTCAGGGCTACCACTCTGCATTTCCTCAAGAGGATGGCATAGAATCATAGAATAGTTAGGGTTGGAAAGGACCTTAAGATCATCAGGTTCCAACCCCCCTGCCATGGGCAGGGACACCTCACACTAAACCATATCATCCAAGGCTCTGTCCAACCTGGCCTTGAACACTGCCAGGGATGGAGCATTCACAACCTCCCTGGCCAACCTATTCCAGTGCCTCACCACCCTAACAGGAAAGAATTTCCTCCTTATATCCAATCTAAACTTCCCCTGTTTAAGTTTTAACCCGTTACCCCTTGTCCTATCACTATAGTCCCTAATGAAGAGTCCCTCCCCATCATTTATTGGAAAATACCGTTGTCTCAAAAAGGACTTACTGGTCTATCTCCCAAAGTTCCAGAAGTTTTATGTATGGAGGTCTTCCAGGATCAGACAGGTAGAGCTCTCTTGGAAGTGCAAGACTGAACTAGACAATCTCCAAAGGTTCATCCAATCAACTTCTCTATGAAGTGTGTGAAGTCTGGACGAGGAGGGGTTCTCATAACAAGGCAAAGGAGACTGTCTGCTTGCATATGAGATTCTACCCCAGTCATTAATTTATTTTTTTCCACATGCTGATGTACAGCAAGGGATGAGCATCTCCCAATTTTCATCTGTGCTCCCTTTCCTGCAATGCACATTTCCATGATTGCACCCAGTCAGGGAGTGCTGTATAATGTTCCATCTCTATGCATTGCACATGCAGGAAGGGCAAATTTGCTGCCTCTGGATTTTTACATGGGGTGTTGAGATGGGTTAATTATTTGTCAAGAGGGACTTGAGCAATAATAAGTGACTTTATGACCATCTTTACCACTTGGTAGAAAGGTTACATTTAAAAATTGGCTTTACTGTACTGGATTTTAGGTTAAGTTCAAAATGCAGCTTCCACTGTTAGAACTGAAGGGTCATATAAAATTCATTGCAATAGAATATTTATAAGTATCTGGGATATTTGTAGGAAACACAATAATGGGAGAATCAGAGCTTACAGATAGAGGCGAGAATTGTTAAATGGCAAATAAAAACTCCATTTTTCCAGCACTTAACCCTACATATAATAATAATTATTACAAATCTGAGCAATGATTAAATTTCATTCTAAACTCTAGTTAAATGTATGTGTATGGGAAATTATTTTCGGGCTAATAACTTGCACGCTGTTAGCATTCAGAGGATTGATGTGCATGAACATCACACATCTCAGAATGCTTTCTACATGCCAGCAAGGTGCAGGTATTCTTGGAGGAGGTTTGGGGACTTACAGCCTCAATTCACATGTCTGGGGAGGAGCAAAGTCCTGTTTGTTTACAGCTTTTTCTTTCTAATCACATAATTATGTCTTTGAAGGCAGACATCTGACAAAAGCACTGAAAGTGAACAAGGTAAACCTACAGCAGCTTTTGCTCCTGCTATTATCTCATCACCTGTCTTCTGCAAGATACAAGCAGTGGTGTGCAGGGTGTGTGTTTGTGCAAGGCTATCATTTACCTTGGTGGCATGTGCCACCACAATTATCCCCCTGAAATACAAAAGTAAACTGTTGCAGAAACAGAGGGCATTCAAATGGAGGGTAACAGAGCAGACCTAATTAGCTTTAAGTACCTGTAATCCTAGGAGATTTTACATAATGATAAAAGCCAGGGAAAGTCCCTCAGGTATGAGTAATAAAAGCCCGGCCAGGTTGGTGACATACCAGGTGCTGTATGTCAGCTCAGCTGAATACAGCCTATTGATCCAGAAGTTGCCTGTATTTTCTGCTACAAATTGAATTTAAATTGCTTACATGAAGAAGACATCTGGCAGTTTAAGGTTTACCTGTTTCGTATTTCAAAATAATTTTCTCCACCAGCAAATAAGTAGGAAAGGGTTCTTTTGAAAATAAACCAAGCAAAGCTTTTTAAAAGATGTAGACGTGCCTGTTTGCAATGCCTGAGCTTCAAGCAGACAGTTGATATCTGAGAAATAATTTCTGAATTACTAAAATAATTAACTAAGTTTGCACAGATTAAGAACCTGCAGTGTGTTTTCACTCTTGCTGAATAAAATACCTGACTCACTGGATGAAATAACATAATAGCACTAGCAAAAGGTATAGTCCTCATTTAAATTAAAAACTTCCTTTTTTTTGGTGGGGGCTCTTTGTTGGTGTTTTCTTTTTTGTTTGGTAACTTGTTTTTTTGGGGGGGGGTGTTTTTTTTGTTTTTTTGTTTTTTTTTTTTTTTTCCCCCAATTCAAGGATATTATGACCAGTTAAGTTCCTAGTTTATGGTTACAATTTTTATTTTGTTTTATAAATGCCAGTGTACCTAACTTGTATTCTAACAAATGCAGATCACGTCCTGGAGGTTGTTGTGCAGAGCAAAATTTTTTTCTGAGTATTTTTTTGGGGCAGTTGTCAACCCAGGAGCTTCATATGACCTCTTTCTCCAGCCATCAAAGCTCCGAACCACCTTAATTTGTTTTCCAGCCAAAGAGGCTGTCATTTTGAAAACACTTGTTCTGATCCCATAGGGTTACACTACAGTTTCCTAAATGCTTGAAATCTTGAGCTCTCATGGTAGTTTAAAACACTAAGAAAATCTGGGATCTGTTTATTATGGGCCTCTGAATTAGGGGTGCAAATTTAACAGTATGTTCTGTATCAACAAATGAATATAACTCACATTAATGTTAGGACAAACTCTATGTGGATGTGAAAACGATAAAGCCAGTTTAGATATCATGAAAATAGGAAGTGGGGGGCAGAAGCACCTTCATAATAACAAGAGGCATATGAGATATCTTTCAAAAATGTTTTTATGTGCCTGCTATGGACTGCTAATACACCAGCCTGTTTGTCTTTCTCATAAGGCACCTTAGCTGCTGTTTGGACAAAATCCATTTGATAATGAAACAAGATGCAGGCTAGACAGCTGCTTTTTTCTCACTCATTTCACTCTGTTATTGGTTAACTTAGTGGAAAAATGTAAATTTTCCAGGGACTTTAGGTTGAAGGTATCCTAGCCAAGGTAGATGTATGCTTGACTTGAGGTCTAATTTAACTCTTGTGTAGTATTGATCGGCTTGGCCCACCAGGGACCTTTAGAGTCTTCCTTTGCCAAAGGTAGACAATGGCATGAAAGTAAAGTGTAATAAATGCCCCGTCCAGTCCCATGTCGATATACAACTGCTTTTTTATTTTCTCCTTTTTTGCTGTTTTGAGTGCATCAGTATTTCACGTTTATTGTAGTGTGATGAAACACCTTTCAAAATGGCCAGAGGGACACTCAGAAGTAAGCATTTAGACAGTACAAATTGGAGTGAACAGGAGGACAGTTAGCAGGGAATAATTTTGAGGTCAAAGCAAGCTGAATAGGAGCTGAATCAGCTAAAAGCAGAGTTGAGTGCGACAGTACCTACTGCAAAGTAAATATAGATTACATTCCTTTAGACAAATTGATCCACTGGAGGATGATAGGTCTTCCAGAAAAAGAGGTTGCTACAAAAGAATTAAGTATTTTACACTGACATATATACAAAGAAACCTTAAACACAGCAGCCAGAGACATATTACCAGGATAGTCCATACTTGGTCCTCACATGAATAATTTGCAGTGCACTGCAAGATTTAAAGGTCCACAAGTCTTCACATTCCTGTGGATGATGACCAGTATTCTGCCCTGTAAGCAAAGCATAAAGATTTAGCTGCTTAACTGAGCAATAATTCTCACTCAGGCAAGTGGACAAATCATAAAATGGCAGAGTAATTCAGGTGGGAAGGAACCCTAGGAGGTCTCTTGTTAGACCTCCTACCCCAGCAAGGCCAGTTCTGGGGTCTGACTTGGCTGCTCAGGGCTTGAACCACTCGGGTCCCACAAACATTCAAGGGTGAACTCAGTACACTTGGCAAAGGTGAAAGAACATCTTGATCAACAAGTCTGTCCTCAGCAGAGGTAACTTAACGAGCAACAACCAGAACCTTGGATATGGAACCACAGCAGTTTGTCAAGAACAGCTCTCAGGTTTTCTAAGGAAACTACCAAATTCTTGAAAAAGGTGATAAATGAAATGACTTTGTGAAAGCTCTTCTCTCTCTCCATTGACCCTACAAGTGATCGAACTGATAATTTTTTGGCTCCTGAAAAAATGTGGCCATTGTGTGCTTAATTATTTTTAATCAGTAAAATACCTGGGGAGGAATACACAATCGCATTCGCCAATAAACATGCCATTGTCTAACAATTGCAACTGTTTAAACCTGTTTGATCATTTAAAACCAGACTGTATCAGGAGATCAATGTGAATAAATAAACATGGCTCCACAAAAAAAACCAAATATGTCTTTTCAGCATCACACTACAGAGATACAGGGACCCAAACACACAGAGAACTGTGCAGAATTGTGACCTCAGTAAGTGATAACCTTGCAGGGCAAATAAGAAGAAATATGGTTCAAAAATAGAAATTATTATTTCCAACTTAGGAATGTGACGCACATATTTGTAAAAATATCCTGACACTATTTGCAAATATTTCCCCTCTCTTTCCAAAGCTTATTCTAGACCGACTGAACCCTGAAGGGACTGAGAAAATTTGAATCCAATGCTCTTCTTAAAGCTGAAGATCATGATACATTTCTGCTGGGTCTCTCTGCAAGCACACAGGTGCTTGCAGAGAAAAGCACCCTTTTCTCTGTTCAGTGGCACACCTTTCTTGAGGGACTACCCAAATGTGCACAACGAATAGCATTATGGAGCTTGATTAAATGGAAACACAGACACATTTATCGGAGAACTGTACCCAGAATATCTTCTCAGTGCTTTTTTAAAAAAAAAAAACAAACAAAAACAGCAAAGAAATTTAGATTGTTTACGACAAGAGTGTGCAAAGCTGCAGGAGTGATGATACCATTGCTGTGACTTGTTTTTCAAATCAGAGTGTACAAGATAGCATATTATATGGCACCAGGATTTCATCAGCACATAGGCAAGTCTAATGGATTTCCACGCTCAGCACTCTTCTGCCAAGAAGCTGACTTTTAATATGGGAAATAGACCCCTGCTCAAGATGGAGTAGTCCTGGAGTAGTCCTGGTCAACCTCAGGGGTCCAAGCATCAGTGCAACCTTTTTGTCAAAGCAGGAGGTGTTTTGGAAGTGTGTCCATGATGGAGTGTAACACTACAGGGGGTGGATTTAGATGGAATCAATAATTTTTATTTGAGATAAACCTACTTGCACACACAGTAGTGCTGTCTTTTGGCAGTCTTTTTGCAAAACTGGGCTTTATTGTCTGGAATTGGGAGCAATATTACCAGAAGAGATTAGCTTTATATATAGTTCATTTTTTTTCTTGTTCATGTTGTTTGCTGTCTATGCTTACCTCCTGAGTAACTGATTATCCCGAGTTTTTGAGGATAGGTAACTTTGTGATTACATTTTTTCAGCCTAAAAGCCATCAGCAAAGTAAATGGGGCTACTCTTGTATCTGTAAGTGCTTAATGCCTGATGTAAGAGTTGCATGATCTAGTTCAGAAGTAACACAGTTACCTCAATTGCTGTAGTCCCACAAGGCTATTTACAGCAGTAAATGTTGTAGGCTTGGGCTCTGGTATTATAAACTCCTCAGGGCAGCACGATTGTACACAGGATCTCATCGGTAGTTAACAAACAAGTCTTCTATCAGACACCAGCCATTTTTTGTATTAGGCTCTTAACTTACTTTTATTTATATTTCTACATCCAGAAATGAACACAGTGTTATTAAAGCTACGGCAAACACAGTCTCACCGTATCACTTTCCTAAAGCAATGTGCCACAGAAAGACACCATGTGTACTTTTGTGGTTTTTTACATTGTTATCAGGGAAAAATACGTCTTGCAATTTCCCAGGGGGCTCCCTGGGACAGTGTCTCTGTGTGAAAGGGCACCATGGGGCTGCCTCGGACAGTTTTCTTTCAATAAGTTTGTTTTTTTTTTCCTATTGTAACCACTCTGCTCTGCTGCTTCACTGATTTCCCAGCTGTTCTTCTTCTGCAGTGTCTGAAGTCGAATGCAGAAAATCTGTAGCTGAACAGCTCAGAAATCAGAAGCCGATCATGGCAAGCATGAGAAAACCATGAATACATCTTTCTCTTTAGACATAATGGTTTGATTCTTTGTTGCATGCTGGGGGCACAATGTGTAAAATGTTTGTACGCGCACTTTACAGACAGAAATAATTCTGCAAGGTACCAAATGGGGGATAATAAGACCTTGAGTATCCCACTTCAGAGCTAGCATAAGGACTGCAAAAGGTGCAACGTTCCAAACACAGAAACTTACTTTATTTTATTGTTACTTATATCCACATGCAAAGCTGTGAGAGTCTCAAAGTTACAGTTTAGGCTAGACCTACGTACAAGGAGTTAACTGTCCCAGGAGCATTGAGCTTTCCCTGACAGTGGACAGCTATCACTGTTACGTGAGCGAATGACAACAGCGAAGGCCTTTCCAATTGTTTATCTTTTTCTATGTAATGCCCCAGAAGGCATTATTTCTTGTGTGACTTTACTTTGTTAGGAAACTAACAATGTCTTTCCAATGTCAGCTGCTAGTATATCTACAATGCATTTTTGCTCAGTTAAAAAGTACTTTTTTAAAATATATTATAAAAATACATTGCATGTAACAAAACAAATTCTGCTGGAATGTGCAATATGTTTTGAAAGTTAAAGTAGAATCATAGACAAAATTGGATTGAAATGATCTAAAAAGGTCATTTTTCCCAAGCACAAGACGGCCTGCTCTTCCTGAGAAGTTTGTCTAGCCCATTATAGTCAATTATCATTCAAATGATACCAGCAAAACCACAGATTTGATATCAGTAAAATTATTTGCCAACCTACAGTTCATCGTTATTATTCTGGAAAAGAAGGAGGGGTAGCAAGAGGAACAACATTTGAAAAATAAAAGCATAATGTATGACTACTTCCATAATCAATCTTTTTGACTTCTTCACTTGAAATATTTTACACATAAAATGTCATTCAAATGCATTTGTAAAAAATAATGTAAAAATATATTCATGACTGAAGTATGTGGTGAACAGCTTATTCCACGTGAAACAGGGTTATATTTAATAAAACCCTTTTCAGAAAAATTCATATTTACTTGGTTGAAACTTCTAATTCTTTTTTTTTTTAGAAAACAGACTGAAAAATTCAGTGCTTTTTCATGACTTTAATTAAGTGAATCTAGTAAACTGTCTACTTCATCCTCCCTGACAGCAGTATAATAGGCAATATACTTCTTAAACAGATGTTATTTAACTTCTACATATTCATATTTTGGTGTATATGATCCATCAAATCTCTCACCAAATTGATACTATTGAATTTAGGTTTTTAATGTCATCTTGATTTTTGATTATTTTGAACATTATAATTTCCAGGTGCACTTCTTGTTTTGCCAATATGCCTGCTTTATGCAAGAATACCTATACCCTTTTTTTTTTTTGCATCCCTCATGATGACAGGTATTGCCTACATTTACCTGTCTGGTTAAAACCTAACTGTTTTGATTCGGATGTATTAGAAACCTTCACAGACAGGTCCTACTGCTGCTTGCTTCAGGAGGTGTGATTGCTAAGGCCTATCCAACAGACCAATGTAGTGTGGCTCAAAGAAATTAGGCAACATCCCTGAAGGTGCCAGTACATAGAACCTGAGCGACACAGCCTTCCTTTTCAGCAACCTACTCCAGCAAGCAAGTTGCTCTTACTACCTTACAAGAACCCAAACCCACCATTTCCATAAAAACCAGTGAAAACAAGGAATCATCATTTTTGAGAAGGTTATAAACACAATTTCAGTATTTCCCAGCATGTACCTAAGCACAACCATTGCTTCTGTCTCCATTTTTATCACTCGAGGCAATGGAAACTGTAGTTTCTATATTTAATGCATTGAAACTGCCTGGTCTCCAAGGTAGCAGGGGTATCTATATACACTAGTAGAATACATTTCAGGCTCAATCACTTTGAAAGCCTGGATAATAGACGAGCACTTGTACTTTGGATAACAAAGTTATTTCCTTTAACATCAACAAGCTGCTCAGCTAGTAACTGCATCAGGCATTGATTTTGTTAGCCTGTTTGTAGGCACTGTAGGGGCCTTTTTAACCGATAAAACTAAAAAATTTACAGATCATTCTTCATGTGCATTATTTCACAGAGCACAGCTGACAGGAGGAGCTACATTAATTTCAGAATTGCTGTTTTGAATGTCAGTGGAACATCTGTAGAACCAGCCCTGGATCTGTCAACTGCAACCTCCCCATTTTAAGATAGATTGAAGCCTGAACTTAGATATCCAGCCAAATTTTATACCTGGTTCTTATCGGGACTGTAAATGTGCATTCACTTTTCAGATTTGCATCTTAGATCCTGTACTAATCGCTTGAACATGCAACTTGATTCATATGTGGGTTTCTTTCAGCTATATACTCAGGTCTATGTATTTCAATGGGCCAAATATCTGCTTATTTACTTATTTGCCATTACCAAGTGCTAAATTGAAAGTACCATAAGCTACTACTTATATATTTCCTGGTCATCTTTTTCTTATAAGAAATGCTTGATCTACATTTTTTCCTTATTTCGCATACTCTCTCTGAATAGCAGCAGTACTGCAATGCCCAGCACAATCCTCCTCCCACCCCTCACCATCTAACTCCTATTATCGGTAAATGGAGCTAGGCATGTACATGAAAATGAAAGCAGATCCCTTAGTGTAAACTTTTTGACAGAAGTGTTTGTAACAACTTCTCAAAAAAAACCATGTCTCGTTTATTTTCCCCTTTCTTCCTCCCAGCTTTATGTCAGTCATCAATCGAACAGAAGACAACTCATTTCATTTCTGTGACACACAATGATGGACTTGTGTTACAACCCTGACTTATTTTGAGAACTTCAATTTCTCAAGCTGAAAGCCTGAATGTCCCATGCTTGGAAGGGCTATTGATCTGATGTAGATGGACAGCTCAAGAGGAACTGATACATTCCTTACAGCAATTTTTTTTCTGACCACTACATAATGTAGAATTTCTGGTTGTTTGTTGACATCTAAAAACTTTGATTCTGTGATTTAACTGATAGTCTTTTGCTGTTTCTACTCAATATTTCCCCGTACCATTTGATGTAGGAGTTATTTATTATCTACTACCTGGAATGGAAAAGCTGGTTCACTGTGATAAAATGTATGAATTCATAAGGCTGCAGGAACCTATAAATGCACATCACAATAGTACAGCTGCAAATGTGGACCACTTCCAGATCCTAATCCATCCCAGTGCCTTTCAGGAAATAAAATGTCACCGTGAAATGGGTTTGGATACCCACTCCCTGCCTTGGACAGGAAAGACCAGCCATTACATGCCATACAGATCACCTTGCATCGAGAACAGGTGGAATAAAAGCTCACATCACAATTTAATCAAGGAGGCTAGTTTTGCTTCAAATCAAGAGAAATACCAGATATATGTTTCTCCTCCTTTCTGGGTTTTCCCCAGCTTTGCCTCAGCTCTCTTGTGCTTCTCCTGTGTGGAAAGCAAGTACCTATCAAGCACAGGGACATCACCAAGATGGCAGAGCCCCAGCACTGTGCCAGCAAGAACAGCCTTTTGGCTGTCTGCAAATCACAGGAAACAATTAATTCCACTCTCAATGATTTATGCAATTTCTTTGGACTTACTCCTGTCTTATGAGGTTTTCTGTTTTTTTCTATTATAGTTTAGAAAACCAAATGAGAGTCTTTGAAAATGGGGGCAGCCACTCAGCCAAGGTAGCTCTATGTGACAGAATTAGTGTATGTTAATACCAGCTCAGAATCAGTCCCCAAGTTTCATTATTAGCCTTGCCTTTAAAGGAGGACCTCCTCCTACAGGACTAATTTAGAGCAATGAAAATTAAACTCCATCTCATCTAATAGTCAAAATGATCTGCAGAAATTGTCCTCTTTTAAATACCAATTCAACTCTTTTCTGTCACAGCAGGCTAGTGTATTAGTTTTTTTTTTCTTCTAAAAGCCAAATACCATTCAAGCAAAACAGTCACTTCCACATTAATTATATGAAAGCAAAAACAAGAAAAAACAAGAAAAAAAAAGTGGAAACAAGCACCATAAGAGAAAAAACAAAAAGGATATTAAAGCAGTTTATGAGAACCTAGATTGTGCAACTAAAGCATGATGTGGTCTTAGATCATTACTTGCTGTACAGAGCCAGACTTTATTCTTTGATTTGTGCATAGGATCACAGTTTATTATTATTATAATGGTTATAATTTTGTTGACATTTGAAAGAAATAAGGAAGGAATAAAGATCAGAGGTAAACAAGGTTGCTGCAGAGAAAACATCTGCGATTCAGCCAATAAAATGTTCGCATCAAAGAGTGCTAAAAAACTGAAATAACTTGCCCCTCCCACCTTCCTCTCCCTCCAGTCTCTCTGTGATAGTATTGAGTTCTTTATTTGAGTTAAATTCACAGTAAGTGATAAACAAAGCCTTTTGGGATCTTGGAGTATTAAGGGCAATCATAATGGACTACTTGGAAATGATGGGTCAGATTCTTTGCCAGTTTAACCCATGGCACCAGAAGACCCCAGCTTGCTAGCATCTGATTAGTAGTGCAGAAGAGTCCCTTCTGCAAGATGGAAGATACCAACAATTACAAAAGAGTCATCCATTTAGGTGCCCCTTCCAACTTGAGTTGGGATCATTTATCACAAAAAAAAGCCAAGCTAGTGGGATAGCAAGGCCTTGGAAAACTGATTCAGCTCAGGCTTCTCAAGTTTTTTCACAGGGTGACCTATATTTAAAGAACTCTCTTTTTTTTTTTTTCCAGCACAAAACTACCATCTTACGCACAAAATCCCACATAGTATCTGTCACTGGCACCTCAGAGGAGCAAAGTATTTGCAGAAAGCTCAGTATTTTTCTATTAATAACTTCTTTACTCTCACACTGGAAGATACGGGTGGCTCAGGACAAGGCAGCTTTCTGATTCCCATACCAAAAGGCCAGAAACATTCCTCCCAGCTAGCTGTGCCATGAGCGTGGTCACCACTCCTCTGGGCAGCCCAGAAAATTCCTGCTTTCCCCAGTGAGAAGTAGCAATGCTCCCAGCTTTTTCCGCTGGAGGCCCATTTTCCAGCTCCCTCACACCCATCACTTGTTACCTGCAGGGTGGCAGTTGGTGGAGGGAAGGCTTCGTTTCTGGCAGTTTCTTTTGAGCCATTCACAATATGGAAAAATAATAATAATAGTAAAAAATTTTAAAAAGGAAAAAAAAACAAAAACACCACCAAACCTGGAAATTCCTGGTTAAAGCCTCTACTTATACAAAAAGCATAACAGCTTGCATGAACTGCAACACTATGACTATGGCTGTTAATGCTTCCAATGACAGTTTTCCAAATTACAAAGTGCAGAAGACTGGTTAGGAAAGCTGATGAGAAAGAGCTGAAGGCAGTGAGGGTTTTAAAGGACATCAGAAGCAAAGGGTGTTTCTTTAGATTGCCTTCCCTCTTTCACTAATTCCTTTATGTACTCAGATTTTTTTTTTTTTTCTGGAAAACATCACTGCAGCAATGTCCAGATAATTAAAATCTTAAATACCATCAGACCTACCTCAGATCCCTGTGTTAACTTTGCTAATACCATTCCTGTACATACACTCCCCTGTGCTGTTACTTTTGTGTTCACAGTCTCCTAGCTTTCAACCACAGTGATTTTTGAAATAAATACTGAGTGAAGTGGCACAAGAAGCGTTACTAAAATACAAATGTACTACAGCTAGCGCATTTTCACTCTGCACTCTACGTAAATGCAAGGAGCTTTTGTTAAGATTTCTGTTTCAGAAATACATGGTGTTTACTGCCCATGCACTTGAAGGGTTTTTTCTTTCCTTTAGGCAGGAGGAGGCTCAAGGAAGAAGAGTAAGCTGCTTTTCCAGGTGTTGGAACAGTGCAAAGTAATTGAACCATATTCATGGATGAGAGCCATCTAACTTGTACGGCCAATAGTGTGTTTTCCTCTTTGGCAGTGCTTTTGTTCCAGGTGGAATAGTCTTTCATCCACATAAGGGAAATTCTTGTTTGTCTCTCTCAGGTAATGGTCTGCAATCATCCAGCTGCAGTAAAATATGGAACTTCTATGCATTTATATATACATTGTATGCATGCATGCACATTTATGTCGTTCTCATGCATTACGTATATTACATGCTGCATACTAAGTTAACTGAAGAAAAAGTAAGGGCATTTTTTCCTGTTCTGTTAATGCCAGAAAGCCCAGCATAGCAGCAGGAGAGAGCTCTTTTATGACACAGACTCTCTAGACCAGGTTCCAGCTGTCAGAATTTTATGTCCTTGAGATAATTCTGGAATAACAAAGTGTCATGCATGTCCCTGCCAGTATACGAGATCAGCACATGAGATCAGACATACAGATGTTGCCTCCACATCCACCCACTGGCATCTTATTATCAGTTTAGTTAGTATCCTCCACCCACTTTCAGCCAACTAGGAAGCCAGGAGTCGTAATTTGTGAGAATGAGCTGTATAGCAACCATTTATCTGAGAAACAAACCTCTGCTGCAAAAACTTAGGAAACAAATAAGAATCTTGGGGAGATTTTCTGTCTTGGCTCATGTAGGTAATTAACAGGGAATGCTGTGATTATGCAGTCCCATGTGCAGTGGTACCCCTTAGAGATGAAGGAAGGGACATGAATTAGCACTAGGTATAGAAAAACTTGGTTTAATTGACTGTCGAATGCATTGTCTTTGGGAAGGAACATCACAGATCAATGCACCTGACTCCCTTCACCCTTCTTCCCTGTCCATGTTAAGAAATACAAGGTTGAGTGCAAAGTCAGGCTTATGTATGCTGCTATAAGAAATAGCCATGCCATAGTGTCAGGGAGGCAGAAGAAATGGTCAACCTCTGCCTTCACTCTCAGGGACCAGCACTGCCAGACAGCCAAGGCCCTCAGGTAGGAACTCATGAACAATAATCACAAGGGTCAGGAAGGAAATTCCTTGATATCTCAGGTCATCAATGGATTTCCAGCTGCATTATTATTTCTACTTGTTTAATGTGGCAATCTAACCAGTGCCATGCACGGCACATAAAATTATGTAGAGGAACAACTGAGTAAAAGTAAGTGGAATATTGTTAATTACTCGGTTAATAAATCCAGGAACAAGGTGGTTTTGGATTCATTGCTATACAGACTGCTATGCTGGCAAATGGGGAAAGACATCTGCTCAGCCCAGGCCTCTGCTGTCTGTGTGTGTGATCACACCTTTCTAACAAGCATCTTAAAGCACTTCCTGAGCAGAATGAATTAAGTCTCGCTTTAGTCCCCTCTTGCAGCTTTGGGCACCAAGAGGTTAAACAGCTCAGAGGAATCTCTGAGCTGGGTCAGTCAGGCTGAACCCCAGGGATTTGGTCCCCATGACGGTCGGTGCTGCAGCAGAAGTAGGTCCAGCTCTATCAGCCGCACATCCCTGCACTCCCCAAAAGAGGAAGGACAGGAATTTGCCTGTTATGTTTTTCCTCCTTTGCTGCAATTATGATTCCTTGCTTAAGTTTCCAATCTTTAATTGGGTTGGAAAATTATAGTCACAGCATTGTGGGGGGGGGAATATCCCAGCTACCCTGCCTGACTCAGACGTCTGTTTTCATTTACTACATCATGCTCCTGAGTTACTTTGTAACTAAACTAGAATAAGGACATCTGGAATTTAAAAGATGTTCTGCCCTTCCTGGTGGCTCTCCCTCTCTATGTGCATAGCGAAGTTCTCGGGACTATCTCTGCAGGGGAGTTTGGCCTGGGTAGCTTTATGTAGGAGGTGATATAAATAGATAAAAGCCTCACTCATGGAATATAAACTTATTTCTACATATACCTTCCTCACTGGCACACAATGTAATGTAATCTATGTGACTCTTTCTTGCCAGAGAGGCCCACTCACAAGTTTTCTGTTTAACAGAGTTATTAATGTAACATTTCTGTTTCCAGGGAAAAAAAAAAAGTGCCACTAGAGAGAAAACTGCTTAAGCTTCCATTGCAAAACTCACAAATTCAAGTAAACACTGTACTTTCTTAATCAAGTCCTCTGGTGCAGTTAAGCAAACCGTGGAGGGTTAAAAGTGGTTTTTCTTGCACCTGTCTCCCCACTGGCAGAAGCAGTTAGAAGTTTTCTGATAACAGAGCTTGCTCTTGCCTGGAATTCAAAGACCATTCACCTGATGGCAATGAAGGAGGCTAATTTAGTTTAAATCCCCTCCTTGAAAGGGGAGGGGGAGGAAGGTGTCAAGAATTATGCAGAGCAGTAAGGAGCAACCTGGTGCAGTTCTACTTCAAAAGTTTGAAGTACATCATTGATGCAGAGCTGAGTTCAGAAAACTGCAGCCTGGGACAGCTGTACCGTGTGCAGGTCTTTACAAAAGCGGCTTTGAAAATCAGACTTTCAATTCCAGTTCAGATATAGACAATTTAAGGTTAAAATTAGTAGTAATAGAAAGCTTCCATCTTACTTCTCTTCTTACTTCTCTTTTTATTTCCCATCAAGTTCTCAGAATGTATAACCTTAGAGGGTAAATCATGAAGTATGCTAAGTGTGAAGGTTTTGACTATTTACGAGTTATCCTAAACTAGTACTTGGTACTTTGAAGAACAGTGACAGCACTCAAATGTGTAGTTACTGTATGATCAATTCTAGGTGACAGCAATAGCTGGTCATACTTAATGTCAAGTCAGACTGTCAGTTATGGCTGTGGAGTTTTTCTGACTTCGGATGGTAGCATATGATCCAAAATACCAATGGGCTTCTACACTTAAATTTAACTTATAGAAGTACAGATAGCTGTTAATATCCATGGACTGCTTTTTGACAGCTGAAGTTGAAAAAAATCTTCCATTGCTATAACTTAAGTCTATAAATCCATCATTTTATAAATATCCCATTGTACTCTTAAAATACATAGGCGACATATAAACAGGTTTTCTATTTTAAAAGGTAGTAATTTACTGCCCCTTTTCTCATTTTAGAAAATCGCTAGCCATGATTGTGACTGATAGACTTGGCTCAATTGCACATGTCTTTCACGGAGCATAAAAGCTGAAATGCAACTTCCAATTCAGAAAAAAAAAAACAAAACAACAACCAAAAAGCCACATGCGTAAAGAAATTCAACTTATTTACTGTCTTATTGTGAAGTCCAGAGTGACAGAGCTAGAGGATACTACCTTTAATTCATAACACTCCAGCACCACAGCTGTAGCTTTACAAGACATCAGAGCTTATTTAAACATCTTTCTCATGGGCAAATTGTGCCAAAGCCAGAACTAGAATGTCTACCTTGGTCCACTGGCAGACCAGTCAGCCCCAGAAGCAACTCCCTCATGCACAGCTTTGACCTCAAAAACCAAGCCAGTACTACTCCTCTTCCCTTTCAACATTATTAAATTCATACTCAGTTAAGACAAAATGCAGCTCTGCACTGTGACATCCCATGAAATTACAAAGACTACCTCTGAGCTGAAAAAAATGGGAAGCCATTAATTTATTTTCAATCTGAGGTCATTGATAATTACCTCTGGTTTAAGTATTTGTATAGTGTACTGAAAATAGACAAAGTTCATCCTGAAGTGCTAGCACATTCTTCCATTAATCTCCAGCTTAGTCCCTTAAAGGAGGAAGTAGCAACTTTGTAATGATAAGGCTAGTGGCAGCAGCTAGAGCGCTTGAAGGTCTGTTCTTGTAAAGAAAATTTTTCAATTAGTTAAAGAAGCCAGGAGCATCAGCTTTCAAAAAAAGAGCTTCCTTATGAATCTTTGATCTCTCTCACTGTACCATGTTCCTCATGAAAGACAGTTGTAGTGGCACTGTTTAAATAACATCTACAAAACAGTTCAATTTGCAAATCAGTAGGATTACAGTTTCCTTTATAATCTTTATTTAAATGAAATAGCATGAATGAGCTGTTACTTTAAGGGCTTGTCTATGAGAGTTGTGTCCAACTAAAAGTGGCCAGTACTTGAGAATAACAGGGGAAAAAAAACATGATTCATGCAAACTAAAAGCAGAAAAAAGACCAATTTAAAATGCCCAATCTCAGGTTTGGTCCTAGAGTCTCAAAACCAGAGACTTATTCAGGTAGGCTACTACCTGTAATTCATGCTTTTATTTCAGAGCATTGCTGTTTATTAAACTTGAATAAAAATTAGCAGTTTCTGAGCACTCCAGAAGCTGGGCATGGCCAGTTATCCCTGCTGTGCTGGAGAAGACCCGTGTGCTACCTGACAGAGCAGATACAAAGCTAGCCCTTGTTATGTGTATGTGGTATTACAGGTCTCCAGCTGGCACTATCCACAATCCAGAGCTGACAAAATAAGCCACAGAATTGTGCGAGATGTGTCTCCGAGAGCCCAGAGGCAATGATGGGGTACACCAAAGGAATGTGTGTATTGGGTCCTGAGCTGAGGGCAGAAGGAGCAAGTCCCCAAAAGGCAGATGATGTGAGACAGAAGGAAAAGAAAAGAAGACCCTTGAAGTTGGGTCTCCTATTTGACTGGAATATGTTTCCTATTGCCCTTAACTCGTTTACAAGAGATGTCCCCAAAACCCTGCTGATTCTTCACCAGGGCCTAAAGGCTTGTAAGAAGTGCTGGTGCTGTATTATAGGACGTTTGGTCAAACCCCTTTCCCTGCCCGTAGCCTCCAGCTTTTAAAAACCCAGACAACTATGGGTTGCTGCAATGGGAGCATATTCATCTGATCACAGATTTGAGAGTTGTTACTGCTATCGCAAAGTGTGATGGCAGAGGTTATGTTCCAAAAACGTAAATGTCACTGAATTACATAATCATCAGTTTAGGTTTAGATATATATAATTAATATAATGTAATGTAATGTAATGTAATATAATATATATAATAAATATCATATATGCATCTGAGATTCAAATTCCTAACATGCTCCTTTGGGTTATCAGTGTTTTCCAGTGCTCTTGTGGTTGGTAAAGTGAGCACGAAGAGGTCCTGAGCACCCAGTAAGTGGCAGAAATGTCATGGTGTTACCTAGCAGATGCAGTATGAAACACTCACTTCGATCTAAGAGAACAGGCTTATTTTTACAGCAACTAGGAGTAGATGTAGGATATTTCATTGTTTATGGTAAAAATATATTAGACCATAACCACATATTTAACAATGAAAAATTTGCATCTTGAAAACTTTTTTGATAGGGTTCCACTTTAGAAGTTAATGGCAACATCAGATGTACAGGAGTCCTAGAATAAATGGAAAATTGGCTCCAAATATTAAAGACAGAGAGCAAGAAATCAAGAAAAGCATAGTCATAGATGGATGATCTACTGCTTTGGCAGGAAAGGTAAACAGTGAGGAAACATACTGCCAGATGCAAAAAGACTTAGATCATTAAAAGGGAAAGAGATGAAAAAAACATTCAACACAAATAAATTAGAACAGTATCACCAATATTGTCTGTCAGCATTTCTGCTATAAATCCTGGTTCACAGGAGTGTATTCCACATCTGAAAAACATATCCCCCGAATGGAACTTGGCATGCCAAATTTCTGGCCTATGCTAACATGTCTTTCATCTTCACTAAGTTTTGAGGGACATAAATGGAAATTTAATTTGGATTCATGATGATTCAGCTCATACATACTATACAGCCACACCAGTTTGCGTTACCTGAAGTTATAAGAAAATATTTTTTTTCTCCTTTAGTAAAAGCAGTGGACAAGCTATTAGAGTTGAACATTGGATACTTTAAATTTGGTAACAACATTTCTTTCAAAACCATTTAACATGCTTTTAATACAAAACATGAAGATGGGGCAGGGGAGATGCTGCCTGTTAGACAAGAAATTCAACTCTGAAAGGGATGTCTGACCATATGCTTGTTAAACTATCAACAATACAACATCTCCTTGATAGAACTTGACTAAATACAGACTGACCTAAAATCCAAGAACAATCTCCAGTAGACAACACCAAGAAGTAGCAATTTTCAATAAACCTGTGTAGCATAAGAAAAACTAGTGCTTAACAACAACAACAAAAGTGATTTAATAATAATCCTTACAATTTTGGTTTTTACCTGATCATCAATAGAATAGTACTTGAATTTTGTTACAACACTCAAATGATTGTAGAAATTCTGGATGATATAGCATTATCTTTTACTGGAAGCTGTAACATTTCAGGCTGATATAGGTTTTCCTTTGGTAGACTTTTTGATATGGGGATACAAAGGATTTCAAGAGATGTCAGTGTAAAACTGAACTAAGTACAAATTGTTTAAATAATTGTATGTGCACAGTAAAGTGCCTTTGAAAAATAACGCTACAGCTATGTATGTGCTGGTAAAAATGAGAAATTCAGAGCTAGGAATAGGTCATGCCCTATCATATATGGTGCGCATCGCTGCTGCCTTTGGAAATTCAGCTACTTCACCTGTTCCCCTGACATGATGAAGACAGAGAGAGTAAGATAAATTGCCCTTCATAAAAGAGATTAGGCCAGAGGAGCAGAAGGAAAAACAAAGAACAAAAACTATCCAGAGAGCCAGAAGATGTATTTACTGCTGACCATTGCTACTTTACTGACTCTGCAAAGCATTCCTAGCAGCCTGTCCTCTGCCTGTTTGTTTTGTCTTCTGGGTGACTTTGGTGTCTCTAAACCATCACCTCTTGTATAAATAAGGTCTTATAGGAAAGGAGCTCTTATGTTCCTGCACCTGTGACTCAACCAACAAGTGGTTTGGATTTGGGGTTTTCTTCGTCCTGTCATCATAACCCACATTTCTTTTCGAGGCTTTCTCAGAGATCTTGACTCACAGCCTAAACCTAGATACATCTGCCTACACAGCTGTAAATGGTTTCCAGCTCATTATTTATTTATTTACCTGCAAGAAAGTACGCTTTCACACACTGAAAAGAAGAAACCAAAACCAGCAACCTTCACCCTAGGCCTTGCAAATGAACTGGGTGACACAAAACATGAGAAAACCCTATGGCACTGGGCATCAGGTAGAGAGTCTTTTCCTGGCATATGGATGGTAACAGCAGGTCCCAGTGGTATGGACAGCAGACACATGAAGAAGTGGAAGTGCTGAATGTACTATGGATTTTTCCAAAGAATATTTTTTTCCTCTGCCCATAGCATGTGTCCTGAAGAATAAGTTATACAGTGCTGCAGCTCCAAAGGAGGCCTTATCCCTACCTGATGAGCATTTAACACACCTTGGAAAAATATCAGCACACACTTTACAGCATAGGCACTAGGAGATACCCCACAGATATATCGAAAGCATATGGCAAAACAAGCACATTAGTATAGCTGAATGCAATAAAGGACTAGGAAGATATAACATTATTATGAAAATAGAGACTGAATGCATATGGGGAAAGAGGAAAGACAAAAGCAGCAGCTCAGACCTCTGCAAACAGGCAAACAAAATAGGAACAGCCTCTTTTCTTGCCTTCCAGCTTTTCCTTTCCACATAACCCCCGTTTTCCAACTTCCATTGTGTCTCATTTAAACGTTTTAGCTCTCTGAATCTTTCAGTAAACTTTTCACACATACAATGCAGCTATATAAAAATAAGAAAAGCCAGCTGCATATTCAGATCCTCACTTTATGCTGGGAAATGTGGCATCCACTGGGAGGAGATCTGATGGTGAAACATTGCTCTACAAAAAGGTAAAACCCCAGCTGGCTTCAGACCAGAATTTCCCAATGGGGCCCCACGGCTCAGAGATCTACCCCTTTGTCATAGCCTAGGAGTTTGGAGAATGGGTGGTTGAGCTATGTGCTCCAGGCTGAAGAGCACAAAATACAGTTTCCTAATGCATCCATGCCTCAGCACCCTGACTGTGCTTTCCCTTAGTGTTTTCTACATTCTGTAGTTTGCTTTCTGATTTTTTAAGG
Organism: Pezoporus occidentalis; assembly: GCF_034315485.1. NCBI lineage: Eukaryota > Metazoa > Chordata > Aves > Psittaciformes > Psittacidae > Pezoporus > Pezoporus occidentalis. The sequence goes on from NW_026915877.1 coordinate 2,080,665, forward strand.
CATAGGCCATATCTCTGCAATATCTTCTGACATCTTCTTAATCCAGCCTAGATAGATACTAAAATGAAATTCAACAGCTTCATGACTTGGAAGAATTATTAAGAAAATTCATACAGTGTGAAGATACTGAGACCAGTACCTTAAGTTATACTCTGATTTGTGCTGAACTGGTATGGTAATGCTCCAATTTCTGCTGTTGGACAGTTTTTTCTATGCTTCCAAGAGCCTAAATAAGTTTTCTGTGTAGTTTTTTGTTCTTTAGTGGTAGACATTTATTCTGGGAAAATATTATTTTTCCCCTCCTAAAATCTCTCATTTGCAAACTGTTTTCTGTTTCTGTTAAATTACTTTGTGTCCCTGTAACACAAATTACAGTTTAAAAAATAAAAATAAAAAAAAATCCCTCTTTGAATTTCTCTTTAACTCATATTTGTTAAATCTCCAAAATGGCTAAAATGTTTTTTAAAAATAAATATTTTCCTTTAACCTATGATAACTGAACAGCCGTTTGCTAAATGAAGCCAACAGACATGAAAGGGTTTGCTAAGTATTTGAGTTTTCTGACACTGCAGATTGGAAGGGAGTATCTAGGGTCTTTGTCAAATACAGGACTTTGAATTATTCCCCACCCCCACCCCATACCAGCATTCTATCTGAGGAGTTGGAGCAGTTGTACATGTAATACCGGCCTACTGCAGTGTTAAAGAAACTATGCCCTTTCCCAGCATACACAGCACCCTCCAAAGTAGGTAACACAGGCCATAACTTAAAAATTCAAGAAACATTGTTAAATATTAAAAATTATAGACAACAGTAACACTGAATTGATAAAATTTCTTTCAACAATTTCTGAACAATAACAACTGGAAAATAATGGCACAGTTTCATTTCAGCTTCTGAAAACCTTAAGCTTCTGAAATCAGAGTCTTCATATTAGCACTGAATACAGCAACATTCTGATTTAAATTATTGACAGCCTGAACTAAATTAGTTAGTGCCTCATCTAGTTTCAACAGTCTGCTATTCATTGAGTCGTTCAGATGTTGGATGGATTCCATCAACATCGCCTGAACATGCTTTTTTTTTTAAGCCAATCTGCTGCTCTCTGGTTCCTTTCTGATCATTCCATCCCTTTCTAATATAATGTTCCCTGAGCTATCACCCCTCATTTCCACATGCTTGTTCTCTGTCATCTTCACTTTCTACTCTTACTTTGCATTTTCCTCCCATCTCCTTATCTTACATTGTGTTCCTTATCAACTCCTGTGACATGTAACTCACTGGAAAACTGATGATTCTTTTGCTTTTATGGTTCTTAACTGTTTCTTAAGGATCACTATTGGAAAGGATGTGCTGTCATTGTCTCAGAATTGACTTTCAATATGCAAGTGACTTTGCACTGAACACATGAAAATATCTCAGAGGGAAAAAAAGGCACCAGCCTTATTGAAAACCTTAAAGCCATAATGATATTCATGCAGGTACAGGAATTTAACCTCACTGTAAAGACCATACAAAAATTCATAGAAGCATGGAAACATAGAATTGACTTGAAAGGCACCTTAAAGCTCATCTAGCTATGCTCCTTGCCACAGGCAGGAACAGCTTCCACTAGACCAGGCTTCTTAAAGTACCATATAACCTGGCCTTGAACACTGCCAGGGATGGGGACAGCTTCTCTGAGGCCAATGCCTCATCACTCTCACAGGGAAGAACTTCTTCCTAACATCTAATCTGAATCTCCCCTGTGTCAGTTTAAAGTCATTCCCCCTTGTGCTGCCCCTACAGGCCCTTATAAAAAGCCCCTCTCCAGCTTTCTTGTCATTCTCTGTAGGCACTGGAAGCTGCTCTAAGTTCTCCCTGGAGCCCTCTTTTCTCCAGGCTGCACAACCCTAACTCTCTCAGCCTGTCTCTACAGGTGTGGTAAGTACTCCCTTCATGGTTACCCTACTTCCTGTACTTTGTGTCTCCTTATGCATCCTCACAGTTATGCCCACATGCCGTGGTTCCCCACAGTTTCACTGCTGTGCTGGCAGGATCTCATGGGGTGGAAACAGTGGTTAAGTAAGGATAACAGGCAACGTGGAAGCTGGTAGAGTAGGAAACACAGGAGAAACACAGCTTTGTGAAGGTCATACTGAGAAATGTGGGATACTTCTGAGGACTGGGAAAGAATATTCCCTTCTGGGAAAAGCCTTTCTGACACATATAAAGAAGTGTTTGTGCTTAGGGTGATGTGCAAGGATAGCAGAATGTTCTTCATGTCCCAAACTCATTTTAATTTTTGTGAATCAGTGTTAAAAATTATAACCCCTTTCCTGCTCTTATTTCAAAATTACTGGTCTCTGGTTGTCCATTTATCCTCCTAAGTGACATGATTTCAGCTCCCACTTACACCATAGCAGCTTTTTCCTTTGCATAAACTTGCAGTTGCAGACCTCAGTGTAGATGCAGTGACTCAGGTAACAAACTCAAAACCAACATAGCCTAGCAGTGACTGCCCAGGATATGTTTCTCGTTCCCAATTTGCTACTCATAATTCTAACTGCACATATAAATCTACTATCAATTTTAGGCTAGCAGGGAAGATAAGGAAGTCAGTCTCCAAACCAGACTGCAGTTAAGGAGGAAAAAGAAGGCAATAGTAAGATTAGTAGATTAATCCTTAGACTACATTTATCTAAGTAAAATATTAGATGGCATATCTGGCCAAAAGACCACCATCATTCTGAAGAATATGTCAGATTTTACTAAGTTTCTCTTGTATCCCAGTTCTGTGCTCTCATAATCACCTGGGAGCAGGGAACAGTAAGACCTGCAAGGGGAGCAGCTACTCTTATGATTTCCCAGATGACATGCTTATGATTTTGGGGAAAACGCTAACAGCTTAGAACAACTCTAAGTGTTTCTGACCTAAAAGGTACACAGTTGGCTGGGGAGGGACTGAGAATTTGAGTTGTGGACCCTGCATTGTGCCTTCCTTGGCTCTAACCTAAGACTTCTTGACCACGCATATCTGGGCCCTCCAGGGCCCTAAAGCAAATCTTGCTCCAAAGCTGCCTTACTGATATGCCTATGGTGCAGAGCTTGTCAAACATCAAGAGTCACCAAGATATAAACACACAAACTTTTTGTGCATTTCTGGATGGCTGCATGAAGATGTTACTCCCCTATGTATGTACATTAGCAAAGAATTCATTATTCTGCCCAGTGAGTTATCCCTCTATTAAACGTTAGGAAGAATTAGCCTAATATTTACAGTTAGCTATTTGTTATGTTAAAGAGGTATTTGCCAAACCTTCAGCACCTCCACCACATGCACAAAATCATACTTTAAATGAAGTAATTCTGAATTAAACAAGTGTGCTAATACTACTAGTGGGATTTATAGTAACCAATAACATTCTAAGAATGTATTTCACAGATTGCTTCTTTATATTGCAAAATTAATAGAGTTTTATATCTGAAGAAACAAATCTGCACATTAAAAATCAATGTTTCTCATGATACACACTTGGTATTATTTCTGGGAATGCTACAGCTGGCATGCATAGCCTAGTTAAAATATTATAATTTACTTGACTGCATGCATAGTTGATTTGCAGTCAAAACTGCCACTTACTACATGGGAGGAAAAACAATGACTTCCATGCTACTGGAAACATCAAAGGTACTTTTTGCACTACTCCCCCTGAAAGCCTCCTGGGAAAAGCCCTGACTCATAAGCTTTCCACTGGTTACTAGAGTGCTTCTTAGGTTTGAAAAAAAACATATGAAAAAATCATATTTTGCTACAGTACCTCCACTGCAAAATCCTCAACAAGCAGAATGGATTGAAAAATTCAAGCATGACTAAAAAGTACATTCCCCACTAGTCAGTGAATTTTGCTCCCTATTTGTCACTGCCACCTTGGAGAGCGGTGAGCATTAATAATGCATGGGTGCTAGGAATGTATTAGCAACTAACCTTGCGAAGAAAATCAACTGGGGACACAGAAGAGCTGTTAAAAAAAAAGGGGGCGGGGGGGGGGGGGGGGAGTTGAAGGGAGAAGAAACAAAGTCAGAGCTTTCTGGTATCCTCTCATTTATTGAAGAGATTCTGGGAGAAGTGTCAGGGATGGCGGCAACTATGTATCACTGTAAACTAAGGCTGAAAGTCTCTGGAATGGGGTCGTAATTGAGTTCATTGATCACATTCAGGACAAGACCCACCCCCACCCATGAAGCTCCCCAGCACTGGCCACTCTCTCACCCAAGAGAGACCCCAGAGGATAAAGGATATCTGCACGAACTGGTGGTTGGAGCAGAAACATCTTTATAAAATGTGTTTTTAAGGAAAACTTTCATTCTCCTGTTATTCATGGTTGCAGCTTTTTGAATATGCTGTGATCAAGTTTTCTTGGAAACTGGTCAGCATGCCACGATTGCTGAACAGTTTTTTTTTTTGCTAGGCTAATGCCAGCGCAGTGGGTGGAAAAAGCCTTAACCTTCACCTACATCTACAACTGAACAATAATTACCATAGGTTTACTACTAAAGCTATCCAGACATGGTTATTTACTTTTTTTTATTTTACAGTAACATGATAACATATGGATCTTGTTCTCATTTTGAAACTCTTCGGTCCTTTCAAATCCAAATACCCTCAGATACCCAGTACCCAATGAAAATATTCTGCTTCCTAAAATAAAACAGGCTTACCATTATGCTGCTGTAGTTTGAAACAATTTGTACACTAAGCTGCTATACCCCGCTGTTAGACTTGGCAGTAATGGTTTCAGTTATATATTTATGTCCTGCCATCTCTTTTTAATATATATTTTTTTTTATATTCCAAGGCCTGTTTTCTGGTATAACAATCATTACAAGTTTTACATGGAATATAGTTGCTTTTTGTGTTATTAGCCAAAACAAATACTGTATTTAAGTCCACCTTATTGATTCACTTTCTCAATGAATGTACCCAACTTGTCAATGTAATGGGAAGATAGAAAGGAATATTTGTAAGTTCTGCAGAAAAAGGAAAACAATGTGGCTTTTCTTTTGCCTTCTGCTGCATATATGGACAAAATATTTTCATCTATTTGATTCATCAAGGAAAAATGCTCAGGAATTATCTGTGCAGAGCCATACTCTTTCTCCTGAAATAATCAGAATGACCTGATGCTCCTAGCAAAACTGTTTGCTTTGTAACTCATCAGTTATATTTTTAGTTACCCATTACAAACCTTCATGCAATTAATTTATTAAGCTCATTATGACTTAATGTTGCATCCCAAATTCAAAGTTATATATCTACAATTTAATTTCTGGTCATTTTTTTTATTAAGATGAGCTCAACAGAAGGATTGGGTCAACTCCCTTATTAAATGCTGCAGCCTGTGGATAAGCTAGAAACCTTACTGTGATACAATCCTCCTGCTTTTCACCTGCTTTCCTAATACGTATCAACTAATTTATTCTCCTAATCTTTATTTGATGTTGAAGACAAAATAAAGTTAAAAGACACCTGCTGGTAGATAGATTTTCCACTGAACATGCTTATACAAGCCTTTAGGAAAACTAGATTCTGGCATCCTAAGAGGATCACATGATTAAGATCTGAAGACTGAGAAGAGAATTGGTTCAGTACCAGTTTCCTATTTTCATTACAATTGTTCTCATGAGAAATGAGTATTTTTTCACTATTGTTTTCTTGACGCAACAGTCTGTTGAATTTTAGTGACTTTTTTTTTTTTCCCGTTTCCTTTTCTGCTTCCTTCTAAACCTCCCTACGTATGCCACAGTTGTTTAATTTTTGTTATGGAAATGATTAAAGTTTTATTTTGTTTTGTTTTGTTTCATTTATCTCCCAAGAGTGTTTTAGGATGACAGACACTCTGTAAATGAATGTAAAAATGCCTTTGTCAGATTAGCTTGCATGTTAACTGGTAAAGTGCTTGTTATTTTACTCTGATGTTACATTCACAACAGGATAGGAGTTTTGATCCTGTTATGCAAAAAATCTGCATTATTAATTAGAAGGCATATTTCATACTTTTTTATCTTAGGCAGATTCCTAATGTAGTCATTAGGTGTTAGGATGAAAAAATTGAGATAAGTCAACTTCCATTAGCTCATCTCACATTAGATTCAATAAGCACTAGCTAAGGCCGTAAATGCTCGTACCTTGCTTATAAGATCTGAGTCTTGGTAGTCTCTACCCAATCTAAAAAAATTTTGAGCCTGACTAGCCCCATGTATAAAACTTGCTGGTGGAATGCAAAGCATCTTGGGCTGGAGGCATTTTGAATTTGTTTTCTTTTTTAAGAGAGAAAATGGTGTATTTAGCCAAGCAGAGCTATCATTACTTGCTACAGTAGGAGACTAGTAGAAAGGTCCTGGAAATTTCAAAAATATCTTTCAACTGCACCCTAATGTCTCTTAGTTCAAAGTCAGTTTTTTAAGAGGTTAACACCTTTTTCTTCTTTCATCTACTTACAGTTTCTAAAAAAGCCTGAAACTAGTCAGACAAACATTTTATGGAATCCCATTTGTATTATTTCTAACAGTATTAACGCTGCAAGGCTTCTTTAATGTTGCAGGTTTGTAGAGCATTATTATAAACTATGCAATGCAAGGGTGTTAAATTCATAAAGCAATGTCTGCTAAATACATTTAAGATCACTGTATATTGCAGGTGACTTAATAGTGCATCTTTTAAAACATCTCAGAATTAGTACCATCTTAAGAAGATAACTCATTTGCTTTCAGAAGAATATTTTATATCAACATACCCAGTACAATGTGATAGGTTCCAACAGCAATCATCAATCAATGTGACAAGCTCAAAGGGATGCTCCTATAAGCTAGACACACAGAGGAATAGAGGTGCCTTAAGTGAGACAAGAGCAAGTTTTAGCAGGCTATGTTCAAAATGCTGATCCTCCATGCTTCTTCCTCATTAAACCAGCGCCCAACATACAGGCACTCACAATAGGTACATGTCATTGATTTTGATAGGGTAACCCCTTGGAAACCTGCATTTTGGTGTGTGTACTTGTGGGTCAGACCTCTCTCTGGCCAGTGTTCCAATGCTCTCAGGGATGAGCTGCTCCCCTCAGCACTTTCCCTGCCTCTGTGGAGCACAGCTGCGGAGCTCAGCTAGCTCTGCCCCATGAACAGCACAGTTCAAGTCCCTTGGGTGGGAACAAGGTAATGTGATGTTGAAGTATGAAAGTGCAGATCTGATTTCCAGCCCTGGAGACTGCATCTCAACTCTAACCCCTACATTACTGAAAAAAAGGTAGGAATTCTCCAAATCCCAAAATACGCTTAGTAGGGAAAAAAAAAAAAAAAGGAAAAAAATACCAAAACCAAACAAGAAAAAAACAACCAACCAAACAAGAATTGCACCTCTAAACCTGAATCACAATGGGCACTAAACGCCCATGTTCAGTTTCCAACTCTACCTCTCTGTTCCTACCCAGCTTCAGGCCTTTGTCTTAGCCACAATATTTTCACCTCTGTATTTGCGCAGTACCTGAAACAGTCATGTCCTGCGGTAAGACTCAAGCCTTTAGCCTCTGTGTTGATATACAAACATATTAAAAATTGTATTTTGAATCCTTATGGTCTAAAGCAATGTAAGGACAACTTTCCTCCATATTCATGAGGACGGCTATAAGAGTCATTCTGGCCTCAGAAAGGATTTTGCTCAACAGGGAACTCTCTTTTGTGTTGTAAGGAAACTCTTTGAGAAGACACTCTGAGAGATGCCTTCTCTCTACAGTATCCTGATCTTATCTTTTCAGGATAAAGTGAAGGGTGTTTTCACTCCTTAGCTTTCTGAGCAACCAGTGTCAAAAACGCTCACTGTTGCAAGTCTTGAGGCCAGCCACAGAAGAAGAAAGCACAACTTGTAGCTTTGCTCAAGAACAACTTCTAGCTTTGCTCACACAAACAGGAATGAGACCTTTTCTGCTTTTCTACTACAGAGAAAAATGTGTGCACATGTGGGCCTGGGTTGGGAAGGATGACCTCAAGGAAGTGATGATCTGTAAGACAGGTGGGATAGGAATGTGCATAGAGGGTTGGTAGCCCTAACTAGATTTTAAGCAGCTTTTACTAATGTACTTGAACACACACACACACACACACACACACACACACCCTCCCCCATACAGATTAAGCTGCTACACTCCTACAGCTCACAAATACCCTTCAGGCAAGAAGAAGCCTAACACTCCTGGCTGCTGGTGCTGCAGTGGTGAATTACCCAGGTGCAGATCTTGATACATGTGTACCTTCACGTAACAGACAAACCAGAAGAAACCTCTCCATACATTTCTCCTCCCTGCGCATGAGCCTTCCTACATGAATCCAGTGGAAAGACCCCAGATTACTCTGTTGGATGTGGATCAGAGCTTTTACACCCTTACTGCAGTGGCAGTTACATGCATATGGACATATTTACACATTAATCAATGAGAAAGCTAACACCCCCTCCCCCCAATTAAAAATTTTGAAGCCGTGTAACATGAAGCCATGTACAAACATGCAGTCTGTCCTGAGACAGGGTCAAAACACATAGCGCTGCCTTTTCCCTTGACCTTGCAAAATCTTGCCATACCCATTACAAATTCTAGCCAATTTATTTTTGTAGAAATGGAATTTACAGATTACAAAAATGGTTTGCCTGAGTCATCACCATTCCTTTGAACTCTGAGGCCATTTGAATTTGATCCTGACCAGGCTGACCATAAACCATTCTGTTTGGGTAACAGAGGAAATGGAAAAGTTTGCCTTGAGTAACCTTATAATAAACTGTAGCTCAGTAGTTATGAATTACAACTAAAACCGAAAAAAAAAAGAAGTATGTATGAGTATATACTTCATATGTATGTACATACACTCACATAAATACACACGCAACTTCAGGCCAACAGAAGCAAATGAGTGAAAAGCACTGGCAATGCTAAATTATTCTATTTTCAGCTTAACAAACTTTGTCTACTTGTTCATTATATTTTTATTGTATTAATAAAATATTGCTCACTTAGATGAACATGATAAATAAAAAGCTATAAATTCTCTATTTATAATTCAATGTTCAAAGCTATGTGGATTAGTCACAACTAATAAAGTTCAAAAATGTATTTCGTTTTGATTGTAAGGTTTTGCAATGTACATTTCAAAAGATCATTGAACAGTGGAATGCTACCTACAAATTTACTCCAAAGTCTCAGAACTCATCTGAGCAACACTAAAAAGCTTTTTCTTTTTTCTTTGTAGCATATTGAGCAAAAACAGTGAAGATATGGGAATCTCAAAGCAGTAGGAAAGAAAATGGTACTTCTGTTGCTATTACACAGATTTCCCTGTGAGTACCCCACTTTTTTGTGGTCTGGAGGGTTTCAGACGCTATGAGAAGAAAGGAGACCCAGGCAACATTTTCCCTTTAGAAGCAAACACAGCACAGCATAAAAACATTGTAACGGCTAAATCCAGCAAGAACAGATTTAATTTATACCTTAACAGTGTCTTTCATCCCAAACAAAATACATAAGAGTCAGATTCGTTAAAGTACCCAAGAATCAGTTTTGCCAACACGGACTTAGATGCCTAAGCCTAAACTTTGTTCCTCAAATGCTTAGCTGACTTCTCAACATTGTGCAGCTCCAGGATTGAGTTTAGGCAGGGTTTGCCCCCTGGTCCTGGTGCTGTGCTGCACAGTCCAGAGCTGGTCCAGGCTTGCTGGAGCTGAGTACCTATGGCCTGGCTGGAGAACTGGGAAGTGCCCCTTCTCCTGCCTAGTCTGGCAATCAGCTTCGCCTCTAGCATACTCTGAAAAGATTAGGTGCCACACAAAATGCATCAGAAGCATTACATCCTTCAAATACTGCGAAACAAATACAAAGGCTTTTGCACAGCAGCAGGAACCAGAGCCCAGTGGTGCTTCTTCCCAGCATCTGCAATGGGCCATGGGTCCTGACTACTTGCCGAATAGAGGTGCCTGAATTTCCACAACTAGAAGAGGGAACTTAAGTTGTTTAATGAGTAAATGGCTTTAGCTATATTGTGAACTACAATTCAAAAATGCGGAAAGTAGGGACACATGTGTCCAACCTTTGAAAAATCATGTATACTCTGGCTTAAGGGTTCAGGGCTGTGCACATTGAGCCACTAAAGGATCAGTAGAAGTGTGGTAGGACTTCCTGGTACACTTACTGTACCAGGAACTCAAATGCTGGGCAGAAATCATCCTTAAATTCAGCAGTTTTGCCAACCATGGATGAGAGGACACATTTCAACCCAGCTACAGAATTGTCCCATGCTGTTAGAGGACTCCCTAGGAGAGGAACTGAAAGAGACTTGGTTGAGCCAAGCAAGCAGAGTTAAACCCTTCCAATCTTGCAAGACTAGCTATGAAAATTTGTATGGCATTATTTGCCAAATATAGACTTGAAGCCTTTCCAGTTCTCTAACTTCCTGCACATTAGAGGAAATTGAAACAAAGGAAAAACAACCACCAAAACTGTGAAGCTTCCACGTATCACAAAGACGAGACCCACAGTCCATCAAAAACAGTCACCTATTAACAGAGACAGCTGTTAACGAAAGACATGGTCACAGGCTCCTAGGCAGATCCATCCCAGTGCTGCTTTCCAGGTTTACCATAACCACGAAGTTCCTGGAACTTGGGTACAGCACAGTGGCTGTGTAACATGTAAAATATATTGCTTTAGACCGTGCTTTTACGTGATGATGAGAATAGAAGAACTGAGTCACCAAAACCTAGTGAGAAGAGCTGGAACATGGAAACAGCTATGTGGTTTTTTTTTGTGAAGAAATACGCTGATTTTTCTTTGCTGTCATTCATTGGCCAGCAGCATTCAAGCTTTGCATACACATGTGATGAGTTTATGAATGAAAATATATGTGAATTCAAAAGACTGCACAAAATTAACAGATGATCAATGTCTGAAAATTTGTGCTGGGTGTGCATTATTCATTAATTGCCTTTTCATTTGATTATTCACAAAGCACTATTAATTATTCCCCTCTTTAAAAAAGCTTCAATGATCTAATCAAGAAGAGAGGGGGAAATATCAAATGTCTTGGGAGACCAATAGCATACAGCAAGAATCAAGGATGAATAGGAAATAGCCAAAATGAAAAATATGTGAACACCTACAGCTAATGTTTGTAAAGTATCTAAAAATAACCAGGGCATTCAGAGAAATCAGGATTGGTTCCCAAATATAAAAAAAAAAACACATTTACCAGAAAATTGTGCATAATGAGCAATTTAACTAGCTATTCAACAGTGATCCAAGCAATTCTCTGATTCAGAAAATGGCAATTTGAGCAAAGAGAAATGTGAAGACTGACAAAAGACTATTTTGACAGGGAATATCTGGAAAGAAGCAGAATTCAGTATAAACTTATCTAATTCTAAGCATATTAGAAAGCTCAGCTGAGTCCTAGGTGTCTGAGAATATGACGAGGGAAAGAGATCTGTTTCTGATAGAGTGAAAAGGTGGTTTCTGAAGCATCCAGAAGCTGATTCTAATCCCCACTTTAATTAAAGAGGAGCAAGTTCTTCACACTGCATCTGCTAGACTTCCCTGGCAAGACCGACTGCTCATCATTCTGACTTCCATCAGCGTAAGGATTTTCCCAGTGCCAAAAGGAGACCAAGGGGGAGGGTGTGATGCAGGGAAAGATTTTTTTAATTCCAAACTGGAGCTTTTTATAAACTTCAAAAACTGTACCTTTTCCTTTAGTTCCTCAGAAACAGTTTTATTCCAAGTATTTGCACATGACCATAATTCGTATCATTCAATAAAATCTCATTTCCAGAACTATAAACAGGGCTGGCTTTTATTCTTTAGGTTAACAGAAATAAGCTTAACATGTCTAACGATACGTGATCTAAGGAAAAACAACACTGCTGCAATACAGCATTTGCATTTTCATGCAGACAATACTTATCAGGTAGATAATAACATTTTATGTTGGGAAATAACAACAAGACTTCTCTGAAGTAAAGAGCCTATAATCTTCTATAATTTGGTACAGAAGAAAATACATTATACCAAGGAAATTCTTCTTGGCACACTAGGCTATGATTAAAGGTAGTCACTGGTACTTGTGATTATTTCCTAACCTTAAGCTTTAACTGTTCTCCAAGTTTAGTTTTTTGGTAACCTAGTAGTTTATGGTTACAACATATCTTGATAGCAATCCAAGGTCTTCCCGAAACACAGAAGTGACTTGCATTCTGCAGCAGATAACTGACTACAGATACTACAGATACTAGCTTTTCTGTCAAACCTCCACAAAAATAAAATATATTATGAAAATCTAGAGACAGGACTAAGATGACCATCATACATACACAAAAAGAATAGCACAGAAGTTGCTCCATACAAAATAATTTCCACCCAAATAGTAGTCTAATTGATATTAAAAGACTGCCAAAGGACTTATAATATTCTATATGTTTTCCTAGCATCTATAATTTCTTCTTAATTGGCCAGAAATGCATTTTTTTTCATTGACACACACTGTAACTCTTCCTTGCAAAATTATCATGACAATATATCAGCAGAGGCACAGAAATCCTTAACGTTCATAACCACAATGATAATGTTTCACAAAATAATGGAACTATTTTACTTGCCTGTCCTTCCCTTTGCTCAAGAAAACACCAAACACTTGCTCACAGCAGCTAGATCACTAGGATTTTGTAGCACTGATAAAATCATCTTTCTACAGGACATCGCTGATATTAAGATATTAGTTTCCCAACAGATTTCACATTGAATTCTGATACCTCCTTAGTTAACAAACAGTTATTGCATATGTTCAGTGTCTCCTCATGCCAAGGAGATTTTGTGTTACACACACGATGTTTCTGTTCAGTTTTGCTGTCAGATGGATTACTACATGACAAAAGATTGTAACTGAGGAAAATCTCCCGTCCAAAGCACACAGTTTGTGGAAGCTCTAGAGCAGCTAAACTATACTGAGCAGTTCAAATACAAGGTAAAAAACCCTAACACAATACTTACACAAAAAAACCAATGCACCTATTTATGATTGCTTTATATCTAATTAATCTAATGCAGATTTTGTCATTATTTTTTTATTTGTATACAAACTCTTTTTTTTTTCTCCTTTTTTAATTTCTGCCAGTCATGTCTCCCAGCTAGGGTAAGAGGCACAGCATTAAATTCAAAAGTCAGGCCAGGTGAAACAGAGAGTCAGACAGTGCACTGCATCCACCTAATTCATATTCAATTTCCCAGAGCACATTAAAGAAGACCAGGGCTCTTGAGATACCTCCCAGCAGATGTTCTTCCCCAGAGAGGGTTAACTGTCTTAAATCTCTCTAGTCAGAGGAATTAGACATGTCAGAGCTACTTTACCCACTGTGCCAAGGACAACAGTAAAATCTAAGATATAAAGGTTTTATCTAATATTATAGTCATCTTTGTGTTCTCCTACCCAGATGATGGACGGAAATACCTTTTTTTCTGGAAGGTAAGAGATGTGACTTTTCTTTATGGGAGTGAATTGAGCTTGAGTTCACAGAAGCAGCCTATAATACATGTCACCATGCTCAACAGAAAACCAAACCAAATTAAAACAAATAACCAATCCCTCAGTGGAAGAACAGAATGAAACATTTTCTTCAAAAGCTTTGCCCAGGAAAGATGTCCAGCCTCAGTAACAAGGACTTGCCTTTGGAAAGCATTCATGATGGTGGGAATTCGACGCTTCTCCCCAGCTGACTTTCTCCACATAGCAAGCCTTCACCCTATGGCTCAAGGAGGTGAGGCTGGCTACTAAATCTTTGTCTGGTTCAAGACCTAAGTCAGAGGCACCAGAAGAGATGTTAACTTCACACCTTACTTGAAGATCCACATCCCCCAGCAGTATGAATTGTACCTGTGACAGTAGGCATGAATGTTGCCATTGCCAAAGCACCTGGCTCCCAAAAGACCCCTCTCCATGGCTCCTGTATAAAGCTGTAAGGGACAGCATAAACACCACAGCCTACAAAGATAATTGCACTCATACCACCATGCTACATGCAAATACCACCACAACTTGTAAGAAATTTAACTGTCTTACGAATTGTTTAACTATAGCAGGGACAAGGCATATGCCCTCCCTGCACCAGATTTTCACCTCTCTGCAAAGGCTGACTTAATGAGACACTGAAGCGTTATTCCTTTTCTGTTTGCAAAACAACTGGTATACAACAGCTATGAGTGGAAATAAACCCAAACAGGAAGGCACACTTTCAGTACACTTTTTTCTGCTTTTATAAAATATCACTCGAATGCAGCTGAGTAACTTGTGTTTCACTCACTTGATGATCTATACATGAGAGTACACCATGCTTTGTGCAAGTGAAGGAATATGAAATGCAAATATACGTTTGAGGACGACTTGCTTGACCATTGCTTGGTGCACTCTTTTTACCTTCCAATCTCACAGGAGCTGAACCCCTAAAAATATTGTATTTTTGTGCCTACCTGTAAAATCCTTATGCAGATAAAGCAGTAGCATATACTGAAAATTAAGGGCAACACAAACAAGCACACCAGAGCAAGCCAAAGCAGCTGATGAGTCTGAGACACTACCTAAAGTGGCAGGATGGGACATGCTGACATCTGGGTGTCCATGCTAGCTGTCAGGCCGCAGTTAAATCTCCCAGTTTCATTTTGCTTTGTCTGACTCCTGAGCTCTGGGGTACTGCAATTTTGCCTTTGCCAGCTGAGGAGCACATCAGCCTTGAATCCAGAGCAGCTTTTGGCTCATCCCCAGATGGTGCCTGCTGCAATTATTCAACACTCTATGACTGGCAAATGGAAACCATTTTGCATCCGCTCTGCTTCCACTCCATTGCATTAAATGCAATTTCTGCTCCCTAATGAAGAAATGGCAACTGGCTAAACGGTGCCTATGTCTGAACACTTTGTCAAGAAACAAGACACTTACAGCACTGGGTAACAAAAAAGCCCTCACTTCTCTTGGGAATACTTTTAGACTAGATATAAGGTACAACTATAAAGCATCAATACAAAATATCTCTGCAACAAAAGAAACTTCCCCTGCGGCACCCCTTTTTGCAGGCAAAATCTGCATTAACTTCCTCACCTTACAGAGGACTGTGTTGCCAGCACTGGTCCCTAATTTCTTGCTGCATGTAATTGCTTCTCAGATGTATAAATCAAACCTCTCCAGAACACTGCCTTTGTCACTGTACGGTTCTGTATCTAATGCATCTCTAACTGTTTCATTTCTGTAGAATAATGAATCTATAGTAGATGCTGAATTTTTCCTTTAGTTTAAAAACCTACCCTGCCTGTTGCTGTCATGCTGTAAAGAGCTAATATGCTCTATGCCTACAGTTTGTTACTGTTAGCCACATAAATAACAATAATTTACACACAACTCGCACACTTTTTTTGGTATTTCTGCAAGCAATCCAGAGGCGACAGGAACAAATTGATGGAGACAGAAATGGGAGAATCCCACCCTGTCAGAAGATGAATGAGCTGAGCTTGCATGATGTGAACCATGGCTGACAGAACCGAGGGGGAATCAAAGAGTGAGCAACTTTTGACAACACACGCTTCACAGCTCTGACCACTGAGGATCTACATGATTATCTCCAGACAAAATAACTGTGAGTAAAAGGCTTACATACACTTAAATTAAACACAGCAGGGTTTTAGTAATCTCTGTTTGTATTTTACTTTCTGTTAAGAAGGAAATTGCTTGGACTGGGAACATTTCATTTAATGGCATTTTTAGTTACCTTTTGTACTTCTAATGCCATAGCCTAAATTCACCCCAAATTACCCAGTAAGGCAAAAGAAACTTTTGTCCTTTATTTTTAATTGCTGTAGCTTCCTTACCAATTTTACTAAATTAAATGTGTTTTAAAACGTCACTGTATTCGAAACCTAATTATCCCAATCTCTGGGTGAAGAATAGCTAACAATGCAAACCCCATTTATGTAATTTATTTTACAAAGGAAAATAAATGGAATGCAGTTGCAGTAATGATATGCATGTTTGCAATTCCACCTTGTTTTTTTCTCTTCACCACAACCTAGGGAAGCTGAATCTTTTTTTAAACAAATGCTTTAAAAAGATCTCTGCTATGGCATTTGTTATATCTCTATACTGCTCTTAGAATAAGGGAAACTCTGCATAATGTACTGTTGTTCTCTCTAAGTAGAATGAAAGGCTTTTGTTTTGCATGGTGGGTTATTTATTTTGTATTGGTGTTTTTTGGGTTTGGGTGAGTTTGTTCTTTTTTTCTTTTGTTATAGCTGGTCATGAATAAGGATTATGGCCTGTCATCCACAATAAGTTCTGAATGAAGATCATGGCTGGTAACTGTAATGTAAAGTAAAAAGAGAGAGATACAAGACTGAGATGCACTGGTTGTGGAATCACTATTCAGCAAACCCTAGCAGAGTGAAGTTTAATCTTTTTAGACCACCTAGACCTGAGAACTTAAATTTCACTTTTGTTGGATAAGCCACCATTTATTCACTGCATTTATCAATTACTTGCTGACTTCCTGGTACTTCCAACTATATTAAGTTCTACCCCAGGAAAGAAAATTGTTCCCAACTGATGATTCCACTGATTAAATGCAAGAAAACATGCAATCCTTCTCCCAGGAAACAAAATATGGACCAAAATATTATTAGAAGAGTGAACTAGAGGAAGTAAAGAAAATTATTGGCTGTTTCCATAGCCAAGTTTCTTGCCAATCAATAGAATTTTCTTGAAATCTTTTATTAGGCTTACAAAAAAAATTATCAGAAATTAACATGAAAAATAAAAGGATGTTTTTAAGAGGGTTATTTAAAAAATAATTCCAATAAGTACCATGAATTTAGTTCACAGAATCATAGAATGCTTTGGGTTGGATACTTGAACTCATTTCTTAGGAATGTGCCTTCAAGTTCAGTAGCCAGCTCACTGTGAGAAAACACTGGGACATACGTGGTCAAACAATCCAAAATACTTGTTTACGATTACTTCTACATATATGTCTTGGAAGTTTGCTTTGCTGTTTTCTGTGGGGTCATGTTATTTGCTCTCTGCTACTGTTGAGATGAGCTCTGACTAGTTTATTTATACAAATATTTGTAAGACCTTTTAAGTTGGGCCCCTATGTTTATTTGTTCAAAAATTCATATATGAAAGAACTTTATTTGGTATTCTTTGTTCACTTTCTAACCTTGTTATTCTCCATTTTAAAAACAGTCAAATATCCAGAGAGAGAATGGAAACAATACCCATCTGATTTTGATGACAAATTATGTACTATAAACAATGACTGGTAGAAATGATCAGTGCATAAGTCCAACACTTGTTAGCATAAACTATCCAGTAAATATTAAAAAAAAACCAAACAAAACAAATACATTCCCAGAAATCAGAATAGCTGTGTGAGCAAATCACAGGCAAGAAAAAAAAAATAATATAAAATTTGTGGAATATTTTATTTGTCACAAATAATTCAACCACCTGCATCTTAAAACTTCAAACATAGAAATTAAAATCAACAATTTCTTTATATCCCTTCCAACACAACAGGCTATAAGTGACACTTCTAGATGAGGATACTTCATTGGGATTCTTTAAAAAATTCTAAGATATTTCTTAAATTAGGTATTTTCACACAGCTATTTATACTTGCTCTCAGGAAACCTAAAACTTCATTTTTTTCTTCCCCTTTTCTCTTTCCCAAATGTGTTTCTTTCCTTGTGCACACGTGCTACTTTGTTAACCTTGGCCCTTCCTAATCGCTTGGATTCCTGCATTGATTTTACCCTAAAAGATCATGAAAGTGATTTTTTTTTTTTTTTCCAGGGGAAAGAAATAGCATTAAAATATTTAACACATATGGCCAGTGGATAGAAGGAAAATAAACACTTCCAGCTTTTTTAGTGTCCCTTTATATTCTTAAAAAGAGCAGAAATATCAACATCTACTTTATGTCACATAAGTAATAATGGTAACCAAAGTGTAACTTTAAAAATAGTTTGCCTATTAGCTAGCAAGCATTTATTTATACAGTGCTGAGAAGAGCTGAAGCTGAAAATATCCTTTCAGGTTTACAGACATTTTAAGCACATTACTGGGAGCTGTGGCACACCAACATGCAGGTATCACCCAATTTCATTACTACCTGATTAATTAACCTGTTTCAAGTGTGAAAGTTGGCACCTTGTCATTAGAATCCATGGAAATAACTAATGAGAAACTATGAAATAATTTGTTTCTCAATTAAAAAAAAAAACTGAAAGAAAAAGTTTCATCTCATTATTCTTCTTTCCTGTTATCACCTATGGAAATCCAAGGAGATTTGGTAAAACTTACTGTCTAAAAAAAAATACAGTATATAACATCTCAGGAAGAACTTTGCAGATCTTTAATAAAATGTGGTGTTATCCATCATCAACAGGCAAGCCAAGAAGTTTTAAGGGAAAACGTATTCAGTAGAAAGCAGGAATGTGAATATAAATCCTTTCATTTAATAGGATTTGTTATTCTTTTTTAACATACCTAGAGGTCCAAGAGACAAAAAGACACACTTAAGTTACTGACTGAGAATAAATTACATGACAAATATGGACCTTGTTTTCTAATAACAAGTTACCTGAAAATAGGTAATATGTTTTATAAGTGTGCTCATTTAGGATCAACTGTTTCTGGAAAAAGGAACTTTGACTTTAGAAAATGGTTGTTATGAACATGGGTCTTGTTAAGTTTCTCTGTATTTGTCACTATGGAAAATGTTCATGTTAATTTACAAATAAAAGAACAGGTTAAAGATTATGTTCAGGATTATGGATTCTAAGCAGAAAGCCAGACATCTGGGGCATTTGAATGTGACGTTATCTATAGATATCCAGGTTGTTCAAAGCAGGATGGGTGAGGGTGCTCCCCTGAATAGTAGATGGGCATTAGTTGAGATAAAGTGGGAGAACAGTTCTGAAGACTAAACTTGTTGCATTAGGAGGTAACGGGGGAAAAAGTAAAAAATCTCAGGTGGTTTTCTTTTTTTCCTAAAGGGAGATATGGAAGGAATGAGTATTCCAAAGAAGAGGGGAAGGTGGTGGTTATGGTTATCAAAGGGGAAAATTTAAAGCTGTAACTGAAAACATGAGCTGTAGTTTTAGGAAAAACATGTCCCAACCCTAGATTCATTGAGAAATAACAGCAAATGGTCTTTGGCATTGCCTGACTTTGTGGAACAGAAAAAAGAGAGGAATTAAAGATAATCCTCCCATTATGGGTTTACATGTCTTGTAGGTGTCTTCTAGGTGTCATTTTTGAGAAGAAGGACTGAGTGTGGTGCAGCCCTAAGACAAGTTCACTTCTTGTTTGCTCTGCTCCCTCCATCCCTGGAGATTCAGACACTGCCCCCTTGAGAGCTTCAGTTTGACATGAAGAAAAGCTGTAAGCTACCCTAAAAACCTTTGTACCCTACCAGAAGGACCCCTGCCTGGCTCTTCATTGTAGCCTCAGAGTAGAAACTGAAAGCAAAGAGAAGAGGCAAAGCAGTTTCCTGATATTTGCTCCAAAAATAAGCCAATGATCTCTCATGATTGGAAACAAAAAAAAAAAAAAAAGAGAAGAGGAAATGAGATAAATGAAAATTTACCAAAATCCTCAGATTCTTGTTACTGCTTTGGTGGTGGCCAGTGGTGCCAGATGACACAACTTCCCCCCCCAAAAAGCACCCTTGTTTGTGTTCATTTCAATTGCTGTAAGGATTTTTGGCAGGGGTATCACAAATCCCTTCTGTCCTGTAGACTTTTAGTCAAAAATTAAAGTCTAGCGTGACACTGGGCTGCTTAAACATCTCCATACAGTCTGCATATAGGAAGGAAATAAAGGAGATGTAAGCTTAAAATGTATGCCAGAACTGTTTGGAAATACCTTGTCCCAACAGCTTTTTTGTTAATGTACATAACAGGTCTTCACTACCACAATAGGCTTGTTTTTCCTTTAGAGTCTCTTATTGAAAATCTACACATATGAAAAATAAAATATGTCCCCTTTTCTGGTCTTCCCTATTTGGAATAAAACTTCTCAAAGCCAGGGAGCACCAGCACCTGGGAAGTGATGCTCTGGGCAGGCACCTGCAATCCCGTAGTGTGCCTTCAGTCACCTATGTGCAGATGTAGGGGCCAGACTCTCAGCTACCATAAATGAAATAGTTCAACTGGTTTTATACCAATTCAGAGAGGAACTGTTTTGTTTCAGGAAAACAGAAACTGAATGCAAGGTGTTGGGTTTGCAAGAGAAAGCAAGAAGTGTTTCTTTAACTCATTCTTTCTGTATTAAGAGCACCTGCCACTACTGACAGGAGCAGCTTCTCACCTTCCTTGCATTATAGATAGCACCTAACCTTATGCCATTTTCAGCAAGATATCAGGAAAGAAAGAAAAAGTACTGCCAAAGGTTCTCGTTTCTCTAGTACAGCTCTCAACACTCCAAAGAAGGAGTGACACCAAAAGGTAGAGAAAACATCATATATTGCTACCGTTTTACCTCTCCCTTTACACACACTAATGCACACTCATACATGTGCACACACGTACATGCATAATTGATGAAGTTAGACATTTTTGTTTCGGAAAACCAGCTTTAGATGATCTTATTTATTTATTAGTACTACTGTTCAATTTATATTTTGGCTTGCTATTTATTATGCAAAATAACATGCTCATATTTTATTCAGCAGAGCATTTGATTAGTGCAAAGCTTTATTTGTTGGCCTGCATAACAGTATTTTGTCTAGTCTGCAGGCAATATAAGATATTCCAGATCATTCATAATTCTGACTCCAAAAAAGAAAACTGTTAAAAAGCTGAAACTCTTTCTCAGCATGTCGATGACAGCAGGGCCTTCGGTTATACCAAGTTACAAGTTAATTTTGTCTTTGATGGAATGACTTGCTACTTTTAAAGCTAAATAAACTCTTCTTCCCCCCCCCCCTTTTTTTTTCTTTTTTAACAATAGATTCTGAATTGCTTCAGGTGTTACAGGATCCTTTGAGAAAAAGTCTTCACTTGAGTGTCCAGTCTCTGAGTTCTCCTGATCAGCAACTTCTATATTCAGAGTCTGTTTTTAAGAGTGATCTGCAGCATTTTCATAGGATCTTATAAATTTAACTCCGTTGAATTTTATTAGTTTTCAGGTATTTGATATGTACTACTTTTATTAAGATTAATATAAAATATCTTAGGATTTGTCTACATTAAAGGTGGTACATAAAATAAATGTTTCTGGTGTGTTCCAACAACCTAAGACACCAAAGAAGACCAGATGACTTCAAAAGATACCTTTAGCTATCTGTATAAAACTTTTTCATATTATATACATTCCTAAAAATAAAATTGTCGAGTACTGAGTATAGAATAGATGATAACCATTAAAAGGGGGAAAACAGTCTAGGAAGGTGAGTCCAGAAGCCACAAGTGTATAAACTAAATGCATTTATTTTAAATAACAGATTATGAGCTAGATTCATAAGGAAATTATTTGCTCCAGAACATATATGGAGGAAACACTTTTTCAATATTTTAAGGGGAAAGGTCCAGCCTAATCTTCTCTGATAAAAGACCCTGAATGAGAAAAATCTCAGTTCTTGTCTTCCACTCTAGTGCAGCCAAGATCTTCTTTAGGGCAATACTGTGTGTGGCTCCCATTGGCCGGGGAGTGACACATTCCTGGAAAGAGGGGAAATTTCCTGTTTACCCCCAAATGCTTCGGCTGGGAATGAGCACAGGATAAAGGGAACCCACAAACAACCCAAGAGAAATACACATCTCCATAAACATACTTTGTACAGGAAAGGAAAAAACATGTGAAATAACCAACCAACCACCAAACATGAATAAAAAATCTTCTTCTCAGGGCAAAGGAAAGCTGTCTCAGCAGCATCACTTTTAAAATGGATAAAAGCCCTTCTCAGAGCTGAGGATAAATCAGTGGCACCAGCTTTAACAAAGAGAGAAACCTTACTTAGGGCTAAGAGACAGCAGGAGTGGTAGGAGTACCAGCTGGAACAGAGATGCACATCAAAGAAATTAAAGCCCTATGGCAGAAGAAATTACATGGATACTATAAACTAATAATTTTAAATATTAAAAAACCCTTTTCAGGCTGAAGAAAAGATACACGTTGTAACCAGCCAGCCCAAGGTTAGCAAGTACTGAGTGAACACAACCCCTCAGAACTGGAGACCTTTACCTTGATGCCTCCTAGGTAACAAAGTGAATTGTTTAATTCCTACTGGTTAAAGACACAGCTTGCTAGAGTTTTGGTTTTGTTTTCTGTTTTTTCTCCCTGTGCTTTTTAGTTTGTGTTAAAATACATTTGTTAATCATCAGCAAAGTTGCACAAAATGTTCTGTTTCAGAACAAGGAGTTATACACAGCCTGTGTTTCACTCTAATGCAACAGCTTGCTTTTCAGCATGACTCTGGCTTTTCCCTTGCCCCTGACATTAGGCTTTATAGAGTTAAATTTAAGGTCTAATTTTCTTTACTAGTAGAATGTATCTCATTTCCTATCAGTGCATGCAGTATACTTTTTGTCAACATGGTAATTCAAGGAGAAAGTCAGGCTCTCTTTGTTACCAGATTTACAATGGTTTCTTGAAAAGACAGCTTGTGTATACCTCCTGCCTCACTAGAATACTTGCTTGCTTGGTTCCTAACAATGGCTCATTAAATTCAGTCAAACTAGTATGAAACTTACCTTCAAGCAGTTTCACTTGCTGAACCCCATTCTCAAAGGATTTTCTAATCTGCAATTTCTATTTTAGACTTTGAGCAGGAAATTGGAGAGAAAAGAGCACATAGCACTTTCTGCAAAAACACCAAAGCCAAACAACACTTGATGATCCCGTTTCAGAACAGAATAGATTTGTGTCACTCCTGTTTTGAAGGCAATCATGCTTACAACATTTATTCTTAAAGAAGGAGCATTCACCAATGTTTTTTGCTGTAATTAATCTCATCTCAGAAGAGAAACTACAGATTCTAGCAAACTGGCTCCCCCCAACCCCCCAACTCCCCCAAAATCTGCTACTTTGCCAATGTGCACAAGAAGGTTCAGACCAGACACGGCACATTACTGGCCACTGTAAAGTTAAATTGTTCATGTACTCTTCCCACCTTCACTCCCTCGTAAAGCTGAGATTTAGCTGGACAAACAGCAGCACAAGGACAGAATTTTCTCCTGTCTTGTACAAGTGAGAATAATTCAGATTTGTAAACTTTCATAGTAATCTCTTGATATACCTTTTTGTCGTTATACCTTTTTCTCACTCCCTTTGTTATATAATATCTTACACTCAACACTGAAGCTGTAGCCAAAACACAGATAGATATTTTATGTGAGCAGCTAAGGAAGGAAAAGGTCGCAAACGAAATCCCCAAAAAGGGTTTGGTGTTTTATATCATTAGACATGGAAAATTATACTAGTGCAACTTTTTTTCTTTTTTTTTTAGAGGTTGGGCATATTTCGGTAACCTTTTATTGCCCGACACAGTACATGATTAAGTACTTGTAGATTATCAGCTAGCCCAACTAAGGCATCTTAATTAAACCAGAACAATACTGCTGCATACAGGACACTGTCTTTTGCATTAGCTTCTGTTTATGCCTGCCCCTAGACTATGAGTGCAAAGCTGAGCATGTAAATGTCACTGCACAGCTAAATACTTCCACATAAGCCTACTGCTTGTCCTTGTCCTGCCACTAAGAAGGGTTCACCACTGCTTTCCAGATAGCAGTCATGTGAGCAGCCCATCACTGTGCTAATACAGGTTTTATGTCCCATGAGTAGCTCAAGACCACACGTGTAGTATAGCAAAAGTGCCATCTGGAAGTAATTCCCTGTTATTACTTCTTATCAGGACTGCTGAGGGTTTTTTATTTATCAAGTATAAATGAATCATAGGGCAAACTGATGTATGCTCATTAAACTATGAAAACTTATTAGGCTATCCTTTTACTGCACAAAATAGAAGTCTAATAGAGGTAGGCTAGATCATGCTAACCTACAGCATGAATGTGACATGCAAAAGAAGAAATAGACTGAAATCTGTCTGAGTTATGCCAGGAAATTACATATTCTTCTTAAAGTAAAATAAACACTTGACAAAGCTGTTAATCATCCCTAGTGGAAAGGATTTACAGATTCAATATTAAGATGATGAGCTTCCCACTGGTCTTAGGAGCACTATAGTCAAATGAATCAATTTTCTTCTGAAATCATTTAGATAAAATTTACGCTCAGATTGAAGAATATGAATGGTCTGAATGCTAAAACGTCACTTTAAAAATGTGTCGTCCCTCCAGTGAGCTCCTATTAGTTCTCAGTTAATATTTAGTATATTTTGAAGGAAGAATTCAAAGTCAGCATCTTATATGCAAATACATATATCTGTAATGTACCATATATGTTTATGTACTTTCTCCTCTACAGAAACAGTGCTACCTAAACATATATAATCTGCAGAGCCTGAATTAAAAGGAATATATTTAAGGTTGATTTTTAAATATCACTCATATCCAGCCATCTCACATCAAACCACAGTAAAGATCTGCTTCAGAAAAATAAATTTGCCCATTAAATAGCAGAAGAATAAAGAATACATATTTATCTTGATTAAGATGATTTCATAAAAGCTCTTGACAATTAAGGTTGTTTTTTTTTCAGTAATTTGAAACAATCTTTTATTGAGAACATATTTGAAAATTTACCTGCAGTTAAAGAGTATCTAGGGACTCCAGTAAAAAAAAAAAAAACACCAAAAACCCCGAACAATTTTTAGAAGGTACCTATTCAAAGAAAGACGGGAGGAGAGAGAAAAAGAAAGAACGAGCCAAGGAGATTATAGAATTTAATGATTAAGAATGTGTGCAGTGCAGTATAAGTACATTTGTTTCCTTGGAAACAAACTAGTACTGTTGCACTGAAGAAATTTGTAAGCATTAAAAAATTCTGTAATCAGGCCCCAGGAGAACATATTAAATTTTTTAAAAGGGATAAATATTTGACATTCCTGGCCATTTTCTGACTGTACTTGTTGATGAAGGCCTGCTGTCAATGGGTGGTGTTCCTAATGTTAGAGGAATGGATACGATGCATGAACCTGCACAGCCAAGAACACACTTCTAAATGGCTAATCCATGCAGCAGGATCAACAACTCTGGCATTGCACAGAAAGATTTAGATCTTTAAAGTAGCAAGTAGATAGCGAATGCAGCTAAATGCAAATAAAAGTAGATTACCAAGCCTGTAATAAAGATTCAAAGGATGAATTATTAAAAGAAGGGTCTGAGGCCTCTGCCCAAGTCACCCTTGCTTGCAGAAAGCAGCATGCTGGCTCCCAAGAAGACTCCCAAGAATAATGCTCCTGTTTTTGCCAGGTATGAATTACAACTTATTGGAGTTCTTGAGCTCAACTGATTCAAATAAGAGAACAAGCTCTAATCTCTTGAACTTTCCCCTGTTTCACAACCAAACTCAACACAGTCCATTCCAAATGTCCATCTAGGGGCCTTTTTCACTTCAGTTTTGCTAGCAAGAAAAAGAAACAGAAGTGCAAAGAAATCATAAGAAATCAGAGTCTTCCATTTACAAGTGGGAGGAAAAACATCCAGAACCCTACAAGAAATGTTTGGGAACTGTCTGTTTGCAAATGTAAATTATAGCAATAAGTTAGAAGAACATGTCTATTCTGGTTGGGTGGCTATAAACAATATTTTTTTTTTTTTCTGCTCACTTACTCTGTTATGATCTTAAGTCAGGTTGTAGAGCTACAGTTGTAATGTCATTTGTCCTGGAAATCCATGCAGCTTTTTTGTTATGTGTTTTGAAGAAAATATTCTATCTTGTAATAAAGGTACACAGGGAAAGGGGGAACTCTTTGATTATTATAAAGTAAACTTGCTTCAGATCACCAAAGAAAGAGGATAAAATATGCAGATCAGGTCTAAAAATATTAATGCAGTAAGCTTATTTGAGCTTATCCCATTGCACATGAGACTGTAAGATGTGGTCGATGAGACTTAATAGTTATGAGCAAATAATAATCGCCAAAATGATCCCCCAGTTTTTCCTGAATGGAAAAACTCAAGACATGGGAAGTTACATGGAACAGAAACATAGTAAAAAGGATTCTATGTACAGGTTTTTCATGAAAATGTAAACCTTGAGATTTGTTTCCAGGAGTGATCTTAGGTATGGAAGAGGAAGCTCATGCTTTCAGAGAGAATTACAGGAATATAAAAAGAAAGGTCCTGTTATCCTTCCCTCCACAAAAAGCTACTGAGCTACTTTTCTGTCACTAAAATTCAGTGTATTAAGCCTCCATCTTTTACAAAATTAGAAGAGTTTCTTTTTGCCTGCTTGGATATTGAGCCCACAGCAGCCAATCTGCTGGAGTTTGAAACTGGTTTATGAAATACAGAGCTGAGTTCCAAAACCCAAAGGGTTAGATGCTGCAGGGAGGCATTGTCAGCTCTGGAGAGGTGAGGGCTACCTTTGCAGCTGAGCACTATTAAACAGGATTGCTTCACAGCCGACCTGCTCAGTGGCATTTGCAAACTTCCAGACTGCAGGTTATGGGGGATACTGGGATCCTCTTTGACTCCAGGGATATTTTCATTATTTCAACATATTGCGTTAATTTCTTTTGACTCAGTGGTTCTCTGCTGCACTTCAGTATTTTACAAGTGTTAATAAAGAGCCAGAGCAGAATGCAGAGTGCTTCAGTACAAAGTACTTCTATCAATTTAAAATTGCTAGACGTGCTTCCTATTGTTACATATCTAAAAGGGAAGATATGAGAAGTATTTATGTTTAATAGATAGAAAATATCTAGTTTCATTGGAAAACAGATTTGTGCCCCGCTTTCCTTCCCAAATACATGCTTTAAGTCAGTAAATGCTATAAAACCAACATAAACTTCAGCTACACATATCTGGGTTTGGCATAGCTCATTTTGGCAGAAAAACACAGAATACTTAAGTTTGTGAGGCAGATCTGGAGTCATCTGGCCCAATCCCTGCTCAAAAGAAGTCCAACCTTAGAGCTAGAGAGGGTTACTCACAGCCTTCTGCAACTGGATGATGAACAACTTCAAAGATAACCTCTTCTAACATACCCACTGGGCCACTCTTCCAGTACTTGATTAGCCACAAAGAAAGGAGTTTCAAGTTTAATAAAAATGATGGTCTTTTTTAAAAAAATTGTTTGCTTTCAGATCCTCGGGCTAATACTTTGAAAGGATAGAAAGTTAAGTTCAAATGGACACACTAGCCTTTCCTGTAGCTAATAACAGAAAACAAAGCCCTTATTCACAGCTGTCTCATCTCTTAACAAAACCCTGCTCTCAGTATAGATACAAATCAGCTCAGAGAGTCACCATTTTGCTATTTACAAGGACTCTGAGAGGAAAAAACCCATCCAAAAACCAAATTGTGTTTCCCAAATTACACACCTGGCCATCAGATTTGGCTCAGGACTACCTCTTCCACTCAGAGAATCTTAATCAGCCCTTCCTCTACTTCTGTCTGCTTAAACAAAACATGTAGGAAAGGTAAATTCCCAGTCCTCTTGCAAGGGAGATAATAAACTTCTGCCTTCTTCTCAAGGACAGGTTCATAATTTCCCTTCCAGTAATAAAAAATTCTCTAAAAAAGAGCAGACCCTAAGTGCAGCTTCTCTTTCATGTAACAAATTAGGGACTTACATAGCCTTACCACACACAAAACTTGACTTGATATCAGTATGTGTTGCTTTTAGATAAAAGCACATTGACAGTTTTGAGCTTTTAATGTTATTTTTGGTTCACCGCTTTTAAGCACCTTGGCATCTTTCTCTCCCCGACTACCCATACTGTCTGTATGTTTCTTTTCCCCAGATTCCTCATTCTTCAGGGTAAATTTGAGACTGGAACCCCTGACTCCTGTGTACTGTGATTCTCTATGGGAAAAGTAAAACCGAGCCAGCTCAGGAGAGCTTTTTCTTTGGATCTCTGCAGGGACCCAAGGGTATTGTTCCTTTGATACTATTTTTTTTAAGAATCTTAAGTCTGTATGTATGCAGTGAAAAGTTTATTGTGATATGACCATGTGGTAATAATATATCAAAGTCCAGCATTAAGATATTTCTAAAACATGAAAAATGGGCTGTTCATAATGCTAAAGAAGGACAAGCAAATTTGCTGACAATGTGGCTAATTTCCTGAATTCAGAGTTCATCTTGTAGCAAACCCATGTCCTGTAGACAGCAGAAACAAGCAAAGCATAAATCACTCACTCACATACACTATCTCCTCTGTCTTGATAATCACATGGTTTTTGGATCACAACAAAGGAGACTATGCCTTAGAAGAATAATAAGGGCCTGCTCCAGTATCCATTGAAAAAAATGGAAAGGCTTCCATTGACAGGAACTTCAAGGGATGAATACTGCATCTGGCTGTAACACCACAAAGGTCTTAAAACAAGACCTGCAGTGAGCTGTTTACCAAAGAAATATATTGAAGCTTATGATCTCCTGCTAGTTATGAGAGTCTGTACTTTTAACTCTATATACTGAATGCACACATGCAAGAAAATCATGTAACACCAGGACAAAAAATTGATTTATCCATTTTTCACACATTGTAAATGTGTTGTGGAAAATTTCTCCAAATTTAATAGATTATCTTACATGCACATTATAATATTCTTGGGTTTTTTAATGTGTGTATCAGTTTAAGTGTTAGAGCATAAATGGACCAAATAACTTTGAGAACATATATATTAAAGGAACTTTGAACATATATATGTCAGTAACTTTGCATTCTAAATGCACTGATATTTTAGAAATCATTGTGGGACCAATGATGAATAGCATTGAAACATACTGTACTTTTTTGGGCTTTTGCAATTATGTATTTCTGAAGTGGCAATTTTGACTCCTCCTTTTTTATATGAACTTAAAAATACATCACTTAAATGCAGTCTCATTTTGTAGTTTGATACATATCTTGCTCTGAAATATTTTACAACTAAAAATGGTTTTCAGCAAGAAAACTGGGGGTTGGGAGGCTAGCAGCATGTCCACCTACTAAATCACAACCTTGGATTGCATTACCAAAAAAGAACAAACTTTTTAACACAGGAAAGGTAAGGCTAGATAGCATATAAATTAGATACAGACATGAGAAAATAGAAAGCACAGTAATCAAAAGACATGTTTTATTATTACAGGTGAAGATAATGGTGAAAAAAGTGTGGGAGAATGCCTTGGGCTTGTTTTAACACCAACATAAAAATGAGATACCTGTATGTTTGGTTTAGCATCTCTTTTTGGAAAGTTTTTTCCCCCTAATATTTGTTTACTCTTCCCATGTAAAAACAGTCCTATTGAAGTATTTAAATGTGCCAAATACTTATCAGTTAACATGACCACGTCTGAATGCAAGGCCATTATTTTCCTTACATCAACATTTCTGATAGTCCACATAAAAACTTCCACTTCTGTAATCTGCAGTGGTGTCAATAAGAGATTTTTTACTGACCTACAACAAGTTTCTAGATTGTTTCTCCTCTGATATGAAATAGATGAAAAATCCAGGTAAGCATTTTTGTCCACTCTTAAGGTCTTTCTTTGAGATTCATACAATCACGATGATTATTTTCCTTGAAGACTAACAACCTGCCCCATTGAAAAGTCTTGCTGGCATTTTTTTGTTTTTAGGTTCCATCGCTCAAATTGCAAGAGAAATGTATATTATGATCCCCTACCATTAGCTTTCATTTTAGAAGGACCAAAAGATGTGTAAATGTTTTGCAAAAGTTTAATGAATCGAATTACCATTAACCTGCTGCTCAACAACATAAATAATGAACAAAGTACGTGAAATAAAATTAATAATAATTATACAAGCTATGTAGCTTTTGGGTTTTCATTTGTGTATTTTTAAATTCAAACTGGGAATCACAATAATACCCCATAGTGTAAGGTCCACCATTTTAATAAACAGAAGTCTTGTTCAAGGAAGGTTTAAGCACTGACTGACTACATTTTGACCTATATTCAGCAAGAAAGACTGAACATTTTATAGGTGCAAAGATACAGGTAGATAACCCATTATAACTGTGACTACAGATGTTTTTAAAAAGCTGAAAGAGAAGGCAAAGTTAAATGTGAATGTTAACAGCCTCGCTCAATTTCTAATTCCAGTTGTTTGCGCTAAAATCATTGCAAATCTACTAGATTCTCTAGACCAGCACTGTACACTCTTGATAGAAGTAGCTTTCAGTAGCTTGTAGTCTTGTAACCTAGTAAGCAAAGGCTATAAAACCTTGAAAAACATGGTATCTAATACAAATTCTAAAAAATTATCTTTTTTAATAAGTATATGCTCTTAAAATAGTTTCTGTGAGAACACCTTCCAGCAAATCCCTTTTTTAAACAATATTCCTTTTCAAAGAGTATAGTTTTTTTAATAATATTTTTTAAAATTAACACAAAAAAAATGCGAGTTCTGTTAAGAGCATTTTTATTTGATTATTCAAAGGAATATCTGTGTTGCCTTTAGTTTTGTTTTGGCAAAATTGACTGAAAATTCTAGTCAGAACTAGTTCAGCTAATCATAAGAGGTTTTGTTCATTTCAAGTAAAAATTATGCTATATGGTTGAAATTAGTATCTAATCAATGTCCAGTATCTCATGACACAGAGTTACAGACAAAATACAGAATTCCCTTTTCCAACTTATATATTGATACAACCTTGGTAGCTTCCTTGTTTTCGTGAAATTCTGCTAACCTTCAATACAAGAAAAAAAGACCAAAATAAAAGCCGATTCTGTTAAGGAATGATTACCAAGAAACTTCCTCATACTTGCCACAGACATGAGTGTTTCTGTAGAGAGTAATTGTGAATATTCTGAAATCTTCTGTCAGGCAGTTTACCACTTCCTTTCTCATGACCAGTTATGAGGTATCCTTTGGTCTCTTGGCCATAGCCAAGACAGAGCTAGACAAATGCTGGAAAAAACGGTTTATGAACCTCACAAACACGTATTATTGACCGTAATTGCACCACAAATTTACTCTTGTAATCACAACTCAGACAACACTTTTCAAAGACATCCACATACACAGGAAATGGGTTTAGAATTAATGCATTTCCCACTAAGAACCTTAGAATAACTTGGGTTATTCCACATAGCCTTATTCAACAGCCCAGGAACAGAAACTGAAACCTTCTTTGTCCAATCAAAATTAGCATCCCAGGACACCTAATTTTGGGTACTGAAAAAGTAACTTTTAACACAAGTCAAATCTCATATGAACTTAGCTCAGGAACAGTTCAGGAAGAAGGATGGCTTCTTCAGGCTCACTGATAGCACGACATTGAATGACAAACTAAATGTGTCAGCCAAAAAACCAGACTGCAACACTAGGAGAACTGGGTCACCAGCTATATTCAGAATTCAGAGGAAGTAAAACAAACAAGAAGGATTTGATAATATTGTCTGAGCTCTTTCAAACAAAAAATTGTAATGAGATGTGGATAGCAATCAGTGCAGAGATGTTTTTGTCAGCAAGGAAATGCAAACCACTATGTCCTTTCTTACATCTTACTTAGAATCATAGAATCATAGAATAGTTAGGGTTGGAAAGGACCTTAAGATCATCAAGTTCCAACCCCCTGCCATGGGTAGGGACACCTCACACAAAACCATATCACCCAAGGCCTCGTCCAACCTGGTCTTGAACACTGCCAGGGATGGAGCATTCACAACCTCCCTGGGCAACCCATTCCAGTGCCTCACCACCCTAACAGGAAAGAATTTCCTTCTTATATCCAATCTAAACTTTCCCTGTTTAAGTTTTAACCCATTACCCCTTGTCCTATCACTACAGTCTCTAATGAAGAGTCCCTCTCCAGCATCCTTATAGGCCCCCTTCAGATACTGGAAGGCTGCTATGAGGTCTCCATGCAGCCTTCTCTTCTCCAGGCTGAACAGCCCCAACTTCCTCAGCCTGTCTTCATACGGGAGGTGCTCCAGCCCCCTGATCATCCTCGTGGCCCTTCTCTGGACTTGTTCCAACAGTTCCATGTCCTTTTTATGTTGAGGACACCAGAACTGCACACAATACTCCAGGTTAGGTCTCACAAGAGCAGAGTAGAGGGGCAGGATCACCTCCTTCGACCTGCTGGTCATGCTCCTTTTGATGCAGCCCAGGACATGGTTGGCTTTCTGGGCTTCAAGCGCACACTGAAGCCGGCTCATGTTCATTTTCTCATCAACCACCACCCTGAAGTCTCTCCACAGGGCTGGTCTGAACCTCTTCCCTGCCCAACCTGTAGCTGTGCCTGGGATTGCTCTGACCCAGGTGTAGGACCTTGCACTTGGCATGGTTAAACTTCATAAGGTTGGCATCAGCCCACCTCACAAGCATGTCAAGGTCCCTCTGGATGGCATTCCTTCCCTCCAGAGTATCAACCGAATCACACAGCTTGGTGTCATCGGCAAACCTACTGAGGGCGCACTCAATCCCACTCTCCATGTCAGCGACAAAGATGTTAAACAAGACCAGTCCCAACACCGATCCCTGAGGGACACCACTCGTTACTGGTCTCCAGACAGACATTGAGCCATTGACCACAACTCTTTGTGTGCGGCCATCCAGACAGTTCTTTATCCACCGAGTGGTCCATCCATCAAATTGATGTCTCCAATTTAGAGACAAGGATGTCGTGTGGGACAGTGTCAAACGTTTTACACAAGTCCAGGTATATGACATCAACTGCTCTTCTCCTGTCCATCAGTTCATATCCCCCAGCAACATTTTGAAACTTCTCCATGTGAAAATATTTAATACCTGTGTGGGAGATATACCCTGTTGCAAGGCAGTAAGATGTATTCAGTGTAAATATTAGCAGGTCATTCTCTTGGGCAGCAGTAACTCTGTGATACTAGCTCCAAAGCTGAACCAATGTTTTCATCATAAAATGTACTCCAGTGTTTAGAAGGAAAACCCAACATATATTATTTATGAGAAAACTCCATCAAAATATATTGCTGAAGTAGACAATGAGAGTATGCCTGATTAAGATGTACAGGACACAGGTAATGTGCATGTAAACAGTTTTTCTATCAATGAATCACCCTTTACAGAAACATCTATGTTCATGAATAAAACCAGGAGAAAAGACAGGTAGGTAGCAGGCAAAGTGGGTTAAATTTCTCCAGATAAATCAGGAAATACAGTGTATAAAGCTAAACTTGAAGGCATATATTTGTTTTAAACCTTAAGGCATAATACTTTCATTGAGTGGGGGAAAAAAAGCTAGAGAAACAGGGCCATTGATATGCTGATCACTGTAACAATATGGAGAACAGAGACAATTTAAAACTTTACTCCTACATCTGATTTAGGGTATTGTTCATAGTAGTTGTTAGAATTTATACAAATAACTATTCTTCTGGTATATGTTTATAATATTTTATTCATCTTTCTACTATTACCATTAATACAAGCACTGTTTTTCCAAAGCTATATTGTGTTCTCACAGGCATCCATGCTTTGAAGAATTTCCTTTCAAAATTAAGAAATATTTATATAATAAATCATCAGATGATTTAAAATTAAATCATTCTGGTTGTATTTATGTTCATGAATCAAATGTGACTTTTCTCGCTTTACATAGGTCTATGCTGTTCTCAACCTCAACCTTTGCAAGTGACATTTTCATTTAAAATGTTATCATTTCATAATTATTACCTTTCAGAACTCCTAGGGAGAAAACAAAAGCTTCCTCTTTGAATTTGCATTGTTGTGTTTTTTGAAGAACAAATTAAATTTCAATCCAAGCCAAAACAAACTTTTAAAGTACAAAATAAATTAGAAATTATGTGAAAAAAACCCAAGCTGTGAAAGCTTAATGTGTCCTCTTGTGAGCCCAGGTATATTCTACATAATTTATTACTGTGTTTTCTTTGTTTAACCAGTGGAACAAGCTCAGCCTAATGAAACGTGGGAAACATCTCACTAAAGTTGATCTGAACTGCTATAAACTGATGCCAGCACTCTTGAAATGTTATTATGAGAGGGGCTCGTTTATACCTCCAGGGTGATTATTTACTATCTTTCAGGTTACCATTACCTTTTAATTGCTGTCTGAGCTGTCCAAAGAGAAGATATCTGATTATTTGTAAGCTTCCATGCTAAGTATAGAGCCACACTCTACAAAATACCATATTCACACAGTTGCTACTAATGGTGATTCTCATTATCATCAGTTTCTTTTATTTTCATTCCAGTGGCCAGATTATTCTTTTTTTTAGGCAAATGTCATGGCTCAGATTCATAGAAAAGACCTGCTTTTTCGGGGAAATTTCTGCTTTAATTAAGGAAATAAATAAACTTTACGTTA
Organism: Pezoporus occidentalis; assembly: GCF_034315485.1. NCBI lineage: Eukaryota > Metazoa > Chordata > Aves > Psittaciformes > Psittacidae > Pezoporus > Pezoporus occidentalis. The sequence continues at coordinate 2,115,167 of NW_026915877.1, forward strand.
TCAAAGTGGGAGAGAAAAAAAAAAACAAAAACGGAACAACAAACCAGCCTGGAAGTAGGAGGAGGAGGAAGAAATCAGGGGACCTGGAGAGTGTTCAACTCCCAGCAAGGGACAGAAATGTAAGTGGCTCCTGGCAGCCCTGTCCGGATGAAGAGACGGGGTGGCAACACTTGAAGCCTGGCAGAGAGAGCAGTGTTGATGGGAAGGAGGGAGAGAGGCACTCACCTAATAAAACAGTGACACCTGGGCAATACGTCAGCTTGCCTGCCCTCTTTCCCAGGGATTGGGATCACACGTCCTCCACCATGCAGGAGCATTTTATGAGAGACCCACTAATGCACTGGAGAAGCAGCAAGAAGTTTGTAGCGGAGGCAGCAGGGCCACAGGCACAGCATCCCTGTGACCCAAACGGGCCCAATGCTTGCTTCGATTAGACCATCGTGCTTTAACATGAGCTGAGCTGCCAAGGCTTGCTGAAAGTCACCCATTCTAAGTTAAAAGTCACTGTGCAGTCAAAAATTATGAACAAAATAGAAAAAAATATTTTGTTTGGAGGCAAAAAATAATTTATTGAAAATAAATGTTACAAATCTATTTTACTTCCCCCTGGAGCCTTGCAAAGGGAACCAATATTAATCTGATATATTTTGTGTATGACCACAGCTATACATTAATCTCTGTGATTTAAGTTGCAGTTGTGCTTAAATCCCTTCAGCCAGCACGGAGTCCCTCGTGAGAGGAGCAAATGCAGAGCAGGGAACAGGGTGTGTACATGAAACCCATGCTTCTCAAAGTTGCCACCATGGTAGAAAACTGGAACAGCAAGAGGATACCGAGGCACCAAATGCACCTCAACCTGGAAAGGACCGGGACTTAACTCTTTCATTATCGAGGTCTTCAATCTACCCTGCCCATCTCCAGATGCTTGCTTTTAAGTAGACAACTTTGTCCAAGCCATGCCCTTGCTAAGTCACAGCTGTGACACCCCAAAGCAACCCTGGTACTGAATTCACCTTGCAGTTTCCATGCTCTTTCAACTCCTGAGTGAAGCATCTCTAAAGTTTTGCCTAATGCAGATATCAGCTACAAGCCCAATATTACTGTGCTGTAAAAGACATTGGAAAATGTCCCAAACCGTGTTAGCCAGGGACATAAACAACTCAATATTTAACCTTTTCCAGTGATATCATTGTTTCAAGACTGAAAAGAATAAGATATTATTCCAGTCACTTTATCATTTTATTTTGAGGATACACTGGATTACTTAGTTTTTTTTTTACTCCAATTAGAATTGCCTCTTTCAGTCTAGGTAAAAACCAATGGGAGATCCTTATCTGTGAAGAACATATTCCACCCAAAGTAAAAGGAGAATCTGGTTCTTCAATATTCCTCACATCAAATTTTAAGCCTGCTACTCTTCTATTTTTCTTCAATTCTTTTTCTCAGAGAAACTTTTTTTCCACAGAGTAAGATGCAAATCTACTGCCATCGACTTTCTGTTATTCAGAAGAGCTAAGAAGTAAACCACCTGGTATTTTTCTTCAGTGCCTTTATATGCATATGCAAATCCAACAGCTTAAGTATCTGCCAAACTATTTATCAAGTTTGTCAGGGAAACAGCCTCCTGAAACAATCTTCTTTTAAAATAATATTCTACTACTAAATTCTGCCTTTGAACGCTATTTTTGTCTCATAAGAAATATTCACCCTCGCAGTCTGACTGCTTGTTAAGAAAAAAGAAAAACAGTAAAATCTCACTGTTGGCCTATGTTCTAGTGCCAGTGTTCAAACATCAGGATCTCAACAGTACCCCAGCGCCTGAAAAACATGTCCTTTTCTTTGAAATCTGCCTGGGTTGCAGATGAGAAATTGCCAGTAGAAATTACAACATTTGCCATGACTGAGATGAGGTGGTTTTTTTGCATTTGGACTGAATGAAACTATGGAAAATGTTGTTAGCAACAACTCCAATGTTATAAAAAAATCACCAAGTGACAGATTTCAAGATTAAAAGGAAATATTAAAAATCCCCTTCAATATTTAAAGCTTACTTAACTAGTAGCACTTCACTTGACACTAACTTGTGTCATTTTCTTTCATTCCTCTTTTGATCCATGCAAAGCAGTTACATGATTGCAAATATCTTATCATGTCACCTTCTCATATGGATATGAGATGAAAGAATATTATCTTAAGCTGAGTAATAAGTCCTGTACGAAAACTATGGGTGGAATCTGTACAATCTGATGCTAAAAGGGAGCAGGGAGGAGGCGGCAGCAGCAATGGGCATTTTTTTCCTGATATTCTGTGCTGAAGATGGTTAAGAAGAAGGGACTTGTTTTAACAGGTTATTTAAGGATACTAATTAACAACTGAGATTTTATACCAGGTTAGCTGAGCTTTTTGTCAATGTACAGGGATCATTCAAATCACTTATTTCCATGACTATGAAGTGGCAAACCATTGATACTGTTTTGCCTCTGATTTTAAACATGCAAAGGGCATCAAAAGGCCTATTAACATGAAATAAAATTAGCCCTCATCTGTTTTACTTTAAAGGTATTCCCCCCCCCCCCTTTTTTTTTCCTCCCCTTTATTTAGGGAATTCAGTTCCTTTCCCATACTTGGTATGTAGTACATCTTTTTTTTCTCAGAGTTAATTCTCCAAGTCTGGTCTGTCAGCCAGTATAAACAACACTTGATGAATGAGACTCAAGGTGTTTAGTCACCTGAAGCAGCTGTTTGAAGTAACTCTACACACAGCCTGAGGCCCATGTTTTCACAGCTGTGGGAACTCTTCAAAAGCTTTTCCTCTTGGCCTACTACTTTGCTGTGGCTTTAGACTCTTAGTGCAAAATCTGGACAATTTCAAAAGGGCACAATGAAACTAGAGACAGTAATTTTTGATGATTTTGGGCCAAAAAATGGCCTAGAATAAATAAATGAAGTACATTTGAAAGTGCTTTACCTAGGTGGGCTATATATCTAAGAATCATTTGCTCTTCATGTGCCCATGCGCTCACTCAAAAGGGGAGATGTGGGGTTGAAGTACTGCTCTCTGTTTACACGGCGGTATTTTCACTTTCTTCCCTGATGCAGATACAGTAAAACTAATGCTTATGGGCCTGGAAATACATGTACCTGAAATAAACTCAGCAAGTTTTAGAAGTTGAAAACCTCTCCAAACTCATAAATAGACCTGCAATGATTAGTGATCTGTGCTCCCTGCTGGGAAGCTTTGGAGAATTGGCCTCGCAGAGGTCGTATGATTGCTTCTCCTGGCTCAAAGTCTGTGCCTTCATGATATGCCTCACTGTATCCATGTAGGTAGCCAAAGTAGTGATGAGCCCGAAAGAAGAAAAAATAAAATAATTGAGCGAGGCGCTGAGCTGGCAGGGAAATTACAGTTTTACAAATGCAGGATCCAATCATGCAGCTGGGCTGAAATATTATATGCAGAATGAGGTCATGGATCAGAAAATTGATTTTATTTGGGGGTGGGAGTGGACTGAAAGCCTAAAGCATGATGAATTTGCTGGAAAAACCTAGGCGATAAATAGCCAGGTTCTACCTCCCCTGCGATGTCCAGTACTGCTATCCTCAGAGGCACGGCTGCCAGGAGATGAGGCTTCTCATGGAGACAGACAGATACTGCTCAACGCCATAAGTAACGATGGTGCTGTCAGACCAGCCCAAGAAGGTGAGCATCCCACGGGAAAGTGAGAAAGAATATAAATTCAGCAAAGCATTGACATGAGCACCAGAAAGGGATGTGAGTAGACAGATTTAATCCATGAGGCTATGTCAAGTGGATGCTTAATTCACTGAATAATGCTTTCCATTTCCAAGTTCATCCAAAAAAGGAAATACAGATACATCAAACCTCAACTTTCAAATGTGTCCAACAAAAGGCATCAGCAAGCTTGCCAGAAAGACTGTAAGGATGGGACAAACTAGACCTGAGACAGTCGAACAAACATGCTCAGCCTTAGCTGTTTTAACACCACATGCCTCCCACACATTACTCCATAAATCATTCTTTTCTTCCCTCTCATTTTCTCCAGTTTACAAAAAATCTCATGTTAACAGAAAATGTTTAGTTTAAATTGATCCTCAGCCATCCTTGGCATGTATTATACACGCTCACTCTTTTATGTTTTATAGCTTATGCCATTCTGTATTTATCATTTAGTTAATGCTTTATATTTTTGGCTTGCTATTGCCCCTTATCAGATGATAAAGTGTTCTCTCAGGAGGGAGAGAATTTTTATGAATTATGAAAGTATAGAAAATAAATTACTTATTAGCACTATGGTCCAGCAGTACATGGAATGTGTTCTTTGAAAGTTTAGTGCCACATGAGAGAGAGGTGTGTTGCAAGCACTGGCATTCCCAGGAAGGTAATTCCCCTGAGCACAGGGGGACTGGTGACAAGGACAGTAGTACTTCCTGGTGAGAGGCTCTGCATGAACCCTGTGCTGTCCTGCGGTCTGCACATCCCTTCATGGCTAGTACTCTCTGATTCATGAAAATGACAGAAGGTGGTGAAACTTCCAGATGCTTTGAGAACAGCAGGGCGTAAATGTTTCCGGAGTGGATAAATGGGATTTGGGCATAAATATGTCCTCTTAAATGTCTTATATGCCACTGCCCACACCTGGATGCCTGCAGGTCTTTGGGTACCTGTGTTCTGCAATGTTACTGGAGGTTAGCTATGCCAAACTACATCTCTAGCACTGTCTTCACCCTTCTAACATGCTCCCACCAGATCCTCACTCCCAACCTACCTCTGTGAGACTACAAGCAGTCAACACCACCTAAGGCTGCCCTCCCTTCTCCAAAGTCCTCTTAGCCCACGTGATGAAAGCACATCTTGTTCTACCAGAGACGCAGCTGGGCTGGTCTCTCCTCTGAAAAAACATGACATAAATACTGACACTGGTCACAGTATACGTCAACAGTCAAACTTTGCTAATGAACTACTGCAAAACTTCAAAACAAATAGAAAAAACTGCTGCTGAACAGCATACTGCAACTGTTTCCCCCAAGTTCACATGACAACTGTAGAGATATAGGCTTGCTGTCTCTTACCTCAGGAAAAACAAAAAGAAAGGTTATTAGGCAATTAAAGACATTTGCTTAAGTCAAAGTAGAAAACTAGTACATATTGCCAAGGCCTGGAGCTACAGAAAACAGCCTACAAGCAGCCAGAGTAGTGTTCTCTTCAAGCAGGTGATCCAAGACAAAAGAGTAAATTTAACTTTTCAGGCAAATTCTGTTCAAGGGAATGAGGGGTTCCAAGCACCATCCATGCAAGGCCACTGACTTATCCAACCCCTCTCAGCTGGATGCCAGGGCCAGACCTGCTTTTTTGTCTGCTCTTCGCAAAGCAGTTTCTCAACCTTTCATAACAACCAACCAACCAAACAAACAAACAACTCACTCCCAAAACAGATGCAGGGTTTTGTCACCGCCACAGTGCTTTCAAGGACTCGTTCCTGGGCAAGCACAACAGCCAAGGAGGATGCCAGCTGCATGGCATGACATGGTGTTCACACACACGTCATCTCTGACCCCTTTGGCATAGGTCAGCTGGCCCAAAAAAGGTGAACCATATTGTGGGTTGGAGTAGGTTTAAAGGGATGTAGGATTATAAGGTTTATTTTTAAGTGGAAGCTAAGGATTTCATAAAGCTGACCAGCAAAATCCTAAGTCCCATATGAACAGTAAGGTAAACATTACCTGGCATACAGGGTAGCATTTTATGAGGTTTTTCTCACCATAAACAGCTAGGTAAAACACATTCAAAAGACCACCTATGCAATCTGATGATTATGGGATTGATTAGCTGTGACAGAGCTGTGCCCTTCCTCATCTAGATCATTTGGGGTGATTTTACAGAGTTCAAAAAGTGAAAAGAATGAAATCTGTGAGGACTGACTTTCAAGTAATAATATACTTCTGTTACGCAATAATATAACCCCATTAACCAATACTTAAGACTGTTGGGTGTATAGGCAATCACAATTACATTTAGAAATGAAATTTTATCTTTAAAGAAGTGAAATACATTAAACTACAGGTAATGAGACATTATAGGAAGAATCATCATTAAGAGATCTTTACTCCGCGTATGCATGTAAACAGTTTTATAGTGATATCCTGTCGAAGGTGATAGGTTCCTTACAAGCAACAGCTTCTGAGGCAAAGGTTGCTTATCCTGTAAATACAAAAATGTGAGACACAGCTGGGAAGTCTGCAGCAGGCAAGTCTTCAGGTGAGTAAACTGAGCAGCCAAAGTTTGATAAAGAGATCCAGGAACCCCTACCAGTGCTTTCTCTGTAATGGCCCAGTAAGAGAAATAGAGAGGGAAAAGAGAGAGAGACAGGGAAAGAAAAAAAAAAGGGGGGGGGGGGGGAAAGGGAGAGGAAAAGGAAAAAGAGCACAATTTACTGCCCAACTTATAAAAATATGGTGTAATATTTCAGGCTGAACATATATGTGTGTGTATATATATAACATGGTGGTTAAGAGACACTTATAATGTTAGGCTTTTCTCTGTCTCTAAAACATTTTCCCAGGTTAAGTACAATTCCCATGATCATCGTAATCATTCATCTGACTCTCAAACTGGATAGTGGCACAGTGCGTTGTATTTGGCTGTGAATACCAGTGCACCCAATGATTTCCTTTTCCATGACATTTCTGAGAAACAAATACTGGATCTGATTCACATCTAGCCACAAATATGAATCAAAACCCAATACAAAATTGGATACATGCTGGAAATTTGATAACTTGTGAATGTGAATTTACTCCTGTAGTTGCTGAGCTGCTATTGGAAATCTGGAGCATGCTTGGAATTACAAGTTTTGCTTTCCAAAAACGTGCAACATTTGTTCCTTGTAGTCATATTTCTGATGAAGTCAAAGACAGAAATCCCACTGAAAGAGATGGAAGGAAGGACTTTGTTTTAGACACACATTTTATGGAACCTTTCCTACTTGCTGCCCTTTCAGTGTAAAATATTTGTCAGTCTAATTCCTTTCTTGTTCTGTACATTAATGAAGACTTGAAAAAAGAGGTTACAATTTTTATAAATTGGAATAAAGTGGCCTCTGTTTTCTAACACTTGCCAAAGCAAATGGGTCAAGCTGAAACAGTCCCTCACACTGGTCAGTTACATGTCTTACTTAAACAATAAATTAGTGTCAAAGTTTCCAGTAATTAATTTCTATACCAATTTACATATTTCATTCCTTTCATTTTTTTGCTTTCATGCTTTGAAACTGTAATGCAGCCAACTAACATCTATTTAAAGCAACCTCCTCTACTCAGTGACTGATGTTAGATACAACAATTACAATGCCAGCACTGGGGATAATTCTTTGCAGATGTTGTCAAATTACAGGTTAAATGAGGAAAAAAGTTCCTTTCTTCCGGCCACCCACTCTAGTTTTCCTGAAATAGGTGCATAGTACTGTATATCCTGTGCTGTAGGTGCAGTAATTCCCTGCTCAGTCACTCATCTGGTTTAAATGACTTCCATTTGCCATTTCAAAGGATGACAGAACACTGTGTTCAGATTGTTTTGCAGGTACCAAAAATGCAGCAACTCTGCTTTGTGTTTTAGCTGGCAAAGAGAAGTGAGCTCAATCTGGCAGCACTATGCTGGTTTTCACTTTAATATAAATAACATTTGCCATTGTAAATTAAAAAAGAAGAAAAAAAAAGAAAAAAGTGAGGTTAAATTATTTTAACCCTTTGCAAACCTTTCCGCTCTTTGAGATAAAACAGGATTCTTGTCTTCATGTTATAATCATAACAGTATGTATTTTGTGTTGACAGAAGAAAGATTGAGCATGAGTCCTGCATGGCTGTGTAGTTTCGGAAGAGGTGATGAAACTTCTCCATTACCCAGCCCTTACAGCAGGAGCCAGGCACAGTGACATTCCCTGAATGTAGAAGAAGGGAGGTAATGCACCATAAACAGAATATGGAAAAAAATCAAGAACAAATTGAAAAAACAGCTTTGCCTGCCCTTGCATGCAGTCAGTATTGTGCTGTGCTCAGGAGGAGAGCAGACTGTACTGCTCTTGAGCTCAGCAAGAAAACCTGCTGCATTGTACAGCCCACTGCCATGCTCTGTAGTGGCACACAGCATGGCACCCTGTGGAGTGTGGGAGATCAAGGTGAACAGAGCAACTTGGTACCAGTCCCAGGTGTGTTTGTTCCCTGGTGTATCAGGTTTGTGTGGCAAGGTTTAGGTGGCAACAGGGGCTACAGTGGTGGCTTCTGTGAGAAGCTTCTCCCATGCCCAATGGAGCCAATGCCAGTTGGCTCAAAATGAACCTGCTGCTGTGCAAGGCTGAGCCCATTAGCAACAGTGGTACTGCCTCTAGGATAACGCAGTTAAGAAAATGTGCGCAATGGCAGTGAGAGCAAGAGTGAGAGTATGTGAGAGAAACAGCTTTGGAGGGGCTTTTTTACAACAGCGGATAGGAATAGGACAAGGGGGAATGGCTTTAAAATGAAAGAGGGGAGATTTACATTCAATATCAGGAAGAAATCCTTCCCTGTGAGGGTGATGAGGCACTGGCACAGGTTGCCCAGAGAAGCTGTGGCTGCCCCATCCCTGGCAGTGTTCAAGGCCAGGCTGGATGGGGCTTTGAGGAACCTGATCTAGTGGAAGGTGTCCCTGCCCATGGCAGGGAGGTTGGAACTGGATGGTCTTTAAGGTCCCTTCCAACATAACCCATTCTATGATTCTGTGATCTCCCTGTCTTCATCTCAACCCATGAGCCTCTTGTATTTTCTCTCCCCTGTTAAGCTGACAAGGGGAGTGACAGAAAGGCTCCAGTGGACAGCTGGCCTCCACCTAGGGTTAACCCACCACACCTGAGAAATGCCTCAGTTCCCTTACCAGAAAGTAATCAGATGAATGAATGGGTGAAAATGCTACAGGTGCATTAGGCACAAAAAGCGCCAGGCACTGAGCTCCCATGCAAGACAGGCCAAACTGGCTGGATGGCAGAGATATACCCAACTGTTTCCGAGCAGACTTTCGAGCTGCTTCTGCATTCCTGGTGCCCATTTCTCACAGGCATGGCATGCTTGAGCCCTAAGGGATTTCCATTTTAATTCCTTTTCTACATATGTTAGGCTATGATTGCTGCTTCTCACAGCGTATGGGAATGAATTCTGGCCAAAAGAAGGAAAACAAGAAAAATTTACAAATAGAACTTGAAGCAGAGGACAGAAGAGCCAGGTTCTCATACTTTACTTTTAGCCAAGGCAGTGACTTGCTGTCTGGCCTCACCCTCAATGCATCTTCCACATTTGATTAACAACAGCACATAGAACAAACACACTGAAAACAATTTCCAGGTATGACAGGAAGATAGCCCTAGAAGTACCTGTAGTAAGTAGATATTGCTCTAGCCAGAAAGATCAGAGACCATTGGAAACACACTGCCAGCTATCTGGATGATGGTGAACAATCAGTCCACACTGACAATTTGTAATGCTATCTGTTTTGCAATAAACTCTTCAGAGGCATCTGCACAGCTGTGTGCAAGGTAACTGTTGCATGCTATTCCCTAAATAATTATATTCTCTAAATAGCCACTAAATATTCCCTCTTTCTTTTTTAAGTCTCCACCCTAAGACTCTTTCTCGTCCTGGCCATGCCAACATACACTGCATCCTGAAGTAGCATGCCCCCCAACAAAGTGGTCCATTTAGTTTTAACCTACTAAGTTTAATAATTTTCAGAAGCAAGCTCCAGGGTGGTTTGTGAGTAGTGAAGGCACGAGCATGTGATTTGTATGCTGAGCTTCAGTGACTTGGCTTTTAAAAGGAAAGCACAGCTTGCTGATGAAGTTTGTGGTTTTCCTGTTTGTTGTCTGGAAAGACAGAGTGTGGAGGTGGGGTGCAAATGGGCAGAGAGGGGCAAAAGGTAAAAACATAAGACAGAAAAGGCATAAAGATTTATTTCTAAGTACTGAAGGTTCTCAAGCCATATTTGCTTTACAGGTTGAAGAGAATGCAGTATCCTAAAGGTAACAGGATCGGAGATCCAGATCTTTGAATCATGATTTAAGGTCTACACACACCGTATGCAATGGTTACATAAGCTGCAAATGTGGCTGCAGCATAATATTTCGTAGATAACTTGAAATTTTGCTCATATCCACTGACAACTTCAAAACTAATTTTCTGCCACTCCTTTGCAAAGTAAACTCAACATTCCACAAAAAGGAAGCCTGAAATGGCCACAAACATTAACATCTAGAGCTAGAAAATAAAGATTCCTCAGCTGATAAAGGAAATAAACTGCTTTAATATATGATGATATTATATGCCAAGCCTACAAACATGTGAATTCCCACACAGAACTCCAGCTCTGGAGATAAGCACAAACTGTATCTGCACATTCAATAATATATTTGTAGCTGTTTGCATAAAGGATCCATTCCATAATATTTTTGTTAGCAACCATCCCATATTGATTTCCAATGACAATAATTTCAAAGACTGGACCATGTAAAAAAGTATCTTGCCTCCACAGTGTTAGATTTACGAAGCCAACACTGTCACAGTAACAGTACATATGTGCACCAAATCTTTGTTTAGATAAAGTAATTTGCTTATTCGAATATATGGCAGAATTTATATTGCTATCTACAAATAGATATCAATAGTTAAAGGGATTTTATAGCATTTTGACATTCAATATGCTATGCAGGTTTTAAAGGCTCTGGAAAATGGATGAACTATGTAAGCTGAACAACTTTCCACTTGTAAAAATGCTTCTCAAAGTACAGAGGACTCAGATTTAATACTTAGTCTTACTTGTTTAAGCACATGCTCAAATGTGGATGGGTTTTTCATATTTTAATCTTGACAGAACAATGCAGTCTCCTCAGAGCAAATGCTAAATGGAAAAATGATAGACATCTTATTAGGGAACATAATTTAAGTAATATGTATTTTTAATGCTTCACTTAAGCAATACTATTTTACGTTTTCAAATACATAAAAAACTCTTTCTACTGTTGATTTATATTACAGCTTGCACTGCACAGATTCTTATAAAAACAAGATTTTGAGTTGATTTAAGTCCCTAACATGTTCTAAGTGTTCTATTATATATCCCCCAAACATGGTGTGATGGATCCTATTTTTATGCTATGCTTCCTTTTTCACAAGTGTAATTTCCAGTTGCCAGATAAAAACTCAGATAAAAGCTCTAAAATAAAGATAAACTTATACACAAAACTCTTTGAAAAGGATAATTTATCTTATGGAACAGTCAGAAACCTGAAGAATAATCTTTGATTTATACAAATAATAGAAAATTTCCTAAATAACTTTTGCTCCTGGGAAGCTTCCAAGCAAGTAATTCGCAAAATATGACTTTTTCCATTGTAAAGGTTATAAAAATTTGTTTGTTGGAGGTAGGGAAGGAAATGTAATTAAAGGCTAAATTCAGGCTCACATTTCATTTTAACTAAAAGAATATGTGTGATTTGGATAAGTCACCTAAGTACTTCCCTTTTTTTTTTTTTTTTTTTTTAAGGCAGTGCACATTGTCAGCAAATCAGAGTATCCAATAGCAGAAGTACATCTGGCTGAGATGACTATGCCAGGTAACCTTAAATAGAAACTCTAAAGCAGTAAACTGTGTTGCAATACTGGGCTTTGCTGGTAATACTTATCAAAAGTTCCCCTTTGTAGCATTTCTATAAAAAATAAAAAGGGAAGAGGTAAAATGAACGCATAAAACTTGGGGTTTTCTGTATTTATAAAAAAAAAAATCCCTTTGCAGTTGGAAATGCTTACAAAGGCATATATAAAATATAGCAACTCCAGTTATTTTTAAATGCATATGGTCTACATAAAATGAAGCTATAGATCATGGAAGTTATAATGAAGGCAAGTTAAAAACCATAACAATTCAAATACTTTGTACTTTGAATTTATAATGTCTTCAGGTAATATTTCAACATTCAAAGGACAAACAAAACAAATTTCTTTGTTATTGGTCATAAAAGAAAATATTCATTTGCTCCCCTAGTAATTATTTCAATTATATGAGTGGATTCCTCATCTCAGATACACTGCATGCATGATCTTACATTTGTTCCAAATTTTATTTTCACAGAACTTGACTTGACAAGACATATTGTGGGTATTTACCCTGCTTGCTACATTTTGCATCAAAATCAAGTCCTGGATCCTTGGTGCCTTAGAAGTCACTCTTAAACTAAGACAAAGCATTCAGGTCTGGGGCTGAGCACTCAGCTTAAAAAATCCTTCTTTCCTCAAAGGCAAATACCATATGCAAATAAATCAAACCCCAAATTTTGGTGGTAAGCTACTCTGAATATATCAAGAGACAGTTTCACATGAAGTGACCTGAGACCTTGGTTCTAATCTTCAATATGTCTTGGAAATGGCCTTTTTTGTCCTTTCTCAATTCAATTTTAGCTTCATTCTGTCTTCATTATTTCAGCAAAGTTATGCATAAAGCAAGCTACCACAGAATATGAATAAAAATGGCAGACTCTGACCTGAAGTGAATTACCACAGAGAAAAAAACAAAAGGACTTGTAAAAGAAGTACAATGCACCAGGAAAGTATGTTTGGACAGATGTGTCATTAAATGTCCACAACTCATTTGTAAGCTAAACCATTTCTCCATACTTTTAAAGTCAATTATGAATTTTTAACTATTATATCAAACACGTTTAAATTTTCAACTTAGAACAAATGCAATGTCAAACAGAGACACCAATCCAGGAATCTCCTGCAGGATTCCCTTTATTATACAGTACTCATACTCTTTGAGCAAAAAATAATTTTATTTTCGGCACATATATTTAACATTGTGAGGATAAATCCTCCAAATAGTTGCCTGCACTGATACATCTTGTGTTTTAGTAACCTTAGATACTTTAACCTAAAGCTCACTGTGAATTGTGTAAACTAAAATTATGGATCTCTACTCATTTTCCCAGTTTTTTCCCTCCAAATATTCCCTTTTGTCTGATCCCTAAGCAAAAGACTAAAAATATGTTTGTATAGAAATTGTAGTGATAACAACCTTGGCCTGCGCTTTAGCCTATCACATCCCAAGTGGTATGAAACAGCTTTAGCTAAGGTGAGCTGAAGGGCAAATGTGCTTTCTGAAATAGTTCAGTAAGTTTTGCTTGAGCCACACAGAAACAGCAGAGAGATATACTGTGCTGCACACCCACTCCAAACTTATAGAATATTGATGAGTCTCTGGCTAGCTAAAAGCTTAAAATAAATGTCTGGATACAGCTTCTTCTTGATGCTACAACATATGCCTCTCACACATGCTAATGAAAAGGTAAGTGCACAAATCCCTAGGAATCCAGGTGCAACGCTACCCCAGGAACAGGGATTACACTACATAGCACACTCCTCATGTGGTGGATCATAACAATTTCATAATGTAATCAACTAAACCCCAACATAGAGACTACATTCAGAAGAGGTGGCACCTTAGAACTGTATTAAAGCGCATACACACAGCTGGAGGCTGGCTCTTTACTCATGATGGTGATGTGTTACCCGCTGCCATCAGCCCAATTGCAGAAGCAAGGCATGTGAAGTGCAGTTGAACTGGACACTTCTGATTGAGGCTGAAATGTCAGGATTCTGAAAACTAAATTGGAATAAGACAGTGTCAATAGATTTTGAACGTGTCCTGCGACATACATGCAACACTCTGCTCAACCGTTTTCATTTACCTGTTTTTACATGCTTTAAATCATAAAATGCATTTTGTAAATTGTTGGCCCAGCATTTGTGTAAGTGCTCTAGCAATAGCACATTCTGAGACTAGATGTTGCACAGACTAACACCTGAGCTTGGTTTTCATATGCAAATATGCAAAATGGCTAAATGCCCATAAAGTATTTCTGCCTATGCAGAGACAATTCAGACTTTTCCTGGGTGACAGCGGCAGAAACCTCACCATAGCAGTGTAACGCAAGTCAGAGAATGAAGGAAAATTTGACCAGAAAAAACTGGTACAAAGCTATTTTTATATGAAAGAAAGGCATTAAATACCTATTGGATATGCACATGAGAAGTAGGAAGGATCTTGGTCTCTGATGTGTGGTCCACAGGACTCCCACTCAGTTAACCAGGTGTAGTCAGTATGTCAGCTTTACCAGAGGCCCAACATAAATGCTTCCATACAAACACTTGCAGCATGGGGAATAAACAGGAGTTAGAGATGCACACATGCCTGCAGGGCTACGATCTTATTGGCGTCACAGAGATGTGGAGGGATGGCTTCTATGGCTGGAGTGTTGGAACAGAAGGACACAGGCTCATCAGGAAGACAAAGCAGGGAAGATGAGGACAGGGTGCTGCCCTCTGTGTCTGTAACCAGCTGGAAGGCATGAAGCTGAGCCTGGAGATGGATGGGTATCTGACTGAGAGCATACAGGTCAGCATTAAAGGGAGGGCAAGGACAGGCAACATTACAGTGGGGTTCTGTTACAGGCCACCTGACCATGAAGGGTGATGGCAAGCTCAGTATGATCTGGCAGCGTGTGTGTGTAGCCCACAAAGCCAACTATATGCTGGGGCTCACCAAAAGAAGCATAATCAGCAGATTGAGGGAGGAGATTCTTCCCTTAGACTGGAGAAGACTCTGGGGAGACCTTAGAGCAGCTTCCACTGCCTAAAGAGGACAACAAGAAAGCCTGAGAGGGGCTTTTTTACAACAGCAGATAGGAATAGGACAAGGGGGAATGGCTTTAAAATGAAAGAGGGGAGATTTACATTCAATATAGGAAGAAATCCTTCCCTGTGATGAGGCACTGGCACAAGTTGCCCAGAGAAGCTGTGGCTGCCCCATCCTTGGAAGTGTTCAAGGCCAGGCTGGATGGGACTCTGAGCAAGCAGGTCCAGCAGAATGTCCCCCTCTCCATGGCAGCGGGGGTGGGAACTAGGTGATCTTTAAGGTCTTTTCCAACCCAAACAATTTTATGATTTCATATTTGTCTATCTTAGATGGGGCTCTGAGTCACCCTTGTTTGGTGCTGTATTTGTGCCTTCACAGACTCTGGGCGCTTCAAGGCAGTATCTTTCCCTCTTTCCCATGCAGGGGATCATGAAATCACAACTATCTGGTAGGATATAAGCAGGGGAGGATGAGGCTGAGTCACAGCAGAACTGAACTGATAAAACCCACTTGGCGGCTGGATCTGGGGGAAACAGTCAGATAAGGGGAAGAAAAGCTTAACTCATTACTTTCCCAGCTCCCATTAACCACCATCCAGATCTTAAAGTCTGTAATAGTGGCCAAGGAAAAAGGCAAGAACTGCACTGAGACCTGGATGGTCCCTAAACTCCCTGGCGAGTCTCCTGGGGTGAGTCTTCAGCTCGTCAACCTCTTCATTCTGTAGGAACTGCCAAGAGCAGTAATCTGCACAGGGACTTGCAGTAACAATCTCCGAGACCCTGAGATGTATTCTCAGACCCCTTGGGTATCACTAACCACCCTTCAAGAAAATCCAGTCCTATGGGTAAAGCTTCAGAAAATCAAGCTCAGCTTGTGCCCTGGGCTGTTTTCCCCTCCCAGATGTGAACAGGGTTACATCCCTCCACCTTGTGCAACCTTACCAATTAATTTGGGAACCGCCAGTCTCCAGACAGATTCTTCTTTCATCCTGAATTACCTGATGGCCTTCCTTGCTCCCTTTCCACTAGCCTTTGCTTTTGAAGGACCATCAACCACTGGTCTCTGAGATTGCCTTTCTTTTATGCCTCTCACTACCATTTGTGATCAGAGATGACAGATTTTTTTCAATGAATGAGACACACCATCTTTAAAGAATTCTAAATAAATCTTTTAAAAGTTAAAAAAATGAGCCCCACAGATACCCAGATGACTGCACAGATGTGTGACCCAGCGTTGTTAAACAACAGCTAACCAAAACCTTGAACCAGAATCAGAAAATACTTTTCTTTCCCCTTTGTTTGAAAAACACTGGTTTGTTTTTTTTTTTTTGCTATGTTTTTTGACTTCTATATACTTCTGCATTCACACGTGCAAGTGAAGTGCTGAGTCACAAGGAAGTTTTTCAGCGCAGTTCTGTACCTCTGAGAAGTCCATAGCTCTAAAATCATTTTCACATAAAACATCTGCATATTTGGGTGCTTCTCTGGGCTCAGTTTGGCATTTAAGCCTTTGGAGAGCTGTCCAAGACAACAACAAAGTTCTGCAGCATCTACATGATCTGACCCCACCTCATCAGAAAAGCACAGAGGTGCCAAGGCGCAGCTCCTGCTCCATATCCCCGATACCACTTGCTGCAGAATCGGGGGGGGGGGGGGGGGCCCCCCAACAGGACCACCCCAAGTGATGGCTGATTCCATCTCACAGGCTTGGGCAGAGAGACAAGCATAACCAAACCAAATCCTTCAGCTCTAAATATCCTTGCTTCTCTTCTTTTCCCAAAAATCTTATCATGTGAATGCAGTGTAGTTTTTTGGTTTAATAAGAGTAATAATGGCTCAGAATACAGGAAAATGACTCACATGGAGCTAGTCCAGCTCTCCTAGCTGGTTTTATTCAGGTCACGATGAATCAGATGACCCTTATCTTAGTTAAAGACTATGAACAAAAACCTCTCCCTTCTACACTCTGGTCAATTTGTGTTACATTATGCAGCATACCTCCTTCCCCTCTCTCATTTCCTAGCTCTTCATGTCTGTCTATTACCTTCTCTGTGAAATTTCCCATGCATATGTCCCTCCTGAGTTCACCTCTGAGTAAATCCTCTTCTATGCTCTTTAATTTCCCCTTGTCTTATACCTTTTTCCACCCTTTTTGTCTTGTCTGAGCCTCGGTTTTATTGCTCTCCTAGTTTAAGACAAATACTGCCATATGCTTTTTCGTGTGTTGTTACACACGACCTACATCCCACCCAAGCCAAAATTACTTTACTTGCTTTAAAACCCTCAGTGGATTTGTAACGTGGACCCTTGAGAGATTTCAGTTGTACCTGAGAACAAAGCAGAAAACAGACCCTTTCTTATTCTTTTATCACATTCATAATACAAATTATGGAAACAGTTTCCTAACCAGGGATGCAAAACTGGTTTTGTCCACGTTTTCCTGCAATAAAAACAACAGACCAAACAATAAATCCCACACCAGTGACCTTTCTATTCCCTTGGTAGTGTATTTCTGGAGACCCTGGCATATATTATACAGAAAATAGTAGCTGAAAAAAAAAAAAAAAAACAAATGAAAGGAAAAATAATATTTAGCATTGTTATGTGAAAGTCATCACAGGTCTGGCTCCAGAGCAAGAGCTAACCCAGCTTAGCTAGAAAAAGACACGTTCCCGTAACAAGGGAATAGTTTTTGTTTCATATTTCTGCCTTTTTTGCTCAGAGACTGAGGAAATCAAGGAGACTGCAAAATAACAACTAACCTGCGTTACACTTGAATAAACTAAGATTAAGAAACAAAGTGGCAAAAAGCATTGGTTAACTCAAGAAAGGATTACACAAGCTTATGGATGATCAGCCTAAAAGTTCGGTTGTCCCCAACAGCCAGCCGCAAACTCAGAAAGTCCCTTAAACACAAATTACCAAAAGCCAGGAAGGCATACCAAACTCCTATTCTTATACGGCTTCCCGAACTAGCCACTCTCAGAGACAGGGCACTAGGCTAGAGGGAATTTTGGTTTGGCCTGGAGTATCCTTTCTTACATTAGCAGTTAAAGATCCCTCGCTAATCTTTAATAAGAGCATTCTGGAAGCACCAGGGTAAAACCATGTAGACCTACTGACTTCTGCTCTCTTGCTCTAACCTCTTGCCTGCACTGTCTCACCCTCTGCCACAATTCTGCAAATATATTTGAAAGACAGGGAAAAGAATATTACTTCAATATACCCCAGTGGTAAAACTATGTAAAAGGTTTGCCACACCTTGTATTCCAGTCTCCCTTTCTTGCCTTGATAGATTTTAGTGTTTGAATGGGGCTGGACTGGGTGAAAGCTTGGGTCAGTGCATATTCATTCACAATGAAAATGGGTGAGCCCTCACTTCTCTCACTGTAAAGGATGCCTTCTGCAACCAGCATCTCCAACACTCCCATCTGTCTACTCACACCACATCTTTTTCAGAGCCATCCATGAGATGCTAGTGCATTGCATGCAGAAGCACATGAGAGAAGAGCGAGTGTATAGCTGCTTTTCTATAATTACCATCTATTGCTCTACCTGTGGATAAGGATGGGAATAAAATAGCTTTCCCCTTTTCTCTGAAGAACCTCCAATTTTCTGCTGTTCAAAATTGTGGGTAGCAGACAATCAAGTTGCAAGTACACCAGTGTGAAACTGCCATTGCGTCACTGGCTTGCAGACACTGTTACAAAACTGAGGCAAGACAAGGCTCTGGGAGGTTCATAAATGTTTCAACATAACCTGAACAGAGTTACACAGAAGCCGGGTCTAAATTGGGAGATTTCTGGATTTGATTACATACAGCTTGAAAGTCAGTCTTTCAACCCTGAGCATAGAAAATCTTGTCAGCCTTTAGTTGGTACGCACTGGATGATTTGTATTGAAGACCTTGCTGTATTTTTAGGTTCATTCAGTTAGAATCAAAGACAGCTTAGGGGAGACAAGCACACATATAGAGAGTACACACAAAAAAAAAAAAAAAGAAAAAAGGAAAAAAAAAAAAACCAACCACTAAACCCACAAATTCAAAAAAAAACAAAAACAACAACCACTTGCACAAAACCCCTGTGAATGCAAACTGCAAGCCATGGTTTGCTGAGTTTAAATCCAACTGTAGTTACTAGTTATCTGCAGTTCTGATAAATATTCATGTATCATATGTTCGTATCTGACTACAGGAAAAGAAAAAGGATTCAGAGAGCTCTGACTGCCCTACGAGCTTTTTATCTGTGTTTTACTAAACTCATACTTAGGAAATAAGACCGTTTCTTTGTTCAGACTTTAACACTTTTAATATCCTTGCAGATTCAGCAAACCTTTGTTCTAAAATGCTTTGTGCCCATTAGGGCTTTTGATTATAGATTACACCACCATTTGATTTTTTTGTTGTTTTTTTTGTTTGTTTTTTTTTTCTCATGGGCAACATATTCCTCCTTCATTGAGCAATATTCAGAAACTTGGAAATCTAACCTGTGTTTTAGTCTCAGGACAGGCATATTCTTATGGTAAAAACCTCCCCAGTTGAACTTGGGATGCATTCAACTCTTGTATGGTTGATACTTGGCCAGGTTAATTATGCAGTCACCCCAAGTAGAAGAGGACAGCAGGATGCATAAGCATTTTTCAAAGACTTGTTTTTAGTACAGAGACAGTTTTCTGGAATCAAATAAAGAAAACTGAGAATGTCTGTGTTTTACAGTGAACTGGCACTCTGAAAATACAAGGATTTAAAAGATCAACAAGGCCAAATTTGCAGTCATTTAGGGAATGATTACAGCATGCGTCTACATATCCAAGTTTAATCAAACTACCTTGGGTACCAGCAGCAAAAATATCTGTGGCAGCAGTGGGCTTCAGTGTGAGCTGGACAAGCCTGCTTGGGACCCTGGATGTCTTCTCAGGCAGTTGGCCTGAACCGAAGTCCATGCTGATACGGCTCCACTGCCATGGCATGACTGCAAGCCGAATTAAAAGGAGCTCATTTTGGTCTATGTACGCTACAGTTGTTTTCTGATGGTTTGTGGAGAGCAGGATCAGGCCTCCTACCCCTCCAGCCACACCATTAGCACATGCATGGACATGTGTCAGCAGGGTCCTTGCCTTGGCCCCCCTACACACAACAAAGAGGCCAATGTCCTACCTTCATATGGATTTGTAATGCAATAGATTCCCCCATTCTTTTAGTCTGGATGATTATCATGAGTTTGCCATGTAAAATGAAAACAGCTTAATGCAAACAGGATGCTAGCCCTCAGTATTTAAAAATCATGAGCCAGAATCCAGAAAGTCAGAAGATTGACTTTAAAATCATGGCAGTTCAAGAGACAAGAATTGTGCTGGTTTTAATTGTTCTGCTGTAACTCGATTCATATTTTTAAGCTTTTTCTTAGTAAACACATAGGCTGGAAACAGACTTTTAAAAGGACTACATGTTCAGATTTACAACCTTACTCCAGCACTTGGGGCTTTAGGGAAAACAGCAAATATCACAAGAGTTGTGCTAAAATTGCAAAAGTTGCCAATGCTTAAAAATAAACCCCCAAATTTGGCTTAAAACACAAACTATTTATTAACTAAATCCTACACTGTCAAACTAGCTGGTGATTCTGAACGCCTCTAAGCAAACTACAGATACCTTAGAAAGATCTGATTTCTCAGAGGGCATATGCTCAGTTACTGCACTTTAGGCCAAAACTTTTATGAAAATAATGCAATGATTCCAATTTAACATTCGCTATAAAGTTTGGAAATTATTCTTTATGAACTCCCAAGATCTCTTCAGACATCATCAGCAGCTTTAAATTTGTATTTAAACATTTCCCAAGGCCTACATACATGCACGATCTTTCTCCCTTTCCCTGTCTTTCACCATCTCTGCTGGTCAGAAGATAAAGCAATAGTTGTCATCTTCTACTAATACTAAGAAAGGCAGCAAGAAATAAAAAATCAAGTCCCTGTCATATCCCATCGAGCACACTGGCTAGATATGGATGTCTCGCCCCCATTTACAATCTGAACCAAAAGATTTGGAGCCAAGAAAGCAGCTGGCACAATAAAAACAGTAAAAGCTCTAGCTGGCACCTCACACTGACAATGACTAGCCAAATCTCCATAGGGAAAAATGCCAATATAGATTTCTGTGACAAAAACAACAAAATAGATTTTTGTCAATGTACATAGATTTGACAGGAAGTCAGACAAATCTATCAATAATGAGTGACATATATCTGCAATATTCCCAAACAAAATGGTACATTTGAAGACAAACTGAGAAAATAACTAATTGTGTTACACATGACACATATTCATCTGGACTTTTTGATAACAACACTGTAACTCATTAGCGCAGGTTACATTGCAGTTATCCTAGGAAAAATTGACCAGATATACCAACATATTTCATATTTAAGTCCTTTTCAAAGCACCCTTCAAAACACTATTATTTCAGAAAGGAGCAAATTACTTCTGAGACTCTTGCAGTTAAAATCAAGTCTTTATGAGATGGAAACCTGGATTCCTAACTCTGGCACGAACTTCGTAACAAGCATCCTTGTTTCCACGCTTAGAGGGCAGAAACAATTATTAAAAAGTGTATATCAAAGAGCTGCTATATAGTCTTTTTCATGGGAGATTACATGTAAGATATAGTATAGTGCTGTGCAAATGAAAATATTGCTAGTGCTCTGCTGTCACTGAACAACGTTTGCAAGAAATTGCTATTTATTTTACAGCCAGGTGCATGCTACATCATATGGAGCCCATGAGAACCAAGTGTCTCTGCTTTTGGAAAGAAAGCTCTGTGAAAAGTTTAGCTGGGCAAGGGGGGAAGAGGAAAGTAACTATTTACAAACTTTCATAGCTGATAAGCTGAATCTAACTTAGTGTTTATGTATTACAAGCATCTTAGCAAAAATAGCATAGTGCACCTTAGTGGATAAATGCTGATGAATTAGGTGTCAAAAGTCTCCAGGAACACAGATTTTCGTCCAATTTTTGGCCAAACTTGGGACAGATTCTGACAGAGCTAGAAAGACATGATTGGAGGTTCAGAAGCCACAGTGATTGGATTGAAGCAAGTGTCTAGCAAGACAGCTATGCAAACAGATGGCAAGACCCAGATAGAAAATGTTTTTAAGTGCAAAGCAGAAACTCATGGAAAAAATGTCTTACTCATACAAATTCTATAGTCTTCAAAAACATCTGAAGTAGTTCTTACACATAAACGAACTAGATGAGCCAAGTCATCTCTACTTTGGAGAAAGTGTGTCAAACATATTGCCCCGATTTACTATGAAGTATGCACTGCCCTGTATTTCAGAATAAATTATAAAAGTAAGAAAGCTCTAAAAAATGTCCCAGCCACTAACTCTCAGGCATATATACATATACAGTTCATATACATATTTACATATATGTTTATATACATATATACAATTCATATACAGTTCACTGACTGATGGAGAAGATCACAGGACCTGACCTGCCATACTCATACCACAGAAGCCCTCAAGTCAACAACTAAACCATGGCAGAGAAGCTTGTAGAGACTGCCTGTAATAATTCACGAATACAGTGCTTTGATAGTCATGACATTTACAGCCTGAAGATATTAGCAAATTTAATAGGAAATCATAAGAAAAGCAACCAAGAAAAGGAGGATGCAATAAAACCACCATGGAGCAAATATCTTAGGGAAAACTAAGAACCAGTGGTTGAGCCATTTCCAGCAAAGCCTACATTTTGATTTGGACCCAAAGGGCCAAGCAAAAGAAGAGGGAAGAAATCTATGGCAGGTTTAAAGTAAATATATTTCTTAAGAGAAGAGAAAATTTTAGGAGGAACCAGGGTAAAACTTGAGAACTGACTGAGGAGTGCCTAAGGGAGGCAGGCACTGAACGCAATAAATCTTGACCTGAGGTCATACCTTTCCACAGTGGTTTTCAAGACCTGTTTTGGTTTTTTTGATTGTTTTTGGTTTTTTTTTGTTTTTTTTTTTCTTGGGGGGGGTGGTTTTTTTTTTTCCCTCTACTGGATAAATACAATAAACAAATAAAATAATGACCATTGGATAGTTTAGTGTGTAGATACTTAATTCCTGTTGACTAAAACCAGTGACATAGTACCTAAACACCTCCGATGGTCTCCGCCCATTTATTTAGAGAGAATTAGTCATTACTTCTGTTTCAAGAAGTTTGTCACCCATACGCTGCGTGCAAACAGGCGTGCAAACAGGCATCAACAGACAAACTCAACATCAGAAAAGCTCAGATGCCCAGTTCAGTGGCTGGGGGGAAGTGGTGGATGCTGTGAGCCATGACCCACAGCCAAGCTTGAACAGAGGTATGGCCAGGCACAGACTATGATAAGGCCCTCAAAAGCTATACAAAAAAGCAAAGATAAATGTGTTTGAGACGAACCTTTTCTCTGAGCATTTTACACCCTCCACTTTATTTCATTTTTTAGTGGCTTTATCAAAAAATACAAAACTGTAGTTTGGAATATATTCAGTTCTGCAAGATAATTTCCTCTTCAAAATGAAAAATGGGAAAAAGAAAATAAGTAATGCTTTAATTTGTTATTAGGAGTAATTACTGCTTGGCCTCGAGGGGTTACTTCTACATTGGTTTTAACAAGAAACCCATTTAACATATATTTATCTTTGTAAATTGTCCTGAATGATCAGCAAATACCTAATCATCTGCAAAAAGCTGTTTAAAACATCCTTACCCCGATAACAGGAAATTATAACCTATGAGACCAAAGAACCTAAAGTGGTGGTTTAAATCATGATAGACATTTGCAAGAAGGCAAGAAGTAGCTATTTTCACATGTTTTCTTCAAATCTTTTTCTTTGGTTATTAACACATCAGAAACAGATCTATTTTATTCCACCGGTAGCTGTGCATGACAAAGACAGGCAAGACCCTGCACCTGAAGGATTCCAAAATCCTTGAAGAAAGGTGAGTTTGTATGCTGAACCACCTCGGCAAGGCACAAACCTCTGGTCTGGATTTTGAGAGGAATTAGGCCAGGATTAGACCTTACAGGAGGCTCATGAATGCTGCAGATGAGCAAAATACCATATATGTAGAGAAAATACCAATATTTGAAGAACAAGGAGATCCACTCAGACTTCAAACCTTATGTATTTCAATCAATTTCAAATTTCTTTTTTGCATTATTCATTGAAGGCCCTGTGACATGGTTAGAGGTAAAAAGAGACTAAAATTGACCTCACAGCTCAGCTTTGATACATGAAAACGGACGTGAATGTCGCATCATCCCTCTGCCCTGCTTTCTCTGCTCATGTGAGCAGACAGGGGATGGAAAAATACAATAGTTTTTCCTCTCTAGGGATTAGATAGCTCAAGGGACTGGCAAAATGACACAAGCCTTTCAGTCCTAAATCAATTACTCAGAATTGACTCAGGTTGTTAGTAACTGAATTCGTTTGTTTGGCTACATAAAATATATTCACTCTCACAATTAATGCTATTTTTGCTCAGTACACACCAGACACTAGAGAGGCTTAAAGGATATCTGCCCACATGATGTCTTTGAAAGTCTAATGACACCAAAATCTAGAAGCAAAACATGGAAGCTATCATCACTGTTTGAAGCTAAAAATACCCACATTCTGGACAAAACACCCTCAAAAGTTTCTTTACAATGTCTCTGAAGTTAAACAAGCTCAATACAAGGTCTGCAAATACAAAAAGCCTCACATAAGCAGGTCTAAGAGTTTCTGTTATGAAAATTTCAGGAAATCTACTTCCAAGGCATTCTATTAATGTGGAACTAGTGTTTCTTTTCTGCAAAAAAAGTAAATATATTTTACACAAATATAATTTTACCTTTGATGAGGCTAAAAATATTCTTTAACTCCATGTTAATTCATACAGGCACGATAATGAGCCTGTAAATATCCAAGTGCAGGTAATATTCTTCACAAACATCTAACAATAATCACCAGCTCTGTGATGCTGAGCTGAGCATGGATGCAGAATATGAGTATAAAACAGCTGAATAGTTGAAGGGAATTGTTCCCATGAGAGAAACAGAAAAGTTTTCAAAACTTTCATAAACCTCAGAAAAGTTTATATTTGGTTTGGAGAATGCCAAATGAAAAAAAGAAGGGAGAAAAAAAAAAGGAGGAAAACCAAACAATTCTGGTTCTTATTTTATCTGAAGTAGTTCAACCGTCTTCTTGTTAATCCGCATGAACTTGCTCTGTGCTGACACTTGGCAGCCAGGGCTTTTCATCCCAAAAGTGGATGATCACAAAGCAAAAAAAACCCTCTAAATAATAACTCTTTTGCATATTTAGGTCACACAGAACTACAGAGACTTCTTTCTACTCTTACAGATTTATTCCAGTCCCTAAAAATACAATTATTTAAGAGTTGGGTCTGCAGTGGAACACTGCAAGCAGAAGCACTGGTTGCTGGAGAAGAGCCATTGTGATGGGGCAGGTGGGACAGAGGGACGAGGGAGCAACGCTGCTGTTCTACCCAACCCAGGGAGCAGGCAGTACACACCTCCTGCTGAACCTGAAATCCAGATCAGCTCTTGGGACCACAGCCTGCTTTATCAGAATTAGGAAGTTCTGTCTACCAGAATGCAGGCAGAAACCTGTATCTGTATCACTGACAAAACTGCATGAAGGACCATAAGCAATACATATATTTTTTTCAGTTGGACAGATGAAAAGATGTTTTCTGTAAAAAGTTCAGAAACTGTTTCCAATTTATTTATTTTTTTTTTAAGCAGAGGTGTACAGGTATGGACACATGCAGACAATGGCAGCAGACTTTTTAGATCAAACTTATTTAATACTTTTAAAATCTGTGTTGTTCTTCCCTATTTGCAAGGGATAGTTTATGCAGACAGGACAAAGCCCTGAATCAGTTCAGTAGCAAAAGCAGAGAAAATTGTCGAGACAGGTTTCAGATGAGAAACTGGTGTCTGCGACCCAGAATTAAGTGATGAAACCCAAGTATGGGGTGGCATCACAGCTAAATCTATGCAGGTAGGGATGGAGATGATCTGCTGGGGTGAAAGAGGTTGGGCAGCATTGAGAATAAGGAAATTTATCAAGAGGAATTACAAGAACCAGCCATGATTGTAGAAGTTTTTTCCACCCAACCCTGACTTTTCCAGAGCCTTTCACAGTGCCACTTTAAGAAAGAAATAAAAAAGACTGCAATGATGCAAGGGTTCACAAAAATCCGTTAGAAAGTAACATAGCAGATGAGTTTGCAGCATACTCCGGTTAACTCTTACATGCCTCAAGAAATCAAAAAGGAATTTACAAACATTTTGAGGTAAGAAACATGATTTAGGAGGGGAGATTAGATCGTTAGTATCTTGTAATTTCCACAGCCACTTAACGTCTTCATTTCCAACACAGGAGGCTAAAGCAAACGTGGCATCCCCACAGAAGAGTAACTACTGACTCTGTATCTGATGCCTGCATTTCAAGGTCCATTTTAGGGCTCAACTGCCCTCTGGTACCACAGGCATGCACTGCCAATGTCATTCACCCTGTAAATCAGAAATTGCCCTGGTGCATTCATGTGTAGTAATTATTTTAAAGGATTTATGGCAAGGCCTGCTTTCACACCACGGGACTTGCCTGAGCTGCAGGAATGACATTCCAAGCTTTTATTTATTTCTTTATTTGCCAGACCCTTAATGTTATTCCTCTGTAGCTTTTTGGCACATGAATTTATAGCACTGTCTAAAACTCTAATACTTCTCTTTGAATATACTTGTGGACGTTTCTGATCTCACTTTAATTGGGCATGCTTTAGGCTCACATAAAATATTAACATCTTAGCCAATGAAAGTTAGCGCCCAAAAGCTCAGACGGTTCTAAAATTAATACAACCTTGTTTCCTGCTCACAGAAGCCACAAAAGATCAATTCCAGAATAATTTTTTTTTTCAGTATCTGATAGCTCATTTTATCCAGGCAAAACAGGCTTGTTTCATGACCTTCTGGACATGCTGTGATGCACATATATGCTTGCAAAGTTGAAATACAGACAGCTGAAACTTCTGATATAAAGATTATTTGGGGAGAGTTTGACTATTTCTTCAGTTGACTTAATCTTAGGCACACAAACCTAATGATTTTTCCATCCAAGAAATCAAAAATTCTATTATTTTAAAAGTTAAATAATGTTGGTAAGTTTTATTAGCTTAGTTTTCTCAGTAAGGGTATTGTCTCCAAGTACATCATACCCATCACCCCACAGGACAACCATATACAAAAGAGCGTTGAGAAATTCCCATTTAGAAAGTATGTACAGGTTTCCTAAACAAAGCAGGCCAAGTAGAGGAATAAAATGCATCTGGATGACCATGTGATGGCATAGCTGCAGCAGGAGCCAGATTGCTGGGCACTGAGAATTTGCACAGGAGGAATCAGAGGTGAGAAAGTTTGATGGTTTCATCAACTAAAATATGCAGTTGCTAAATTATAAGGATAGGACTGATGTTGAATTTAATAAACCAACTCACGCAGTACAACTGCTTCAAAAAAATTGAGGTACTTATGGTATGCCCTAAAGAGGATCATATGCTGGACAATTCCTATCCATTGCAGAAGCCCCTTTACGTCAGCTGAGAAAGCCGTAGGTGTCAGTAACACTGACCCATCAGCAAGGTCAGCCCTACAGATAAGTCTGCTGCAGAACTGCTTATCTGGGCTTCAAGGAAGCATTAAGTCTGTCCCACGCTGCCTCCTCCTCGAGGCTGCTGCCAGGAACGTGAATTCACACAGGGCCAGTTCACGTTCCTACTCCAACACTTGTCAGAGCAATGAGATATTGGGATTGCAATGCCTGAAAGTTACACAAATCACCACTGTCCTTTGCATTGTCAGGACCTTCAGAATATTCTTTAATACAGTTAGGTAGCTGTTCTCTGTCACCCCACCAGCAGAATCCAACCATTTTCAACAGTCAAAGAGTTAGAGGTGGTTTTGCCACATGGCAACGATCACAAGAATGTGATCGTTCCTAGAACAGCCCACAATGAAAGGGGAGTTTAAAGAGCTCAGGAAGTGTACTTCCATGGATTTCAGAAATGTGCTGAGGCAGGGATGCACAATGTACTTAAAAGTACGTCTGTTCCTAATAGTACCACCATGTGGGTTCTCTTTACCAACTATATCATAGACACTAATTATTCATTTACTCAAAATGTATTTTCCCAGTTCTCCTCTGATTTGATAGTTCTTTAAAAGAAAAGCACAAACTTTTTGAAACAGAGATAGCCAGGTTCAGAAACAAACCTATAAAAAGTAAAAAAAAAAAATTATCCTTTTTTTTTTTTTGAGGAGGGAGGTTGCTTTGTAGGAAATAGGACTTTTCCTAAAAAGAAAGCAGTGACTAAAAAGAAAATATGGCAATTTTAAACTGTTATAGGAATGAGCACTTTGTAATATTTTTATTGTTATTTTTAACTTTTTCTGAGACTTGAAAAAAACTTTCACTGTGGGAATAATATTCAAAAAATTAAAACATTCATCATGTAAAGTTCTGTTAACTCCTGACACCTCTCTTGTCCTCCCATATCACAAAAAATCCCTCAAAATAAACAAGAAATTATGTTCTGACCCCTCCAGAGACCTCACGAACTCCTCTGGAGGTTTTGTCATTGCTATTCATTTTACACAGAAAGTTCTCAGATGCTTTTCTGATGGCTCCAGTGTGTAACCCTGAGATAGATAAGCTTAGAGCTGGGGAATCAAGTCCAAGTCAGGAATTTATGGGAAAGCACACAGAGCAGATGGTGGAGGAATGAGAGAGGAAGGGAGCCACAGCTGAGAGAGAGTGAGTGTTGAGACTGTGTCAGATGGGAGAAGGAGGAAAATCATGCTGATCTAGAAATGTACAGTAGAACTCTTCAATACTGAATTAGTAAATAACTAGGCAAAGATATCTTTTCCTTTCAGGTACTCTAGGGCTTCTATTTTCACCACGTATGCACAATTAACATTTTAATCCTCACTATACCCCTAACAGGAAAAAAGCAGAGTTACTGGCCTTTTACTGATCCTGGCATCCTCCTACCCAGTGCCCCCAAATCCCATGTTTCAGGTCAGCTTCAACACAGTTCTCCCTTACTGGGACCTTTAATTCAGCTCTCCACCTATTGTTTACCATGGATCTTGAACTCCCATCAGGATGGGAGAAGCAGCATACCCTGTAAAATAATTCCAAAATGTATTTGTAGTTACAGTCATTGCTAATAATGGTTAGTGAAACATTAAGTTTCCCTTACTTCTTAATGTACCTGTTGCATGAACCAGTTGTCTTTGCAGTTGTAAGGGAATTAAAACGATGATCCTTAGTTTGTAAGGTTGGTTATTGGGCCCAGACATCCTTTTCAGTACACAGGTCACAACCTGAACTGACAAAGAAGATGCATAACCTTTAAAAAGAAAATGAGAAATTAAAAATAAAATAAAAAAAAAAAGGCTCTCTTCCTGCTTGTATTTTTAAAAATGTCTGTCTGTACATTTTCTATATTCAGTTGATCTATAAGCCTGTTTTCACTGAAAGAAAAGCCCTCCTAAAGAGCATGGTACTTTTTAAAGACAAGTCTGCCTGTGAGGCCAGACTGAGCAGCTGAAGAGCAGAAGCAAAGGTGAGCCCTTACTCTTTCACCCCCAAATACACAACTTCTCGCAAAGAATAGAGCAGCCTCAGAGTTGCTCAATTTCCCCCCCATGGGCAGAGATCTTTGCATTCCACACTAACTGGTGGTGCCCCAAAAATGCAGTCGGGTAGGTCTGGTTTCTGATGCCAAGATATGCCTCACTCCCCTTTCTCACACTTCCCATCCCCAGCCTGGTGACAAGTGGCGGGCAAAGAAGAGCCAAAATCCTGCCAGCAGCAAAATGCTCTCAAGGGCCAGGTACAGATTTCCTTGCACTATTTCATATAGAGCAATCAGCCTCAGCATATCCCAGCAGAAGCTAAAGGTATTGCAGCTGTCAATAACGTCACAGTCTCTTCTATTAAGCATAAGATCAAAGTGACAGAAGCTGTCCTCATTTCCACCCACTGGAGTCTCACAGAGAGAGCTGGCCTGGCTTCGTCAGGGAGCGGGCTGTCATGCAGCACTGGAAAGCAGAATAACACAAATAGTATGAGCTTACAGTCTGAGGTCTTGTGAAGAAAGCAATGCTGGAAAGCACATTTGGGAAAGTCAGGAAGCAGTAGCTTGTGCAGAGCATCAGAATCTGTGGTGCTGCTCTGCAAAATTTTCACAACCCAAAAGGACATTTTCTCTCTCACACCATGAGTGAATACAGGCTATTTGTGATAAAAGGGGTGTTACAGGCTTTATGGTCAGAGTATTGATGGTAAGTTAGGTGCTTAAGAACACACATCAGCATTACCTTTCCAAAAAGCATTTTTAGACGCCTAAATATTTTCTTTAAATCTGGTGCTGATCTCCACAAATATCCTGGGCTTTCCTTATAACTCCTGACATACACTGCTAGCCGCATCCTCACAGGTGAAAACAAGCAGGCTTTCTGTTATTACATTCCTACACTTCTGGACACAGCTAAAACCATAAAATGAGCCTAAAATTAGAAGAAGGCCCATTCCACCTGTGACACAGTAGGTGTTAAAATTCCTTTGGTTTTCAGAATCATCAAAATCAGAGATTCAAAACTAAAAAGTGATGAGTTTGAGTAGCACCGCTTGACTCCCATCTGCGGGTTAGAGCTGACAACATATTTTTACCCCTTGCAGACAGAGATTACTGGATGAAAGCTGTCATACAGAAAAGGCTAGACAACACGTCATTCAGGTCACCCACCAGTTATTTCTCATGATACAACATGATCTTCTGGGAATATGAGGGACTACCCCAGCAACTATTGGAACTGCGGTTGCTATTTACCCCCAGTCTCAGTAAAATTTAAAAAAGAAAAAAAATTTTGAAAGGGACAAACCAATGACTGTTGCACTTCAAAAAGCTGGAAAAGATGATAGAAGCAGCAGTCTGTTTCTAAACGGCATTTTCTAACTTTTGTGGCCTGAGCTTGAAAACTTCAATCAGAAATTTCCATTTTTCTGGAAGCAATATTTATCTTGCTTTTTGTCCTGCCATTTCCGTGCTTCATTTCAGAACCCAGACAAAATACAGAAATTAAGAAGTTTTTGAAAAATAGCAAGATCAGGATGAAAAACAAAACAAAACAAACAAAAAAGCCCCAAAACCTAAATAAAACAGCCAAACAAAATACTCACCTTACATCAAAATCCTATATAAATATTAATGAATTAATTTTTCAAAATACCTATGAAATTAGAGTTTGCATTTTGGATTCTGGTTTTGATTGCCTTTTTTTTTTTTTTGTGCCAGCCAGTTTGCCCATTCTTCATACAATTTCAAACTTTTCAGCCCAAACAAATCCTCTTTCTTGCCCACATGTGGCTGCATCTAAGTCTGGGCCAGCCCACTTAAACATACGGTGTAAGAGGGAGAATAACAATGGGGTGGTGAGGGGTAAAGGTAGCATTTCTTTTGACTACCAGGCAAAGTCAAGAGTGCCTTTTCAGGAAAAGTATCTCTGACAAGTGAGAGGTATTAATTCAGCTTTAAGACTGAGTACTGCTCTTCAGAGAAGGACTAAAAGATAATGGTGGATACCGAAAATGAAAAAAAAAGGTTTTGCCTACTGAGGCCCTTTCAAATAATTAAAAAAATAGCAATAGCCATAATGGCTTAATGAATTAATGGAATTAATGAAGACATGTTCGGAGTACTAAATACCATGCACTATATAGAAGAACAACACACCCACCCAGATTTAGGTATTGAACTGTTTCAAGTCTGCAGGAATGGTGTTCAAGGAGAATGGGAAAAAAGAGCATAAGGAATTTCAAGGAGGAGATTGAGGCTATAAAGCAAACCACTTCAGACTCTACAGGAAGTGTGACAGACGGCTGGAAGATAAAAATGGGATAGAAACTGGAAAATGAAAGAAAAAACACTTTCCCGTACCATCTACACAGATGAATAACAATGTTTCCCCATTTTTTTCTATATTAGATTATCTGATCAACTTCTCAGAAGGAGGGCAAATATTTCTATCCATATGGCAGATTTTAAAGTACGCTGATGAGCTACCTTCCTAGGTTTTTGTTGTAATTATTTTAACCAGTTTCCAGTTATATCTGTAGCATATAATTGTTTACCTATTCTGTCAATGCTTCATACACCAATAACTTAAACTAGAATTGAAATCACTAGTATGAGTGGTGAATTTTCTAATCATGTTATTGGTTGTAAGTAATCAACAGGCTAAGTTGAAAAAAAAAATTGAGACAGCCATTTTTAAGCCATTTTGAAGCCATTTCTTTAGAAAGCAGCATGTATAACGTACATACCTTCACTTTACAAATCAAGAGAAATAATTTATTTCCCAGGGGAGTGTTATAACCCTGGGGATAAAAAAAAATCTAACTGTTACTGTGTTTAAGTATAGGAATATATTATTTTCTCTAATATTCTACTTGGCATCCTCATCAACACATCAGGGCTAAGATATAACACACTAGGTATAGTAGACCTCTGCTTAAAAGCACTAACTGAGGTTGCTGAGGCACTTCACAGCAGTCATAACAAAGTACAGTAACAGCAACAATCAACTCTTTTTTAATTGTATCCATCTCAGTTGTAGTCCAGCACAGTACAGTTCACAATAGCAGCACTGAACTGCTATGAGCTGTTAATGCCAAATCCTACAGTAGTGTATTTCAGGAGGCTTGTAACTTTTTCTAAATGTACCAGATTGTTAAAAATCATTGTTACATGTTTATCTGCAAGTAAGTAATGAAGGGCCTGAGAGTTTTAAAAAATGACTTTTGCAATTACCAATAGTCTGGTTGACGTTTAACAGTTACTGTTATAATCCTTCCCGTATCAAAAATTATAGCTGATGTTAAATAAGAAGGCATGTAGCTTTACAAGCTCCCAAGTAGCCTGCCTTTAAAAGTCCCCACATGTCTCAGCAAGATGAGTAATTGTCCATCAGCCTATGGTTCATTAGGGATCAGAAATCAATTGAGTGGGAGGGTTCATCATAGCAGGTTATACAAACCTTGGCTGTGCTGGATTCCTGATGAATAGAGTAGTTGGGAAAGAGAAACTTTTATCTGATGGCTCCAAGGTAGTTAGGCTACCGACAACTATGTAGTATAAGGCTAATTGGGCTGGTAAGGAGCAGAGGTAGAGGACAGGGTCCAAGCAGAGAATCAAATGCTCCTTTGGAGCTCTGGGGACAGCAGAAAGCCTGTCTGGGAGGATAACAGACTGTATAAATGAAAGGCTCATAAAAATTAACCAAGTAGAGAAATGTTCCTCAGATAAAAAATATGCTTTATAGCTGTGATTAAAAATGTGTTGTTGTAAATAGTGGCTGTGCATGTTACAGGATAGTTTCAGCTTGGATTTTTATCACCTATTAAAATTATTTTGGCTGAATCCTTTCTTTCCATGGATAATGCTTCCTCTCACATTCTCCCTCCACGGCTTCACTGCTTTGGAAAGGTAACAAATTATCAAACCAGTATTTCTTCCCTCTTCCAGGAATCACAGGTCCTTCCCATTACCTCCTTACAAGCAAGCTTTTACTGTAACCATCTGTAGATGGGGTATGTAAGAAAAGTTCGGCATCCATTTTACTGTTATTATACACAAAAGGAGTCATGAAATGGTCAAATATTATAAAAAGACAACAATTAAGAAAGACATTTTGGGGAAAGCGTGATCTTCAGCAACAGATGAGCTCTCTTCCTGGTGCCGAAAATGCTTGATTTATACTCTTTCAGCAGGATGAACAGGATGAACTAAAGTGTCTACATCTGCTCAAGACTGCATGGCTTTAATCACTGCTAGCCTTAGTGGTCTGCATATGCTTGCAGAAATTCTTACAATGAGATGAATAAATACATGAAAGCATTCGCTCACATGATGGCACATAGCAGAGGTTCTGAATAATGATGGATGAACCTCAAAGGAGATCATAGGTTCCATTTAGCTGAGTGCTTGCACATTAGGGTTAAGAGCCCTAACTACATAAACCACTTAAGCCTGCAGAAGTGGACTGCAAACTGATGCGAGAACTACCTCTCCACTGCTCCTATCCGAGTTTAAAATCACAGGGAGTCAGCTTTGGGTGTCACAAGTCCAGATTTTAAGAACTAACTCCAAACAAACAAAATTTGATTAGGAAGACTGGAAAAAGCTCGGGTCACTTGTTATTGTACTGTCATTTACAACTTAAGCTACGCAGAATGACAGTATTTCTAATGCATGTTGTATGCATGGACACCTCTAGGGAGTGTGACTTTCTACCACTCTATCATTGTGGAGTAAATGAGCCTATTATCTTCATACCATCACCATACAACACTGAGTATCTCATATTACTACAGCTATGGCATAAGCAGATGGGGCAAATATAAAACTCATGGAAGACATCAGAACTTTTTTCACTGAATATAAAAAATCTTCTGATTTTGTTTTTGTGGAGCTCACAGGCGAGCTCAAACCAATGAACTGTAACTCTTCCAAAGAAAATTGTAATGAGTGTCAGTTACCATTTTGAGGTTGCAAGTATTCTGCTTCCTTATTGGACACATCCAGGAACTTGCTTATGATTACTCTGTTTCTCTGAACTAATACCCCAAGCATGCAGCATCTATGCTCATATCTCACTTTTTATGAAAAGTACAACTTTACTCATATGAAAGGTATTACTACATCCTGATTTGTAGGACTATATCTTCAGACTGCATCCAAGAATACTGGAATAATTCCAAAGCCTCCCCATGATTTCAGCAAGCTCTGGATCTGGCTATACATGGGCTGCATCTTTATTACCCAAGCATGTATAAGAGTAGGTAGACTTCTAAGACCTTGTGTAGACAGCTGTGATGACAAAAAATGAATCACATACACTGTCTTTTAAGTAATTACTCAAATTTCCTTTTTCTCATTCTCAAGAAAAAATAAGCTAAAAGCATTAGAAGTGTTACCATTAATTTATTTGTTTACCTATGGAGAAGTAATTTCTGGCTTGTGTAAGTCTTTTTTAAAGCGGCAGTTTGCAAAGACATGAATACAAAGGGCTGGAATGCTTACTTCAGCTTAAACCTAAAGCTACACAAAGACATTCCTGGTATTTAACTTTTTTTTTGTTGTTAAGTTGTTGTTTTGAAACTTCCATTTTTATGTGAAGCTTCATGACATCCTGAGTCAAAGCAATAAATGCAGCATATTTTCTGGGTCATAACACTCCCATCGCCTTCAAGAAATCATGCCAAATAGCTATGTCTGTATTCACTCAAAATAATACTTCCTCTAAAAATGCATGACATCTTATATGATTTACATCATGTTATGTTGCGGATTAGGTTAATGACTTCTCGTGCTTCTGTGAACCATTCGAAGTACCAGAATATTACTTTATATAAAATATAAATAGAGTATATTGCTGCAGTGGTGGGTTATTTAACACATGTATTTCCACATGGGTCTAAAATGAGGGGTGGTACCAACATGTAATGAGCTCCTTCTTCCTGTGTAAAAACAAATGGATTACACTGCTTTTCAGAGCTGACTGGTCTATTTATAGATGAGAATTAAATATTTTTCTAGCTTTGTTCTGGGTGTTTTATTTGGAATGTGTCTGTGCTTTAAATACTAAAGGGCTCCATTTCAATAGCAACTGAAAGAGTAACAGTTAAGGTAATTTTTTGGTCATCTGTTGCAGCTCTCTTTGGATAAAATCCAGGACAGGGATAATATCTTTTTAACTAAAAGACTAGTAAACAGCCAGATCACGGTAGTGTCAAAGACATGGTCAGGATAGCTTCACTTGAACAAATAGTGAATATTTCATTTCCTATATGAAACCATTTCAGGCATATACTAAGACTTTCTCTACAGAATAAGATGCATGTAGCTAATACCAAAGTTAAAACTAGAGAAAATTTTTTGAGTCAATAACTCACTAATGGGTGGCTATTGGCATCTCAATGATCAGTTACATTCTGAAGGTAAAATAGGGGTAGGGACTGTTAGGGAAGAAAGAGAAAACAAGCACAAACATAATTACATTTTTTAAATGTGCTGTGTGCCCATATCTTGAATACTGAAATCCCGGTTTCCTGATCACTCTCACCTTGAAAAATATGTAACAGACACAGAAATGGAACAAAGAAGGGCAAATGAGTATAATCAGAGCTTTTACTCATTTTGCAAGAAAAGAAAAGGAATAGGTCAGCATTGATAAAGTTTTGAGTATGACAAAGTTGTACTGAAGTATGTATGGTGCAGTGAGTTATCAAAATCAAACCAAAACAAAAACCCCAAACAAACCAATACCCCAACTCAACAGTGCCTAATAAATCAAGAAGTTGACAACACTTAGACAAGCAGGTACCAAACTGCACAGTTACAAAATACTTCAGACACATTGCATAACTGAGCTGTGGAACGCACTAGGAAGATGTGGAGACCAAAACATAAGTTTTAAATAGGATTAAATTAATTACTGGACTATTTACCCAATAAATGTCAACAGTTAAGCAAAGACAATATGATGATACAGTGACATTCATGTCACCCCTGCTTCAAGAGGTCTCTAATCCACAGACAGGATTGGCAAGAATATTCCAAAGGGGACTTTCTCTCTCTCTGACCTGTTCTTACACTTTTCCATAACAATTTTCTATTGTCTGCTGTTGGAGAGAGGCTACTGATCAACTTCTAGGTTGATCTTTAAATAAATAATTAAAATATATTTAAAATATAAATTTTATAAAAATAATTTCCTCAAGTCTATTATACCACTTGGAAAAAAAAAATGACAGAATACTGGGGAGAAAAAAAAACACCACAGAATCATTTCTAAGCTAAAACCACCCTTTAACAGTCAATGTATCACACTTCTATGGAGCTTCTGTGAAACAGTATATGCACTATAACAGATTTTTATCCATCTACTAGGTGTAGGATACTACTTAATATTTGGAAATTAACAGACTGTTTTAATGCTTTTCTGAGTCCTTTTGTCACAACTGGTTGTTACTCACCACAAGGGTAATCCATGGAAATGGGGATGATCTGGTTCCTGATCACACCAAACGACAATTGGGTGATTTCTCAAAGATATTCTTGAGAAAAACAAAACTTACTGGGATCAATCCAGAGGTAACTCAGTGAAATTTAATGGCCTGTGATATACAGGAGGTCAGACTAGATGATCTAATCATTCCCTTTGGCTTTAAACTTTATGAATCATGCTTGAGGTGGAAGTAGTAATGGGAGTCATCTAATGGGAGTGGACATTGAAGTAAGATCCCTGGTGCTTAGGAGAGCAGAGAAAGCTCACAACATTTGGCCTGAAGAAGAAGCCAATTAAGAAGGCCTCTCATAAGAGGGAGAAACTGCCAAAAAGGATTAAAGAGAAAGGTGTAGGCCTTGGTGATTTGGCATGAAAAACTAAGGCCTGAGTTAGTCTAAGTGAAGAGAGAAACTAACATGGCCAAAATCACGCTTGACCTCAGGTTTTTCAGGAAAGAGCAATTTTTCCTCTTCTGTGCATCCATTTACCACCTTCACCCCAACCTAATTGAACTGCCCCTCTGCGTCATGATTTGGGGATTTGTGAAGCTGAAGTTGTAGTTACCCTTTGTCCCTTGTTTCTGTGCCTGTCTCCCCCCTCCCCGGCTCTGGCTTTGGAAAAGTTACTGCACATAGAGCTATTGCTTTTCTAGTACTGTGGTCTCCACACACTCGCACAGCCTGTGTTCCCATAGAAGACAGGTTCAAAGCACTGTTTGGGTTTGTTATTTTCCTAACCCAACAGTGATAGCCTGTCAATTAATCTGGAGGTCTTCCAGACACATGATGATAAGGAACATTTGTATTAAAAAAAGAGAAAAAAAAAAAAAAGGCATTACAGCATCGGCTTCCTAATACAACCACCAATGACACAGCGA
Organism: Pezoporus occidentalis; assembly: GCF_034315485.1. NCBI lineage: Eukaryota > Metazoa > Chordata > Aves > Psittaciformes > Psittacidae > Pezoporus > Pezoporus occidentalis. The sequence continues at coordinate 2,152,953 of NW_026915877.1, forward strand.
AAACTGCTGTTTGGGGCGTGAGAGGGGAAAAACAGGTAGCTATGAAGCTATGTAGCTCATAGGTAGCCTTCTGTTTGCTGAGAGTTAACATACTAACAACAGTATAATTTGCTGCTCTGCATTTTTAAGTTTTACTTCTAAGAACCGTGCATTATTTATAGAAATAGCCTGATTTACATGTGGTTCCTTCACAACTGGCAGACTGCATATACAGCCATTTACATGGCACTGCTACATTACAACTTATCTCCTGTAACTATATGTTTGAATAGGAGAATGAATATCAATCTGATCAAATATACGAGTCACCCTCCATGAAAATCAATCCTCTGCAGAAGACATATTTTGAAGATTTAAGTGGGTCTAAGTAGTGCCTAGTCCTTGTGCATGCACAAGAGTGAATGCTACCCACAGGAAAAAAAAAAGCTATGGAAAAATTCATTAATAGCTTTCAATAACAAAGACATTTGAAAATGTCATGTTCTTCTTCACATATTTCATAAACAGAAAATGTAGTATAAATTCAAGGAAAACATTCATAATTACAAGTTATTTGCTCAGCCCTACCAATCAGAAGCAGCCTAAAATGTACTGGCAGATGTCTGGGCAAAATAAACACAGTTGCATTCAAACCACTTTTTAAAACTCTAGGGTGAGATTTACAGGCTATTTGGATCTTGTGACTTTTCACTGTTTGTTTACTAGTTAAAAAATTTTAAAAGAGAAAAAAATTGTCTTGTGAATGTGAGCCTTAACATCTTTTTTTTCAGTCTGCATGTTTCTTCAGATCAAAATATAATGTTTGAGACATTTTCCTTCTGCTGAACATACCACTGTCTGAATAACTTTGCACACAGTTTATAGTTATTGTATGTAAAGTGTGCTTTGTACCAGAGATAAAATGTTATACTTCTTTATTGATAGAGTGGCTGTGAAACATTTTGCTTTTATTAAAAAAAAAAAAAGATTAAATCTACAAGGCTCTGACCTATACAACCAATTGTTGACTGCTTGTAATGTAGGAGAGTGTTCAACTATGGAGATATGGTTCATGAATTAGTAGGGTGTGACTAAATATAAATGTTTTCATTTAACAGATCATTATACTATTCCTTTTTTTTAACGTACTAACCAGAAAAGTTCATATCCAGCTCAGCTTCTGATATTCAGATATCTACATCATTGCAGAAGTAAGATATCATATATTAAACAAGAAAAAAAAGAATACCAGTATCACCGAAATCACCACATTTGCTAAATCATCATTGTTGTGTAAGGAATACTACGAGTACTATTCCATCTCTTCGTTTTGATGGAAGCTTTTGAAAGCTGTTGTTTTTGAATTGTGAAATTTCTGATTTCACACTTTTTTTTTTTTCCTTTGAACTTGGATTATTTTCAAGATAATTCTTGGAAAGTCAGCATACTAAATGTACTTCACGCTCAATCTTATGTTCGTAAAGTAATCCTCTGAAATAGGAATTTTTCTTTATTTTAGAGTAGGCTGATTTCTTATGTTTTATTTTTTTTTTTTCTTTAAAGTGCAGTTTTTAAGAAAAGGTTTGTCATAATCAAATCAGAAACACTGTCCAGAAAGTAGCAGGGTGTGACACCACATACCAATGACACACTGGGGCAAGGATGAATATTATAACCTATAAAGTATCACATTTTGTTTGTTACAAACAGAAACTTGCCAAAGACAGCGTGTTCTGGCTAGAGCTGTGAAAAAAAAAATTGCTAATCTTTGTTTCCAAAGATCAGCATGCAGACATGGCAATTTTCAGGAATATTTTCAAATCAAAACCAGGATAAAATTTAAAAAAAAAAAATCTAATTTTTTTGTTACAACAACAGGTAAAACGTTCTCCAAGCACATCAGAAATTCAGGGAGGTGAAAGAAATACATTTGCTCACCACAACATTAATTTCCAGATTGAAAACAGATTTCTTGGATGACTGCTTTTTTGTTATCCCTTCTGAAGAAATAATTCCTGTTTTCAGTTAAAATAAAAATAATAGTGAGGAGAATTGTATTCCAAATGTTTAACTTTTCATGAAACAGGTGAAAAGTTATTGCATGCTGGTGAGATTTTTTAAATCGGATCTTTATTCCTAGCTTAAGGGGGGCAGAGAGAGAGAGGAATAGAGGAGAGATGAATGGCAGTGACATCTGAAAATACACAACTCCTTTATATTAAGAGAGTTTGGTTATATAAACCTTCTGTCTTGTTGCTTTGAGACCCTTTAATAATGTTTGATACAACTAAAGTTTATTGTTTTTATTCATGAAAGCAAAGAAAAAAATATAAGAATTTTAAATAATAGGACAATCATAAACCAGAGCTCAATGAGTGATGAAGGAATATTTTCCTCTGGGGAATTACAGTAGTTGGGCTTGGGTTTGTGTGAATGTAACCTCATGTTAAAAGGAGAAGAAAAAGAAAAAAAGGATTAATGCTTCAGCAGGTTGAAGGGGAAAATTATTTTCTACATTAGTCTTGCTATGAGCCATCCTGAGCATTAGGTACTACTGTAATAAGTCAAAGTACTACAACTGAAATAATGTTCTTACATGTGGTTTCAGGCTATTTTATGGCAAAATATAGTGGTCTTTTTAATTAGAAGATGTGTAAGAGAAAACAAACTTCATGATTCTAGAGTCAACAGCTGATTTACATTTTGCTTCCATGGAACAGGTTCAAATTTTTTTAACAGCAATTGGATAAATTATTATTTTTTTATTATTAAACAAGGTAGAAGGTTTGAAAGGCAAATTATATGTGCAACAGAAGAATGGGCTATTTTTTTTTTTTTTCATATATAACTTTCAAAATACCGCCAAATTAGGATACTGAATCATTAAGCATTTGACATTTGTCCAGTTAAAACTACTGACTCATACTTTCATTTCTTCCCCCTCAAATTACTACAGTGCCACAGCTGATCTAACTATATTTTCCATTTCTTATAAATAGCCACAAGAAAAGTATTAATTATCCTTGTACAATTTAATGCACCAACTGCCTTAACCTTTCAGGTTTTCTTAAACGCCAGCATAACAAGGCATATCCATGGCAGCAAATGTGATTTATGACAGGAATCTTTAATTTCTGTTTTTAAATATGTTACCCACCGATCTGCATACATTTAAATTTGCCTGCAACACTTTTCTCTGTCTTGAGGCTGTTGTTTAATATTCAAGGATGATTTTTGTCCACATACATTTTGGTCTATGTCACCTCAGATTAAATTATTACTGTTTGCAGCCTTTTTGGAGCAGGCCTCAGGCCCTTATTTACAAGAATCAATGAAACAGTAATGAAAATCCATTTTTCATACTATCAGCTCTGGCCTGCTTTTATTTAGTTAGCTGTGTCTAAGCAAGCAATTCATTCTGTGCAAATGTCACGTTGATAAAAAAGGACGAGCCGTGAAAGGGTTAATCATGAAATAAGGCCTCCGCTTTGCTACCCCCCCAACACTAAAGCACATCTGTAATGGTAAAATTAAAAAAAAATTTCTTAATGTATGCAAAGTAATGTATATTGACACATAAGCAAGCCTTTTCATGATGAATATTGAAATATATATGCAAAGCACAGGAAATGTGTAACATGTTATAGATCTTTCAGTGTACATTTAGAGGAAATGAGCCATTTATATTCCACAATTTAGTGAATACCTACTGTTTATTGGTACAGAGCACATAGGAGTATATTTGTCTTAGTAATTTATTTAGGTAAATATATTTATTCTTCCAGGGATTCTTGTGCTTTTTCTGGTTCTATAGTACTAGACATAAATATTTAACAATGCATTGTCTCAAATGTTATTCGTGTAATTTATCAGGGGAAACAGTGGAGCTGTAATAACTTTTAAGCTTGCACCTTCACTTAAACCTGAGATTGATTTAAAATGTGGGAAACCGGGATGTTTCTCCATGTCCAGTAAGAACGGGGATAGTTTCCCTGAAGGAGCATGGATTGAGTCACATGGAGAGAAGGCAATGGCAGATGGCTCATTCCTCTCTTCTGGGTTGTCTTCTCTAATGTCCCCATAATAAAAACATGAGTGAATAAGGGTTTTTTCAAAATAATTACTCTTGTTACATATCATCTGATTTCCCTCTACAGCCTCACTTGTTTTCATGCTTCTGAGGCCCCTCTCATGCTCCCTTGGCTGGGAAGCCAGGTTTTGATTTCTTCCCTCCATCAACAAACCATCAACAACCATCCAAAGGTCTCCCAAACCTCTGCCTGCCTTGTGAGACACTCTGGGAACATCAGGTAGGAGAAATGGTTACAGCAAAGGGTATTTTTTTCCTCCATCAACTAATTCCTGAAGGCTTTAGACAGCCAGTTTCCAGGCATTTCAGGACAAATTTTCCCTTACTTAATCACTGATGCCTGAACACAGACTTATGAGTTGGCCTGTTAGTGTCTATTAGCATCCTCTGCCTCAGCATGTGATCCTGAACTCTTTGGTGAATATTTCACACCACTGAGAGAGCATTTTGTTACTGTCTTGAAGGCGATAAGGATATTAACTGATTATCTCATCTCCTGGCTCCGCTTTCTCCCTGTGTGTATCTACCGCCCTTCCAACTCAGAAGGCTCTGGAGTAATTTCTTCTTCATCACCTATTCAGGCTGTCATTGCTATAGCCTTATTGGTCTTTAAATTAAGGTGTATTTCCTTTCAGTCTATGTACCAAGTACTTAAGCATTTGTCAATACCCCTTTTCTGAGATCTCTGCTGATGCAATGCATACAGGGTTTGGTTGGGTTTTATTTTATCCTCCTTCTAACTCTCTCCCACCAGTTGCAGATCAGTTAGTTGCAGAGCCCACCCATAGGACTTTACAACACCACTGAAGAAATTACTTTCAGCTGAGAAATAGAAGGTACATGCTATCCTGTTGCCAGTTTGGCACTGAACAAATTAGAGACACAAGTGGGAGAAAACATAATGCAAGAGATTTGCCAGGGGAAAAAAAAAAAAGAAAAAGCGGTCTTAAGAAATAATTATCCCTAGCATAATCTTGACACTGCAATAGTTATCACGAGACAAGCAACAGGCCTATGTTCCCAAAATCAGAGATTAAAGTAAAATTCAAGATTCATTTAAAGGGAAAAAAGAAAGGAAAGACAGGCAGCAGCTTTCTGAAGAAAATGCTACAGAAACTGGGTCAATTAAACTTTGGGCACAGACCTGATCTCCCCAGAGATTTCAAATGTTGAAGAAGTGTAGGGCAGCTGTATATGGAAACACTTGAGGTAAACTGAACCTTTTCCCCAAATCCTTGTGCAACTCTAGGCAAAGAGACTGAAATAAAACTTAGGTCAAGTGTGGTGGTTGGATCTTAGCACTGGCACATAAAACAGGGACACTGTAGATTACTATAAAATTGGGCTTGAGCCAGGGAAAGCGGCACAAGACCTCTGGTGGGGCTACAGAAATAAAAACTGTATTTCACTTAGACCAGCACTATTCTGTAGGACCATATACAGCAGATGAAAAAGTATTTCTTTCATGATATCTTGTGATAATTAGTGTACAGTAGAATGGATATCCACACTGGTTTGTGTTGTTCAGGAAGGGGAAGAGATTTGAAGAAAAGCAGAAATGCTTTTTTTCGAAGGACAGGGGTTCACAGATCTATGGCAAATGTTATCATAGTTTTGCATTAAGGTAATGTGGAAATTCGGAACAGGATCCAAAGCTATAAATTGAAGCGTAAATGCTGCCTCCTGCAAGCTGTGAAACATTTTCTGCAAAGATGTGACTGTCAGTATCCCGACATCAGGACCTCAAGCCTACATGAAAGCATTCAAAACAGATTTCTGACCTGTCAGACAAAAATCTCCAAAGAACACGTACTATTATTTAGCACTTTTGTTTTTTAAATTAAATGTAGCTTTTAATTTCACATGCTAAACCTCACTTCTGGATCCTCATCCCTATCTTATTTCTGGAGGTGTATGCTGAAAGAAGAAAATGCTATCAGTCTTTTCACAAGAAAATATATGAAAATTGGGTGAAAGTCCTGAAATTTCCATTATAGCACAGGCTATAAACTTGAACTTCATACAAAAAATATATGAGGACAATAATATTTAAAAAGTTATTATAAGATCAATATCATTAGAGGTGCTTGTTTTCAGCAGGTCAGTATTATTTTTTTATATGCATGTACTTAGTACGTTGATCAAATCAGTTCATATCTAGTATATCCATTTCCTACTGCTTTCTTTTTTGGTTAAATATCCATTTCATTTTTCATGTTGTGCAATGCGCTTTAGTTAACACTGATAAATTAATTTTCATTCTTTAAATTTCAAAATTTCCAGCTGTGTAAATTTAATATCACAATTGTGAAGAATTCCTGCTCTTTGTATTTTCCTCTTCTGCATTTACATTTAAAAAATTCTCAGCTATGATACTCAATACCTTTAGTTAATAATAACCACTGCTTCTTCAGATTATTACAAAGAATAAATTACAGCATTACAGAACATGTGTTAAGCATTTATCACAGTACATGACAGAACACTACCCTCAGAGAACAAATATGGGTGATTATGTTTCTGCTATTTTGGTTATTTCCTGAGAAAGAGTCTTCTTGACTCTACCAGAGCATATTGAGGCACTATCTAGTCAAAATTATTGACTGCCTGATGGGTCATGCAGTTCTGAAAGGCCTTGGATGCTGTTTGCATAGCAGCTGACCTATTTGGTCTAATTCAACTAAGTGTATCTCTAAAAGAACCCTTAGGGCTTACAGTACCAACAGTCCTGTTTTGCTTGCTTTTCTTCCCAAACCACTCCTTATTTGAAAGAAGCAAAATAAGGCCAAAAGGGCACTTAGTTAATTTATATATAATTTTGTCACATAGCATAAAAAGGACAAGAATTTTAGCAATATTGTCAGAACTGCATACACCTACTGGAAGATGCAATTCACATGCATCATGGGCCCATAATGCTATTTTAACCATTATATTTTCTTTCTTCAAACCGAAATCACATAGTTCTAACACCGTTGATACAAAAAAGCAGATAAACGTCATTACTGATGGATGAAGGTTTTTGAAGCTTTAAAGAACAGGAGGCCAACATTCTAAAGGTTAGCCATTTGACAGTTACCTTTAGCTGGATAAAGCCTTTATATTTAAGTATTTCTAATAATAGAAACAAAAGAAAAAGAGAAGAAAAGTGAGTTTTCTCATCTTATCCTGAAATTTTGAGCTCTGAAAACAAAAGTCCTATTCCAAGCTGAATATAATTTCTTGAATGTATAATATGAGAACAGGTTTAGATTATTCAAAGCACTCCATTGTGTTTACATCATTTCAGAACAGAACATTCTTTAAAACTTCAAACATTCTAAATCTATTTATTTTTAAAAAATACAATTTAACAGAAAATAACACAGTGGCTTCAATATTGAATATTTCCAGTCTTTAACACACACACACATGCACACACACATACTTCCACTGTTTGGATCCAAGAGAAACCTGGAGTAAAATGGCAGTGGTGATATTTTGTTTTTTCCATTTTTGTTGAAGTTAGATTTTAAACACTACCTCTTTTTCTGTACATTCTTAAAGAAGAGGTGAGAATTAGAATTTATTCTGCTTCAGCATATGCTTTTATTTTATATCCTCCTCATATACTGAAAATGGTGGTGAGAGCTTAATTTGCATTAATAACTGCAGCAGGAATATTTTACTGTATACATGAAAGTATGTACTGGGAAAATCCACTGCCTGTCAAACCAGAGGAACAAAATTCTGGCTATTCCCAGCTGTGAGCTGGGAACCAAAAGAGGTCAAGCAACCCATTAAGATCAAACTAAATATTCCTGAGAATTGATTTTCAAATACAAAAAGCATGCACACTGTTGAAAACAGAGAAGGAACTAAACCGAACATAATACAAATATGGAATAAAAAAAAAAGCATGCCAATAGTGTAATTTATAAGGTGTCACAGAAGAGACTCTTAATACTGAACTTCTCACAAACTTCTAAATATTAAGAAAAAGAAATAGATAGATGACCTGGCAGGATAACTATTTCTCAAGCGTAACTTGAACTTGCAGGCAAGTGGAATCTCACTGTACCTGTAGACAAGAAGTTCACCACCAACGTAAGTCCAGTGGAAAAGAAAACTACAGGAGCTCTAAACTGTTCCTTTCTCATCTGCTCACCAGAGTGGAGATGTGCTGCTCTTAATATGACAAACAGGATTTCATTTAACCTTCAGCCCAGTATCTCCATCTTGCAATTACCAACAAAGGTCCGATGTCCTAGTGTGATCACGTCTAGCTGTACAGCCCCAAAATTTATGCCTTCTGCAGCTATTTCTCTTCATCCTTTCTTCCTTAACATTTTTTTCATGGCTTGGTGCTGGCATACTTAAATCCACCCCAAGGTCTACCAAAGTTTATTAAGTTTTCTACATTCCCCTGGCATACTCCATTTATTTCACCACCTTTGGACTAGATGGAGTATTTTTACCCTGTGCTTATGCAGCACCTACCATAGGAGGGTCGTGGGCAGGGGCTGAGGCTCTAGGTGCTAGTGTTCACCCCAGGGGCTACTGAAAGCACCACATTGGCAGCTGACTGCAAAGTAAATCTACCCTCAGATAAGCAAATACAATGCCACATGACTATGATAAAACTCAGCCTAAAGTCTATGCATAGTTATTACATTTCAAAAAGTATCCCCTTTTTTCATTGCTTTGCTTTTTTTTCAGCCTCTAATGAAAGTTTCATATGAGCAAAAATAAAGGGAAGATTAAGCAAAAGTCTCAGAAACCAAGGGATTTGAATCCACAGTCCCATTAACAACAGAGAAGTGGAAGTCCAGACCTTTCAGGCACTTAAATGTCCTTTGATGCTCCCTAATTCTAGTGATCTGGTATTGCTCTATAAACTTGCTCAGAAGTTCAAAGTTTCTTCAAGTCTTCCTTCTTAAAAGGCCCTTCTAAGCAATGAAAGGAAACAGTATCACATCCTTTATGTCACCAGAAACAAAGCGTGGACATCAAATACTAACCATCACTTAAAAACCATTCATGATTACTAAAATGCAAATAAATAAAAATCCATAACCATTATGGAAAAGTGTCATTTGGAAGTTGAAAAAAAAAACCAAAAACATACAGTAAATTGTTGGGTGAATTATTTAATTATTTTGTGAATATTAACTGTTTCAGATAAAAACATTCACATTCCCCACAAATGGGCTGCACTTTTTCATGTCATTTCACAGCAGGATGTGCAGATATGTTACCTGCCATGCTATTCTGCAAGTGTAGAGCAAGGAACTAGAATCCATTAACTGAAATATATGTGAATCAACTGAACCCAGACTCACACCTGTGCTTCTCTCTACTCGCCAGCTTGTATTGGGTTTTGTGGGGCAACATTTTGGTAGTGGGGGTCTACAGGGGTGGCTTCTATGAAAAGCTGCTAGAAGCCTCCCCCCATGTGCTGATTCCTCTCCTTAGGAGGAAGGAGCTGAAGAGACAATGTGTGATGAACTGACCACACCTCTCATTAGCCATCCCTCTGTGCTGCTGAGGGAGGTCAAGAAAATTGGGAAGGTTTTTTAGGATTTGGTTTTATTTCTCATTATCCTACACTAGCTTGATTCTTAATAAATTAATACCCCCAAATTGAGCCTGTTTTGCCTATGATGGTAACTGGTGAGTGATTTTTCCCTGTCTTTATCTCAACCCATGAACCTTTTGCTATATTTTCTCTCTTGCGTCCAGCTGAGGAGGGCAGTGACAGCAATGCTTTGATGGGCACCAGCCAGAGTCAACCCACTACGGAACTGTTGGTAAGTACAGAATTTTTGTAGCCAAGCAAAGGGATATAATCATACATGTGACCTCAAGGGGGGGAGGAGAAAAAAATTTATGAGCTTGCTGCATTTCTTAGAGATTTGTTTTTTGAGATACTACCACACATTTTCCCCACCTAGGTTGGCCAAGCTTACATTTTGATTTTGTTGTTCAGCAGATGACTGTGTACAGTAAATAACTAACTGTTCAACACAGGGTATTGACTGTTGTGCCACTGACCCCCACCATGTCAACTGCCTTTTTTATCTGAATCAGTGGGAATGTTATTCTCATTTTCTTTCTCTGATCGTGGAAGCCTTAAGATACCTATGGTTTTCTGTGAAGCAACATTTGTTTTGTGATGCTTGTATGCAGCTGCACATCTGGACAGTTGCTCTTTGCCCATTTTCATAAAGACCTTTAAGTTAGTGCAATTTAGAAAGGCAAATGATAACAAACATTTTTCCATGAGTTACTTTCTTCTTCTTATGAAAAAGAAAGAGCAAATGCACCCAGACTGATACTTAGGATGTCACATCTGCATCGTTTTTTTGCCAAAAGCATTAAGGGACAACTACCGGTACATAAATCAGTGATAACTGGGTGATATGACTACACTTTGTTTTTCATACTCCCTTTCCTGTTGAGCTGCAAGCCGTGCAGATGCCACACGTGATAGGTGCAAAGATTTCTTGGCAATTGTTGAAGGCTGGGGTGCAAAACAATTCTTCAGAGCAACCAATCAAGTCGGTGGTCTGCAAAACCAGCTTTCTAGGAGTGCCTTTTCATTACCTCAGCATAGTTCCTTTTTAACCCTATTACCAAATGCTCGCTGCAAGGTGAGCCTTAAAAAGAGAATTAACAGAGCCTGCACAAGCTCTTTTTATTATCTGCTCAGATGCCCAGTTTTACCTCCTCATACTGAAAAGTTTGAAGGCTCCTCAGTCTAACGAGCATTAAAATCTCAGGAGCATTTCTGTCTGTGTGCGCTTAGAGAGTTCACTTTTGCTTTAATCCTGGTGCCTCATTAGTCACTTCTGTAAAGCAGAGGCCAAAGGACTGAGTTTTATGCACACAAGCACGGGCTCTGAGAGCACTGACTGTAGAGCACATGGCCAAAACCAGTGTGAGGTGCTGTCACTGGCGACACCAAGTCCTACACAGAGAAGTCTGGTTACATAAAACTTAAAATACTTGTGACCTCTTTAAAGACATATGCCTAACGAATGATACCAGAGGTGTGAACTGGGGTGGGTTACCTCGGTACATTAGTACAGCTCCCATTAGTTTTAATAGGACTTAACATTAAAATTGTCCTTTCGCAGCAGGATCATGCAAGCACCTTTAAATATTCAATATGCTCAGAATATGTTTTTAACTTGATTTGTTAATTTAAAATATATCTAATCATATATTTATCCTAATATCAGATCCTCGGGCAAGAGCTTGTTGTATGAAATGGATACATATATCTTGTGTTTAAAAAAAAAGGGACTTCATCCTTGCTTTTATAGGCCCACTAGATTCAAAGGAATAGCCCCTGGAAATAGTAACTGCTGTGATATCCTTATGGCTCCATTTACAGACTTTCTTATAGGTTCATAAATGGCGAGACTAGGAGGAGGAGGGAAAGGAATAAAATTTAATAACTGAATAAAAATGTAAATAAAGATTTGCCTAAAATTACTTGTCCAAGAAATAATTCTCCCTCCCCCTTAAGCTAATACTTTGATAAGCTCTGAACAGTGATCCTGATTTGGAGCGTGACCTTTGAAAATGCTCTCCAGCTTGATTAAAGATGTATTAAATTTGTTTAAATAAACCTCGTTGTAATGGCACATCATTTGTAAGAAGCTATTAGGGGGCTGGAAACTGTGCTGCTGTATTTGCATGAAAATGTGCCCTGCTCGAATTGAGGATCTCTCCTGAATTAACAGCAAAGGAAAAGCGACACTTTCATAATTTTTTTTGACAAAAGAGAAAAAAAAACCCACAGAACTTACAAAACTTTATGCTAAGCTCTATGAGAAAGGAGGTAACTGCATATCAAAACAGGGCTATGTACAAAACACACTCTTTCCCAAATCACTTTCCCTTCTTTTTTGTCAAGGTTTGCTTGACTTAAATTTATTTCTTTTTGCCTGCTTTTCTTCCCCCCCAGTAAATAAATAAATAAATAAAAATATTAAAAAAAGACACAAAAATGTTTTCCAATGTGTTTTTTTCAGCTGATGAGGGAAAAATGATCCTATGTTAATGGCAGAAAGCAACAACAATGCAAAAAAAAAAAAAAAAAAAGACTGGTTTACACTGATTATATTAAAATAACTTCCTTTTTTCAGTGGGGTTTCAGGCAGTCAGATTTTGCAGCAGTTCAGGAAAGGGAAACATAATGCTAGATATCATGGAATTTGTGTGATTAGGCAGAAAGGTGGATGAATAGATGGATAGATCCCATTCCTGTTTGAAGCATATAGATTGCCAAATGTACTTTAATTTCTTCCAATAGCTCCCAACTGAGTAACTGCTACACTAATGAAAAAGTCCCTCTCCCTTAAATCAAATTTTAAATTAAAACCTTCCCCATTTCCCAGCTAAAGCCAGGACTCTAGGATACGCATGTGTACTCAGGGGCCAGGAATATTTCTTTGTGCTCCTGATTCCTCACCACCTATTTCACATCAGCCCTCTACAGCCACCCTGGTGCTCTCATCCTTTGTTGCACTTTCAAAAACAGTGGCACAAGGCAGAAGATTCACCTGCATACAGTGCTTGGTGCTGCCAGTGCCATGAGTGCTCAGGGGCCCTCTGTCCGTTTTTCAACTTCCATCCCAAAACGCAAGCTTACATTGCAGAGCATGAGGACTTCTAAAGTGGTAAGTTTTGGGCTTTCATTTTCCCACTTCTTGCTGTTTAATCTTACAGATCTTATTCTTAACCTCTCCTCCAAAACCATGTTGGAAAAAAACATGCAAAGTGATGAGGATCTCAGTAAATCACAAGAATCAGCAACACTGCATGATGCAAGAGGCCACTGGTATGGGCAGCTTGCAGAGCAGGGAACACCTGCCTTTCAAATATAGAACAACATTTGGAGAATGAGATTTTGAGCAATTACATTTTTGTTTGCAGCCATTCCTCCCTTTCTTTCCCCAAGCCACTGGTAAAAATCTAAAAACAATGAAAACTTAAGCTTTGCAAAATCTACCAGCAGATTATTCATTGTTACTAAATATCGAGTGCATGCACCCACATGTGCCAATAAGTTTGCCTAGTCACAGTCAGTGTGTGCAAGGTGAGCAGGGACACCATTAACCTAGATTCTGTTCAACAGGAACTCATCCAATTGGCACAAATCCTTTAGCGTTTGAGTAAAAGGTTCACCAAATTAATATTGAATGAGACCTAAAGAAAGATGAAATATTAAGCGGACAACTTGCCAACCCAGGCTATAGGAATAGTCAAATGGCCTATTTATTCTGATAATAAATGACACCAATCCTTTTAAGAAAGACACAAGAAACTCTCCTTTACTGGATGGTATAAAAAGAATACATCCAGAAGTATCTTACTTTGTGGATACTTTAGGCTCTGAAAAAATTATCTGGCAGCTGAGCTTCCCAAGCCAGTTCTAGATTGTGTGATTATTTTTCCTTCTGATTATTTTTCTAAAACAAAGTAAGAAGAATCACCTGTATTATGCCTAGGTCTACTTCTGCCACATTCTTGTATATTTACTTACTGCACTATACTGTCACAACCTTATAAATCTATCTGCATATGGCAGTTGTGCTCATCACCCTTCTCCAAACTCTTCAAACTTCTGTTACACACAACTTTGGTAGTCATAGATAGATGCACAAATATTTTGAAGGACACAAATGCTATGCAAGTAGCAAATGCCAACTCTTCACTTATTTTGCATGGTATATCCCCACGCAACATTTTTCCACTTTTCCATTCCGCATTTCCTTATATGATGCAGAAAGCTGAAACAATGAGCAACAGTAAGTCACACTCTTCACTGAAACCATGCCATGGTGTAACCAGGAACATGAGACAGAACAGCAAACCAGGAAGCTTGCTTTCCAGATTATTCACAATCTTTTTTAATAACTGAACACCAGTGCACTGCAAAATGCATGGGTGTCTCAGGAGGCAAGATTCAAATCCTGCCCTTGCCTGGTGGACACCCAGAGGTATAGGGCACAGTCAGCCTCCCACTTCTCCCATGAATCTTCTGCTCATCAATGCACAATGACCCAGCTTGACCAGACCCTTTGTGGTTTTTCTTCTAGATCTGCATGGTCACAACAGTCCCTGGGAAAGGGAAAGCAGGTGGAAAACACCCTCAGGAAGGAGGGAGAAAGCTTTCCCCACATCTCCACAGTCTTGGTGAGGGCTCCAGACAAGATGAGCTCATGCAAAGGGGAAGGAACAGAGCCACCATCTGGCAGCTGCCTGCACGAGAACTGCTACCTCTTCCCATGTTCATGCAGACCTCTCCTCAGTGGCTGCAGTTGTGGAACCCAGCTGACGCCCAAGTCCCAGCCAAGGCAGCATGGGCCAGCACACAGTAAATTAGCAGGGACAGGGACATCGAGGGGTACAAAAAAAAAAAGAAAAAAGAAGAAGAAAATTTAGGAATCTACAGAGCAGACCCTTCAGGCAACACAGCTTTTAATCTACACCCCTGCAGACGACTAAAACCCCTTAGACAGACAGGTCACCTTTTATTTTGGGGACTGGCCATCCCATCTCAATGGGAGTATAGTGCTGCTGCCAGAGAAGCCCAGTTTTCTTAAAATCTGTGTCATCCTCCCATGCTAAAGAACCACATTTTCTTCTTCTGACATGTTCTCTCATCCCTTTTTGGTTTTAATTTACCGTTCTAAACTGAGATACTAGAGTAGGTGGAAACAACCCAGCTCTGGTCTAATTGGATCATCATGCACGTTACGATAATTTTCGTTCTGGATTTCGATTAGGTCAGTATGGAGATGGCCTTGGTCAGAGCCTGTAATGATCTGCTTATTAACTCTGCTGCAGGGTCCTTGACTGTACTCATGTTATTAGAGACTGCAGCTGCCCTCATTTCTGTGAACCATGTAGTTTTATTGGACTAATGTCCTGTGCTGGACTAAGTGTTTGGTTTCTGTCCTATCTGGCACCAGGATTTCATTTGTTCCTTTAACATACCTCCAGCCACAATGAAATTCTGCATGTTATTCTGCTAGGTTTTATTTCAGTTCCACCAGTATTCATTAAATACTGCATTTCCTACCATAGCACCATTAGAGAGGATGTTTTCTTCACTAAACAGATAATTATTTATGATTTTTCTATCAAATTCTGGTATGGAAATCTTGTAGTTTTCAACTGTTTTGAAATTTAAGCTCAAAAAATTACTGGGACTTGACCAAGTCCAAAAAAGAATGGATCAGTACTGACTGGCACAATACAGAAATACGGTTGTGACAATGAGCAACACCCCTTATTTTGTGCTGCAACAACAGGTATCTTGCTATGGGATATTTTTGAAAATCTGGGGTAATTTTTGACACCAGACTTTCCACCTGAGCACACAACTGGGATTTCAGTATTTCTTCATCTAAACAGTGGTTCCAGAAAAAAAGATATTTTCTTGCTTAACTGACACAGATTCTTTTTAATGTTTTTATTACAATCACATTTGATTACTGCAACACATTTTTCTGCTCGTCTTCCTCTTGTTACTGTTAGTTCCTTTCAGCGGTTCAGCTAAACTTCTGCCACTTCTAAAACTGCTGACAAAAAGAACTCTATTTTCTATTATGTGCATTATTCTTTGCACTGTTTCTCTGTTTGTGGATATGAAACCCTTAAATGGTTTGATTTCTAAGAATGAAACTCTCTTCTGGGTACACAGGCAAGATCTTCTGATGTGGGTGGGAATGTCCCAGAATTGCTGGGTAACAAATGGAGAAAGAGATGGAGGGGTGTTTCCTCAGTGGGAAAACAAGCCTTGAGGGAAGGTGCAAGATTTCTGTATGTGTGGAAGGAGTGGAACGTAGCTTCAAGATGTTGTCCAGGTGAATTAGGTTATAATTTCCCTGAGAAAAACAGGTTTGTTAGATACTTGCTTTTTCCTAATGAAAGTTCTACAAAGAAAGCAGCTAAGGTGTGCAATTGCCACAGGGTCTGTGTGTCAGGATTTCAACTGGAGATGCCTGGTCTTCTGACACATCCCCAATTTTCTTACTATTTCTATTCCCATCAGTCTCTCATTTTCATTCTGGGAGATATTAATTCTCTTAATGTTTTCAACAAAGGCATCAAAGGCATTTTGATCAGACAATTGAAGTGATCAGCCCTGACCTAACTCAACTCCAGCTTCTGTCTGTGGTTGAATTCACAGCAAATTTATGTGGAATTAAATTAGATATATATGAGTGAACATATATGAAAAATACCTCCCCCAAGTGTTCCAAGTAAGGCTTTCATTTTCACAGAGAACCACATCTTAAATTAAACTTAGGCTATGGAAGTGTACTGAACAGCATTCTGGACATCAGACCGCACAAGCCAGAGGCTCTCTGACCTGTTTAACTGTAACTAGCTTTTGCTCAGTTTGCAATTTAAGTGCAAATATTTGTTCTGTTTATTTGTCCAAATCACTGAACTTCACTACAAATTTTGGTTACCTCAATTATGACTTTTTGAGATGAACATCCAGCCACTCAGGCAGCATTTTTTTAGCGTATTGGGCCTCCATTATTTGTAATGGTAAGGGATTTTTTTGTTTATTTCTTCTTCTTGTTCTTCTGTTTTCTTGTTTGTTTTGGGGTTTGTTGAGTTGGGTTTTTTTTTTGAGAAACACCACATTAGTGACCGTCTTTCTTAGTGGGTTCCTATAATAATAATAGCAAGTATCCATCACTGAATATAAAGATTGGAGATTAAATGGCAATATTCAAACTGACAGGCCTGAAGTAAACAAAACTGGACACATTTTATTCATTTTATTTATCTTCAGATAAATTGCGATCCCTGTCCTACCTCTTAGCCTATTGTTGTTATAATGAACTCTGTCTTTCTCCCACCCCTGCACCTTCCTTGTCCTAGCAATCCTAATGTCAGGAAGACCTTTCTCTCAACCTCTGTATATATTTAGGAGAGCGGGATCCCTTGATACAGATGTGTGTCCAGTTGCTTTGGAACTATGGTTTGCCTGAAGTCATATTTCTTCAGGCATTCAGAGGCAACAATTCTTCAGTAGGAAATCTGACATACTGAATACAACTGCCCAAATAATAGCTAAGGAACAAATTCTAAAGCATCCCAAGTACAGCTGCCCTACGGAATTTCTTGTCCAGCTTATATGACATTTAATTAAATAATACCTCATTGCACACCATTCAAAAATTACTAGGAAGACATTATTGTAATAAATAACCTCCTTCTAGAATAGAGGATAAAATCTAGTTCCTGACCAACATAAAACTCTTTGGTGTACGCCTCTGGCACTGGTATTCACTGCCTGGGTTACATACTTAACATATATCTAATATCTCAAGGATTCCTAAAGCACCCATCACAGTGGTATCAAAGGCTCCATAATTTGAAAAATAAACATTGCATGTAATAAAACTATATGAATCATAACAAATTTACTGTGAATCTGTATTCCAAAGCTACTAAAAATTTACCTACTTCACACCTCACTACTTTTTTGATTGCAGTTGACTGAGGTTTCATGACTTCATTTTCTCCTTAAGTTTCTGCTTCATCACACCATGTATGGAAGAGGGAAAAAACCTGAACAGAGTTTTTTTTTAAAGCATTTTTAGGTAACTGGGGAGGAGCAAGAGCAGAAAATTAAGCAAAGCCACAAGAAGCAATTTATCCAAAAGCATAAGAAACTCCTTGTTTGATCATGAGTCAGGTGTTTCAGTCCCAAGTCACTGATTTCCATAAAGTAGCACGTTTAAAACAATCCAAATAATTATGCTGTCCTAAATGTGCATGCTTTTAAAGGCAAAAGTGCCAGGGGTCATAGCTCACTAATTACCTGTAAACTCTTATCAAAAGATATTAGCAAAGTACTCCTACACAACAAAAAAGAGTGAGCAACAATATGAATCATAAGGATACCAATGATAATTCCTTGACCAATTTTTCTAACACCTGTAAAATTCTCCAATTGCTTATCTTATTCTCATGCTCAGCTGTTTTAAAAAAGTTTAGATGTAAGCTTTACTGATCATGCACACAAATTTCTGTAGGATAATCACAGAATAAGCGCTGTGTAAATGGACCGTAATTGTAAATTATCGGTAATAATGTAATGCTAGTATTGGTTAATTATGGGCTATATTTGATCCATATGTAACACTCTAGTTGCTTCAGTTTGATTCCATAATAGCCCAGACTGATTTTAGATGTAAAAAATTCCTATTCCAGCAACAATAAATTCTAATAAGGGATGACTTTATTCTTTTAAAGCTTACAACATTCTAAGTATTTCAACATTACACAAAGTTCAAAATTGAGGGCCAGGTCTATCTGGGGAGCATGGGGGGTGCTTTATATATTACAGATACCCTTCCCTTGGTTAACACAATGATTGCTTCATAGAAAAGCACTTCTGTAGCTTTTTGTGTGTCTATTTTACTTAAGGAAGCCACAAAACAGCTCCTAGCTGTCCCAGAAAAAGCAGCAGGAGTTCCCACTTGCACACCCATCCAACTAAGTATAACAGGACATTGGCGGGGGGGGGGGGGGCGGAGCGTGGGAAGGTACAGCCCAAGCAGTCACTGTGATTCAAATACTCAGATAAACTAAAATTTAAGAAGCAAAATCCTGGTTCAGTTGAAGGCAAAGGGAAAATAGTCAGATCCACAGCTTCCCTAGTCCAACAATGTCTTTGCTCCCCCTCACCCCCTTTCTTTTTTTAACCTCATTTATGATTAATATTTATAAGTGCCTCCTTTCTCTCCTTGCATACCAAGGTGTCATTATGCACAGTCCCATTTCTCTGACTTGTCACAAGAACTTTGGGAACTTTACCAGCAGTTTCCAGAGCAAGATCCATAAGGCATTCTGCCACTGCACCCCTCCAGTTCAGAAGTTTATTCCTTTCCCCACTGGACCTGCTGACTATGAGGTCCAAGGCCTTAAAATCTGCCATATTAGTTACTTTTCTTCAATTTTCAGAATCTGACTCCATTTCCTGAGATCAGATTTGACACTGGCTGAAGATGGTATCAGTAGAAAACTTTCTAGCCCAGAGAACAGCCCTCATGCCTTTAAATAAATCATTATAAGGTCACTGTATAATCAAAAGTGGCCAAGATAATGCCACAAAGCAGAGCAGGACTCATGGCTGCTGTGAGCTGTAGCCTTAGCTGGTATGGGATGGGTAGCATCGGGCATGACAGTAGACGTACCATCACATTCGTCCCTCTACATTTTACCAAGGTGATGGAGCTGGAGGTTACCAGACAGGAATACAAGGCAATTAGCAAACTGACAAAAGGTATTTTTAGCATTTTGATGCAAAATGTAATGACACCTGTGCAATAAGAGCTGTCACATGATGTTTTACATCATGTCACGATGATGTCACAAAACATACTGTAGCCTTTCAGATGATGTGCTACATCCTCTTACACCACCAGGTCACAAATGATTTGAACAACCGCTGCTCATTTTGAATTAGCATAACTGTTTGCAAAGACACAAGAAAATAAAAAAGGAGTGTAGTAAGAATAGCATTAGTCATGGCCATATTATGGCTATCAACAAAAATTAACGAAAGCAATACGTGACACCTGAGTAGTGACTTCAGGAGAAGTTACAGGTTAGCACTTGAGTTGTGGCAGGCTACCAAGAAACACGTGGCAGGCACGTTATCTTTTTAAAGAGTCTAAGAGGCAAAACTTCAAAAGTATAACACAGAAAATAAAACACAGGTGCACTATAACTGCCACTGAAAGACAAGTGATGTTGAGCACACCTCACTGAAAGACAGCTGGAACAATACCAAGCATGTTCCTGTCATTCCAGAAGTGTTTTCTCTTGAAAAGAATACCTCCAGGAATATGTATTAAAGGACTGGAAATGCTAATTTGCTGGCTCAATTTCTCTCAAGAAATCTGGTGCCAATGGGAGAAAAAAAAAACCACAAAACAACAAAATCATAGAAAAATGCGTGTCCCTTTTCATTTTAACCCCAAATATATATTTTGTTGATAGATTTTTTTATTATTATTACTTCTTTTTATTTTATGGACCAAAAGTAGCATTCCAGGTTACTCAAAATTAGGACTTAATCAAACCACTCTGCACACATAAAACTCTTTCATGTGATCATTGCCTTCCTCAGTTGTCAAAAGAAGTTGCAAGTGGTCTGCAAAATGTACATAGAATATTTTTGTCTTTTTTTCTCATGCTGAAATAGCTAAAACTAATAATAATCTGGTTTCATCTGCAAAATGTATATGCTTAGGCTGATCATATGATTCATAGTGATTGCAAAAGAGAGATAAAAAAGTATTTTAGTTGCCTGGGTTATGAAAAATCAAGAAGTTACGTAACATCTGAAGCCAGAATTAAATATCTGAGGTACACAATGTATCTAGGGAGAACACAACAGCTCCTTAACTTGCCTGAACCTTGCTGTCAGAAGCTTGAGCATAGTTTGTCATAGGAAGATTTACAGTGGCACTGCGTGAGCAGGAATTTCTCAAAGGTCTCATGCAGAGGAGCGGTGGCCATGAACCGCAAGTCCAGCAGTTTGGGGACTGAATGGTTGATCTTCAGTCCTTGTTTACTGACTTTGAGTCCAAAACACATGTTCACACTCTTTGTAACAGCGAGGTTGGAAAATACTGCTCTGTTACGGAAAGACAGCATCAGAAAAAGCCCCAAATAAGTCACACCTCTGAGTTTCTGAGTGCTCTTCAGAATGGAGAATACTTGTACTGCTCTGGCATGATGTGCTGAAGAGATACAACATGCAGACAAGCCAGTAAGCCAAGATAAGTTCCCCACTGCACTCATCCCAGCCAGCACTTGTGTAAAGCTGCCAGGCATGCCTCATGCAGCCTCCAGAAACGGAAAATAAAACCAAAATCTCTTCCAGAATACCATAATTCAAAATTTCCCCTCCACATTTTTCCACCATAGAATTAGTTTTAGTAACACTAACTAAAACCAACACAATGTCACCCAAAACAATGTGCTTAGTCTGCATCATTCACTTGCCTTCTTGCTGCTGGGATGTAAAGACGCTGGTTTTGGATGCGGCCCTCACCCTCTGCTTCATTCTTTGGGGAGTTTTCTCATCAGCTGGTGATCACTAATAAACCCAAAAGGCCAAACTGCCAAGTTGGCTTTCACTAACAAATGAATTAGTTCTGCTGGCCTTCAGAAAATCATAAGTAATATAGGAAGGTGAACATTTCCATTTCAAGTTCTATAGGCTCTTTTCAGTAACTCCAGTTACTGCAAAGTTAAATAACATACTGAGCTGACAAAACTATTAAGTGGCTCTTTTGAGGTGAAAAATGGATTTCACAATTAAGAATCAATTTGATGCAATCCCACACTTCAATAAAGAAAAAATCCTTTATTTTCTAATAATTATTCATTGAGCTCCTGCATTGACCACACACTTAATGCTGTCCACTACACTTACTCATTTATTCAAAGAAAATTTCCCTCACCAACAAGGAGCCACTGTAGGCTTTAACAACATGAGCAGATGATTTGGTAATAGCAAAGTCAAGGTTACAAATCCTGTGATGCCCCAATTTTAACCAATTACCTGATATTACAGTGTTAGTAGACAGACTTTTCGAATGTATTTAAGAAAAGCGTTTTATTTTCACTACCATAGAGGGAGAAAAATGAGGAAGAAGATTTCATTTGTAGTGTTGTCATGACCTGCATTCAGTGGGGCTGCCCAGGACAGCACAGATTTCACCATTACCCTTTGCTTGTGATGCGTGCTCGGGTTTTTCAAAGAAAAAAAAAAAGGAAATGGAAAGGGAAATAAAAAGCTTTCCCATGCTATCTTGAAGCAGAGAAAGGAGAACTGCCTTGAAATGGTGCATTTGTGGGGCTAATACTGCTCTTGGTCTTGGCTGCAGGGTTGTTCTGCTGAATATGAGAGCAAGAGCTCCATGTTCTGAGGACCGAGGCTGTCCAGCTGTTAAATAAATGTCTCCTCCTATTTCTGCTAAAGCTACCCGCACCAATTTGCTAAGCATTTCGCTTCCATCTGGCTTGTATTTTCCTTAGAAAAGGTGTGGCATAACCAGGAACAGTTATGCCACCAGCTGCCTGGTGAGAGCACCATGCCTTCATGGCCAAGTAATAACAATTTAGGGCAGCATCTCATGTCCTGCCCATACATCTCAAATATATATATATAAAAATAGGAGTTACCAAAAGCCACATAGCAGGCACTTACAGAAGTTTATATAATGCTCCAGAATATCTGCTAAATAAGTACATCTTATACAGTTGCACTGGAGGACCACTTTGAGATGAGTGGGATTATGATGTATCTGCAAAATTAATTTCTGTATCTTGATTTAAAAGTCTAGCCCAAAGCAATTTTTGTTACTTTGAAATGTTTATTTTTCTTTATTAAGTCTCTCCAATAGTTGAAAAAAGCCCCTGAAATGTACTTATGTAAACCTGTCTTTTGTGTTTGTCTCTGCAAAAGAAAAGTTAGCACCAAATCTTGCCCTTGCCTGTGAACCACACTTCTGAGGAGAAATTTTGGTCTCTTCCACTTGAGAAACGAAATTTGTTAAGTGCCTGGGCCACAAAGCAGCAATAAGACTGTTGGCAATTTGAAAGTCCAAATTAAAAACAACGGCAACAAAAAAGCAAACAGCTGAGACACGGAGTCTAAAAATTATCTACGACACATGCATAGTAAAGTGTTCTTACAAATTCTCCAAAGGATTTTTAATTATTACAGATTGTATTAATTAGGCAATTATGCAATAGATTGTTTTGGAACCATTCCCATCTATTATGTATGCAATATTATGTATACATGTTTTTTTAAAATCTGTCCATCTTTGTACACCTCTGCTCCAGTCCGATAGTCAGAGGGCTTACAAGGGTGCAATAAACCACAATTTTGCCATGCTTTACACCTTCTTGGAAATATACACAACATCTCCTGAGGATAAATGACCATCCTGGAGGCGGTGATGGCTCAAAGCCTAGCTCAGGGCCATTAACTCCAACTCATCATTAAAGGGGTTTTATACCTTTGTAACACTACACAGATAAGAAAAGCTCCTGGGCAGTTAAACATTCATCTACTTGCACGTAACAATATATACTTATTACCATGCTTTGGATTAGAATCCCTGGGCTGGGACCAGGAAAATGTTCTTGGAGAATAAAAAGAGAATTTGGCAAAATTCCACCCCCTACCCTCCAATCTCCTTCGAATTTCTGTTTTAGATCAACAACAAAATTTACAATAAACTTGAAAGCAACCCAAGTAGCCATAGCTTTTTTAAATTGGTTTCTGCAGCTTTTAATTAGTCTGGAAAAGACAAAAACATGCTTAGAATGGCCCTTCTTGCCCTTGCAAAAGCCATATAGGCAAGTATTACTACCTGTGTTAGTGAAAACCAGACAAAGCCTTCCTACAGCTGGAAAGGAATGGGCTGACTGTGCACCAACACTACTGTCTAATTTAAAGGTTTTTCTGTTCCCTAGTGATAATCCCACATCCCAGAGTTTATATATAAAAAAAAAATAAAAAATCACAGCATAACTTCTCAGCCCTCACTGCAGTAGCCTGAAAAAGTTAAAACAGTTTCATTCCTTTTCTCTACCTCTGTCCTCATCTAACTTCAATCTTCTAGATCTCACCACAGTTCAGAAAGTTGATCTACCAGGTAAAAGAAACCCAGGAAAAGAAAATAATAATAATAATAATAAAAACAACCAACCAACCAACCAAAAAAAAACAAAACCCAAAAAAAAGGGGAGGGGGGAGGGTGTAAGATGTGGTGAGTATGTCCCTACTCCTTTCCAGGTCCCATTCACCACCAAGCAGGTATGCTTGGACAGCAAACTGCAGCTCCTATGGGCTGGAGAATATGAGATAGCAGTCATACATCTCTAAACCAAATATAAAAGCAGTTTGCAACTGACTTTAATCAACAGTGACTGAGAGCAATTGGAGACTCTGGTCATGCCTTGCGGGCAGCATGCCTGGGAGAGACCCACAGGGAGCAGAGTTCTGCTGGTGGGAAGGTGGTGGCCAGGAGGGCTGCAGAGGGCCCTGAAACCCTGTGGGGAGGGTTGGATGGTTACATAAACCTAATAGGAACTGAAAGCACTAATTGAGCCTGGAGAAGAGAGCTGCAGGGTTTTGTATGACATTTGGGGAGGCAAGAGGGGGTAATAAAATAATTAAAGAGAGAAAAAGCAACTAGTTTTGGAACATTTTGTAAAATTCATTAAAAAAACAACAAAAAAACAAAGGTGCAACTGAAGATAGCCCACAAATTACATTAGTCCTGTAAAACCCCAGTCCTCACTGTAATATTCTTCACTAACCCAATTATCAGGTGACATAATCTCTTCACCACCTTAGTAGCTCCAACCAAGATCATTTATTGATCTCAGATCAATTATCTCTAACCCTAAAAACAGTGTTTTAAATCATATTCATCCCCTGTAACATCCAAACTTGGTGTCCCCTTGGACTGAAGAACCATGTAAATCATCTGCACCATACCAGTTCATGCCTCCAAATGCTGAAACTTGCTTGCCAAGTTTTCAAATGCATTAAATCCTTAAATACATAGAGAAGAGAAAAACACAAGCAAAAAGCCAAACACCACCCTCACCTTAGATTTCTAGCCAGCACTTTATAGTTTCACTCATTTTCTGATATATTGTTCATGAAACTGGAATTCTGGTCTTCCTCCCTCCCAAACTCCCCTTTTTGGCATGTTTAAACATTTTAAATTGTTCCTCCAGTAGCCCACTAAATGATTTTGTTCTACTTCACCCACATTGCTTCATTTCTTGTATCACTGCTTGTCCTTTGATTACAATTGCAAATGGAAAATGTTTGAAAGTGGGTTTTGTTCTGAGAGCAGCTAGAAGTGAAGTGAATTAGTAGATTAGCCTATTTGGCAAGTGAGACCCAAGCTCAGAGGGTACTGTAATAAATCTAATGTTCACATACTGAAGCTCCAAGTCCATATTGCACAATCATCACCTATTACAGCCTCTAACTTAAAGATGCTTGCAGCCGCTGCCCAAAATTTCAACACCTAAACAAATGGGGCTACTCTAGTTAATCAAAACATTTTCTCAGCCCAGCTCTCATGAAACAAATTGGCTGTTACCCCATTGCAGGAATAGGGGACATATTTGAAATCAAAGCAGGGAGAAGAGGCATGGAGGTTTTTTCATCCATGTGTCATGCTTTGAAAGTGCTTTTGAGCATCTTCAGAGCCAGTAGCAGCATTCCAACTGCCCCCAGCACAGCAGAGCTAACACGGTGTTGGAGGCTTTCCTCCCTCCTTAACCCCCCTTTTTCTTTCAACTACCTTGAAATTCAGATTAAATGACAGGCCCAGAATAGGCTTCTTTGCTGCTGCTAGTAACACAGACTCCCTAAAGTGTTTTGACAGACTACAACATGTACTCATGGGCAACCCGAGCCACGAGCCTGGTGAGAACTCGCTGGTACTGGCATGCTGATGTGCAGATCGATGATCCATCTGGAGCACTGGGCAGAGGAGCCCTCAGTGGGTGCACAAGGTGGTGAGCTGCTCCCTTAAGTGGAGCTGTGAAATCCTGCACAGGTAACTGACAGCAGGTCTCATCCCTATCAACAAATGCTGATCCCAAATGTCTGTTAGAAGGGAGAAGTGGTTCATTAACACATCATCTTCCCAACCAGATGGGTCTGAGCTCTGCAAAACAAACTCGAACCATACACGGGCACTTGGCAGAGCTTGTGGGGTGACATCATTTTGTGCTTGACGTCATTATTATCCTTACTCCACAGAATGCATATGGACCACTTTAAAAGATGCAATACTTGTGTTACCTACCCCTCGTATACCATGTCCAAAGAAAAAAAACGTAGTTTTGACCTCAGCAACTGCCACTGCCTTATGATTATGACCACAGCCCTGGGATGAGGCTTCAGTGCAGCTCAGCTCTACTCAGGAGCTAGTCCCATTCTTTTCCATTTGTGGAGCAGCACTTTCTAGGCCTGCAAAAGACATAAGAAGCAAGGAGTTTCCACTACACACAGAATGAAGATATGGGCAATCAGTGAATGGGTCATAGGCACCTTGGCTCTTCACAAGACTCTAGTGTCTCTGAGCTCACAGACAGTCCAAGGCTGGTGCCTGGCATTACAAGGCTTCATACAGCAGCAGACCCCTGTCGCGTTGCATGAGCAACACATCCGTCATATACATGAATGCTAAGGACCAGCAGCAATGAAAAAGTGACTCTTCCCTTACCTATGACCTGAGACCAGGTGCATTTTAGCAAACTCACACGTAAAAGAAGTCAGATTTTCTATAGCATTCGTATTTCTAATACCCTAATATCTTCTTGTCATAAATGAGGATGTACATGCATCACTAACAAACTTTCGGAATCATAAAAAGGAAGAATAAACTTACTATGGCTAATTAAAATTAGATTTTTGGGAGTCTAATCAATTAGCACAGACTTTTCAAGGCAATATTGCTGCTATTCATGCTCAGTGGAAGCACTTTCAGGCAGCCCTTTATTGCAACATCTATGTTCAGATGACCTTTACTTCATAAAGCACTGAGCTATACATTTTATACACAGGGCAAAATTTCTTTATTGAAGGATGCCAGGGGACTGTCTTTAGGAATGTGATTTGGCCTCACTTGGGTAAATTACCAGAGACAGAAGAAAGTTGCAAACCTATTTGTAGCCTGCATTTGAAAGGCATGCCATTTCTTTGTAATACTCCCTCATCTCAAGGATTTGAGCTGTGTCTCTTCAAATAAACCTCCTCCCAGACAGATGCTAACAGTGATTGTCCTGGTAAACCAAAAAAAAAAAGCCAATCACAAAACAGGACAAACAAACAAACAAACATCCTTCCACCCAGCAGATGCTTTCTCAATTACTTAATTTGACTTTTAGTGTAATTCAGACATGATTTCAGGGAATATTTACCAGACAGAACTTATTTATTAAGCAGTTTGTGGTCAGGCATAAATTAATCCAAATAGGCAGCACATCTTTGGGTAACGTTATTTTCCCCATTCAGAGAGGAGCAGAGATAAGGACATTAACACCATCACCAGGTCCCTAATTCAGAAGTCGGTACCCTCTATGAGGATCAACCCTCATGCTTGTGAAAGACTAACTGCTGAAACAGCACCTGACATTTCACTCTGAACTCCTGTAGCATTTGCTGATTCACTGCCCACACAGAAGAAAAAGCACATTTGCAGCTAACAACAGTATCCTGCCTGGGTGAGTGATGTAAAACAGATTTCTGGATTCATTGTGGAAATCTCAGCATTTTTTGCTTATTTGCAGTCCAATTATCAACTTGGCCTTGCTGCAGTGAATGGGATAAACAGATCCAAAAGAGTATTTAACTCAAAAAGGAAGAAATACTTAAATACAAAGACAAATAGTGCAAGCTCATCCTACTGTATTGCTATTTCCTTGCTGTATTTACCAGTTAGACTTCTGTGGGCATCTCAGCTTCTTGCATAGCACAGTCACTAAAACCTGAACCCAGATGAAGTTCTCCCATATGACACTCAGTAATAAGATCATGAAATAGGAAAACAGCTTCAACCATACTATGGTATAACCCTGATATTAGAAGCTAACTAAGGTCAGGCTGTGATGTGCTCAAGCAATAGGCTTTTCAGGAAAAGCCTTTTGGCCGTGTAAGACGCAGTTTGGCAGGGCTCCCTACACCCGGCGAGCAGATACCCTGGCAGGGTGCTGGGTGTCCGGCGACATCTTTTGGCAGAGCTGTAAAAATGAAGCTGCTGCTGGGCATTGTGATACCCAGAAAACGCCATGGTACATTTTTCCATGATCCCATAAGGACACTGATTTTCCCCAGGGTCAGGACAAACAAATAATTTCTAGAAGTAACAAGAGTTTCTGCTGAAACACAAATATTCTCCACACTATATTGGATGTATTTTGTTCTCTGACAAAGAGGTGTTCAACCCAACTGTAATTAATCCGAGTTGCTAAAATTACCTACAGTTCACAGATTCTGCAAGTTATGCATCTTCTCTTATGATTGTTTACCAACCGTTCAGAAATTCAGGTCTAACTATAGTTTTCTGATGATCAAGAATAGCATAGTTGCATTTGCCGACTCCTTTAAATGATAAGTTCCCATAAACTATCACCTAATATATATACTTTCAGGAACGGAAAGCTATATGAAATGCTATTAAAAGTCTATATACATTTAAAAAATAATTATATATCTCAGAATAGAGTAAAATTCTGCACAAATAAGAATCCCAGCACAAAGTGGAACCTTTGTTAATGCAATGAATAGTTTCTTGACAGCTCTTTACGCTTAAAGGCTTGAATGTAACCAAACTTGCATTAACATTGCCTAGAATGATAAATACACCTGTCCTCCAAGTCATAAAAGTGAAAGCACAAACAATATCCTGGAAAGCAATCTTAAAAAAAAAAAAAAAAAAAAAAAAGGCAGTTGTGATTATTCCTAGAAAGCAAACTAGGCTTCCGTCAATTCTCAGCTACTCAGCTACATGTTGCCAAACTGAATTGAATCAGTTTCTCTCATCCAAACATATCATGAGCCTTCCTTTCCTCTGTTTTTTTTTCAGGCACAGTGAAATCGGGTGGTTTTATTCTGAATCACATTCAAAAAGGCAAGGGCTGGGAAGACAAAAACTCCTTTTATTTATCAATTCAGTAGCATCAGATAAGAGAGGTTCCCAGAATCTGCTGCGAGATAAAAATCATTAAGTTATGTTTCCTGTAAAGTCCTGACTGGCCTTTGAAGTTTTAGATTGGTGGGAAAGGACTAAAAAGAAAAAAAGTCTGCAGCTTTTCCATAAGCTCATTTTGGGAAGACTAATAAACTTGTACTTAGAAAAAATGATCCAACTTATACACACACACACACACATCTGTATATATGAAATATTGTGAGTTACTTTGGTAATTTTGGACTAGCATCACATAAATAAAATTTAAATGCATGAAACTCAATATTTTATATTATTATTTCTCATCTTTTTTTTAACTTTCCCATTAATTACACTATAATCATGAGGAATTTGAGGGGTTGTTATTACAATTCTACAACTACCTTCATTCCAAAGACATTTTCAAGCCAAAAAGAATTAAAGAAAAAATTTCTTAGAGGGTATTGAGGTTGTTTCCTGTCCTGCAGGAGGTCCTCATACTCCTGGCTCCATGGAAGTTATTTGTCCCTGCTGCTAAGGGTCCAGTATTTTTTTTATTTATTTTTAATCTGGTGAGAAACAAAACATTCAGGGTTGAGACACACAAGCAGAAATTCAGCTCCAGATGAAGGTACCAATATTTTGACGTTTCCCTGTTCATTTGGTACTTAACACATTCAGCATGGTCAAAGAAGAGCAAGTCAATGGAGTTCATGCAGTGCAAAAAGCAATTAAGGTGGTCAAAGCTTAGATTAGGCTAAAATGCTTTCTCAGCTCCAGTTATTATATTGACTATATCTCACTGCCACAGAAAGATCTTGCACATCTACGTCCTATGAGGTACCTTGGTCTAGAGCAGATTCCAGCTACTAGCTGGGAAAATCCCAACTATAACACTTGCATTTAGAAATAAAAGGGGAGAGCGGAGGAAGAAAAAAAAAAAAGTATGTAAATTGTCTCAAAATTACCTGAAATAAATACTTCTAACTATTTAAGGGTTATTGAATTTCTTGCCACAACTTGTTGTGACTGAAAACTGCTTGCATAATTTTCCATAACTTTTCAATAAGATCCTAAAACCAGCATTTTCTAAACTGATAACAAAGACCCAGACTCTTAACTACATATGTAAGCACCAAAGTAAAGATAAGACAGTTTTAAAATGTACCGGGCACCTGCCACAAACTATGATGAGGTCTGGTACGTGTGTACTTCTATTCAAAAGGAAAAGATCCTCATGTCCATGAGTGGAAGGAAGGCTCTGTCACCTCCGTTTCATATAAGATGTCAGCCCACAAGTTTAATAGCTGTTTATTGTATGTTTAACACAAACAGGCTTTCAGCTGAGAAAATGTAAAAGATTATATAGTTTTTTGTCCATTCTTTAACATATCTAGCCATATCAGCCAGGGATTACTTTTACCCACAAAATTCAAACAAGTCAAACTCAAGTAATTGAAAACTGCATACCAAGTTCTTCCACCTCTTCTCTCCTTCAGCATCGATTTTAGTATGATAAAGTGAACAAAGGCCTAATTTCCAAGAGTGCTAAATAGAAGCTGCACTGACATTTAAGAATATTTCAGTTACTACTCTGACATCTAAATAAATAGCTAGATTTGCAGATACACTTAGAGCAATAGGAACAGCAGAAGGCTGCGAACATTTGGAAAGCTATCCCATAAACTCATAAAAATTAGCAAGACTAATTATAGGCAACTTCATTAAGCTTGATGCTTAAACTTCTCCATTGACATCAGGGGTGAGCAAGGAATTGGAAGTCCTCAAGAGCACCCAAAATACTAACTGCTCATCTAATATTCATCCACTTATTCTAGCTCCTAAGCCATTTTCCAACTCATGCAGTCAGGAGTCTGGGTTTTATGGTACTAACAGACTTCTCCACCACAGTGCTCAAGATCACTATCCCTTCAGTGATTAAAAGGTTTTACATGAAAGCTACCGCTCTGCTTGAACATGGCTCAGTCCAACGCTTGACTGAAAGCTGCTGTGAAGGAGACATCCAAAGTGTACAGCATCAAGATGTGGACAGCAGCAAGCAGCTACTTGTAAAGAATCAGTCAGACTTTGATGCTGTAGATACTTGCACAGTTTTGAGAACTGTAAATGTTATGCAGAGAATCTATATGGTCTTGTATTAGCCACAATTATTCTGGGGTCTTACCATCTTTATTTCTATCATGTGTATTTCTATGACCACAGTAATGCATTTAACTTTCTTCAGATACATGCCGAAAAGCTGCTTTCCTGCAATCTTCCTCGCTTATTTCTGTTCCTTCTTTATGTTTATGTTTAACAGCTTGCCACTTTAGTCTAATTTATGAGGAAACCTGTCTGAAAGTGCTCATATTTATTACTCAGCTTTATTGATTCTATACGTGAACATATACAAACTTCAGTAACTGGAAAGTAGATGAATGAACCAACTCGAGGCAGGGCGGGGGTTGCAAATTAGAAAGAAAAGAAAACTCAAGGATGAATAAATGGCAGCACACTCATAATTTCCCACAGCAGTCAGACCTGGACATCCTGAGGAAGAATCATTTTATTGAGTACAGAATATTCGGAAAATGGTACATTTGTCAATATAATCTTTACAATTTACAGTCATATGATCAGTACATCTGGAAAATAACAGTCAAGTGATTAGTCTGAACTTTGTCTGGATAAGGCAATTTTTACATGGCTCTGTCAAATGTCAGACCTCCTTCTCCCTCACCAATTTCAGAAATGTTGCACCATGATTTCAAGCAGTGAATCATCCTTCTCTGTGCCAACCATCTGTTTCGTCTGCCCCCTCAGTGTCTGAAATTAGATGACGGAGGGCAGGGCAGGCTTTCTAGAGTGGCCATTAATGTTAGTGGAGGAGGGGCTCTGGCGACAGATTTTCCATCTGAAATCATGGACTGTCAAAACTGGCAAGGACTAGAAAGGAGTGAGTAGAAAAATAATATGAGGAAGAATTAATAAAGGAACAAGGAGAAGAAAAAAAAAGACGGCAAGGGACTTGGAAAAGGAAATTGGGTAGGGGAGTAGAGGAATTATGATGATATGAAGGAAGGAAAGAAAAAGATTTTAGAAAGCAAGAAAGCAGAAAACTGCAACAAATTCCCCTGCATCTTTTCTGTTGAGTTGTTTGCTTGGGTTTTTGTTCTTTAAAGTGAAGAGCAGTAATTAAAGAAAAAAAAAAAAAGAAAAGGTAAATATTGCTGTGCGCACTAAAAATTTCAGCAGTCCTGGTAGAAATAGCAGGAGGTCCAGAGTTTAAAATGATGAGCAATCTAAAAGGGGTAAGAAGACTCCCAAGAGCCACACTAACTCCAGGACTGGTTACTCCCAGAAGGGAATCTGCAGAAAAGTAGGTACTAAGAAGGATACTGGACCCCACAAGGGTCATGGGTATGCCTATGCAAGCAATAGATAAGTGATAGAAGGACTCTTGCAGATACCTCATTTCACTAGCTGTGGCCTACAAATTCAATTTTGACTCCAACATGTTAATGAGAACCCTTAAAGCAAGGGGTGTAGACTTGCTTTCAATAACCTATTCCCCGTCCCCAGGAATATTTGGATGGGGAGAGTTGATGATGACATTATTGTAGTATCTCCACTCTCCTTACAATAATAAAATCTCAAATTTAGGGAAAAAAAAATCCAAACAAAAAACCCACAAAACTAAAACACAACAGCATTTTGGGAATAATGATGAAAAAAAAAAAAGAAACGAGACACAAATCCCCCACTAGCTCCAATTTTGCTTTCTGTTTTTTAACTCAGATCAAAGGCCCTACATCATTCCATGTATATTGTAATATTCAGCACAACATGGATGAATTAACTAGGTGAACCGTCTCTCAAAAAAACATAGTGTCCCTTACTGTAAAGAAGGGGTTATGAATTGCATACTAACAAACTGGTCCTCTACTTCAGTAATGAAAGAAAAATATTGATAAAGATATGTATTGTGGGTTTTTTATAGTTATTAAAAATGCAATGTGAGTCTTGGTTAATAAATGTAAAAGTATTTCTCCAAGTAATAACTAGTTTTCTGAAGTAGACTGATTGGAAAATCCTACTTACCACTGTTCAGAAATAATTAGCTGCTGTAAACCTGAATTACACCAACTGCTTGATCTGTGGTTAGAATATTTGACATTAACCTAGCACATGAATGAAGTACTTATTATATGGAAGAAGTCACTGAATAGTACACTTGGTTAGTGCAGGAGTATGGTTTTGCTGAATATAACTTAAGTCACTGACTTTGTCAGAAGCCTAAGAGTTTAGGATTGCATACAGGTCAATGAGCTTTCCGTAATATTGCTGCTAGAGAACAACACATAGGTTTATAGCGTAACTACATCATCAAAACATCTGTTGATACATGCATTTTTCAGATTAAAAAAATGTAACATCCATAATATTCATAGCTTTCTAGAGTAGTTGTTATTAAAAAAAAAGTGTTCATTTCCATGATTGGATTTTTTTTTAATACTATTTGTACACTGTATTAAAAAAATTAGAAGAAAAATACCAAACATCAGTTTATCTGGGACGAATGGAACAATGAGATAGTCTGTGGTTTTGGGGGAGGCTAGATCAATGGTATAAGCAGAGTTTACTTAAAGCAATATAACCTTTTATTTGTATTCAGGTTTAGAGTGTAAATATAGTATCTGCTTGCAGGTGGATTTTTTATTTCTAAGAGTAAATATTAGTAAACAGCTCCAAATCTGAATTAAAAAGAAAAAAAAAGTCCAAAACATTTGTGTTTTACAAGTCAGGCAAAAAGTGAAAGGCTTTCAAATTGTAATGGACCAAATTTTTAATCTATCATCAAGTTGTGCTCTAATTTTGCATCCGCGATTTTGCACCTGCAGTCAAGCACAAAATTGTGGGCATAGTCAATTGTAAGAGCATCTAGCTGTTTGATTGTACCAGCAAATTGAATAGTAACTGTTGATGCCTGGCTGTTATCTGCTGCACCTACCATGAAATTCAAAGACAAAATTAGACTGGTTTTAAAATAAAACGGCGTTCATATCTGAACAAACTTACCAGTATACTTCTCCATTTAATGAGACATTCACATGTTAGATTGGCTGAAAGTTGAAAACAGCCTCCTTTGTGAACAGAACCTGCACTAAGATAGTTTTTGGAAAACAAACTTACTTTTGATTTGCTATTATAGTGCATATATAGGGCAGAGAAGAGATTCAGAGCAGCCCTGCAGAGAAGGACTTGGGGGTGCTGGTCAATGAGAAAATGAACATGAGCCGGCTTCAGTGTGCGCTCGCAGCCCAGAAAGGCAACCGTATCCTGGGCTGCATCAAAAGGAGCATGACCAGCAGGTCAAAGGAGGTGATCCTGCCCCTCTGCTCTGCTCTCATGAGACCTCACTTGGAGTATTGAGTGCAGCTCTGGTGCCCTCAACATAAAAAGGACATGGAACTGTTGGAACAAGTCCAGAGGAGGGCCACGAAGATGATCAGGGGACTGGAGCACCTCCCGTAGGAAGATAGGCTGAGGAAGTCGGGGCTGTTCATCCTGGAGAAGAGAAGGCTGCATGGAGACCTCATAGCAGCCTTCCAGTATCTGAAGGGGGCCTATAGGGATGATGGGGATGGACTATTCATTAGGGACTGTAGTGTTAGGACAAAGGGTAACGGGTTCAAACTTAAACAGGGGAAGTTTAGACTGGATATAAGGAGAAAGTTCTTTACTGTGAGAATGGTGAGGCACTGGAATGGGTTGCCCAGGGAACCTGTGAATGCTCCATCCCTGGCAGTGTTCAAGGCCAGATTGGACAGAGCCCTGGCTGACATGGTTTAGTGTGAGGCGTCCCTGCCCATGGCTGGGGGGTTGTAACTTGATGATCTTAAGGTCCTTTCCAACCCTAACTATTCTATCATTCTATGCATGTTTTTCTTCTCCATATAGTTCAGACCCCTAGGTAATTTTCAGCACTTTGCTATTGTGACCATACTGCCCTTTCTGCCCTCAGGGCTCACAACAAAAGTGACTAAATAAAAATATCTCTTTGGCAATTAATTTACCTACCTTCTGGGAGAGACAATGCAGTAAATCTGTTTAATTTACATTTTTAAAACTGATGAGCATTTGACCATCACTACAGTTCACCCTTAGATAACTGTGCACAAAATTCTAGATTCTATTTTCTTATTCCCCCCAAGATATTTATTCTGCTCATAAACAGAATAAAGTTTGCTCATTAGTTCAGCTTGATGTTACACTATAGAGCCATCTCTTTGTCACCATTTTTATTTTATGACAGCTTTCAGGGGAAGCCATTACTACTCACAGCAGTAAGTTTGACAGAGAAAAATATTACTTTCATAATTAATGTATGGTGACTTTCTTGCTTTTAGAGAGGAGCAGAAGTCTCTCTTATTTTTATCCCATTGCTGTTACAGATATTCTTAACAGGAGCAGCAACAGGCTACCATTAATAGGACACGGGACCTGTTTTAGAGACCTCTTTGCCATCTCCATCTGTTTGTCTGCTTGCAGTTTTGAAGAAAGTTATATTTTTATTGCTTCTGTTTGGAGTATGGGCATTCATCACGTTCTGATGCTAAAACTCTTTTACCATTTCCCTATAGCTTCCATACCGTCCCATACAAGAATTTCAGGTTTCCTTTTCTCCCAACCCAAAAGGAAACTTGAAATTCTTGCAACCCTTGCACCCAAATTTGACAATCTTGCAACTTCATGGGCTGACACTTTGGCAACAGCCATCCCTGTTCATGATGTTTCCCTTAATTTTGTTGGTCATACATTCATAACGTTTCCCTTAATTTTGCTGGTCATTCCCAGTGGTTTGTAAATCTTCACAAATGAGACAATGACTTTGACTGTTTGCTCAATATCTCTTCCACTGATGCTGCTATAGTTCATTAAAGCCAGGCCATAACCCTCAACTGGCGTATACAGAAGAAGATGACTACTTTATTTCTATGAGGCAGTGAAGAGAAAAAAAAATGCCAAATAGAAAGGTGAAAAATCATTTTGATCATTAGGAGATTATAATGCTACGGGAAGACTATCTTAGGGGAAAGTAATCAATGATACCTTAAATTTTATAAGATGGCCTCTAGACTTTAATGTATAACCAGTCAGAGCTCACACAAGTCTCATCTGGCTTTAACTGAATTATCATGTATCATTTGATTCATATTAATAAGAAAATACATTTCCATTTCCACCCAGAAAGATCAAATAGTATATAAAAGTTATTGCAGATTCTTTGTATTATTATTTTGTAAGACTGATGAGTTTGCCCTATTTCTAATATTAGCCAGAAGCCTTAGCAAGATGAGAAAGATACAAACGTTTCACAGAGAATTAAAATCAGTCCAATAACAGTAAATAACCTTAAAACATTGGTTTGTTCTTCTAACAGTTGGGAAAAAATAAAATAGACAATCCTTTCTCATCTCCCTTTCAAACTCTTGTGGTGAGACTACCCATGTTTATAGTTAGGCAGCTGGCTAAAGGTCACGATAAAAGCAAATGTTGTAAGTACAAAGCACAGAAAAGCCTACGTCTTCCTTTAATGCTTTACTAGCACTTCACTAATAGGCCCATGGGGTGCAGTCAGTCAATAATAACCCAATAAAATCAATAACGATAAACAAGAGTCAGTGTTCTAATAAAAATAGAACTTTTAAAATCCAAACCAGCTGTTTCAATGTTATGTACAAACACAGGCCTGGTGCTAGGGTTCACTCTGTTTCCAAGTATCTGTGTTCAGCTGCCAGTCCCACATGCAGTTTCCTTGGAGGAGGCTGAAGTGATGGACAATACACAGCCACATTTTATTGCTAAGGTGAACACGCACATTTATTGCTTGCTTTCTTCTGTGATTTTACTGAGACTCTGAAAGTTTGGGTTTTTCTTTTAATGTGTTTACTTCATGTGCTTTATTTGACATAAAAACTGGGAAAATTTTTCCTCCAATATTTTCCAAGCAGAATAAAAGACTATATAGGCTAGTCACCTATGAAACACCATCTTTTGGTTAGATTGGGCCCTTTTTTATGTAACTACCCAAGGAATAAATTTTGTTTGTGTCCACAAAGGGCTGGCGCTGGCCACATGCTATAAAAAGTTATTTGGAGAATACATGTAAGCTCTGGAGAGATGAGGTGGTGCAAGACTTGAGAATCAGAGGTAATATCTTGGTTTTCACACTTTTAAAGATCTGGGTTTATTAGGTGACTTAGGTCTGAGCATGTCACTTATAATTAAACTCCACAAACACCTAAAAATGGAAGTATTTACAATTGGACAAAAATAGCAACATCTATCTCAAAAATAAGTCATAAATTACTCAGTACTCCCCAGAAGAGAACTAATTCTTTCCAACCATATCCATGAACTATAGCAATGCTACATGACGGTCTGAGATCAAAGGCTCAATCTATCTTTCAGGTGAAAAGTACACAAATACTTTATGCAGCTTTTAAGACTATTCAGATACGTTAGGAAGATTAATTAGAATTTCCTGAATTTAGAACCAAGATTAACTTTATTTACAATTCCTTTGATATGTAGAGTTTTGTTTCATTTTAGGACAGGACTGAAGTACAGGTTTGTGGAAAGATTCATCCTGCTCCCATGTGTAAAGCAGCTTTTGAGAACTTCGATCTTCCCAATAAGAGACCTCAGTTTCCAAAAGGAAACACAAGGCTTTGAGACCAGAGATGGTCCAGCCTAGTACACAGGTATCACAGATTAGAAAGAAACTACTGCTAAATTACAGTAACCCGAAAATGGATGACATCGAGAACAGAAAATGTGAAAAGCCAACTGCCCTCATGGACACAGAGCAATGGTCAAATACATTTGTACCACAAAGAAAAGGAGAGTGTGAAAGAGGAGGGCTATTAGGAAAGAGAGAGCTAGGTAGATCGGTTGTGCATATCCATCTTTTCCTCCAACCTGTAAGAGTTTCTGTATCTGACTTGTTTTGATAAGCAGTCTGGCTAGTGCACAGTTAAAGTCTGAACAGGTAATGTTACAAAATGATGCCACCAAGAAGGTGCATGCAGATCTGGGTATCAGACTGACACTCACTCTCTCGTCTAGGCTAAAGCTGAAAGCAAATTAAGATTGTTTTAGCTTGAGTACAGTCACAAAGGTGAAAAAGGAAGTCTCTGGCCCAAATATAATTTTCAATAATTGCACCATAGTTGGATATCCTGAAGTAGATGAACCGAGAGAAAATTCTCCATAAAACAGATCTGGCAACATTTACACTCAAAAATCCAGCCCTCTAATGGCATGAAGGATGTTTCCTATCTTTTTGCTTAAGATTTTCTTTACTGTGTGATGAAATTTATCTTCTTCTGAATGCTCTCTGACAAACCCCATCAAAAAGTGCTATGTTATGCTCCAATCACATGTAGACTAATGGTTTACTCATTTTCTGCATGAAATGATGGGCACAGTACTTTGCAGAAACCATCAAACCTCTCATTTTGTGTGCTCTTTCTACAGTGCTCCTTTTGCCAACATCATTAATTACACATGCCTCTGTCGCATATACTAAGAAACACAGGCCTGGCCAAAAGCAGTTCCTGGCACCATTGCCATTCTGATATATGCATTTCAGCTTAACAATATTATCAACACATGGCTTTGAATCTTACTCAAAAAAAAAGTTTTACCATCTCCACTACTAGTGAAAAAGGGAAAAGTTCTTCAATCTGAGGTATTATTTGAGAGAGGGTGGAGAACATCTTATTAGCAAGATCTGAGAGTCCACAGCTTATCCTTTTGGCTAGGGTAGAGGGGTACAAGGTTTCTAATATCCTTCAAGACTACCGTTATTTTACCACAGAGACAAAAGACTGTGCTTTCTGTACACTTTCATGAGAGCACAGCTTGGACTTCCAATCAGACAGAAAGGCATAGTTACGTGCTTGTGAAATGAATTACACTGACGTCTGTTATAAATCTTTAACACAGCTCATGAGATCAATTAAGAATTTCAAGCAGTTACAAAAAGGATGATTGAGGCAAATGGTAACATCAGGATGACCATATGGTAAGGGAACGCTAGAACTGCGTGGACATAAAACACGAGCCACCGGAGCGCCACCACTAAGCAGTTGCACACACAACAGCAAGTGGGTAAGCAGCAAGATATTGAGAAAAATACCAGTAGGAGAAAGAACAGCTTGGGAACTGATGCACATGCAGGATCCAATAACATGAGACTCAAAGAAGGGCAAGGTGCTTTATTCCTACAAGTCGCTGGTGCGAGGCTTTGGCACACCACAGAGCTGACCTTCCCAACACCAACCAGAGCTGGTGGAGAGTGCATAACCCAGCCCCAGCACGCCGCATGGAAAACACAGATGAACACATAAAATAATTATATTTAATATGAGATGATCAGCTGTAGACAGCAGTGATTTTATCTTTCTCCTGACCTGCAGGGATAGAACAAATTAATTGACTGGCCCTTTTTAAGATCCCACACAGTTTCTCTCAAGATTGCCCATTGGGCTGTGTTACCATAAGCCATCATCTCTGCAGGAAACAATGGCCTATGGACGACTTGCTTCACATGCAGTTCCGTTATTATAAGGTGATAACAGCACCATTAAGTCATATCACTGCTGTACTACGGTTAAAAGACTTTCATTTCCTAAGGTTGCTCAAGCTACTGAACTGCAATAGACAATTTAGCCTAACCTTTCACAGCAGTCCTAAATCCATACTTACTAATGAAAGCAGCAGCACATGGAGGAACCACATCCTCAACACCTGATTATGAATGAGGAAAGTCAGTGCAGAACCCACCTTTTTCAGAGGTCTGTTCCTTCTCTGAGTATGAGATAAATTAAATAAATGGCATTATTAGACAGCTAGCTAAAAAATACATTTCAAGTAATGGAACTAAAGATAAAATTGAGTTCTGGTTGTTCATTTCTCTTCCATACACATTCTAACAGTTTACCTTGAATAATAATAAAAATAGCTCTATCGATATTTTGTAATGGTGTGATTATTTCACTTTGTGATGTCAGGAAAATTAACAGGAAATAAATTTTTGTTACATCATATTTAACCCCATCTTTAATAGTAATAGTCCTCAGGTGTCAAAATTCAAGAGTATTTAATATTTTTCTTTACTGAATTTATGTTTCAAGCATTGGTTTCTTCCCTCTTACTAAGCCAATACTATGCACTGAAGTCCAGAAAAAAGTTATTTTCCATGCTAAGAAAACCACATCACACATTTTCATAACGAAATTAACAAATCTACAACATAATGTTACTGTCCACCCAATATACAATACTTTTAT
Organism: Pezoporus occidentalis; assembly: GCF_034315485.1. Taxonomy (NCBI): domain Eukaryota; kingdom Metazoa; phylum Chordata; class Aves; order Psittaciformes; family Psittacidae; genus Pezoporus; species Pezoporus occidentalis. The sequence continues at coordinate 2,193,137 of NW_026915877.1, forward strand.
TCAATTTCCTCCCTTTTTATAAATGTTTTTGCTTTCAATTATGGCTCACACAGTGACTAGACTCATAACTGGTGAAAGATGAGGCTGTCAAGGTGAAGGAGAGTATTAAGACATTTTGAAAATTAGCTTCTGTGTATAGAAAAATGGCTTGAAAGATTTTCATTGATTAAAGGTTATGCTTTTTTTACTTTCTGTGCATGTTCTGTTCTAACAACAGATAGATGGAAGGGGTTTACATGCCTTAGAGTCACTTGAGATTTATGTCAGGACTTGATAGAGGTTCAACAAAATAGCCAACTAATTCCCATTTGATATGCCAGGAAATTGGGGAGGACAGGTCACATTACTGTTTGCACAAATATTTTTTGTCACAACTTGAGCTGGACACATATAGTAACTGTATATGCCACAATCATAGGCCATATGCATTTTAGTTCTCAGAGCTGAAAAAACAAAGTTGTCCATTCTCTTACGAAAAAAACATCCTAATAAAGTACCAGGACCACATGATTTGACTCTCTTATCACAAAGCAACAAGCCAGTTTTTGCTACTCTTATGACTTAAGCAAAGAGCCCTGATGGCAGCTTTCCTTCCCTCCCCAATATAGGAAAAGCTGAAGTTCTGCTTCTCCCTCCACTAGAGGCAAGTAACCGGGGGAAATAGCATCCCTTGAGTAATTGCCAAGAATTCCCACAAAAAATAAACACAGTCTGGTGGTTATGTTCTTAACAGCTGTGTTAATGGGGTTAAAGAAACCTTATAGAAACTCTTCACTTTTTTTTTAAAAGAGTTCTGTTCTTAAAAACCTGATATGGTACAAGTTTTTGTTTTAAACCCAGTGTGGTTTGCAACTGAGAAAAGTACCACTCCTGCAGCAATGGGGATTCCTTCAGGGACACATAAGGGCCTCTATCCGGGGAAGGCTTTGGGCTGCTGGCAGGTCAGTGATCACCAGCACTGTGCAAAGCCTCGACATCTCACAAAGTGCTCATGGCAAGCAAAGTGCTGTGTTTGGGTATAGCAGCTATATGTGGCACCTCATCATATACTCTGTTTCCTTATATAGCCTTACTTCAATCATACAGATATTAACATCAGAGATTTCTCTTAAGCATAACTGAATCATAGGGTTGGAAAGGACCTTAAGATCATCTAATTTCAACCCCCCAGCCATGGGCAGGGACGCCTCACACTAAACCATGTCAGCCAGGGCTCTGTCCAATCTGGCCTTGAAAACCACCAGGGATGGATCATTCACAGGTTCCCTGGGCAACCTATTCCAGTGCCTCACCATCCTCACAGGAAAGAACTTCTTCCTTATATCCAATCTAAACTTCCCCTGTTTAAGTTTGAACCCGTTGACCCTTGTCCTAACACTACAGTCCCTAATGAATAGTCCATCCCCATCATCCCTATAGGCCCCCTTCAGATACTGGAAGGCTGCTATGAGGTCTCCATGCAGCCTTCTCTTCTCCAGGCTGAACAGCCCCAACTTCCTCAGCCTATCCTCATACAGGAGGTGCTCCAGTCCCCTGATCATCTTCGTGGCCCTCCTCTGGACTTGCTCCAACATTTCCATGTCCTTTTTATGTTGAGGACACCAGAACTGCACACAGTGCTCCAAGTGAGGTCTCATGAGAGCAGAGTAGAGGGGCAGGATCACCTCCTTTGACCTGCTGGTCACGCTCCTTTTGATGCAGCCCAGGATACAGTTGGCTTTCTGGGCTGCGAGCGCACACTGAAGCCGGCTCATGTTCATTTTCTCATTGACCAGCACCCCCAAGTCCTTCTCTGCAGGGCTGCTCTGAATCTCTTCTCTGCCCAACCTGTTGCTGTGCCTGGGATTGGTCTGACCCAGGTGTAGGACCTTGCACTTGGCATCAGCCCACCCCACAAGCATGTCAAGGTCCCTTTGGATGGCATTCCTTCCCTCCAGCGTGTCGACTGAACCACACAGCTTGGTGTCATTGGCAAACTTGCTGAGGGCGCACTCAATCCCACTGTCCATGTCACCGACAAAGATGTTGAACAAGACCGGTCCCAACACTGATCCCTGAGGGACACCACTCGTTACTGGTCTCCAGCCGGACATTGAGCCATTGACCACAACTCTTTGCATGTGGCCATCCAGACAGCTCTTTATCCACCAAGTTCATGTTCGTGCTATTAAAAAATACTCCCTAAAAAAAAACAAAACAAAATCCCCCCCCTCAAAAAATACACACAACAGCATAAAACCACCCCATCACCAAAAAAAAACAAACACCAACCACGCAGAAACAAAATAATGTAGAACATAGTTTGGGGCTTTTTTTTTTCCTCTTGTGCAAAGAACTCATGGGATAAAGTTTAGGATAAAGAATTATTACCCCGGATCCTGTCCCCAGTCTTTTCTCCAAATAAGCAATGGTCTCAGTCCAATGTCAATACAACTATTTTTCTTGAAATAAAGTATGGCAGGGAAATACTATGGAATGCACCAAGGCAAATGAAAAATGACACTGTGGATTGCAGTCTGTATGTACTTTCCCGTGATTACAACATTAGCTTTGCTTTCTCAACTTATCGGTATTTCAGTAGCACATAGGTTCCTGTGGCATAAAATCTGTGTCCATGATGATTTAGCATGTTATTATTGCATACACTGCATTTATTTAGAGGAGAAAAAGCAGTATTTACTGATCAAAATTGTCTCTTTGGAACTGTTAACAATAGTCCAGAGCCTTGCAGTAACCTCACTTTCACCACCTTTAGTATGTGCTTTGGGCCTTGTGAGATCCATAGGTATGCAAATGGGATGCACAGCATCCATTAATTACTCATTAGCTTAATCTTATTTAATATAACCCAGAAGAAAGAGAACTGCTATTTATATTTCCTAGAAAGAGCAACGACACAGGTTTTGCTTGCACACTGGAAACCTTTTCACCCAGTTCTCCATCCTTTACAGGAGTCCAACCACCTCTCCACAGTCTAATCCTCTAAAACACCATATCCACCTACCATTTATAAAACATAATAAATAAATGTGGAAATAGATAAATAATTAATGAAGAAGTTCTTCACTGCAAGGGTGGTGAGGAACTGGAACAGGTTGCCCAAAGAACAAGTGGCTGCACCATCCCTGGCAGTGTTCAAAGGCCAGGGTAGACAGGGCTTCGAGCAACCTGGCCTAGTAGGTCTCCCTGCAGACAGCAGGGGGGTTGTAACTAGGTGATCTTTAAGGTCCTTTCCAACCCAAACCATTCTGCAATACTGTAACAGTCTTAGTGGCTCTTTCATTTGGTCAGCCTCCTCATCTGATGTCTTGCCCGGGGCATAAGCATGAGGCAGCATTTCTTGTGCCTCTAGCATGAAGCCTTGGAGAATAGGGCAAGAGAGGCAGCCCTGGGGACAGGCACATGCCACAGGACAGGGACAGCCACAGGCACTATGCAAGGGAACTTATTTTATCCTGTGTCCCTTCACTGACTCGCAAGTCTGGCTGCTACATCTGCTGCCTCCTTTGGCAAGAGCAACTGCCTTGAAAGTACTTCTCTGTGAGCACAGAGTAAGTAAAATAGCCATTACCCAAATCACATACACATTTTCAGATCAAGGGCACCACTGCAGCCTCACAAAAAAGGCCAAGGAGATATTTTTCAAGCTATAATCAATCTGCCAAAGCAATACAATATTCCATAGTATTCTGGACAAAAAAAAAAACGAATGTTTGCAGCACGAGCAGTAACAGCAGTGGGGGTCTCCCCTAGTAGTGTAACTTTGAGAACAGTGAATCATTTCAATCTCCTTGCAAATGTCAGATGCCTGATTCTCCATGTCATCTGCGGCTCTGAAATGGTTTCAAGCAAGACCTGCTGTTGCTGCAGGGGGTTAGAGAAGCTGTCACAGGAGGGACTGCAGCATATAGTACTTGGCACCGATAGCAGCCCAAGATGTCTTCACACCTCGCTACAATTGGCCAAGTGCTGCAGCTGCACAGCAATGCCGGGTCTGTGCCCTGAGTTAGGTCTGTGTAGAAGGAGATACTGGAGCACAGCAGAGGGGATGTACAAAGCAAGGCATTGTTTTCATGCTGTCTGAGCATACAGCACCCATGCAGATTCTCAGCTGCAGTACCTTATAAGGGTAACTTTGGGTGTCTTGCTATCAGGAGCACTGGTTCCTCCTCTACTCATAGATGTGCTCAGACTGAGGTCAGCAATGCAGAGCCCCAGCTGCATTTCCCATTGTTGGTGTCATCTGTCTCCCAAGGCTAAGGTGTGGGGTCTTCACAACTCCCCCAGCACACCCAACTCTATAGGGCACACAGCAAAAGGACCACTGCAGAATAAGTATCACCAACTGCTTGGTGACACCAGTGTAAGACCTTTTCTTTACAAAGCCAAAGCAAGAAGATAATAGAAGAAAAGACACAGAGATGATCCTACCACAAATTGTGGATATATTTGTGGGCATGTACAAATTAGAATAATCTCCTTCCCAGCTGGATTGCAGAAAAGCTGAAAGTGAAGCTTAAACCTCTGTAGACACACCCCTTAACTTCTACTCCACGCACATTAGATGCCCTCAGGGATATACTGTTGCAGCTGTGCCTGATCCTACCTTTGAGCATTGTTTTTCTTGCTGCCCTGAAACTGCCTGAAAGCAACTTCTTATAAATATTTAATTAGAGGCCACTGCCACTGCAGCATGTGGGGGCAACAGTCATCTTTAATTTCCCCACCTGGCACACTACACTGCCACCACCCCAAGTGTGGAGCTCCATCCAACAGAGCCCTGCTGGCAGGTGAAGGGCTATCGAGGCTGCAGGAAATGCCCAGCGCATACCAGGCTCTGCAGCAAGCAGAAAGCACCCAGAAGGGATGAGGTCCCACTGCATTTGCTCTGCTCTACTCCCTGCAAATACTTCAACTGAAACCATAGGTTAGATGTAGGCAGTATTTCAACCATACCCCGCTTTGCTTGGGGAACAAACGAACAAAACCAAAACACTCAAACCATGTAGACTTTGGAAGTGTAAACTTGTCTTCAAGTAAATGCACATGAAGCAAAAATTATGTTCTATGAAGCAAGAAACCCTCTGGTTTTAGAGTTTCAAAACAACCTCTCCACTTTAAGTAACTTCTCATATTGAATGTTTTCTTTCAGTTTGAACACAAAATTCAACACATGAACTTTGTCTCTTCTAACTTTGAAAACTGAGAACCAAAGTAAGTACTAAATCTTTTTTTTGGAAAAAGATTTGGAAGTATTCATAAATCTAAGCACCAGCTCTAAGAATAGGCTTGCCAAGGATTCTCCTTTGGCCCCCAGACTTTGATCCCGGTGACCCATCACCACCCTCCCATCAAACAGGGCCACATACAACCCAATGCGAGAGAAACCTGGGGAGGGAATTGATCAGGACACCTATGCAAGGGCAGTAAACACTATGCTAAATCCTTCAAGATCTGAAGCCAGGTTTATTTTGCATGTGGATGCTGAAGGTGCTATAGTAAAGTTGATGTGAAGAGTAAAGGGAATAGGAGACCCCAGAAACAGGAAGGGCAGGCTACAGTTTAGTCAAGACAGAAGGCAGTCTTGAGTGTTCAAAGAGCTGTAATTTGGCCCCTTCTTCTCATACCAGATGGGTTTTCTGGCTGAGACTTGTCTGTAATTTTCCTCATAGCTACTTTACAGAGTGAACAGAGCAAAGAAACCACTTGGATCTGTTTTTCCTAGAACAGGAGAGAGAATATCCCCAGTGCTGTTTTGGACATAAGTCGCAGGAGACACCTTACCCCTTACCTCCCAGCTTATGCATTTGTTGCATTTCTCTGATTAAAATCCAAATTCTGCATTTATCACTTGATCTAAATTCTACAAAAGTGGAGCTCAGGGAATCTTCAGAAAAATCATCCAAGTTTTTTAAAAATGTACTCTAGGAAACGCATGTGTTCAAGGTCTTCACAACCAGAATATGCGAATATCAGTTTGCCCTACAGTTGGAACCAAACCAGCAACCTAAGTATCAAACTGGGGATGCTGGGAAGAGACTATCCAGTTTTTTTTTTCATTTAGCCTAATTTAGGTGATATTCTGGCCCAGACACAAATGTGCCAAAGTGCTTCTGGTGCTCTAATCTGCATTAAAGCCCTTACACACAGCTCTATATCACACTTCTCAAATCCTGTTTTCAGCAGGTAAAAAAGCCACCCTGATTTTCAGACATTCCAGACATGCTTTTTATTTGATTCCCAAATCCAACAATTACTCCACTCTCATTTCTTCTATGGCAAGAGAGTGTCAAATATCAATGAAGAGTCAGGTGAAAAACAAACAAACAAAAACAAAAAAAAAAACCACAAAACCAAAACCAAACCACAACAAGACTTTCCACCTAAATGCTATGTAGAAAGCAAACAAGCTACAACAGTGCTACACAAATTGCTTCCAGCAAACATATACTTTATTGCAAAAAGGCAGAAAGCTAACAAGTAAAAATTCATGCACTTCCTGCGTCTTCAAGGATGAATTCCAATTTGATGGGTTTTGGGAGCATAAACAAAGACCTGACTTCAAGAGGTACATCATCCTATATGAACTTTACAAGCGCAAAAAAAGAAAGAATTCAAAGAACAAAAGTGACGTGTAAGAAGCATTTAGGGCCTGACTTAAACCTATAAAAGGAAACAGAGGTAAACCTGAAAATCTAGGCTGACATGGGCCTAACTCATGCTCTTGTGGGCTGGAGGGAGAAGAGGAGGGTGAATTAATGTAACTTCAGCATGGTACTCCAGTCAAGACCTTTTAACCTTAATCCTGAAATTGCTAAAGGACTCTTGCTTAAGGAAATTCACAGTAATGTTGTTTGGAGGCAACAGGAGAGATGTTTCCCCCACCAAGCTCTGCTTACAAACGGAGCACTCTGTGACAGCACATACCTGCATGGCCATGAGTTGACCACTGGTTGGCCATTGAGATCTGACTGGTAGAGCTCCTGCATGCACCCAAAAGCTCTCTGATACCCCAGAAAAAAGTTAGTACTGGTGCAGAGCAACCTCCTACAACCAGGTCCAAAGTAGTCAGACAAAAATGGAGAGTTACTAATAAAAATCCATGTGTTCCATAAAACCAGCTACAGGATAATTTGTCTACCAAGCTTTATCAAAAAAAACACACATACAAAAAAAAAGGAAAGAAAAACCACCAAAAACCAAACCAAAAATAACCACAAACCCAGGCTACTTATAAAGCCACGAAACCAGTCATTTACTCTTGCTGTCCGCTTGCTTGAGCTAGAAGAGACTAGCACTTTTCATGGTGTTATTCCAGTACTGTAGTTTTCATTCTTTTCCTCTACAGACTCCCAGAATCTCAGTTTACATGAATTTTAATACCACACATTAGTAAAGAGATGCAGTCAGAACACTGAATCCATTCAATTGTTTGGGAAACTCCTGGAAAATTGTCCTGCTACTAAAAGGAACATAAAAAAAAAAGAAATTACAAAAAAAAAAAAAGAGAGGACTGCCCCTTCACAGACTTCCCAATTCAATCCTTACTACAGCAGTCTTTAAAAAGAAGATACTACTGTAAAAGAAACTTCATTTGTAAAGCCATTTTCAAAACATACAAAAATACTATTTATGCCTCCTTCATGCCTTATCTTTTACTCATGCTTACAACTGCCTCCCCCTCAAACATTAAGCCTATTCTTTGGTGAAAACCTTCCTAAAAATACAGAGGTGGAAAATTAGCTTCTACTTTATGTCACTGGGGCAGGGAAAAGAGAAATAAAGGAGTTTGTAAAGGCACTCCCAAGCCAAAGAGATACTTATCTGTAATACAAACGATGCAAACACATCATGTCAAAGAGGTGTATAACGCATAAAAGCAATTCAATGATATTAAAACATTTCGTAAGCCCAAAATTTTATGTGGTCATTGTAGTTTCTACCCTACCACAGTTTACAGACAACAGGGCCAAGGCAATTCCTGAAACCGCAGAGATTACCTCCAAAACTGGCATGTGTGTCTCCCACTCTGCTTCTAGCTCCTGTGCAGCTGGACCAGCCCAGCATCCTCATGATCCACAAAGCCCACATGTCCTTTCTCAGAGTGGGTCACGACACACTCACCCATGATCCTCGCAAGGTAGGGCAAGAACTAGCAGGGGGGTTTACCAAAACTTGAATGCCTTTAAAGATTAAATGCTATCTCCCAGATTTGCTTTTTATGCATAAAGAAAGACTATGTATTGCCCTGCTTTCAGGATCAGGTCCTTCCAAGATTCCAAACCCCTTCCACGCCCCCCACCAAAAAAATAAAAACCCAAAAACAAACAAAAAAAACCCAAACAAACAACAAAAAAAATCCCATACCACCCCACTACATAATGACTGCAAACATTGCAATTTTTATCTATAGGAAAACTGTCCGTGCCAGCAGACAGCAGCACGGGTCCATCAGCTTCAGTAAACTCACCAACGGAACAGGTTTCTAGATTTGTTACAAAACTTAGTTTCAGATTGGTTTGCAGGAATATCAACCTTTAATTAATGCAATAAGAGGGGAATAGGCAAACAAGTCCAAAGCCTCCTTCTTAATAATTGTCTATTTGTTTATTATTACGGCATCCACAGGCTATTTGGCTGAGAAAATACTCTTAAAAGTGCACACACACAAAAAAAATATAAAATCAGCCGTTTGTTTTTCCAGTGTGGGGGTTTACACTAAGTTTCAGCAACATAACGTACCAGATATTTGGTGTTACAGATGGTTGTGGGTAATCAGAAATACTTGAGGGAGGCAGGGAAGGATGTACTTTTTGCATCTCTTACTCAGAGCTAATGCCTTGTCAGTAGCTTTTTAGCAAGAAATTCAGCAAAATTGCATTGGATCAGAACAACTTCCCCAAACCCGAATGAAGAGTCAGCTAGAGGAGCTGCACTAAATTTGCTAAATGCATGCTAACGTTGTGCTGGAAGTTGCACTTGTGGTTCCAAAAGGGAGTATAAAGTTTTAATTTTATTTGCAACTGGTGGCAGGCAGGACCCTCTTGGCATGTACCCTGAGAGCTCCAAAAGCCAAAGCTGCTTCTTGCATCCCTCCCGCCCTGTTTTTGCGCAAGTAGCAGGCTCTTCCCTTGTTCCCAGCTCTTCCTCCTTCTCAGTGTTGAAGTTTCAGTTATGACATATTTCAATTAGCATTCCAGCCCTGTGATCAATGACCCTTGTGCCTTTGAAACACAGGCAGCAAGGCTCACTCCAGGAGCAGCCACCACAACACTCCATGCAGGTTCCAAAGGGTTAATCCCAGAGTGAATTCTTCAGATGTGTAATTTAATACTTCATAACTGCTGAAAATTGGAGCCCACATAATTTATTTTCTTTGGTCTGGGCACATTTGCCTCATGCTTGGCTGTGGCTGACTTCAGAGAGACACACCTAAAGCCCTCAAGTGTCCCAAGTGGCCCATGTCAGCTATGCAGAGAGATTGTGGTACTTGGAGGGAGCCCAAGGATTAGGTGTTCCTGAGGTTTTTTTGGCTCTACAAAGCCCACGGATGTCATGGGAATAGGCTGCACTCCTCCCCCCGCCTTGAAGGCCACCTATCAACGGGGTATCTAACCACTCAGAGACAGGCCTTGCACAAAGGTATACATTAAAATAAACAGAACATGCGACCAAAAAGCACACAGAGAGCGAAGGAGGAATTGCCGAGCGGAGACGGGGAAACAATTGCTTCATTGTGAAGCCAGCCGCGAAGAACTGAAGAGCCGAGCTCCACCTACAGTCTCCTTCGCAAAGCTGGCTCCAGCAGCTGCGCTCAGCCTGGGCTTTCCTCTTTTGCCTGCTCCAGGACTCTTTTTGTGTCGGTGACTTTAATTTACTTTGTTTTAATCATTGTTTTCATGGCAAAGACATCCGCATTTGCATTGCAGCTAAATGTGAAAAAAGCACTGTCCAAGTACCATTAAGGTTAGTTTGCTTTCTGTACTTTGAAAGTAAATAGCCTGCTTTTGCCTAGAATTTATTTTAGGAATCTATCACTGGCTTTCATTTGCACCAGCTTCGTATCGTCTGACAGTATTTCACATTTTTATTGCAGCTTGATTGCAGTACAGTAGTTTCATCATTCCAGAAAAAAAGAAAATAAAAATGTTTGCCTAAATTGTACTCTTGCCCTTCCTAAAAAAATTCAAGCTTCGAACATGATGGAGGTTGTAACTTTTATAAGCAGTAGCCAGCCTCTGAAAGAATCAAGTAGAATCATCCCTATTTTCTGCTTACAAAACAAAAATCTTCAGATATTAATTCAAATTTTGACATTGGTGGCACACAACAGTATCTCCTCCAGAAGATACATATTTGAGGCAGAGTACTGGATTTACATGGGGAGGGGGCTGCAGGCAGATGAAGCCTGGTCACCCTCCTGGCCTCACCGCATTTTTGTAGAGCTTGAGGGAGCAGCAGGGATGAGGTGAGCACCATACAACACTTCCAGCCCTGTTGCAGCTTCATGGTGGGTTTTCACCCAGGTGGCTCCTGCTGTCTCAGTACCTGGGGTACAGCTCTTCTGCAGAAATTATAATCCCTTCCTGAGGGGGAACAGTGACCTTCAAAACAATTGGCCTTCAACAGATTATCTGGACAAGTCCCCAGCTACCAGACCAGTCTCCCCACACCAGCCAGGAGAGGAAGCTGCTCATTTTCAACACACACTTTTATGAGGCAGATATTTAACCTGTTACACTATGATGTGTAAAATTGTAAGTAATGAGCGGGTGGCTGATCTCACCAGTCTTGAAACCCCCTGTAACACGTGGGTTACCAGGTCTGAATCACACAAAAGTAATGCCAAATTTGTATGCTGTTTCAAAGGAGCATGTGGGAGAAGGAGCATCTAACTGATGCAGAGTGGAAAAAACAAAACAAACAAAAAAAAACCACACACCACAAAAAAAAAAAAAAAAAGCAACCCACAACACAAAAACCCCTGAAACAAGAAAGATGTGAGTCAAATAAAAGCTATAATGAAAACGTAAGGGAAGAATATCCACTTTTATGGAGAGAAGTATATGTTCAGTCAAGCTTTTGAGAACTTTCAGCCTTGACAAACTGCTTTCCATTTAGAGAGAAGATATATTAATAAATGTATATTTAATCCTATTTGAAGGGGGTAAAAAAAAAAGAAAAAAACTCACAAAAAAATCCCAAAACAGAACAGTTGTGGCACTGATCCTTCCCATCACTGTAAACCAGAGAAACTCCCCTATCCCACCTCCCAAACTGGTACCAAAAAGGATCAGAGTCAACTATGGAGTTCATGTTGTAGAAAAATAGATATTCATTTTATCGAAACATCCATCTGCGCTCGGGTTGAGTTTCTACCTTCCAAAGTGCCAGGCCCCACATTTATGAATTAATTTTTTTTTTTTTTTTTTTTTTTTACAGGAAACCCTGAGGAGAATGTGTGTGCTGCATTTCTTCACTTCAATACTGATATATCTGATTTCCCTCCAGGACAGACCAAACACTAAATAACACTGAACAGGCTGAGTGCGCAGCTAAAATACTTGCAATGAAAAGTTTTCATTCTCAGCTTATTTCCTGGTTTACAAAAGCTCTTATCAAAAAAGCTCTCTAAATTGGAATTAGTTAGTGATCCAGGTCTCTAAAGCCCAAGGACTGGAAGTGAAGATTTCTTAATTATACCAGCAGGGGCTTGATTTCTATTCTTAGTGCAGCTGGGTAATGCTGTTAGGTTCTTACAGAACACTGTTTTTCATTGACAGGGATAGCCCCTACTTTACTTTGACAAAAATTATGGAGCTCTTTTAAACTGAAGCATCTTCATGCCAGAGCATGTACACTTCAGCCACACACCCAACCACTTCTTCAGTAGAGCCCAGGTTCCTTTAAAGTTCAATAGCTCCTCACTTGGGAACCTAATCACCAGTCTAAGAATTTGAACTGACCTAATTTTTTTAATTTCTCTTTCCCCCTGCTCCCCCATGGACTTTTGCAATACCTCAGTTTCCCCCTTCTTCCAGGAGGAACCAGCTGCTCAGGTACAAATTCATCCAAAGAAAAGGCTACAGGCTAGCCCCATAAGAAGCTTTTGGGATCATGACCCAGATGACAAGCTGTATCACAAGAACCCCCAATATTAAAAACACACACTCATAGTAACTGAGCTTCTGAAAAAAATCACTTCCCTCTTGTACCCAACCAAAACCAGCCTCGCACTTTACAGAGAACTTAAAAAAAACCAAACAAACAAAAAAAAACACCACCACCACCAAACAACAAAACCAACAACATTAGCCAGGAAAAATCACTACAGATTAAATATATAGTGCTAAAATCCTTGAAATAGTCTAATAAAAAAAACACCTTACTAAGATATAGAGCAAGAGCCAATAGCTATATTTTCAGTGCACTGGGGTAAGGGGCAGGGAAAGGAGGCATATTAGTTTACCTTTTCAAGACTCCTGGACAGAATCCAAAGAATTGGGCTCAATCCTCAACTAGGTCTTATTTCTTTTCCTCTCATTAAAATATTTGACTTATACTGGCAGTGTTCCCTGAAGAAGATTTAACTCTAGACTTTGAAAAAGATAAACAGCTGTAGCTGTTAAAGAAACTATTTAAGTCTCATAATTTGATGGTTGCTAGTTGCCTTCACAAGAAGAGGTTGGTGGTCATCCTCAGTATGTCTCTTTTTTGCCCACACAACACACAAACACACATAGAAAATTCCAGCAGGGCAAGTCAACTGCATATCACAAGGCAACTGGTGGTCACATGCAATGCTATTTTTGCTAAAAGCATAGAAATTCTGCATCTTTACATTCCTATCTGCTCAAGCTGTTTTATCAAACCCCAAACTTTCTTGCTGGGAAACTGTTCTCTCTTTGGTACCTTTTTTGCCAAAATCCAACTGTAACAACAAAAGTTTATAAACAATGAAAATTCCAGCTGCTTGACATCAGCAATGTGAAGCTTTCACTTCACACTGATACAAATATTTACCCTGAGCTCTGGCAAAGCTTTCCTTGCCCATGTCGCCCTTAATCATACATTTTTCCTTGATTGAGTTATGCTTTCCAGTACGTGATTTGCTCTGGTTTACTTTTTAACACATCCCAGAGGCTTCATCAAAATCAGCTCTGTACAGGCCATGTCATTTGGTAGCTGCCAAACATGCTATTCAGAAGGACCTTGGCAAATAGCAAAACAGTGTCTTTCTCTAACTGCTCTAATAAATGTGTTTGTTCTTTTCTGACCACCATTTATTTTTTTAGATCCCACATATCCATAAAGCAATGAGCCAAGAAAGTAAGCAGAAACACACTCATTTTCCCTTTAATCTACTCCCTTGAGGCAATATGCTGAGTTCTCTTACAGACACCTTATAGCTAAGAAGCTGCAAACTATCAATGACTCACTTTTTATTATTATTTATGAGACAGAAAGGTTATTATCAGAGGGAGTAATAATAAAGAATCACACTATTGCTGTTTTAATACTTGCAAAACTAAATATACAGGAGTCAAAGCAAACATATGTCTACCTGAACAAATGGGATCACCACAGACTATTTTGACAATTATAATATGTTCTTCCAAAAGAAATAAAAATTGACAGCTTTCTCAGTTGCATTTGTATAAAGCCAAGTGCAATAAGGAAGAAAATCTCATCCTCTGTAGCTAAAATGGAGAGGAGAAATTTATTTAAACCTAAAATATTAATCAAGATATTTTTCTTTCCTTTCCCTTTTGATGCCACTCCACATCCTGCTTTTCACTGGGAGAAGGAGGAAAACAACAAAGACAAAAGATGTTGCAGAATTTTGGGCCCTGGGCAGAAGTTACTGTAACTTCTGGCTTACCTTGTCTGCAGGGATGACCATAGACTGGTCTCTGTGAAGCAAGATGGAAATTCTGCTACCAACTTGAACAGTATTTTATTTGGAATGTGTATTTACTCGACACAGTTGGCTGTAAATATGATTAAACACAGATTGAGACAAACTTCTTGTTTGTACATTTTTTCCCCTCAATGTCCATTTCATAATTACTTTTCTTTCCCAGAACTTCATCTGACATTATACTTTCAAGAACAAACAAGGAGTTGTTATTGAAAAACAAAACAAATGTTTGCAAAAATAAACTTTTAGATGCTTAAAAGTCAAATCTAATACCCAAGCCCATGCTCAGTATACTAACACACGATCTGAAATGAAATCTGAAATCAAATCAAATTTACAGTGTTGATCCATAGTACAAGTAAGTCAAACTTAGGAGTGCTCCCAACTCTTCTTTAAGATGGATGAGTCATCCTTGGGCAGAGACAAATAAACTGTACCTGAAGTAGTTCTAAACCATTGCATGTAACTAGGAGCCCATCAAGTAAATGAGTGACATTTACAGGTTTCAAATAAAGAGAAATGTGAGGATTACATTAATTAACAAAAAGAGGGTCAAGGATGAAAACAAAGAACTCGTGACCCACCTGAAAAATAACTCCTCCCAAATTTATTTACCATTTCAAGAACATTTTGATGCATATATTACATAATTTAGGGTCACATAATCATTAGGTTGCCACATAAGTGATTTGAAACACAAACATTTCAGTTCTGAATTCCAAGAACAATTCTTTTCTCCTTTCCCTCTCATCCTCCACCTCCCCCTGCCTTTTTTTTTTTCGCCTTATCTAAAGTTTGTTTACTACTGGTGTTTCACATCAAAACTAAGAAAATTTAGAAAAAAAGCCCTTTGTGTTAATAAGTCACACTAGGTCAGGTCAAAACTACAGAGTAGAATCATAAATTGTCATGTAATCTTTACCTAAAGATTAAATACTTCAATAAAACATTAATCCTATGAGAATTTAAGTATTTAGGATTTAATTAAGAAATTTTTCTTAGTTAATGTAAGGAAAAAAATATATTGAAATGTATATATTCATAAGTCCTGTGACCCTGGCATCAGCTACAGTTTACCATTAGGACTTTTAGGAGAAGTGGAAAAAAAGAAAAGCAATCTGGGATGACTTTTCTATGGGAATTTGTTAAGCAAATGACAGATTCACACTTCAAGCTGGTCACTGCACATGACGAAAGTACAGCATCTGCAGTGAATTTTCACCTCTGGCTGAAGGAGAAGAAACATCCAGGGTGGCCCCTTTTCCAGTCCCAGCATGGCAGGAATAAAGATGACTGATGCTTGTTATGAAAAATCAAATTAGAAAAATCAATGTGGAAAATTTAGAGTACAGATTGAATTTAATCTCTCACATTTTACTACCATGTCCCAGATAAATCTAACACTTGCATTACCTAGCTTCAGTCTTTAAACAGAAAATATTTTGAAGTTGCTAGGTACATGCTGAATGTTTCGAAATCCTCTAGTAAAACCACGTTTTAATGTCAAAGTCATTTAGGAACCTAACACTCATATGCCTCTATTGGTTTTATATATATATATGTATATATATATATATATTAAAATTTTATTCCAAAACACATTAGGGGCATTTTACTATTTGTATTAAGACAGTATGACAGGAATCCAGTATCTATAGATAATGCGGCTGCTGTCAGCCTTACATACATGTGTTTTCATGTCTCGAGTTTTGGAGTTCATTTAGAAATAAAAATATCCTGACCTGATACTAGGCTGCCAGAATTCCCCCAAAGCAACTGGAGAAATTAATTATCAGAAAGAGCTAAAATTTAAAGAACCTAAACACACACAAAAAAAAGTCCCAAACACAGCAACGTAGCACATTGGCTAGTCTCAGAAACAAGTGATGTTTTCTTTACCTAACAATGTATGAGCATCTCAGCTGGTCATTCTGAACACCCTCCATAGTCAATGGACAGGAAAAGGTGCCTCTAGAAAGTAATTTATTTAATTGCAAAGAAGAAAGGTAGAGCTCAATTCAGCTACCAAAACCAAATTATCTGTGCGTCCTTCAAATTACATGACGCAGGGCATACATATGGAGCACACAACCACCAGAACTTGAAGCAGGAGCCTAGACAGGAGCTTCTTATTAGGTACTTGTGGCCAATCCACCCCCAAAATGCATTATATTAGCTACACCTTAGAAGCCAATATTCTCTCTGCTGACCAGTAAGGTAGCCCAGATAACTAGCTTACCTATAGGCATTCACAGTACAGGGAAGTGAAGGCAGGGAGATGAAACCTAACCCATGCACCTCCCATGCAAAACACACAACATGTCACAACAAACTGAACTGCAAAGGAAATGGGAGTTTCACATGACCTTACAGGTAATAAACTCAGATGATTAATAAGCAAAGAAAAATATACAAGAATTAAATCTTTCTACAGATTAAAAATGGTAGTTCAAATATACCACCAATAATCCAAGGAGAGATTTACTATCCCCACTTGCAAAGTACTCTGATTTCTAGAATCCATCCTATCAGCAGTCACTGATCAGAGGAAAAACAGAAAAACACTACAAACAATGGCTGAGACAAGGAAACAAAAGCCACATGCTTTATTTCTCAATATGCTGACACTGAAATTTTTAAAGTCACAAGTGAAATTAACAATTTGGACTGAAATCACCTTCCAATGTCTCCAATGTTCTTTTGTCTCCAATTCTGTTGGAGTTAAAAAAAAAAAAAAAAAAATCTAAAACCCTTCAATGCTTTTGACCACATTGAGGAAAACAACAAAACTGTACTCAGATAAGAAGCCTTTGTTGAATAAGTCATGTTTTACATAAGCTGCTTTCAGTCAATAAAATGGTTAAGCCAAAACAGTCAGGAAACCCTTATTTTAATCTTACATGCTTATGAGCTCAAAGCTTTTCAGCAACTGGAGTGACAAAAATGTCATATTGACTCCAACATCCAAATTTAACTATGGATTTCAATAACTGCTCTGAAGGATTTACTGAAGTTTGATGCACCTGATGCAACAAATGACAGCTATTCTTCACATACGTTGTGTACTTCTTCCAACAGCCTCTATATATTTCTTTAACTTAGAAAAGTCTCCTGCTTCTTTACCTGTTCCCTCAGTGTTTGTATCTTCTTCCTAGTATTGAAAAAAAGTAGATGTTTTTATGCTTCACCTGCAAACATTGACTTGCTTTTCCTCCTGTGTTTTCAAGACTGCAAGAGCTTAAGCGGAACTGGGCAACTATGTTGTTCTTTTCTCAATAGTTAGATTTGTTCCCCCACCAGTGTCAACAGGAACATTAATTGCTCTAGCAGTTCTGTTTGTCATTCCAGGCGCAGAGTCAGTAGAGGGAGCACAAGAGCCCACAGAAAAAGAGGTACCAAAAAATCCTTACTGAATATTCAGCCATCATTATTTGTACTGGGGGTGGGGAGAGGTATTTTCTTGAATATGCCTATCTCACCAGGTAAAAAATGCTTAAAAATTCTGCACAACAATCATATTGTTCTGAGAAAAAAAAACCAAGCCAAACCCAAACATTTAGCAGTATAGAACTAAAAGCTGCAAAGCACTCTCTCACCAAGCAGAAAAACAACTTTCTTAAAATAGGCATCTTAATCATAATGCTGAATAACTTCCTATTTTAGTAACTGCCACAAATTATTTCTGACCATATTCAGTACATAGCTTGTAATAAAATATAATGATCACAGCATAATTCATCAGGATTCACCAAAAGCTACAGTTCTGTTGAGACCTTGGCTAAAATTTTATTTGTTACATAACTGAAAACAAGACAACTTTCTTGGGTTCACAAATCTCAGTTCAGGTGCCTCCAAAATTTGCTGAATTCCCAAGTTTTTCAAGAATCCCTCGCATCTGGCTGCTGGAAATCTCTGGACTCAGCTTGAGAGAACTTGCAGCTATTTATGTTTTTTTTTATCAAAACTATGGGAAATTCAATTATTTTTCATGGTTTTGGATTGCTATCAAATACAACACTGCATTTCTAAGTGTGCCTCATTTCAACTTTTCAGTTTTATTTGAAAAGTAAGTAAGATCAAAAGGACAAAGTCTTTTCCTATTTTGTTGAATGTAAATCCAGAGTAATCACGCAGATTTTATTGGTGCTATTCCAGTGCTGCACTGTTTCAAATGAAAACTTTCACATGCATTTCAAGGCTGAGGGTCAAAAAAAAAAACAAAACACCCACCAAAACCAAACCACCAACTCTTTCCATGAATCCTTGCAAACCGCCAAACTGAACATTCTTCCCGTTATTGTGTATAAGTCTGTATTACATTTTGGGGTACAAAATTCTACCAGAGGACTGAGCACAGTTACATAGCTAAGCATATGCAAGACTATGCTCTTCCATGTCACCTCACATTAACTTACATGAAATTGTGTTCATTAGTCATGACTGGAAGTTGTTTGAAGACCCAGTTTTACTCATTTGGAACAGCTTTCAAACCCCACTCTAGATTCATTTACCCAGAGTATAAGATCCACCAAAATACCTTGCTGTTTTATTTTTACTTCCTATCCAAATCAACCAATTCTCTGTAAAACAGAAGATACTAATCTTTTGCTTCTTACATTTTCACACATTAAATATGGAGTACTATGGTTTTGAAGAATAATAGGAATACAGAAACAAGAAAATAAAAGAATATGAAAAACCACAAAAAAAAAAAAACAAACAAAAAGTCTCAACTTTGTACATAAAGTCTAGTACTCATTAAAGTTCTGGAGAGCTGCCCTACAAAGCCAATTGATTATTTCCTTATATACTAACACAGCTCACATCCCATGTCCAGAGATACGCATTTCACCATTTAAAAAACAGTGATCCCTTCCAGTCCTTCCATCTTCAAAAGATTTTCATCTGGCCACAGAGTATGCCAGCAAAACATTTCTTCCTCGTGCTCCTGATGGACTATTCCAAAATCAGAGCTCAAATATACACACTCAAGGCAAGGCCTCACAGGAAAGTCCAACCAAGCATTCAAAAGAAAGGAAAAAGGGAAAAAAGAATCTTCTGGAATATTTGAATACCTTAGCATTGCCAAAGACCATGAAAATGCTAGCAGTACCTTTCATACAAATTCCTGCATTTTATATGCTGGCTATCTGGGGTCTTAACAGCTACCACAGGACTTCAAGAAATTCCTATGTGGCGTTTTAATATTCTTTTGAATTGAGTTACTGCACTGCTCAGACTGTATCTTTTTTTCATTCATGAATTATTTTCTTCTGCTGTCTATTTCCCATCTCATGTGAGGCAAAGCTAATATTTGTTTATCTATATTCAAATATTTATTTATATACATTCAGCAAGTATGAATCTGCCCAACTGTCATTAAAGCACTATATTTCTTGCATTTGTTTATAATCAGGGACCCATTCTGAAAGGTCAGAGTGTATTAACAGTGTGTTTACTGTCTTCCAATTAGCTCTATATCACATTTGTGCAGATGAAAGTTATCCTTCTGATAGCTAAGCTTTGCAAAAATCAAGCTCATTATATACATCATGTTATTATCATTATTTCTTACATAACCCACAAGACTACCTTGTCATATCTAGGTCATTACCTTTAACTAAAGGTTGCTGTGAGCTTATTCCTTATATTGGGGTTCTAGTGGAGATTTAGTGCATCTACAAACTGGAGATGCACAAACAATTCCAGGTACTTTCAATTTTCTGCTGTCACAGCGTGACACCAACACCTGCAAGAAACTGACTTTCTGAAGATGATGAAAAATAAGCTCCTCTCCAAAAGTCCAAAATTAGCACCCAGAAATTGAGACTCATAAAGTGATTTAAAATATCGTTTTATACATGAAGTGAATGAGCTGTTTACATACCAAAATGAAAGCAGAGAAAAAATTCTGACTGATAAATCCTACCTACATTAAACTATATTTCATATAATTAAACTAAAAGAACCAGATAATGACTATTTCTGAGTTACAGAAGGCTCCAAAAAGCCTTGCTTAGAGAACAAATTTCAGTATTATTTTTATTACAAATAAGTTAATATCAAAACTATAGTATCGGCATTTAAAAATGCTAAACCAAGAGCATTGAGGGATCACTGATTATAGCAGTATCCTTGTACATAGGATACCTTTGTAAAATACATGAGATGGCACTAATAAAAGATACAGCTAATCTTACTTTATGGAGACTCGGAGAAATGCACAGTGCTGTACTACCATACTGTCAGGTAATCTACTGCCTTTTTAAATAAATCTAAATATTAGGTCTAGGAGGGATCAACCTGAGAAAAATGCTAAAATGTAACTGCTAAAGTTAATGCTTACTTAATACTTGCTTTTCTACAAGACTTAATATGAAAAGGCTTTCCAACTATTATAAGATGTACAGTCTTAATCTACATTTCAATAAGATATTTAAAGGCAATGCTGAAACTGTCAAGGACCCTTTCTTAAGCCTGAGAGAGGCCTACAAAAGAATGCTGACAGTTTCATTTTCTGTGACACGGAAGCATTATTTTATCAAGAAAATGTTATTATATTCATACTCATTTTAGCACTTCTCTTTGCGGACTCTCCAAACCCCAAGATGTATTTGGTAGCACAAATTTTACAGTACCACTTGTGCCATTGGGAGCCCTTAAGATAAAGGTAGATGAAGAGATGAGCATAAAAGTATGTTCTTCTGTCACGTTTTTATGCGGAAAGGCTAGAAATGAAACTAGAATGAAACTTCCCATAAACTGTAAATTTAGTCTGCAAAAGTGTCATTCAACCTGTTGTTTTCCTGTCGGAGGGGCGGGCGGTGGGGGGGGATGGATTAAAAAATAATGAAGATCTCTTCTAAAAGCACTCTACGTTGTTATGACTCACATATATCATAACATTAACATATATATTCCTGCTAAATATTATTTTTATATTTTTATTTTTAATTTTTGTTGTAAACTTTTTTAAAACAGCATATGAAGCACCTTGTTAAATTATCTCTTTCATTAATAACATGACTCCAGTTAGAAAAAGGCTTTTATTCTTGTGTGAATGTATACAATATGAACCATAAACAGTTTCTAATTAGTCACATGTGGATTCAAATGCAGACTTGTATGCCATAAACCAGCACTGAAGTGTATAAGAAACTGTCAGTCAGATCAAAAGTCAATCCAGAATCATCCCATTTGAAGAGCTGAGATGCTGTCACAGTTAGTTAGCCATAAATGTTTAAAACAGCAACCAAACTTTTATTCTAATTGAGCATGAGTTGAAAGACTGCACACTTTGATGTTTTTGCTTTTATCATTTGTATATAGCTAAAAACAGCAGGGTTTTTTGTTGGTTCTTTTTTCTTCTGCTAGAAATAGGAGACATTACTTCTTACTGAAAATATACAGGTAGGTCAAGCTGTATTTGTGGAGCCAACGTATGGTTTTCAATCATGCGTGTAATCACTTGCAGCACTAGTCCTCAAAAGTGCAATTACAGTAGTTTCTCATTACTATTTAACCTTTTCTTCCTGTCAATTGTTGACCAAATCATAAAAAAATGCATCTTTGGAATATTATCCGGAATGAGATCCTACATCTCTTAGGGAAACTGATCCCAAGGACTTTAACGGCATTGTCATTTTTCAATCCTCTAATTTTTCAGGAGGGGAGAGGGCAGCAGAGCCTGTTTGCAGGAAGCTCATTTGAGCAGATGCCTACAATCCGAGAACATGTTAACAGAAACTTGAGAGGCAGCAATGAAAAGTCCAGGCTTAATCTTATTACAGAAACACTGTCTGTTATATGAGGGAAATACACACAAAATGCCAGTAGGGCGGAGGAAACAAAGCAAAGGAACCCCTCACCACAATTCAAGGCAGAACACAAACACACCCAATGCAGGGTGTCTCAGAACCCCCCTCCTCTCTTTTAGGAGACAAAACATACCTCTCATGCAGCATAAAAGTTAACATTGCAACATTCACGTCTCCTACTTCAGTGCAGCCGCACACACACACACACACACAAAAAAAAAATAAAAAAAAAAACAAAAAGAAAAATAAAAAAAAAAGCAAACAAAAACCTAAGCTCTTACTACCTTCAACAGGACCCGACTGGATTCCCAGAATCCATCACCTCCCTGACAGTCTTTGCCTATGCTGGATAATCGAGGGCTTAATTTACAGTGTCACAGCAGGGCTGAGGCTGGGTAATATCACTGCACGCACACCTGGATTTGGTGCTCTATGAGTACGACAGCACAAGAACCTCTATCAAAAGATATGCTGACTGCACCAAAATGTGCATGAAAAGGAGGGGAGGTAAAGGGGTAGCAAGGAGACACAGAGTCCTTCACAATACAGGGACTTTTCTCCCTCCCCGTGCTGAGCAACACATCTTGGATAGGACAGAGTCTGTAAACCTCTTGCCTTCTCCTGCACTCCAGTGTCACAGTGTAAGCCTCGTTACAGTTATATTAACCGAAGAAAACCCACACAGATAAACTTACTGCACAGGATGCATGGCCAATTGGCTTTAATTACTGCAGAATTTAGCAACAGGACAGACCCACTAACAAGCCACATCTCTGATGAACTGATTCCTCCTGTACTTTCTTCAGCACTATCTGGCCCAATATAACATTACATCCCTGGGGACAGAGCTGAAAATACTGTCCCTGAGGAAAGCCACCCTCCTCCAACCTCCACAAAAGTTCTTGCTCCCAGAAAACCCTCACCACTCATGTGGTGCAGCATTTGTTTAAGCTTCAACTCTTTCTCCTGAGACAGGAATTTATTGCAATCTGAAGAAAGCAGCTTCAACATACTTGTGAATGGAAAGAGAAATTTAAGAGGGAACCCCAAGGCAGCTATTCCTCAGCCTAGAATTGCAACTTTCTGTATTTTGTGTCAAAACTTAGATGGGTGTATGTGTAACCAAATCATTACCAGACCTAACCCATGCTGATAGAAAACAAAAATTTAACCAAATTCACAAGAGGGACTAGCAACTGGAGACACCAGGAGAGGAAGCAGTACACAATCTATCCTTAAGTCTTCACAGAAGACACTTGACAAGGCAACAGCTTCTCTTGACATAAGTTACCATAAAGTTTCTATAACTCTAAGGTTATACCCAAGACCAAGAAACCATTGTGTTAGGGACCGCATGAAAACATGCTAAGGCACAAATTTGAGGACCTAAACAAACAGATTGGAAACGATTGAGAAAATTATGACTTACTACCCAGATGACGAGCTGAGGAAAAGGAGACCTATTTTGTTCTTACCATTTTTTTTTTTGTTATAGGAATATTCCACTGCTTTCATCAGGAGAGAAAGCAATCTTTGATGGTTTGTCCAAGGATGCCCCAGAAAGCCACAGCAAACCTGGGAACTATGCACAGCCAGAAGTCCATTCTAACCCCCACTGTTAGTTAAAAGGCAATTAGAGAGGATCTCCTCAAACATTTTTCACATTGAAACAGTACCCAGTATACTCCCTTCAGATATACTGCATCAGAGCTTCTCTCTCTCCCTGCCTTGCTGGATGGGGGGCTAGATATACTGGGCATATCATGGCAGTGTGGAAGCTAGTAGTTTGTACAACTTAGCTTTAGCTTGAAATTAAAAAAAGGCTGCAGGATCTGTGGGAACAGGGTATCTAGCAGTGATTGTGGCCATTATTTTTCTCTTTTATAGTGCTACCTTTTAAACTACGCTTGAGATCTTTGTTGTTGTCTAGTACCCTGTGGCACTGGCCTGGCGTGATGAGACTTCAGCAAGATACAGAACATAAAAGCATACACTGTAAGTGTGATGAATTGCAATGACAGGGTTGGGTTGGAGGTAACTTGTGAATGATCTAGTGAATTGAAAATGCCTGCATGCTCTGCCTAGTAGCAGTGAAAAGAGAATATGGGCAGTGCCAGTTGCATGCTACAGGCAGGAACCTTGCTGAGAACACAGGAGAAACACACCATACCTTATTAACACACCCAGCTTCTCAATGAGCTCTTTGGAAAACAAATATATAGCATCAGCAATCAACCATATTATTATTAATAATGCAGTTAAAATGTGTGGAGGAGGTGAATTTGGTATGAATCCAGCATTTGAATTATGTAGTATTAAAATGAAAATCTCTGCTTAGGTACCCAGAGAACACAGACGTTGCTATAAAAACCCAATACGCAGCATACAAAGGCATGCAACTAAAACCCAGCTCAAGTCATGAATAAAAACAATGCAATAATTCTTTGCACTCTAAACCATCTTTCAAAAAATCATTCTGCATGCATTCCCTGGTAAATACAACGTCTTCGCAAAATAGATGAGGAACAGTATCCTGGTTTTCAGGATTGTAAGCAAAGCCAAAAATAATCCCACACCCCTTCATCAATGGAAGATTATTGATCACAGCACACTACTATCATGATGTACTACCTTTACCTGGCATTTTAGCATAGCCTTTGAGATGGGTGTCTCTTCAATTCCTCTCAAAGGAGGAGCATCAAAGTACCTTTCCTTTCCCTAGGCCGTCGAAATAATGACACTGAACTATCATAGACAGTCTCTTCGTTTATTTTTCTTTCATTTTTTCACCTCCCCTTATGGGTTTCTTTTCCTTATTTGCAAAAACCTACAAGAGTAAAACTGTATAGTTTCTGTGATTAAACAGATCTCGGTTCAAATCAAAACTTATATTTATCATCACAGAGCTTATGATGACACACTATGATAGAAAACTACAAATTCACACAAAAAAGCACAGTTTTTGTTGTTACAGTTACTTTCCTGAAAATTCTGTTAAAAGCAGGCTTAAACCAAAACACAGTCATTATGCTTCAATGTTTGCTGCCCCCCACTCTCCCCGATGTAAAAAACAATAGCAGGGGATAAAACACAGCTTATATGTTATTACTGTTATAACTTAGATGGATCTTCTTTATGGTGTGTCATGTTCAAGACCTGATTTTCAACTTATTGCACCACTGTAACACTTGAGATATTTTTCAATAAAAACTGAAGTATAAAAATGAGAAATCCACTTCTAGCCTAGAATATCAACACAGACATTCATTATTCCAAATGAACCCCTACCCCAAAACACTTCTCTTGATAAGCTTTTCCTGGAGCACAAATAAAGCACTGCAACTCCAGGGAAGGTCTGGTATTTAACAAGAATCTAATATCATGTATGTGTGTGTTATATTTTCCCAAAGTTGTTTGACACCTTTACATTCCCTCCACCCAACAACCAATAGGCCAACATCCTCCTTAAAACTTAAATACTATAGCTTTTCCTCTATTTAACCACTACTGTGGGATTTAAATGACTTCCAGACATAATTTTAACATTAGCTCACTTTAGATTGAGGCCTCTACATACTTTACCCCTAATCTTTTTCCATTCTGCTGCTGATAACCTCATCCCAATATATGGATGAACTCTGTTCAGGTCTTTCTATTCGATCTGCAAGATACAAGTTTACCTGTTTTCAACTTTAAACCTGTTGTTCAAAAACCATTTTAAAGAATATTTATCTAAACCATGCAATCTGTAAGCAATAGAACCATAGAATAGTTAGGGTCAGAAAGGACCTTTAGATCATCTAGTTCCAACCCCCCTGCCATGGGCAGGGACACCTCACACTAAACCATCTCACCCAAGGCTTCGTTCAGCCTGGCCTTGAACACTTCCAGGGATGGAGCATTCACAACCTCCCTGGGCAACCCATTCCAGTGCCTCACCACTCTAACAGGAAAGAATTTCCTCGTTATATCCAATCTAAACTTCCCCTGTTTAAGTTTTAACCTGTTACCCCTTGTCCTGTCACTATAGTCCCTCCCCAGCATCCCTATAAGCCCTTCAGATACTGAATTCAATAGCCAAATAATGGTTCATTATTCAGAGTGCTTGCCTTGAAGAAGCACTATTACTAGGTACCAAACAGTTATTGTCTTTTTCCTTGACCTAAAGTGAAATTATGTATTCCATTATAAACTAGAGAAAAGTAAACACTGCTAGATAGTGATTTAAACAACAAAGAAACACTAAAGAGACACCAAAACCACTTGGTGCCCTACTTTGTTGAGGCACTCTGACATAAGCAGCTTTATTCCCTCTCATGAGAGCACAGGACTTCCATCTCTGTATGCATTGTATGCATTTCTTGTGGGCACAAGATGTAGAGATCTGTGTCATACAGTTGTAAATGGAGATTTCAGCTAGGTGTTTGCCTTCCACATAGTTTGGCAAAAGGAGGAGAGAGCATCATGGACACTAAATGAAGAAAGTATAATGAATTAAAACCCTCTGCCAGAAGTGGAAGATGCTGTGAATGCTACAACAGTTTCAGTCTAGCTTTCCCCACCAGATTTGAAATGCAGGTAGTTGCAAGTGGAAGCGGAGTATAAAAGTATCTGCCAACCCAATAATGAGACTTACACCAACTGGGTGTCACACTTTTCTGTACGGGGAAGAGGCTCTTGAACACCATGCATCTTGCTGTTTTACCTTGTTCAATGTGCACAGTGCACTTGACCAGGTCACTAACTAAAACACCTACATCCCTGAAGGACACTGCTCACTATTTAGTTCCAAAATAAAATTATTTTTTCATAAATTAATGGAACTAGAAAAAAGGAAAAAAAGAAAAAAATGCACACACAAACAAAAAATATCCCAAATCCCAAGTACATATGTTGTGAAGATTTTCCCAGAAGAAATCACCTACAACCCTCAATGTCAGAAAACAATACCAAGGATACAACATCAATTCCTTCTGATTATTAGGGAAACAATTTACCCAACTGGGATAGAGTCCATTTTTGAAGTAAGACCAGGAATAAGGAAAAAGTAGCCTTTATTTTCAGTACATTTACTGCTGATCAAATCTCTTGCATATGAGATCTAAACCCATACAACTTTTTTCCTTTCTTTTATTAACATATTTCAAGTGGATCTGGATAAGCCACTTAATTACTGAATATTTGTTCTAGCTAAACCTTTATATCTTTCTAGACTGATCTGCTGGGAGGTTTGTCTGTTATTTTTAAATTCAACATGTCTATTATGGGACAAACCCTTTTTCTTCCCAAAATTTCTGACCTACAAATTGCTGTAAAATGAACAGTAATTTTTGTCCCACCTTTTTGTTATTATAAGCCAAAATATCCCATCCTTATTGATTAATGATGCTAACCAATGGCACCAACATCTGATTAACATAAAGAATGTGTTTTCTCTATTGAAAAAATTCCCTTATACTTTAACAGAAACATTATCCAGAAGTTATATTCCTATATCTTAAAATTTGAAATATTCTGTCGGGCAGAAAGGGAGAGAAAAATACATTGGGGCTCCCCCCCTTGCTCTTCATACAGCTGATGAAAAATATTTCTGGTTTTGCTATGCATTTTGCTACAAACTTGTCACACATCTCTAATTATTTCTACTAAATGTGGCTACTAGTTTCAGTGACAGCTTTGTTGGGAGGAAATCACAAGCCTTAAAAACAAAAAAAAGCACATTTTATTAGTTTCTTTTTGAAAATTGTTATCATTGCTGCAAATACATCTCCATTGGAGAAGTGGAACACTAAGGAAGCCATTTTGAGGAGGAGGATGTGAGGCATCTTATCACAGCAATGAGTGGGAGTGCCTTTCCTTGCAGCTGCTGTAATAGTACTGTTAATTCTTAACTAAAAGACCACCAATGATAACACCTAGAAAATAGCACAATGCTCTGTAATGTAATATTAATATTGTAGTGCAGGATGATAACCAGCTGCAAACAAATCAAACTAATTTGTAAAAATTATATAGCCTCATTCTGCATTGCTTTCAAGTTCATAAAATCACAGAATGCTTTGGGTTGGAAGAAACCTTAAAGATCACCCAGTTCCAAACCCCTGCCACAGGTAGGGACACTTCCCACTAGACCAGGCTGCTCAAAGCCCCATTCAACCTGGCCTTGAGGACTGTCAGGGATGGGGCAGCCACAGCTTCTCTGTGCCTCACACTCCCACAACTTGTAACTTCTACCTACTATCTGATCAGTCAGTTTAAAGCCATTCCTCATTGTCCTATCACTACCTGCCCTGTAAACCCCACCTCTCCAGCTTTCTTGTTGGCCTGTTTAGGCACTGGAAGCTGCTCTAATGTCTCCTTGAAGCCTTCTCTTCTCCTGGCTGAACAATCCCAAGTATCTCTCTCAGCCTGTCTCCATAGGAGAGGTGCACCAGCCCTCAGAGTATCTTCATGGCCCTCCTCTGGACAACTGATGAGAGCATGGGTTTTTTGGTTGGTTGTTGTGTTTTTTTTTTTTTTTTTTTTTTTAAGAGCATCTGAAGGAAGAAGAGCTCTGCAAGGGGGAAGTTCCCAAATTGCCATTCCAAGTGTTTTGTTTTGTTTTCAGAATATATTTGTCTTCGGACAAAAGGAGAACAAGGAAAGTCTAAGTAGCACTCTCAAGTAAAAAAGGACAACTGGGAAGGCAGAATTTTGGTTGAAGATTTCTGTTACATCCTGTACATCCAGTCTCCAGGCAGAACTGGGGTGAATAAGCCAAAACACTGAACTCTATCAATGCCATTCTGGCTTTTGAATGAATGTGACAGTGAGAGGCTGTGGGAAGCAACTTAACACAAATGGAAAATTTGCAAGTGAAGAACTATAATAATCGTCTCCCATAACAGTCAGGTCAGGTTTCAAGGGGGTTTTGTTTGCTTTTTTTGTTGGGTTTTTTTTTTCCTTCCCCCACTCTTGCTGAGTGCAGTTTAGCTGGCACATTTTGTTCAGGATACTTATGAGAATGACTAACAATTTGTTGCTACTGATAAATAGCTTAGGTCACTCAGACTACAGCACAGACAAACAGCAGCAAGAGCCTCAGTGAGCTCCACTGATTGTCATGTATCTAGAAAAGAACTCAAGCAGTTATGGAAAATGTATGTTTTAATTATTTCCATGTCCACAGCTGCTGCAAATCATAAGTTTTCTGTTGAATTCAGTACAGCATAGCAATTCTCCCAGCTGGGAATAGCAGCTCTTTCCCTCCGCAGGCATATGCCTCTGTGCAGCAAAACAACTCTACCGCAGGCCTTCAGCGCCCTTGTATCAAAGGCAAAAGACACAGGGTTCAACCACCCCAGCAGAGTACCATACAAAGTAGGTCAACTAGAGACAAATATACCACATGTAAACTATTTATCATGTAGTAGCAGCCCAGGTACACCTCTTGCAATAGTCCATACCAGCTGACCCCACTTTCAGGGAACTACCATAGAAAAAGCTAAAATTTTGCAAGCTCACATGCTAGCCTACCTTATTACAAGAAGTTTAGACTGCCAAAACCTTTACAATTTCTAGCATCACAGTCCCATGCCCTCTGCCCCAGCCAAAATTCAACAACAGAAATATTTAGTGTAATGCATGCAGTTTAAAATACTACAGGTTTTTCCTCTGGTTGTAACTAGCACTTAGACCAGCTGATCTCTTCTGAAATAGCCCCTTCATTCTGGTAGTAGTACAACACCATTAGCTTCCATCTGAAGCAGGCACTGCATCACATTCAAGAAAACAGTAACCCCCTGACCCAAGAGTCATCTCTCCTCTTGTCAAGCTGTACATTCCTATGGTGCTGCAGCTTCCCCACCTCTGTAACAGCAGAGCTCTTGTTCTATTTACAGCTGACAAAATGATATGTAGACAGAGCATATCTCTCATTGCTACAGCACCTGGGCTAAACTAAGGAGAAATTAGGATTTTGCAACTTTTTCCAGTTGCAATTGGATTTAATGCCTTTTTCCATTAAACAATTAGTAGTAACTAGCATTAATGCATTGAAACAAACTCCAAAGCCACTAGAAACTGCAAATTCATGCTGATATTTGATTCATCATTACATATCACTTGCATCCCATTTAGTAAAACCAGATTAGATGTACATTACCATACTCCTCTACACTGAAGCAGTCTACTGCAGGAAAATTAGAAGAGCAGTCTAGAAGGGCAGGTTTGATTTTCCCTCCTTTTTTCAGGGCAAGAAACTCAAGCCTGATTTTTCTAGAGACCCCTTTTCCTGGATCTTCAGCTTCATACCCAAAGCTCTCTGCATGTCATTTATACTTTTGGCCATACCTTTTCCATTAAGAGTTGCAGGAATAATCACTGTATCCCTGTTCACATTGGATTCAGCCAAAATATTTCAGTTTTTTAACTGAGAAACTCAAGCTCACAATGAGCACATTAAATTAACCTTTAAAGCAACGTATAATAGAGAAACCTCAAGAAAGCACTTGGGAGCAGCCAGACAACTGAGCTGAGAAGTTCAGAGATTAGTGGTGATGTTACAGAGAAGGACAAAGGGCACACAGGAGGAGACAGGGACTAAACTAGTGACAGCAAGAAAACTTCCTAAAAGCCTTTTCAGCACTGCACAGAACAACTCCTGAGAGCCGTTTACTCAGCCAAAACCAAGCCCAGAAGGAAGAAACAGCTGACAAGTACACAGAAAGCAATCATTTCTGCCATCCATGGCTACTGTAAGTTCGCTATTTAAGAATATCTCTGGTATCATTACAATAAAACCTGACTTTGCCAAATTTAAAGCCTTTTGGTCCCCAGAGACCACACACTAAAGAAGATACCTAGGCAAGTTTTCCAAAGCTCTGTCTCAAGGCCATACCACAGCTTCACACCTCTCTGTATTATTAACACTGTAAAAGTTTAATCCAAATGCTCCAGAATAAGACCAACCACCACACTGAAATTCACATGATGCACCAAAGCCATCAGAAAAAAAAGAAAGCTGCATTAAGCTTACCCTGACAAACCATGAAGCTGCAAGTAACAGACAATGAAATGGTGGCAATAACTCTCCAGGACCCTTTACACTCAGGTGTTAGAGGGGATGTGCTGACACACAGGAGAGCTTTTTCAGCCATCCAAGAGCCACACATACAACACTCCCTCCTTCCACAGTGCCCAGTCTGGCTTCTCTGCAGGTGAAAGCTAACTGCCCACCAGTCACCCCAGCACCCAGCTGCTACTCATACACCATCACTCCCTCAGGCGAGCAGCATCACCCTAGATCTAGCCCCAGCCTGAGCCAGCCCTTCTGATGTACTTAATTTTGAGTTCCAGAGTATATTAACCGCTTTTTCAATTCCATTAGCAGTCAGGTCTGCAAACAGTAAATGTCCTTCAGGTGTCTATAGAGCTTGAGAGGGTTTTAATTACCGTAGCTGTAACAAAGTATTTTCATATTCTCCTAGTTTTTTATTGTTTTCCACTAGCAGTGACCTACTTAAAAGCAAGAATAATCCCTTTTAGAACAAATAAATAAGGCCAAAAGCTTTCCTATGCAGTGCTAGCCTGATTCCTAGTTATATAAAAAGTTGTGTACAAAGTACAACTGTTGAAGTGACCCATCTCCCTGAGTAACACTGGAAAGACTTTTGTGCTATACACATCCAGCTCTGGGGGCCATGCTGCAAAACAGAGGCAAGGACATGGCAATGAATTTGAGGTGGGGCTACAAAAATGACCCACAGCTGAATCTTCAGGACCTCAGCCTCTTCATTAATTCCAGAGAGGTCCAGGTGATCTATACGTTAAATATGTGTCTGATAGCACAGAGGGGTACAGTTTCCCTAACAAATGCAGCAACTGACAGTGATGCAGTAAAGCTGAGCTGCTACAGAATTTTCTCTGGACACCTTCTCTGGGAATGCTCCTGCTGCTAGTTGAGGCAAGAAAGGAGAACAGAAAATTTCCCCACCAGGAAGAAACTCTCTTCTCCTCATTAGCTGGGGAGCACACAGACAGAGGTCTCACTCATTGCTCCCTTGTGCAGACCTTTCCTTTAGCCGCTTCTACCCTAGACTATCTCCTGAGTTATTTTCATTTTCCTCCTTTAGCCCAACAGGGCTAAAGAACCTAACATGGTTCTTTGTAATGAAGAATTTTTTCAAAATATATCAGTAGTATCAAAATGCCTTTTAAAAACATGAAACATTATAATACCTACAGGAGTTAAAAAATTAGCGTATTTTCCTTTGCCGTCTACTTTAAGTGCTGAGTCACAACCCAAATGACCTTTTTTTTCCTTTTTCTAACTTTTTCTTAAAGAGCCCACTAAATGTGTACACGTACATAGTGACCTGTGAGATCACCGCTGGGGTATCCAGTAGCAGAAAAACATTTGGTTATCAGTCATCTCCCATATTTTTTTCCTTTTTAAGTAATGGCAGATTGTCTCCTTTATACATAACCTGTTAGGTCCCCAGATCTGCTGGGTATTTTCCTGCAGTAAGTGATCTATCTGCCTATTGTGTTTCCCCTACTATTCCCTGGAGAAATGAACCTGTCATGATCTACCTTTTAGTTTCTACCTTACAGAATAATCTTTTTAAGAGTATATATTTTGGGGAGGCTGAGCTTTTCCAGATTCTTTTAATGCTCAGTCCAGAGGACCTCTGCAGAAGGACATCTTCTATGTCTTTGTTGAGTTTTTCATGCTCCTGCTCTTTCACAGCATATGTATTGGATGAATCCTGGTATTTCGTGGCAGACAATATTCCTTTAAAAGTGATTTAACCTATTCAAAACTTTGTTTAACTGAGATAATTTCAATAACATCAACCCTGTGTTTTACGCAAGTCCTGGATTTTACTATCAATGGCTTTCTAAAAAATGTTGTTTAAAAGCATTTATAATACTAATACCTCTTCTAACACAGTTTACTCAAGCTAAGCTTAATAAAGTCTTCTTCCCTCAAACTGACAGAATTGGTCACTTTTCTAACAAGGCTCCCACAACATACTATGAACTAATAATGCTGACTTTTCTCAGTGTCTCCATATAGTATGCCAGTACCCTTACTATGCCATCCGTCACATTTCCGGCATCCTCTTCATACACCAAGGAATACTGATGTTTGACCAGCTGTCATAGTAAGTACAAGCTCCATATCTTTGTCTGTCTTGGCTCCACCTTTGAACTGAGTTTTGAGATCTCTGCTCTAAGAGTAGTCTGCATTTTGCCCTCCCCCCCCCGCCCCAGGATATGTGTGATTTCCCTTTCTTAGGAAAGTTTAACCTTTCAAAAAGTTAATTCCAAATGTTCTGTTTTCTTTTTTGTATGATTTTGCACAGTGTCAGTCTGGTACTTTTATGAGTCAGATCCCCATAATTGCAAAATGTAATTAGCACAGTTCAGAACACCCATAGTTCCATTTTATTTTTGTGCCTCTGATTAAAGGCATATTTCTCATATACTCTATTTTTACATGGCATGTTACACTCAAATCTCTGCAGCACTGTTTTATGGGTATCATTCCACAAAGCAACTGAAAACAGTCAAAAAAGTACAGTGTTTTGGAACTCTTCTTCAGAAAGAAAGTGGCTTTGGTTCACTTTGTTTTCCCAACACTCATTTACTCCTAACATAGAGTGTTCAGTTACCACTCTGAATCACCTGCCTTGAAAAAAGGTGCGTTATTTAGCTATGCATTTCCATTTGCCTTTGCCCACCAGAACTTTTCTTTTTTTTCAGGTTTTTCCACAAAATTCCTGCAAAAGCACTTAAAATGCAATTGCTAAAACCACAAAGGCAGTCTAAATTAAGCTTATTTTTTCCCTGTAGAAAGAGGAGCAGA
This sequence comes from Pezoporus occidentalis, assembly GCF_034315485.1. NCBI lineage: Eukaryota > Metazoa > Chordata > Aves > Psittaciformes > Psittacidae > Pezoporus > Pezoporus occidentalis. The sequence continues at coordinate 2,226,726 of NW_026915877.1, forward strand.
TTCCCTTTAGGAGAGGGTGATATAAAACTAATACAGGAAACCAGCAACTGGGTTGTAAGCTCCACCTTCCAGCTTTACAAACTCGCGAATGCCACTTGGATGTATTTTACAGGAAAAAAATGGGGTTTTAGCAACAAACTTCATACATAAACTATCAGACTGATGGTGGGACAGCCAGATCTCACCTGAACCCAACCTCCTTGTGGACCACACCACCTCCAAGTGCCTGGATCATCTCCCTCCTCCAGGAATGTGATTGCTGCAGTAGTCACTAGATTCCTGCTTTGCTTCTATTCAGAATTCACAGTATCACAGTATCACAGTATGCTGGAGATTGGAAGGGACCTCAAAAGATCATCTAGTCCAATCCCCCTGCCAGAGCAGGAACACCTAGATAACGTTACACAGGAATGTGTCCAGGCGGGCTTTGAATGTCTCCAGACTCCACAACCTCCCTGGGCAGCCTGTTCCAGTGTTCCGTCACCCTCACTGAGAAGAAGTTCCTTCTCAAGTTTAAGTGGAACCTCTTGTGTTCCAGTTTGCACCCATTACCCCTTGTCCTATCATTGTTTGCCACTGAGTAGAGCCTGGCTCCATCCTCGTGACACTCCCCCTTTATATATTTATAGACACTTATAAGGTCACCCCTCAGTCTCCTCTTCTCTAAACTATAAAGACCCAGCTCCCTCAGTCTTTCCTCATAAATGCTCCACTCCCTTAATCATCTTGGTTGCCCTGCGCTGGACTCTCTCCAGCAGCTCCCTGTCCTTCTTGAACTGAGGGGCCCAGAACTGGACACAATATTCCAGATGGGGTCTCACCAGGGCAGAGTAGAGGGGAAGGAGGAGTACTAACCACCGCCCTTCTAATACACCCCAGGATGGCCTTCTTGGCCACAAGGGCACAGTGTTGGCTCATGGTCATCCTGTTCCACAGGACCCCCAGGTCCCTCTCCCCTACACTGCTCTCTAGCAGGTCGTTCCCCAACCTATACTGGAACCTGGGGTTGTTCCTGCCCAGATGCAGGACTCTACACTTTCCCTTGTTATATTTCATCCCGTTATTCCCTGCCCAACTCTCCGGCCTGTCCAGGTCTCACTGGATGGCAGCACAGCCTTTTGTCAGCCACTCCTCCCAGCTTAGTGTCATCAGCAAACTTGCTGATAGTACACTCAATTCCCTCATCTAAATCATTGATGAATATATTAAATAATACCGGTCCCAGTACTGACCCTTGAGGCACTCCACTAGTTACAGGCCTCCAACTAGACTCAGCCCCATAGACTACAACTCTCTGGCTTCTCTCCTTCAGCCAGTTCGCAGTCCACCTCACTACCTGGTCATCCAGTCCACACTTCCTCAATTTAGCCGTGAGGATGCTGTGGGAGACTGTGTCAAAGGCTTTGCTGAAGTCAAGGTAGACCACATCCACCGCTCTGCCATCATCCATCCACCGTGTTATTTCCTCATAAAAGGCTAAGAGATTGGTCAAACATGATTTCCCCCTGGCCAAGCCATGTTGACTGCCCCTCATAACCCTCTTATCCTTGATATGCTTTAAGATGGCACCAAGGACAAGGTGTTCCATCACTTTCCCAGGGATGGAGGTGAGGCTGACCGGTCTATAGTTACCCGGGTCCTCCTTCTTGCCCTTTTTGAAAACTGGAGTGACATTTGCCTTCCTCCAGTCCTCAGGCACCTCTCCCGTTTCCCAGGACTTGGTAAAGATGATGGCGAGTGGTCTAGCAATGACTTCCGCCAGTTCCCTCAGCACCCGCGGGTGCATCCCATCTGGACCCATGGATTTATGGACGTCCAGATTGCTCAACTGATCTCTAACCCATTCCTCATCGACTAAGGCAAGTCGCTCCGTCGAACTTCATCTAAGGTCTCAGGGGTATAGGGCTCTTCAGGACTGCCTGCAGCAGAGTAGACAGAGACAAAGAAGGCATTCAGTAACTCTGCCATCTCTGCATCTTCTGTCACCAGGGCACCCATCCCGTTCATCAGTGGGCCTACATTGCCTCTGGTGTTAGTTTTGTCTGACATGTACTTGAAAAAGCTCTTTTTGCTGTCCTTGACCCTTCTTGCCAGGTTTAATTCTAAGGAAGCCTTAGTCCTCCTAGCTGCCTTCCTACATCCCCTAGCAGCAGCCTTATATTCCTCCCAAGTGGCCAGCCCCTCCTTCCATGACCTGTAAACTCTCCTCTTCCACTTGAGCATACCCAGCAATTCCCTATTTAGCCACACAGGTCTCTTGGCCCTCTTCCTTGACTTCCTACTCCGATCTTGAGCACGGAAAAAGCAGTCCTTGAATGTCAACCAACTATCTTGGGCCCCTTTTCCTTCAAGCAGCCTTGCCCATGGGATTTCCCCTAGCAATTGCTTGAAAAGGCCAAAGTTTGCCCTGCTAAAGTCCAGGGTTGCAATTCTACTTGGTATTCTACTAGTCCTACCACACAAGATCCTGAACTTCACCATCTCGTGGTCGCTGCAACCAAGGCAGCCCTCTACCCTTACTGCTTCAACCAGACCCTCCTTGTTAGTGAGGATGAGATCCAGCAGCGCTCCTCTCCTGGTCGGCTCATCCACCATTTGCAGGAGGAAGTTATCATCCACACACTGGAGGAACCTCCTGGACTGCGGCTGGGTTGCCGAGTGGTCCTTCCAGCAAACATCAGGGAAGTTAAAATCCCCCATGACGACCACAGCCTGTGACTGTGAGGCCTCTCTCAGCTGCCTGTAGAAGGCCTTGTCAACTTCCTCACCCTGATCTGGTGGTCTGTAACAGACACCCACAACAGTATCGCCCCGGCCAGCCTGAATTCTCACCCACAGACTCTCAACTCGCTCATCATCTGTCCCCAGACAGAACTCGGTGCATTGTAGTTCCTCCCGCACATAAAGAGCAACCCCACCACCCCTCCTGGCTGGCCTGTCTTTCCTAAAAAGGACATAGCCCCCCATGACTATATTCCAGTCATGTGAGCTGTCCCACCAAGTCTCTGTAATTGCCACCAGAATTAGTGCAATACAGTTGATAAACCAACTTTGAAAATGCCCTGGACCATTTTAAATGTTTTGTTTCCTTCTTAATTGCAGGAAGTTTATGAGCACAAGCACTAACAGCTACAAGTGTATTGCTAAACTAGACTTTCAACCTGCTAAGCCTAGCTGTGAGATCCTCAAACCCTCAAAGTTTAGTTTTCATCCTGTGTTTGAATGCTTAAGTAAAGGGTAAACAGTAAGATAGAGAAGAACACTCACCTTAAAATTAAATACCTACTAGTTTACTCTAAAAATGCCATCTTTTTTAATTATTAATACTACTTTTATTTTCTAAAGTCTATTCTAAAACTTTAAAAAATATAAGGTGGGAAATTAAACATATAAAAAGGTAACTAACAGTGCACAGCTATAATGCACTTTGAAAAAGCATCCCACACTAGTCTCCTATCTTATCAAAGATACTAGTATGGCAGAAAGTAGATGGATAATAAAAGGATACCACTTAAACACTTAGCTAATCAGTCCAAATTGGAAAGAAGATATTAAAACTCAGAGATACTGTTTAAACAAAGGAATAAGCATCATGTTGTTCAAAATATTGTATAAAATGTCATGTTAGAAATGCTAATATTCTAATAAGCAGATATATCTTCTCTCACATTCCTTTGGATTTAAAGCTTTATAGTATTAGAATATGCTAAGTTACACAGGGCCACAGGCAGAGGTGACAGAGGTTGTGCAAATTTCACATTGGCATGTGTGTGCAAGACAAGCGTGTGAAAGATTCAATGATTCACAGGAGAGAAAGGAAAGTACAGGGCCAGGAACACATTACAATAGGTAGCTGCTGGATAGAAGCAACAGGGTATAAATAAAATTCTGTAAATAAATGCTATGCAAATTTGCCATGTCTTTTTAAACAGCAGTGAATTGCGTGATATCTTTTTCTCAAGACAAATAATTCTCAAGTTCTTGGGTGTGCTGTATTCAGGGGGCTGGTGCAGGGTGAATCAACATCAGGGCTGATTATTTCAACTGAATCTAGAATGTAAGTGGTTTTTCAGGTAAACAAGCTAATGCCTGGAGAGAAATATCATAGTAATATGGCTAGAAAAGTGCACAGATAGGTGTCATACAATGACATTCAATTTAAGATGGTTGAATATTTTTTCAATTACTTTTAAAAGCTGTAACTGAAAATCTTGTTTTTCATAGAAATGCATTTGTAAATTAAAAGCACACATCTTTAAGAATATTTCATTGTTTGGTCACAAACACTTTGAGTAATGAGAAACTATTTCCTGACCAGCTCCCCACTGTGTAATAACTTGAACAATGGCTGTTCCATGAAGAAACCAAGATGATGGGAAGAAAACAAATCTTTCAAGAACTCCTGTCAATCATTTGCTGATTGTGTTGTAAAATATTGACTACTGAGGCCAGAATTCAGTTCAATAAATTAACTGAGCAAATTATTTCATTCTTCTTAAGGATAAAAATTCAGGAAATGCAACACATATGTATGTCATAGCTGAGTGTAAATAATTTACAAAACCATAAAGCACTCCATCTCCTTCATAACAAAAAATAACGTGTACTTTGACAAACTCTTTGTCCCTCTCTGTCTTATGAGCTCCTTAAAATGCAACAGGAACTTCTTATTAAGCAGCAGAGTTTGCAGTGGATCCTGCAAGCTACTGGTAAAAGAGCAGTGCTTGGGTTGTATTTTACATCAGTAACTGCGCTCCTTTTTATCATCCACTGTTTCTTGCTAGTGCTGTAATGTTATATACCTATGTTCACATGCCTAGATGTTTGCATGAAGATTTTGCTTTCTTCTCTTGAAGTAAATAAAGTACCTTTAGAGTTCAACCACAATGTTTTTCATTAACAGTGCCACTAAGCACATAGGTATGCCTAGCCACTAACACGACATATTCCTGTCACTGGGGACAGCAGGTTCTTTTCTTCTTAATGGACATTCCTCTACGAATGTCTGTGGCCTACCTGACTATAATCCTTTAAATTTTAATTCACTTTACATTTAGTTGAGTCATAAATACCATTTAGGTACCAATATTCTGCTTTATGCAATCCCTAAGGTGGTGCTTTTATTTTAATGAAGTCATTTGCAACTTAAGAGGAAAAAAATATTCCATCTTTGATTGAATATATTTGTCAGTTTTATTCCCGACTGGCATTTTTATGTGAAAAATTCAATAAAACTAGGGGATAGCTGCTTACCAACTGGAATAAAAGTTTCAGTGTATTTTCCCTTCAAAATTACCTGAATAAATGGTCTTTGAAATTCATTTTTAAAACATCGACGTCAACCTCAACCATAATAAAAAATAAAATTCGGAGTTAAGTTACATTACAAATGGAAAATTCCTTTGGTTATTTGGTATTTTAGGAGAAATTATACAATAGCAGATAACAGACTTTTATGTTAAGAATTTTATATTTAGTATTATAGAAAAGCAGTGACTTAACTGCACTTCCACAATTGTATCAGAAGACAAATACTGAAAGTGTTCTAATATTATTTTTATTCTTGGGGTTTTTATTGTGCAGTAGTTTGTATCTAGTAAGTACATGCCATTTCAGTGGATGAGAACATGTGGTGATACAAAATTTAAGAGGACTAAGGCAATATTGCATAACTAACAGCAAAGTTCCTGACCTGAATCTCTGTAATTCCCTCATCCTGGATAATTTGCTTTTCCTATTTCTATGGCTCTGGTGCAATGGCATTTACAATAGGAAAGTGCCCTTTACTTGTGCACAACAGCCAGAGGTTGCCTTGAATTGAGAGTCTTCCTGTATCAAGTAGGATTTCATCATATCCTCATGGTCACAGACCATTTGAGACTTTTTATATTAGAGGAAACTGTAACACTTCAGTTCCAATCATGTTTAGAATCATCCAGGTTACCATTAAAAATAATTTCAAACAGAAATTATCACAGCATAATGTTCAGGCCAGTTCTGGCCAACATATTGGTTCAGGTGCCTCCTGGTTCCAGCTGCAGCCTCCCCACGACAGCCGGGTAGTTTTTTATACTTGTGTACAGCAGTCAGGGCCACTCAGGGTTGTCTGATCTCTGACTCTGTGAAGCACTGCTGGCATTAGGGCAAACAAATTAATACTGAAACAACCGAAGTATGAAATTCTGATTTTCAGTTTCCTTGAAAACATAATAAACTGTCTGTTCACACATCCCTCAATAGAAAAGTTCAGCAACAGAAAATGTTTTCCCAAAAAGCTGTTGAAAATTGTGCTGTCAGAAACATTCTTAAAGGCAATCCTAGCTTTACTTTTATCCTCATAAAATTTCACTGAGGCAGGTAAATGGCATTATTGCCATTTTGTAGACAGTAAATTACATCGTACATCCCAGAAGGCAGTGAGATTCCTAGCTTCTGCTGAAATCAGTCTGAGTTAAGCATCTGGAAATACTGCAAACGGATAATACTCTGTATAAATGAGATAACAGGTCCCTAGTAGTAGAGGAATGCTACCTATCTCAAGGTGAACACCACCTCAGTGAGGAAGAGATGCTCCAGAATTAGAATTATTAACTCAGAAAGAATTATTATTAGACTTTATTAACTGTAGCCATTGTCTAATTCTCACAAAAAATCTTCTGTTATTAAGGGGCTAAGAAACTTTTAAAGCCTGTTTTATAAAGGTATTGCAATGTAAACATAGGTGATGAAGTGGATGTTTTTTTCATTTATCTGGACACAGATGATTTACCTACTGTCGTGGTTTAAACCCAGTCAGGTAACTCGTTATCGGAGGGACGGAGAAGTGAAAAGAATGTTTAACTAAGGTATAACACAAATCACTACTGCTACCACCAATGATAATAATGATAAAGGAAATAACAAGGGAAGAGAATACATCATCTGACCGATAACTCGCCCCCCAAGCCCGCAAGCTCTGACCGATACCTCCTCCAACCCTGCAGTCTCCCAGCCCTTCCGGCTAACTCCCAGTTACATCCTGGGCATGACGTGCTGTGGTATGGAATACTTCTTTGGTCAGTTTGGGTCAGCTTCCCCTCCTCCCTGGCAGAGCATGAGGCTCACAAAGTCCTTTCAGCTGAAAGTCAAAACACTGCACTGCACCAGCTACCAAGAAGGGGAAAAATGACTGCTACTGCCGAACCCAGGACACCTACCTAATGTTATAAAACAGTTTCAGGTCAGGACTTTGTATGCTAACCTAGCCACTTACTGACACTTAACAGGTCTGTGTGCCAGCATGTGTACCAACTAAACATACACTGCAGTTCTTTTCATGAGTACTGCAAAAATGGTTCTATGGATATTTAAAAATTCACATTTGAAAATCTGTCCAGCCTTTTGGTTTCATCTTGACCCAGGCCACTGGTCGTTCCTGCTCTTTGGGGAAGAGGCAATGCTGTGAAAACTGAACGCCTCCTGCTTAGCCAAAAGGCTAGGAATGAGAACCAGTTTGTACCAGTTTCCATGGAGGTACAAAATCTGAGCACTGTCTTTCAAGATTTGTGAGGCTGAAATATACCATTTTGGCCAATGTGATCACACCACCACTCAAGCATTATTATCTTGTTTCCATTAGCCATTCAAATGGAAAGGAACACTAATGTTAATTACCTGTTTCAGGAAACACCTATGAAAGTCACTGAGCAGTGAAAAACTGATCCCACACAGTCTACAACACTTGAGTTTGATCCACAGCTCCTGAAGTCAGTAGGAAAAAAATGCAATTAATGTCCAACTAATTGATGGGTTGGATCAGTACTCCAGTATTCTACATACTCGGATGTCTATTTTTTAAAATCATCCAAAAATGCTAAAGGTTTGGTTTTAATTAATTGAATGATAATGAGTACTTCCAAACTCACAAGAGCAAAATCCTCTTTCCATCATTTTCTTGAATCCCATAGAACCACAAAAAGGCTCAGCTCCAAGGAGTAACTGTGGTACAGATCTGCGCTCGGAGCTGCGTGGGCACCAAGGTTTCTGGTCAGACCAGGGGGCTAGTCATGCAGGAGCTGCTGTCTGTTCCAACATTTAAAGTGTATACAAAAGTCTCTAGCAAAGGGATTTAGGTCAGTATTTACATATTTGTCCAGTGACATTATGGGTGCTGTCAGCTAATAAAACAAATGCATTTGTTGTTTTGATTGTTTATAGTTTGGTTGCTTAGGGTTTTAGTTCTGTTTAGATTGTTTATCTAGCAATACTTATACTTGGAATAAGGGCAAAGTCAAGGTCAGTGCATTGGCAGATTCATTTCAGACCTTACAGTCTGGATGAGTTGTTGCTGGATATTCTTGAGGCAGTTCCTGTACTGACGGATATGCTCAGGAACAGTTTCTCTCATTACTAGTGAGAGTCAAAGTTCTCATCAAGAAAATATTGCTGGATGGTAAGACCAGACAGCAGGTTTTGTCTGATATGGATCTTGACTTAATGAGATGAAAGGAAGTCTGCAATATAACTAGTGCAAAAATACCAGGCAGCTCTAAGAAAACAGTGAAATGTTCCTGCATATTCTTGTGAGTCAAACAAGAAGAAAGCCTTTATAAGAGTAATTATTAGTCTACATCACTGATTATTTTTTCTGTTAGATGTTTTCCTCTGCTAAAAACTGGAGTTATAGATCTGGCTCACTTTCTGTAAAACAAGAATATCTAACTCACCAGCAAATCTGAGGACTTTATAGAGGAGAAAAACATAGCTAATTTTTCCTACTTTATGGGTAAAATGAAATACAACCAGGGTGACCTGACTTGCCTGATATCATTCCACCTAGCATGGGTTTAGATACAGCTGGTTGCCTCACACCAAGCCAACAGTTTAGGCAGTAGGTAGTACTGCACACATCTCTCATTTAGCCAGTTGCCAGGTTTATCTTATCACAATGTTTATAAGAATAGATCATACAGTATATAGGACTCTGGTCTAGCTAAATAGCTTTGAGTATCACTTTATCTTGGCTGCACCACTCATTCATTCTTAGGTAAGGTTTGAGCTAACACAGATCTTATGCACCTGCACCAGGCACTGAAATGAACCATTATATTAAAACGTATAGAATAGAATAGAATAGAATAAAGTGGTAATATCTTCCTAAGCCACCCTTTCTGTACACTCCACCTACAAGCATCCAAACTGAGAAAAGAACATTTCAAAACCATCAGAGTATAACAGCCACTCAGGGCCATATCTCGCCATTGTGACTTCATGTAATTTCCTATTGGCAATCATACCTAAATAAGGGCAGAAGGCTTTCACCATTTACGGCTTACTAAATGTTCAGCTAAGTAACCATGGATCAGGCCTGGTTTTGTCAAATATAAACATATCTGTTTTGAAATCTGATCTGACCAAAGAGTTCAACCACCAATACTTGAAACCACTTTTAGATCCCTGGCTATTCTGGTCAACTGTTAATTTATATGAATTTATAACATGGTTTTCTCAAACTTTTTTTTTTTTTAATACTTTTTTCTATTTATCAATTTTATTTTCTGGATTTATAATCCCTTTCATTCTTTTTTATTGCTTCTACACATAAGTATGAAAATTTATGAGCTTTTTCATACTGACTCTGAAAGCTCTTTTGTGGTCAATATAGCAGCAACTTTCTACTTCCTGAACCATTTTTCTTTCGGTACTACAGTGTATGGATCATTAGTCTACCTTGTGTGCATTCTGTTGCATTTTGTCATAGTCTTGGTTTTGACTGTACTTTAACCTCTTCTGAGCTTGGACTTTTTTTCTGCTATCTGTAACTTGCTTTTAAATAAGATCTCAGTCCAAGCGGTCAGTCTTCCGCTTATGCCCCTGAAGTCCATGTTTATAGTTTCAGAGTTTAAGGACAGAAGTAAACTTCATCTCTTTTCTAATCTCCTAGAGATCATAGACCATTACATTATTACATTTCCTCCTAGTGCCCATATATTGTAGCCAAAACTTTAGGTTAGAAGAAAACATTTTAGGCCTCAAGAAAATAAATAGCTGTATGAGAAATGAGTTGTCAATAGTCATTAGGAAAACCCGTATGATGACCTACAAGAGAAGACATTTGTACTACGAGGTGCTGAGACTCCACATCTTCAAGGAGGCATGAAGGGTGGTTCCATACAAAGGAACCTAAGAGGAAAGGTACATTTTTACCTGTTTACTTTTTAAAAAGGCATATTCATCCTCCAAATTAACTTTTTTCTCCCCCAAAAATGCATATAAGCATTACCATGTTTCTTCCACATAATGATGGTGCAACACATCCGAAAGTAATGTTTACCACAAGTAGTATCAAAATATCATGTATTTGGCAATCCCAGTGCTAGAATGAGTATTTCCTGAAAGGTGTCTGAATGAAGCTGGGTTATGTATGATACTTCTTACCAAAGTAAGTAAAAAAAAGCTAGTCATCCCCAAATTCTACTTTATCTGTCCTAAAAAAAATTAACAGTGTGTCTGAGTGCACTGCAACATGCATGTCACACCACAAGCCACCCTTCTTTTGGAAGCAAGTAAATATAGTAGAAATCCATACTCAGAAATTGTCACTTCAAATTTTAACAAACATCTTTCCTAATTTCTGCCTGTACCAGACTTCCTCTCACAAAAGACCCTGTGCCTTAGAAAATGTAAAAAAAAAAAGAAATAACAACTTAATACGGACCTTCGTGAAAGTTGACAGACATCTTAATTCCTTGGAGATATTGTATTACACAGCAGGCATTAACATGCCACTACACTCCTGTTGGCATTAACTTTGTCTGATTTATTTATACTCATTTCCTTACACCACTCCTGATGGCCCTTTCCTCGGCATGTCCATCCCACGGATGGCAGCCTGCAGAAATCCACGCTAGTTTGACATCGGTTATTTAGGACTCCAAGGCAACTTAAACACAGTGCAGGCAAATTTACAGGCCTGGAGCTCAGACACAGGGATAAGACACAAGATAACCACAGACTGAAAAATCATTACATATCTGCTGAAATGCTCTGCCCAATATACATGTTCTTGGCCCATCTCAGAGGAAGACAAAACAAGACTTCTTCCAAGTTGAAGGTAACATATTGCACCTTCTAGTTACCACAGGCTATGAGGGTGCCCCAAATTGGTTTCTGGGGCTTGGCTGATGTCTGTTAATTTGTCAGCTCACAGTAACTCCATGACATAGCCGAACCCCTAGCAACAGTCATTGCCATTATGCTAAATGCCTTATGCTAGCAATCAAAATACGCTTATAGATATTAATGTGGCATCTTAGAAGCCATGTTCAGCTAATAGAGAAACACTCAAAAATGTGCCAGAGAACTTTTTTCTTTTCCTGTGCCTTGGTGATGGTGGATCTAGTCGGCAATTTGGCTACAACCCACTGTAACATCTTACCACCAATGGCAGTGATTCGTCTAGGAATGCTAGTAACTAGGATCATCTTGCTCAGACAAGCACACAAGACTAAAACAGGGCACTGACTGATCACTTACAATTACGGTTTCAAACTGAAGCCTGGAGTCTACAGGAGAACTCTGCTATGCAGCATTTCCCCCTAGCCATATCCAGATAAGTTAGAAACATGTCATGACCTTTTATATTCATTTTTCCCCCAGGAAAAAACAAACACAAATCTTTTTATATTTTTCCTCTTTGATATTTGAGGCTCATCATTAGACAGGGCATTCTTTTTTAATTTTACTCTACATTTCACGTATATTGCTAGTTACATATTAAGCTAAATACTAAAGTTGCCTTTTATATTCAGGCTAGTAAAAGCATTCTAACCTTATAAACTGGGGGCTTTGTTTTGGGTTGGTTTTTTTTTTTTGGTCAAAGCATGTACCACACTTTTTAGCGCTTTTTAGGTCATTATTTCAAAATACACTCCGTAATTGACTGAGATAGCACAAATAATTCTTATTATACAGTACCCTGTGTATAGTCACAAAAGGAAGGCAGAACAGGATCTCTCCTACGTGCTGCAGCAGAGTGTTGGTGCCAAAAGTAGCATCATGGATACTTAGAATAATATTCCTGCACGCTAACATTGGTTTTAAAGGCCCATAGGTTCCTTTACAAGAATGCAAATTTATTCTCCTCCCAGCCTCCTCAAATTGGTAGTAAGGAAGTTAAACACTTCTGGGAGTGGGATGCCAGGGTGGATTCTGCAAACCAGCCTAGATACGTCTTGGTTTAACTTTGGCTGATGAGCTTTTGAGAGGGCAGTGGGTACTGCTGAGCTCTCCTGGAAATGTCATGGAGCTAGGCAGGTCTAGTGCAGGTGTAAGAACAATTTACAGAGCAAATGTCCCACAGTTATTTTCTTGACACACTGATTAATACCAAGATACTGAGCCCTAGATAGGTCTATAACCAAACCAGTATTTACTGCAAGGCATTTCAGTTAATACCTGGGATTAGCACTGTAGACAAGCCATTAGTGGCAACAATGATTACCTACTACGTGTATGAGGTATGACAAGAGCTAAAGCACAAAATTAAGCTTTTTACTAGCTTAAGAAGATTTCTGGTTTAGGTGCCTATACAAGGGTAGGGCATAGACTCTGTTTCACCTAATAAAACATTAAGGATCAGTAAGACATGCTGCAAGACACAGGGCCTGGTGGCCAGGCAGATATGAAATAAAAGCTACTTTATAGCAGATTTATTGCAAATAAATAACATGAACTATTTGGAACTGAATGCATGTCTCTGAATGCTATTAAATTGTGTACCTTTTTGTAAACTTAGTAAAAGGTTTCACAGTACCTTGAATATAAAATCAGCTTCTTCGTTGGAAGGTAATGATGTCAAAACTTACTTTATTTCTCTCTGGCAGATGCAGACTATAACATAAAGCAGATAAACCATCTCACATTTGCTTTTTGAAAGGTGACAGGGTAGAAAGCAAGTACCCCACACACACACATTGTCCTCACCCACAGTACCCAGCCATGTGCCCTTAGCCTGGAGTAGGAGTGCGTCTATCTTCCCCTGACATTTGCTTTGAAAGGGATAGTATTAGTCAACCCTGACAAATTCGGGACACAATGTGATTCTCAGTAACCTGACTGCTACACTGGGCTGTAGATGGGAAACAAACATGACAAAGATTTCTCCCAGTCTGTCTTCCCAACAGCACTGGAGGCTTTTCTGCTCTGAATCTACTGTGCTAGACCTCCTTTTGCTGTAGGATATCCCCTGCCAAGATATGTACTTTTAGGAGGGAAATATCCTCTGGAGTTAAAGCTGTGTGGATCAGAAGCAATCCTCCACCTAAGCTTTAATCCATTGACAGTATGATTAGCTCCTACACAACCATGTTGGCATTAAAGGCGCAATATGAGCTACTTATACCTAGACAATAAAAATCTAAATAAATAATCTAAATCTATCTAAATAAATTTTTAAATCAATGTTATAATGGGTTATGAAACTGTATGTCTACGTAGGTGGTTACGTCTCTTTGTAGATTCCCCTGGTGAATGCCCATAAATCCAGTGGTCACAGACGTTAGCGTGACATAGTGCTTGAAATTTGTGAGCTTGGTGCAACTGCAGTGCGTGTATGCTCTTGCAGTGCTTAGATTAAATTGGCCACAATCTCAAGGCTTGAATCTCTGTTTCTGACAATGGAGATTTCACCTGGAAAAAGTATGAATTGAGTTCTTATGAATGGTAACTTATTAACATCTCCAAAACATGTCACTATGTCACTGGTAATATGGTGAGTTCTAAAAAAGCATAAACTTGGTTGTTCACATGTTGACTGGTTTCTTTTAGAAATAAATATACAAGCAAATCTAAATATGATTGTCTTTTTCCCCAACTAACTCAATTAGTTTGCATCTTGAGGTCTAAACAGAACACTTAAAATGCATACAATTACGGCCACTTTCATCAGATCAATCTATCAGTGACTATATAACATCCTTTGGTTTTGACATCTTAAGATACGAGCGTCCCCTACATCCGTATCTTCCTGAACATAATTGCAGAAATACTGTTGATTTTTGTCTCACATCATCCTAAATGTTAAGTTCCCCTGTTTATGGGCAACCACTTCTCATGTTTTCATCTGTACCACTGCCTGAAGATATTTAAAATGTAGTGCCCTTTAGCGATAACACTAGTACTGTAAATCTTCATTAGACATTTAAAAAACCTTCTGCAGACTGGACAAAATTCCATATTATACTTTCTTTTGCTTTCTGGTGGTCATTAATGAGATTGAGCCACACTGCCTCAATCTCAAACTACTCAGGACTCACATTAGCATCCCAGACCATCAGGAAAGGGCAAACCAACATCATGCAAAGAACAAGGTTTTAAGTGTAACACGTCCTATTTTTTTCTCTGTTACAAAAGTACACCCACTGTACAGTCAGGTTTTAGCCTTCAGAGTAACCATTCAAGAAAGGTCTACTGATGATAATACTGGCATCTAGCGTCATCCTCCACAGGTGAACTGTCTAATGACAAGCAGAATCCCTGTGCTAAAGAGATTACACGTTGAAGCAATGAATGTAATAAAATGCTGTGCTAAATTTAGCAGGTGCTTGGTGTGCATTTATTAAGTGATTAGTCCCTGTTGCTGCTACTTCCCTCCTCTCTACTTTCAAAACCTTGAGCTTCTTTTTGCAATGAGTTTTCTCATGTCTTCAAGCTCCCTTTCCACTGAAGAAATTCACTGCTGCTCCACCAAAGACCCATATATCAGGTTATTACAGTTAAGAGATATTTTGAAAGCTTAAACTGTGGTTTTCGTGGCTCTCCGCATGGGAATGAATTTCATTTCCTGTATACATGCACTTTTGAAGGCCCTGCAACTCTTAAGACTCTTAAATTGTCTTTTTGTTCTGATGGCTTTTTATTCCATGTGAGGTTAAGCTCTTGTGTCATGGCATTTTTGTGTCGATTAGAGAGGGAAGGAAGAACTTCTAAAGCATTACTGTTTTCTCAATAATTCTAAATACATATTAAGAAAAATATTCTACATAAAGTGACTGAAACTACTTCAACCACTTCTGACTTTTTTTAATCATTCATGTACATTTATAAGAAAGTTAGCTTAACTTTGCCTCATTTTAAAAAAAAAATGATTGCAGTTACACAGATGCACTGTGTAGAAAAAAACATCCTCAGACCAATCTATGTTTCCAGACCTAAAACATAAATATATACGGTTTATTGCTACAACCATTTTTCTATTAAGCAGTACAGTGTTTGTTCAGTATATTAGTATTCATGTGTATTTACATTATTTCATTAATGCTAACTCAGTATGGCTTCCATTTTTCCTTATTCTTTCCTGAGCATAGTACCTAAGCAATAACCCCATGCGGGATTTATAAACACAGGGTTGTAGATTTTACCTATAGCAGTACACTTATTTGCTGCTGCTGAAAGCCAGGAACAAAAACAAACTAACAAAAACATCAAATTTAATCATAATAACTTTTTTTTTTCATGAGAATTTTTAGGAAGTAAGGTATTTTATGGCTGTCATAAGAGACTTCACCTATAAAAGGCTGAGATGCCTGCATTCATGCAGTACATTTGCTGCACCTTCCATTGCCTGGAGCAACTCCCTATATACAAATTTTTATTTAAAAAAAAAAAACAAAACATCTTGAAAAGCAGAATATAAAATTCTGTGTGTTTTTAGCATTGCTACAGGGGTTAAATTGTTAATGCTTTACTTTCACTCCAGTTTTTTATCAAACTTTCTTTTTTCTCTCCCTGGGGATAAACAAATGGACAGCTTTCCTCTCTAGTATTCCTCCTTCCATTACCATCACAGCAGAATGCATCTGAGACTATAATAATTCAGTGATGAAATACAAAATGTCGCAATGCCATCTCTCTTAAAGTGAACTGAGATTTTGTTATGCCATTTTAGGTGCACTAATAGCTCCTAAAGTCCCATGGAGTATCTTAATGTGAATTTAATGAGCTGATAGCATACAAATGACAGTACTGTGAGGGTGAAGGTGACATAACCTTTTTCCTTCTATTTGATGTTTGTCTTGAAAAAAATACAGATCTTTTCAAAATGTACTGCATTATTTCAAAGTACTGCATCATTCAACAAGGAGGCTACCATTGTTTTATCATTTAAAAGCCCCTTTTTGCTCTCTTCATAGCACAAGAAACAAAAGCACTTTTTAGTTCACCATTAAGGTAATTAAAAAATCTAAAAACTTTCTCTTTCACCACAGTGCCAATACATGGAAATACGTATTGCCAATACATGGTGATTATGGCCATATTGTGATGTGCATATCCAGTGAAAAAACATCATTTTTATCACGGGTTCACACCAGTATATTGAACCAGTAAAACGTGCATGAATCACATGGAAATTATCCATCTTTATTTTCTGGGTGTCATCATTTTTTTTTTTCCTATCAAGGGTAATGCTAAGAGGTCTACTCATCATTGCTGACTCCCAAACTCCATGTGTCATTACCAGAGCTTTGTCATTTATAACGAGTTGCCTCCCTTCGCTCAACAGTGTCACACCCCATTGTGCACCCAAATCCTAACCACCTTCTGTGCGGTAATGAACTGTGATCCTATCAGCACTAGCCTGGATCAGCTCTGATGACGTCGCACACAAGGGAGGAAAGGACCGATGGTAAAAGATAAATATATTGGTAATCAGATAGCAGCAGATGTATAGAAAATTTAACTGGCAGATTAAGGAGGTAACCAAATGTATGAGGTTATTACAGTTTGCCAGAGGGTAGCAATGTAGCTTTTCCACTGTATTTTGACGTATTCTTAAAACCTTTAATTCAAGCTTAAGAAATGGCATCTCAGGGGATCTTTTTTTCTTTCCCGTAACATAAACACTTAGAGACATACATGGCAGCCAATGATCTGATCACTTCTATGCCACATATTTTGCAACTCAAAAAGAAACATTATTAACTTTCACTTCTCTTTCACCAGATATTACAAACATATTCCTCCTAAACAATGTATAGATGACAAAAGTTATTCTTTAAAACTTCATCATGAGCAGGACTTATGTCTTTTAATTTTATTCTGATTAGACAAATTTAGTTCAATCATCAAGGATTTATTGGTTTGTTAACTTTAAAACATGGGCAGGACAGATTATGAATTAGTTTTGAGGATGGCATATTTTCTGTATTTTCTTACAGTCTCAAAGCTGTTACACGCAGTATGTAAGATAAAGTGAATTACATTTATACAAGTTATTTCTTCCACCAGTAGAAATGATAATGTTTACATGAGAAAGATGTACCTTCAGCTACGTTTGACAAAGGAAAAATAAATAAATAAAAATAAGCAGCTTACACATTTCAAAAAGTTGGAATTTTGGCAATGCACAAAATTTGTTTAGAAAAACCTTTTTGTTGCCAGGTGACAAAGCAAAACATATCACATATGCTTAACAACCAGTTTGTACATATTTTGTCTTTCCAAGGTTTCTAGGGCTGGTCAGGCACAATGATGCATTACAGCTGAAGGAGCTTCCTGCAGGGACAAATGTTTGTCTCTCTCCAAAAGAATTTTCCTAATCCTTAAGAAAAACAACTCAATATTTCTCATTGCTTAATGGTTGAGTAAGGATTAATTCTGTTCAAAATTCATTGTATTACGAGTCATAACATATATATTGTTGTATGAGGATACATACTACTGTGGGTTCAGTGCATCTTATTTGTTAGCATTTCATGGTATAGTACAAGGAGTAGTTCTGCTAATACATACGGATTTCTTACAATAGTCTGATGTCTTATCCCTTTTCTACTGTCAGACAATACCACGAGCATTATAAAAACATATGGATGACTAATGTATTAAAACTTATATGTCCTACTACTTACAAAAGCCACTGTTACTATAGTTCAAGCACCTTAGGATCTCTGATGTTTCCATTTCATCAACATTTTATTCCACTGATGAATACTAAGATCATAGAGGAAGACGATGACAGAGCAGAAAAAACTCCAACCATCCTGCTCTCAGATTCCCCTGAAATTGCCCACTGTCGCCAGAAGCCCATCCTTCCCATCTTGAAACTCAGGTCTTCATGTGAACATTTACACATATCCATGGCCTGTAGTTGGAGTTACCAGGCTTCACACATATGAAATTAACTGTAGGGGCAATTCTGAATATATTACCTTCTCTTGGACCAGTCAACAACTATGCAATAAGTCATGGTGCTGCTTGTGTTATAATGACCATCAGTAATCAAATTCAACTGTATATTCAGCCCGTTTGCTCACTTAAAGTCAGGATATTAAAAGGCAAAAAAGAGTCAGGTTTCCAAGATCCCATGTTCTGAACATACAATATGGAAGAGAGCAGACAGGTCCTCTGCATTCAAGCATTCCATCCTAGCTGCAATTGCGTTGTGCCATTGTGCAAATTTTAATCCCAAACTCTCTTGGAAAAAGTGTTTTATGTTCATGCCTATATACTCCAAGTATTATGATGTGCTCTTTTTTACATTCCAATTTTTAGTGTCCCTCAAAGGAAAATTCAGCATGACTCATGAGATTAAAATGTTGGTTGATTTTTTTATTTTTTTTTTCAAATTACAGTTGTCTGTAGAAAGTAATAAATCAGTTTTCAACTAGCATCACTGATTCATTTAGAACAACAAGCCATCATTTCATTATTTCTATGGCATGGAGAGGCTGCCCTCATGTCCTCTGCACACCCAACTAAGCATCAGCTTTTATATAGGTTGAGTTTGGTAACATTATTTTTTTTTTTCTCCACACCAATTTTTACAAGTTTGCCACCCCTTTCCTCAGACCTACTACACCTATTCCTGCTTACCCTGGGGAAAAAAAAAAAACAAGCACACAGAGAAAACAACACTGAAAGTTTTTTCTGCTCTCTATTGGAGAATATAACTTCCTGAGTTAGATACCTGGTAGGAACACTTGTGCCTGCAAATTCCAGGTTGCTCTTCCGGACAGTAAATCATGCATGCCAGCAAACCAGTTTCCTAGAGCCCTCATCAAAAAACAACAACAAAGGGCTACAATGATAGCAAAATCCAATTTATTTAAAAGAAAAAAGAGACCATATACAAAACCGTTCTGCATTACTGTCCAGATGCACTATGCCTCTACCTCCAGCCATTAATATTATTCACTGGCCTCTAAGACTTTGCCTTTTCATTGTGGATTATACCCCATTGCAGAACAAGGCACCCACTTACACACTGTAAGCTTACACGGTGAGAAATGATCCCAGATGAGGTATTGCCTCAAAGAGAAAATGAAAAATATTCCATGCATTTTAAATACGCATCAAAGATCATAAGTTACACAAATGTGTAATGCATTTTTGTTATTCTCTGTCAGGAAAGAAGAACAAAACTGGCAGCTATAGCTATTGTATAATAGTAATTATTGAGAGAAATAATTATACAAAAACCTGTTCAGGATGGAATGACTCAAAGTGAGAAGAATTTAAAATGATAGCTAGTATTTCAGCAAACCCCACTCTATGACACCAGTCAGCAAAATCAGGCAAATAAATATATCTCCTACAATCTTTCTACCCTCTGAAGTTTGTAAAAGGTGGACAAAAAACAGCTGTTCTTGCTTAGTGGGGTCCAGCTGCAGGGATTCCAGGGTAGGCTGGTTTACTGGGGAGGGTCCCAGCTGCCCGGGGCTCTCCACAGCATCAGGGCACAGGGACTCCTACACACAGGAAAGCGGGAAGGCCTAACACAATTTTATTCTGAGCAGACTGTAATCATTTATTTATACTTATATGCATTCAATAATATCCATCCTCCTTCAGCCTCAGGCAGGTTTAGAAAATTAAAACATTAGAGGTGAGAAATAGAGTGAGACATTGTGATAGAGCCAGGTAGCCCCACAGCTCAGGGGGCCAGCCTGAATTGTCATCTGCATCTCTAAGACCATTTCTGCCTGTACCCAAAAGCTAAAACTTCTCAATCAAGATGTTTTCATCTGCGGTTCTGACTGCTGCAACTGCCCTCATGCCATCACCCTGATGCCTACATCACTCCTTGATGAAACATGCAGTCACTGAAATTACCATCCTTGAAAAGTCAAGGAAAACTCACCACATATACCCTTATTTGCTGAATCTCCTTCTGGCTTTCCCACACTACATTCAAGCTTCTTGTTCTTCCTTCTGTTCCAAATCTTGCTCAAAAAACCTTTCCCTATTTTCAAAACTTCTGCTTCTGTCATGTCCCTTCACTCCTTCCACCAAGTTTTTAAACCTCTTTCTTCATTTCCAACAACCAAACACCTTGGTCAAAGTCCTTCTCTAGATAATGGGTTATTCATTATGCTCAGATAAAGAATATAATGATCCTTAATTTATCTCTATTAGCTGCAAACATTTCTTCAGTTATTCATTCTAACCTGTTATATCATCACATATCCATGTTGCTATTTTGTTTCCCACTGTATCACATCTTATTTCAGATTAGTGTGACTCAGTTGAGGATTACAGGCTTTTTACATGTACTGTGAACACACATTTGAATACTGCAAGTTAAATGATACATGCTATGAAATAAAAGTATTATCGATTGCCTAGGACAACAATTTAGCAACAAGGAGAAAACAGACAACAAAACAGTACTTCAGTTTATATTAAAAGTTTCTCTCTGCATAGAGCACTCTTACAGGCAAAGCATCACAGGCACCGTCTTGTATTAGTAGTAACTTTTCAACATATGTATTCCAAGAGCTTTGAAAATCAGCTACTAACTAAGGTTTATCTTCTAATACATCACCGGTCCATCAAAACTTTCTGTGTAAATTACACATTGCTTCTAGAAAGACTTTAGACAACCTAGGCTTTTCATGAAATACCTAAAGCACCACTTTTCAAAGATCAGTAAAGAGCAAATTATTTTGTGTTGCTGAGTCCATTTACATTATAAACAACCAGATTCTACCTTCAGTCATGGTCCTACCACTGGATCCTCATTTACATCTGTACTAAGCTTGTTCCAGACAAGGGAAAAATGAAATCTCTGGCCTTTACATAACTGATGCCACAATTAAATCATATCTTGAACAACTTACATCAACTTACTTTCTAGTGAGTTTACTGTTGAAAAATTTTTGTCACATTACTATTTTAACTTCACTCTGCAGTCATCAAACATACAACCTGTTTGTCAAGAGTTTCTCTTTCATTTTTGAGGTATACAAAATGGAAACTGCGTGATCAAGGTCTCAGGAAATACTGCAGAGAGGATTAGTCCATCAGCTCTTACCCCACAGATGCTCTCTTGTCAAATGTTACTACTTGCCTTTGACTTCTTTTCATGGACCATTTCATTGTAAGGTTTGAATTTTAGGTCTGGTTCACAATTGTGAACACTACAAAATTTATTCCCTGAAATTCTGATTCCGGTGAAAGTGCAGTAAGAAAGATGGCAGGGCTTCAGGATATAAGTGAAAAGGGCAGAAGACAGAAAAAGACTGTTCTACTGACAAATTATTGACTGTGCAACTTACCCTATGAAAAAAGTTGCTTTTTCTGAAAAGAAAAAATGTTAAAATTATTTAATAAAGTTTGCACAGGCCTGCGGTTCTAAAGCCCAGCCTAGCTCAGAAATATGACAAGGTTGTTTTTTTTTTGTGCAAGAGGGAAGAGTAACTTAAGGAATTCATAGGATTTACCGTTAATTCTACCAGTTCTTTCAGTATTCAGATACTGTATTTATTTGTTCAATGCACATCATCAGCTCACTGTGCTGTTTCTAATTAAATTAGCTTCCATTATACAGTTCTTCGGTGTTACAGTACTGTAGGAAACAAATAAGAGTGCCATAAAACTAAAAGCCCACTATGGACTCAGATAGTTAAATAGCTGCCCAAAATTTAAATTAGGATGGTATTTGAAAGAAAGTAATAATGTATGCATTTTCAGGTTTAGGTCCTGAATGTGTCCCACAGTGTTGTTTTCTGTAATGGTTTTACACTCGAGGCACCTCTATAAGAGAAGGTGATGATATTACCCCAGATTTAGGGATACACACCTGAAACACAGAGTACAGCTGATTTACTCAAGGTGACATGTGGAGCCTATGACAACCCTGGGATGTAGCAACAGATATCCCACATCTTACTCAAATATCCTGCCCCTGGGACTAGCTGTCCTTATTGTGCAAATGAGGCTCTCCTGGAAAAATTGCAGGGGATCCTTTTTAACACCATAGGCAAAATCAGGGAAAATACTTGTATTCTTACAGAGTCAAACCCCTCCATTCAGGAGAAGGCAAGGTGAGAGAAAAGGAGCCCCTTGGAAGACCCCATGAGAGATTCTCTGAGGTCTCAAGATTATGAGCTCCATTTAACTTTCTAAATCTTGCCAAAAAGTAAGAAGCACATTGGCTTTTCACTACTTCAGCCGCTCTTTTGTCTGCCGTGCACCTGAATGGAAGAAAATGCAAGTATTTTTATTTGACTTTTGTTGGGGAAAAAAAAAAGTGACTTATATATTTGGGAAGGTGAAGTTTTCATTCCAAGGAGTCAAGTCATTAAATTCTGTACCCCAAGCCAGGAACTTTCACACTGTGGGTTACAAGGTCATCAATGAAGCTGTTAGCAGTATTGCTATTCCCACTGCCTTTGTTAGGGTTAACACCTTCTGCAAAGCACAATCAACTTTTAAGGCACAATATAAAACTTTATAGTACTCGCAATTAGTGCCAACAGTGGTAGTTTCTGTGATTTCTACGTGAGCCTTAGTTAGGGACCATAAATTCCATTTCACTTGTGTCAGCCATCTATCAGATAATAACTACTGTTTCCTGCTACCTACCTGGACTGGCTGCAGCATGAAGCTGCAATTGCCATCAAACACTGCTTATTCTTACAACCTATCATAATAGACATGTATTAGCAGGTTATAGCTTACTATCAGGGCACAGACTTCTTATGAATGCTGTTGTGCATATTTTATTATCACATTGAGCTAAGTTGCTTGGTAAACTTTGCAAAAAAAAATTAATGACACTAGCATAGCAGTGAATGGGATTTACAACTTATGCTTCCGAGCACCTTTACTGCACAAAAACTGTTTATTACCACAAGTTTTCCCTTTGTATGTTGTGTTTACTTGTTTCCCAGCAGGGTCTGCTGATGTTAATGGACTCACAGCAGTACATTCTACTTCTGTTATTACAGGTTTAATTCAGTCATTAACATTTCATTAATGGACTGGCCTCCTAGCTGTTTGAATGGCTGTCTAGATATTGATGAGCTTTCTAGTATAGAAAACTCTTATTTAAGGCAGACTTTTAAAGATTTATTAAAATGCTAGTGAATCTTCATAACATTCTGTCATTTGTTTTAGAAGATAAAAGTCAAACCTTTGAACAAATTTTCATTGCAAAAATTTTCAGCATCTGAATATAAAATAAATTCCATGCAAAAATCATGAAGAGAAGAAAGAAGATTCCAGTTACATCACCTGGATAGAAGTCTTCAGTTCCTGCCTTAAAACCATTGTGGCTCAGCACTGCCAAGTCCGCTTCTTGGAAAGAATTGTTTTGGTGGGATACAAATTGGATTCTCTTTTCCACCTCATGAGGGTGCTCTGCAACTCCACTAGCTCACATTTTCAGACTATGAACTGGAATTTGTAATCCTTCCCACAACATATTCCATCGGGAACAGCCTCACTGGCACCAGTGGAATTAGTCAAACTCAAGAGACTGCTCAGAATAACAAAGCAGTAGTTTTGGGGATCATAGATATTATAACTTATCACAGTCTTTAGACTTCAGCAATTTTCTAGCTATAACAGTGTAGTGGAATCTAGTTATGAAACAATCTAAGTAATATCTGTACCCCAGTGGAAGGTAAGTGTCCTTATGAAATAGCTAAACAGAGTTACGAGGTGCTTCCTTTTACTGCATCTCTGTTTTCTCCCCATTAAAAGGAAAGCATATTTTCAGGCACCACAGAGAATTGAAACATACGGCATCATATCTAATGCAAGTACTTTGTAAAAATTACTAATTTGGTATCATAATTATGCTTGCAATAGAAAATTATTAAGCAATGTCATATTGCACAGTAAATGAAACTTATATTGATCTAATAAAATGTATTTCAATTGCATTACAATAACTTTATCATATTCTTTAATGGTACCCACAGTTAACAAAAATAAGGTACAGCGAGGAAAAACACTGTTGATGAGTACCCTATACTACAATATTAGGTCACAATAGATATAATTTGTGAGGTTACTTATGTGCTTTTTTACACTTATGAACACCTGCAACTTATATTTGTTTTTAAGACAATGAGATGTTAAAAAGTAGAAGCAGGATTAGAGGATAGTAAACAAAATCCCTAGTGTAAGTTCCCTGGATAAATTAATCACTATAGATGCCTTTGACTCCCGCTTTAGAAAGCGAATGATGAATATTATTGATCCTAAATTCATATTTTTTTCTTAGGGATCATACTAGCTCAGTCAAGTCAGGAATATGCCAGGATGACATGAAAATAGATCTCTTATTAGAAAACTTGAAGCTTATTATCTTTATAAATGTAGCTATGTTTAAGAAATCAGAGGACAAGGGGTGCAAAGAAGAAGGAAGGACACTGTATTTTAATAAAAATATGTTCAAACATTTTTCTCCTCTGTAAAACTATCACAGCCCAGAAAGTATGAACTATATATTTACCACAGGGGAAGGAAAAAAAAAAAAGGAAGAAAGAAAAAAAAAGAAGAAAAGAGAAAGAATTAAGAGAAAGGAAGCCAAGTCCTCATCTAAACATTTTCATCTAGGTTTCTTTTGTCTGTCAGGGTAAATAAAATGAAGAAACAAACCACAACTAGAGGGGAAAAAAATAAAAAGAGTCAGCTAAAATGTCATGACTTGCTTCTCTGCAGGTGTCAACTTGACTTCACTGAAATGGCATACAACTTTGATTTTCTCATCAGGAAATAATGTTTATTCCCTCTACCAGACATAGCAGATAAGAACATACTGTGTGTAACATTGCATATTTTGGTGTTGTGGATTTCTGTGTATAACTATTCTTGAGACATGCTAAAAATATTTTGTGTGCTTTGTTTTGACTTGTCATTAATTATGAAATAGAGCTGTTATTTTTTTCATTAAACTGGCAGTCTAAATAATTTAAACACTGGTCTTTAAGACACTTACTGTATATTGATGATCTTCACAGGAAGAAAAGAGAACCTCCCAATTATTTTATATCTTGAACTTTTTTGTTCTTTTTTAATGCTTTGCATGACATATCATCCATTACTATACGCCTATATTATTTTAGCATGCCAGACAACATTTCTCTACATTTGATCTGTCACTGAGAATTTAGCTGGCTTTTATTCCTGTAGCCAGTATTTCCATTTAGGGGAAACTCATACTTTCTGAATGTTCAATTGTACCTCATGCACAAAACTTCAATTTACTCCAGGAAACGAGGTAGGAAATAACATTCAAATTTGTTTCATGTGTGTGTGTGGCAGTTTATAGTGAACCACTGGTACATTTGGATGACAGCCGTCTTGCACCTGAGCAGTATCTGACGCGCCACAGTTTTTGTTTTAAAGTTAAGAGACATATGAAAGAGTTTGGAAGTTGCAGCTTGACTTCAATAAAAAAAGCCGCCTTAGATAATTTGGACAAAAGAATGTGGCTGCTCTGTGGTGTCAATGGCTAAAAGGAAGGTTTTGGAAAATTTGTTGGCAAACCACTGAGCTTAGTTAACACCTAGCCTTTAACATTGATTACGTTGTGTTGGGTCTTACATGGGAGTGGTTAAGGACCATCTCATTCCCTTCAGACATGTGACTCAAGGACTGATGTTGATATAATGGTCACCAACATTGAAAACAATTGCTCTACCATCTTATCACAACTTTGATTTAGTATCTAGATCTCCCATACCCCTCTGAAAACAAGAAAACAGTTACAGAATTTTTAATGAAAATTTTTCCGTTCAACTACTATTACAACTTTTTTGGAAGGGGATGATTCTGGCGTTTTCCTCCTCAAAAGCTGGACAATTCACACTCCTGGGAAGCCCCTTAGTAAGCTTCAATCTTTGAAAACAATTCTGCACAGTTTTCTATGAACAGAAAAATGGATTTAATTATCTTGAATGAATCTACATGGATTTCATGATCACAAACTCTGCAAGTTTGACCCCATCCCCACAGAGCATACCCTAAATTACCTCTAAAGGTATCTGGTGCATAATTTGAGATTAACTTTTTGCATTACCTGTGGAAAATCGGTGACATCCTTTTCAATTCTGCTTAACTGTGAAGTTGTCATCTTTGTAAACAACTACTTCCTTAGGTGGAATGTATTAAAAGCATAAAAGTGATTTTAAAAATTCAAGTCCTTTTAATATCAACACTGAAAACAGCTTTGAAGCTAGAACCTGACACAAAAATTCCAGCAATTATTCATCCAAACTCAAACCAGAACAAATATAGCAGGAACAAAGCTATAAGGTAATACCCACTCTCTCCTAACCAGGAAACTCATCCTTAGCTACCAGAAGGACAGCATTCATTGCAGGGTTTTAAAGACATTTTTTGGCATGAAAAACAGTGTAATTTATACATCATCCTCACCAACACAATTCCAGTTGACCCTCAGAAAGTATTTCTTTAGACTTTCCTGTCTTTTGGTTTCGTCTCTAGAAGAAATACAGACTTGCTTCAAAACTATTGTTTTTCTAACCAATTAAGGGTTCAGCCTGTTTCCCATCCCTGAAATGGTGACCACCAGCAATTAACTTACAAGACTACAAGAAGCATATGTAGATATTCAGATTTCAGGAATTTTTATAACAGTCAATTAAAACTTTCAAAACCAAATTAATATTATTTTTCTCTTAGAAATAATTTTCCTGCAAAAAAAAAAAAAAAGTCTGAATTGCAGAAGATTCTAAAAATTGAAATGGTTTGTATACGTAGGAATAATACATTGTATCTAAAAAGGAAACAATGACTTAATAATCTCTGAAACCTAATCCCAGGATAGATGTGATTTGCATTGGTGGGTTTATCAAATCCGTTAATCTCTTGACCCTCACTCAATTACACTGCAAAACAATGAAGCAAGAACTATTTCAAAATACCACCCCCAAACTCGGAACAAACTCTCAACTTGTCACAGTCTTTCTGTGGTAAAACTAGACAAAAATCAGAGATATGGGGAGTCAGTTGATGTTTATGACCCACAGTTATGTGTTACTTAAGTGACACTGATGCTCATTTTACACAGCACAACAGTAGCAAGATTACAAAATATTAACTTCAAACATCACATAAAGTATGAATAATCTTTATGGCTACAATTTTTTAAAATGCATCGTATTTCTTTCCCATATATGTCCTTGTAGCCTCATAAAACAAACTGTTTCATTATATGATTATGGGTTTGTGTACACATATCACAAAATGTAAGCTAGTGCAAAAAAGTAAGAAAACAGATTTTGACATTGGAAAATTATTTTTCCACTCTCCTGTGCCTTTGGATCTAAAGACAGAGCTACTCAGATGTTTAATCTGGCTTGGGGCCCGGACTGCATACCATGGTGAGAGATGCCAAGAACAGTGATGCCACATGAAACAGAAGTTATCTTCTACGAACTCAAAATGATCACAGGGCAATTTGTATTTTAATTTGCATAAAGAACAATGTCATTTAGTTTTCTTGTCTGATCAGGAGTGATTTTGGTTTGGACAACTAAATTTTGTTCTTATTAATAAGATGTAGGAGATTCTGTGATCACTTCACTACACAGTATGTGGCAACCCTTCAACACCACATCCACTGAAATGCATGGCCCTGCCTTCCTTTAGCATGCCTTTCAGTCCTTCGCTTCGCTAGAGGGTCACAAATTGCAGTGAACAAACATTAAATATATTTCTTGCTTATGCAGACAAACTCTTAAGTGTTGAAACCTAAACATTTATAAAAGCAACACTCTTAAACCAGTCTGCGCTTTATTACTAGGTAAAACTGTCTAAGAAACGCTGTCTGCTTCTGCCTTTCATTATAAAGTAGCCATACACTGCCACCCTTCTAATTAACCCACAATTCATATTGCTATCCTTGTTCAGTTTACGAGTTTCCAAAAAGTTAGATTATTTCAGATGCACTGTATGTATAAAATGGTAGAAAAGCAGTTACAACAGAAAATTTATATAGAATATAGAATCATAGAATAGTTAGGGTTGGAAAGGACCTTAAGATCATCTAGTTCCAACCCCCCTGCCATAGGCAGGGACACCTCACACTAAACCATGCCACTCAAGGCTCTGTCCAACCTGGCTTTGAACACTGCCAGGGATGGAGCAATCACAACTTGTTTGGGCAACCCATTCCAGTGCCTCACCACCCTCACAGTAAAAAACTTTTTCCTTATATCTAAACAAAACTTCCCCTGTTTAAGTTTGAATGCATTACCCCTTGTCCTACCACTACAGTCCTTAATGAAGGGTCCCTCTCCAGCATCCTTGTAGGCCCCCTTCAGATACAGGAAGGTTGCTATGAGGTCTCCATGCAGACTTTCTCAGCCTGTCTTCATACAGGAGGTGCTCGAGTCCCCTTACCATCCTTGTGGCCCTCAAATATCATGAAAATACATTTATAACACAGAAAAACAAAAACCAACTCAACTTTTCATTATCATTCCAAGATAAAATTCCTCCCTACTTCTGTGAATACCCAGAGTCACATTGCTCTGGCTGGGGAAGAAAATGAAGACTTTTGGAGGGCACCATGCATGTCTCAGCAGTAGTAAAAATCAATTTTTCATTATTAAACATAGTACTATTAGCAGGTATTTCTCTTTTGGAGTACACAAAACAAGCGAGTTTATTTAATCACATCCCTGATCACTAATTACTGCCTTCTGATGATTCCTGTCTCACAATACAAGCCTAAGCATCCCAGATACACTGTCAAACAGTTATTTCATGTTTGTTTGCCCCATGTGAATCCAACCATTTTCAGACTTCTTTTCCCTGTAGCTGAGGGTCCATACTGACAAACTGCAAAACTCCCCTCATTTAAATGTCAGTAACTGCTTTGCAAATAAAGTAAAATGTTGTATCTATATTTCCATTTGAAACCTCTCTCTCCTACTTGTTCAACTTGACTTCAGGTTCTGTACAGGGAGACCTTGCTAATTACTAGAACTCAGGCAATTACACTCTGCAATGACTTTTCAGTATTTTCCAAGCTCTACAGTCTTACTGGTTATTAACATTATTCACTGAAACAAGGTAAGATCCTACAGTTGCAATCAATTATCACAGAGAAATAAGTTCCACTTATTGAAATTATCATTCTATTTTCAGTGTTCAGTAGTAGGTCTTTCTTTGAAAATTATTTCCTGTGAACAAAATGACACAGGAGTCAGTCGCATGAAAAGTAATACTTCACCAAATTAAGTGTTCATATTACTGAAACATAACACTGGGATATGTTTGAGCTTGGAAGAGGTACATCAGATAATCTGTTCAGTGGTCATATGAAAATTTTGAGTACTAAAGGTGGGATATACAGCTACTGTGGGAGATGGGAATTAAAGGAGTTTTCCCTATGATGTATGAAAAGTAGCTTATTGGTACTTTTACACTCATGCCTCAAGAATCATAGAATCGTTAGGGTTGGAAAGGACCTTAAGATCATCTAGTTCCAACCCCCCCTGCAGGGTTGGACAGGGCAGGGACACCTTACACTAAATCATATCACCCAAGGCCTCGTCCAACCTGGCCTTGAACACCAACAGGGATGGAGCATTCACAACCTCCCTGGGCAACCTATTCCAGTGCCTCACCACCCTAACAGGAAAGAATTTCGTTCTTATATCCAACCTAAACTTCCCCTGTTTAAGTTTTAACCCATTACCCCTTGTCCTATCACTACAGTCTCTAATGAAGAGTCTCTCTCCAGCATCCCTATAGGCCCCCTTCAGATACTGGAAGGCTGCTATGAGGTCTCCATGCAGCCTTCTCTTCTCCAGGCTGAACAGCCCCAACTTCCTCAGCCTATCTTCATACGGGAGGTGCTCCAGTCCCCTGATCATCCTCATGGCCCTTCTCTGGACTTGTTCCAACAGTTCCATGTCCTTTTTATGTTGAGGACACCAGAACTGCACACAATATTCCAGGTGAGGTCTCACAAGAGCAGAATAGAGGGGCAAAAAGAAGAGCAAACAGTCCAACGGATGAAGGATTTTCATGATATTGTGGAACTTGGTCAACATTCAGATAATATGGGAAGAAAGAGAACAAAAGTTAGCATATGATAATTATGCTCATTACTATCATCTGACACCTTGCAAAAACCCCAATCCCAATCACACAGAAGCAAACAACCAAACACCATCTAAAAGTAATACAAGGAGTTTGTATCTCACATGCAGTACCTATCCACTTATTCACCTGAAAGTATTTCCATTTCAGTGTACTTTTGAATTTGGTAGATATATTTAAATTGTTTAAAGTAGATGACATAAACTTTTCCTGATTTGGACATACTGAAGGACCTCCCAGCACATTTAAAAACACCCTATAAGCAAGTACTGGCTTCAGGCACTCCTATTTCCTGCAACTGCAGGGTTTAAATAGACAACAGGATGGGGCACACCTGTCACATCAGATGAACATGGTCTACTCAATACTTATGTGTCCTTGTCCAGTGAAAGATGACTCTTGCATGACACAGAAATAGGGGTTTAAACAAAAATAACACATAAGGAGGTTATTTTACAAGCGGTATATTCATAGATAGCGTCAAACAGTTTTCTGCAACTGGATCTTAGATAAAATAATCAGGTACTTCATGATGTCACAAGTGCTATGGGTTCTCAGTTCCATATTGTAACTACTGCTCTGACCTTCCAGCTCTAACACCCAATGCAATCATTTTCATCATTCAAAGCAGACACAAACATAAGTGTCTTTGCATGGTATCATTCTGTAATGTTCTCAATAGGTGTGAAACACGGGAAAGATTTAAGGCTGTAGAAAAGTGGATTCATTAGAAAAATGTACAGCTTCACTTCAGAATTGTCCATTTCTGTTTTCTTAAAAGTACTTACAATAAGAAAAAAGCAATCAGAGGAAAATGAAAGAGTGGTACTGTCATTTAGTGGATAACTATGCAACCTTCTTGAGATAATAAAATTTAAGAAAGCAACTAAAGTGGAAAAGAATTACTGATTGGTTTAGTGTATGTTGAAGCTATTATGGCATTTAATATTTTTCCTACAAATAAGTGGAAATATAAACTGAGCATCAGAAGACATCAGAGCAGATGATAACCTTCCAGTCTGTACCACCATATATTACAGCCATACATTCCCCTAGTGCTGCTTCCTTAATCTGCACTGCTGCCAGTCCCCATGGCCATGCTTGTGCTGGGCATCACAGACCCCATTCCTCTCTAGAAGGATGCAGGAAATGCTCAGCCAAGTGCTATAAAGGGAACTCCACCACCTCTTGATGTGTGAGCACCGGGATTTATATGAGGAGCAAACACCAGCAAGCAAACACAGCTGCTCCAGGCATTAAACAGCTTTTCATCCCTGAACACTTCAAGGCCTCCAGAAAGACACTCTGGGAGGTTGCAGAGCACCGCGCAGGTGTAGAGGGACTATTTTAGCATTTTAAAATGTTTCTCAGCCTCGGGGCTGCATATTACAATCAAGTTTCACTTCCTAGCACATTACCTCTTTTCCTTTGTACAGAACCGTCTTGCAGGTTCACATACCCTGTCTTCAAGGTTCAAGGCAAATGCACAAGACATTTCCAAAGCCATGGGAAATGTGCTTGGTTTTGCAAAGCCTTTCTATACTGTTTTAATGAAAACTCACTATGGTTATAATGAAAATAAAATACGTTCAACAGAACCTTAGCAAGAAATACAGAAGGGGGAAGGGGGAAGACATTAAATGTGAAGTTTGACCAGTATTAGTGAAACAGAAGACCACAGCATATAAGTTTAAATACCAAATAACTTTCTCACCATCAGATTGCCAGGAAGAGTTAAAATTCAAGTCTCCTGTCTGGAAAAAGTATTACAGGACTATATTCTGAACTTTGCACAGGGTTTTTTTGTTACAAATTAGATACATCACAGTATTTATTGAGATTCCTCTTGTGTGATAACAGTTAGTGGTATTTCACAGGATAAATAATTGTATTGTTAACTGTATTTGTATAGGAGGTCTCAATACCAAGTGGTTCATTCAACTGACAAGTTGTTTCAGGTTATAAAAATGCGTGACATAACAGTCAAAATTATAAAAGTCAAAGGATCAGAAGTTCTAGGTTGGACAACACCTGAGATAAATCCAGGTTACCCAATCTAAGCATCATTTAAATTAAAAAACCGTTTGAAATAAAGAGGTGGAAATTTCCATGTAAAGTATTTTCCAAGCAAAATCCAGGAGAGTGAAGCTTACTGTTCCTTTATTTCCTACACGGCCCAAGACATCTCAATCTTCTCATGTTATCCAAATATAATAAAAGATTAATATCCTTTTAAAATAAAATGATATAAAAGTATCTGAAGCTAAACACATAAAATTATTCATCCTGGCTATGCCTCTCGAAGAACGTATGAGCAGAGAAAGTTCAATACTTTTTTTAAAAGTATATTCTTTGGAAAATATTAACAAGTGAAGACTCTCAGAGTATATTTGACTTCTAAATAAATTGCTTTCTTTTTTGGAATTGCTGAGAAGGCAGACAGTCTTTGTGAGGTCATTGAGACTTACTGATTGCACAGTGTTATGGAAAATTAGGATACTTATTTGGGAACTAAATATGGATTCTAAGAGCATTCAGTGAAGTCACACTTTCGAGCATTTTGGAGCTGGCCTATATTTTTAAAGAAAATGTTGAGACACTGAGCAATAACTTTTGGAAGAACAAGAATTTTATCATGTCCTTCACAGCAATTAAAGACAATTCACAGATTCTGCAAAAGATAATTTGGGCAGGGGGGTGGTTGGCTAGACTTCCATTTTTTCCTGTAACATGGTATCATTTTGCAATCCACTCAACATACTTAGGGTGCCCCCAATTCTTGTCAGCTTTGACTCTGAGGTATCTAGAGGACAAGAAGTGGGTCGCTGGGATCGGGTCACTGGGATTGTATTTGCCCCATCTGTATACCTCTCACCACTATGTCAAGATAAAGACAGCTTAAAGAGAAGGGACAAAAGAACAGGATATATATATATATATAAACACTTTCTCTGTTTTAGTGTAATTGTTAGAATTTAGTGAACATTCTCTCTAAAATTAATCCTCATACATTTTATCAGGATCAGTTTATTTCCCAAGTTTGCCTGTCTGAGTTTCACCAGGACATTGAACTGTTTATATTGTTCAGGTCTTTGATATTCACAACAATAATAACATAAACTGAGTAAATAATGACAACTTTCCCTCATATTTTTTTTTTAAACCCTACATAGCAAGCCGTTTTGAACTAAAACAACTGCTATTGCTATCAATTTAAGTAATCACTTCCCCAGCTGACAGATGCAAAGCTCTCTGTTCACATAATGACTTTTCCAGCTGACAAGAGTCAGGGAACAGGAAGTGTTTGTGGGGATAAGTGTTTGGGAATTAGAGGACAGCCAAAGTTTGCGGCTACCTGTATTATCTGAATGAGGTTAGTTTACTTCTACTGTCAGATTTTACCTAAAATCAGCATAAATAAACACTTAACTATATATTTAGTACAGCAGTATACTTTCTTATAGTATTAGGCAATTTTTAAAGTTCTTTTCTGTTTGAGAGCAAAATCATTGAATCAGGCAGTAGCTGCAGTTTTCAACAGTGCTTTTATAGGGCAAGGAGAAATGGTACATTGCTGTATTGTTTCTGTCTGTGCTTAAGCCAAACCTGTTCCCTGATTTTCAGCAGTGTTGGAAATGCACCACAAAAAAAGAACACCTCTTTTTCAGTAACATGGCCCTAGTAGAGAACTGGCAAACTATGTGCTATATTCATATGATTCACTGTCTTACAAAATATTAAGGAGGTTACCACCACTTTACAAAAGTTGAATCTCAAGACCTATCCAATACCTGGGGCATTTTTGCTCAGCGCAGTTCCTCTAATTCCTCAGTACCTTTGGATGTGGTTCAAAAGATGCAAATAATTCAGCAGTTCATAAACTGTAACTTTGCCCAGCTCTTCAACAACATGTAGTTACAGATATAACATCATCCATTTTGAATGGATGACGTTAGTCAACTGGACATATCAAAGAGGACATGCCATGCTTCCTTGTCCATATTAGAAAGCTTTATACTTAATCCTGTTCAGAGTAGGGAAGTTGAAGTCACATGTTTTCTCTCCCTGGAAGTGTCAGGAGGGCAAAGCTGCAAATCTGATGTCAGTTTCATGACCCAGCTTTTTCCTGGAGACCAACATGTCAGCTGGCAACTTCTAAGTTGCCCTAAAATAACAGAATCTCCATTATACATTAAAATAACTCCGCTGGGCTGACGATCATAAAAAGTTATAACCCAACATCATACTTTAGCATTTACCAGAGAAGGAAAGGCTGGGGAACTTTGGCTACAAGACTGTAAGAGTATCAACATAAGCCAACACACATGACTGTCAAGCTGATATGAATTAAGTATTTCTATGCTTAACGTCAGACTGAAATTTTTATGAAATTTAACCAAACCAGAAACAAAATAGTGTATTTTTTTTAATCTTGTGTTCCCTATCCAGCAGTATTAATGCTTAAAAAAAAAAAAAAAGAAAAAAAAGCCTTATTTTGTCTGTTTCTATTTCTTATCTACCTATAAATTTGCTTTTTCAAGTTAAACTTCCCACAGTCATAATACTCAATGTCTCTGAGGTTTGTTTTTTTTTTTTTCTGCTTAGAAAACAGTGGAGGTAAAAAACAGCCTACGTGAGAAAAGTAATACTGGATATGGAAGAAAGTGAGCTAAGTAAAATCATTATAAGAACTAGAGAGAAAAACTGTGAAATCTGATCTTTTAGAGAAGAAAGAATATATATGAAGAAAATAAATAGCATACAAAAGTATAGGCATGCATGTGTTCATATTGAACTCTCCTTTTCAGTGCAACTGGCACATCTGCATAGACAAAATTTACAGAACATTTTCTTCCATTTGTTTTCCCCCATTCTATTTGTATAGCTTTAGCATAACTCCATTATAACAATATGATTTTTTTATTAATTTAACTGCAAGAAGAAAGAAGTGAATGTGGCAAGATATGGAGTTTCACGAATGAAATAAAGGAATGTAAAAAAGCTGTATCAAACTTCCACAGAATCTCTCAAACACTAAAAGTCCATTCTCTCATCAAACAACATTTCTTATTAAAGCATAGGGGAGGTCTCACAGCATAAACTGATAGGAAATGCAATCCAAAGCTCCACATATTGTTTTATTTACTTAAAAAAAAATTAAACTTAATTGAAAACCAGCTTTGGCCTTACACCCATGGTATCACACACCAGAAACTATTACTTTCCTTTGAAACGTGCCTAATAAACTTTAAAAGGCTATCCTTCCAAATGCAGAGTACATACAAATACTTAAGGGGTTAATAAACTCTTACAGTATACCACAATCACAAGTTTTATACCTCAACTCTGTACAGTTGGAGCTCCTAAGAGAGGAGTAATTGCATAGTAATGCTGAAGTTTGATTTAGGTTTCTCCATCGACAGAATGAAGTGTGTCTTACTTCTCAGGTGTGAGACTTGGCTGCTCTGTCTTTGCAATATATTATCCCAATACTGTCAGAAAATGCTCAGCAGTGCCAATTCTTACTAAACTGGGTGTGTTATAAATCCAGTGTAAGCAGGGGATTTCTTATGCCAACAATGCTTCTCAACCTTTACCTTATTACTACACTTCTTGGCTGCTATGAAATAAAAACCTTTTAAGCTTTTTCTCTGCTTGTATGTGAAATCTCAGATAACACAGCCAAATGCAGGGAAAGTTCAGGGCTGTTTTATGACTCCCTTTTATCAAAAATTTTGATCTACAAAACCTGAATGCATAAATTTATCCCTGTTGGATGAGGTCAGTGAAACCACACCCATTCCCTGGACAGACCTTCCTCTTCCTTTAGTAGACAACTTTACGTGGGCTACAGAAATATGCCCTTTCAGACGAGAAACACTTGCCCTTGGATTGAATGCAATGCCAAATCAGGATTTTTTATGCAGCTTACTTCAGCACTGTGTGTGCTTAAGACACATTATCTGTGAGTTTTGGAGGTGAAGTCCCTCCATAATGACATTCAGCTGAGCAGGAACTAGCTTAGGAACACCAGCTGGAACACCGAGGGCTAATGACAGGACAGGTTTGGCACAGGGGGATGCAAGAAACAAAAGATCCACAGCAAAGATTTCCAGAGAAAAATGCTAATCACTTTGTAAGAGGGAAAGTGTGTGATATGGGGAACAGGGATGAATGGCAAACACATGTCAAGCTGCACACTTTATTTACCTTTCATTAGCACATCTTCCTAGAAGAAGGTTAAATACTACAGTAGAGGGATGGGTTTTTCTTAGGTTAGCTAATCCAGACAAAAAGTGAACAGAGATTTGCTTTCTTCAGCATTCATTGATATTAATTGCTTTACTGTACTAGCTGTGGGAACATGGATTTCCCAATGCCAGCATAAAGGATCATTATTTATAAGCTAACTGATCCCACAAATTCTACACTTAGCTCAACATTTCCGTTGGAAATGCCGAAAGAATCTTTTTAAAAATCATTATATTTAATACTTAACACTGAGGCACACCAGCTAAATGATACAGGTTTTCCAGGAAAAGAAGCACGAGTTTTTAAGTCTCACATAGCAGATTCCAAGTCAGTTCTGAAATACTGCATATTATTACATTTTTCTTCCCTTTATTTTTCATTCTTTCCCCTGGACTTACAGGTGTCCTTAGTTACAGCTATCAGTAAAAACAAAACACATATGAAGACTATAAATCTGTATTTGTGTACTAATTCATAAGAGTAAAATATCTTAGGTTGCTCCTTCCAATTTCCTTTCCCTACTCAATTCATAATTGCACTGTGGTATATTGGGCTTAAGCTTTCAGGAACTGAGTTTTGTCCCAGAAGGTTGCTTAGCTGCAGAGTCCTGCGAGTGTGGGTTCTGGCTTCGAGTAAATATATTTAGCAGGAGAAATTCCCAAGCACAATAAAAGTGACTAAATAAACACAACGCTTAATCAAAGCACTAAGTTGTCACTGTAACCCTCTGGAGACACATACAGATGACTCAGTTCATCAGAGTTCATGCAAAAATAGACTGCAACAGTCAGTGACATCAAATTACATTTCTTAGTACCAGAAGTTAATAAGTTTCAAGAGAGCTCAGGAATTAATGCTAAGTTCTTTTGTTCTAATATATCCTAACAATGCTTATGGCATTGCTGCAGTTAAGCTCAACTTTGTTGTTCAAAGGTCAATTTAGGGGCTTTATGTGCTGTTTTAAATCACAGCTGAGCAAAACTTGGTATGTAAATTGCAAAGTGATAGATACTTATTTTTATTATATTCCTTCCTCTTTATATCACAGTCATAATCTTTCACCAGACCTCCAAAAAGGAAATTTTTTTTTGCATAATTTAGATGCCAAATATATAATCTACAAAGGAAGAACTAGGATTTACTTTACAGTTGCAGTCATTCTGTTCTCACAGAGGAAAAGTCTTTTTAGTTGCCTGAAAAAAAAAAAGCACAGTATCCTTGGAGAAGATATACATGATTGCGTTACTGCACAGACTTAGGTTAAAGCAGGTGGAAAAACTTTCTGGCTGAGGCTAACAAGGCTCCAGGATACTGAGCCTATGTTTGAGGATCTTTGGCCAGCTAAGGCACTTCTAAGTTTACTTTATTAACACAAAAAGTATTATTAAAAGATAGATATTTGATACAGATATTATTTATTATTTGTATAGCAGAAGTGACTTCTGATTGTATTTATAGTCAAAGCCTGGTCATGATAAACCTGAAGTTAAACAGATACCACCAACTGCTGCTCCAAACCACTTCAGAAAAACAAAGTGAATAGCACGTGAAGGCAAACATGCCTGCTCTTAACTAAAGTATCTGCTGAGTTTCCAGTTAAGTAACCAGCTGTAAGGATGGAATTTCCAAAGAGTGCTCAGAAGACCAAACAAGCATCTCCAGAAGACAGGGCTTGTCTACATACGACAGCCTGGACTTGATAGGTTCTAACATGTGATGACCAGGACAAGAAAAGAGCTTGGAGAGCTTCGACAGAGAAGTGCATCCCCTAACTACAAAGCAAAATGCAGAAAAACTACCAGCAATAACAAAACAGATGCTAGGTATCTTGCCAGTAAGCCCAAGTTCAGAAATCCAACTAATAATGTCTAATGATTTCTAGGGAGAGGACCTATAAAACCAAATGGAAATATTATATTAAAAAGTGATAGGTGCTAAATAAACATTAAAAAACTACAATAAAGGGCAAAAATTTGCTTACCCCGTGTACAAGAAGGCAAAATAAGGTTTGGTTATAAAATTTCACATAAAGTAGATCTCTCATCCCCCCCTTATTTTAATACAATACAACAATAGCTCTTTTTAGAAATCCAAAATATGAAACAAAATTTCAAGTTTTGTTGCCAGGACATTAAATGGTAGACCATTACCATAAAGGAAAGAAGCATTCAGGAGCCTCCTCTGTGTTAGTTCCAAGAAAGCATTTTTTAACTCTTTCCTGTGTTTCCATAGCTTTTCCGTTTTGCAGAATATTTCAAGGTTTCAGAATCTGTTTACTTGAGGACTTAATGAATATATGCTGCCAATGCATGACTAAGCTTAGTATTAGTTTTGTATGTGCGTATGCATATGTGCACATACACACTGTAAACTTGGAGAATGACCCATGGCTTACTTACATGGAACTGGTCTCACTTTGTGCTCAACTGAAGTGTTCAAAGGAACCTAAAATAAATCTTTCAATCTCTTATTTGAATTGGGCTGGCATGGAAAATCATGTTCATATTGTACTCATTTGTGGTTTTATATTCAGGAATTTTAACAGGTGACAATTCAAAGATAAATTTGCTTTAAAATATGAACAAGAAATAACTGGCTTCTCAGCTCTTATTTCATATTTGAAAAATCATGGCAGTCAGGTGAAGTTCCCAAAGACTGGAAAAAGGAAATATAACCCCCATTTTCAAGAAGGGGAAAATGGATGACCCAGGGAATTACAGACCAGTCAGTCCCACCTCTGTGATTGGCAAAATCTTGGAGCAGATTCTCCTGGAAGGCATGCTAAGGCACATGAAAAACAACCAGGTACTTGATGACAGCCAGCATGGCTTCACTAAGGGGAAATCCTGCCTGACCAATTTGGTGGCCTTCTATGGTGGGGCTACGGAACTGATGGACAGGGGTAGAGCAGTTGATGTCATCTACCTGGACTTGTGCAAAGCATTCAACACAGTCCCACACTACATCCTTGTCTCTAAACTGGAGCGACATCAATTTGATGGATGGACCACTCGGTGGATAAAGAACTGGCTGGATGGCTGCACACAAAGAGTTGTGGTCAAAGGCTCAATGTCTGTCTGGAGACCGGTAATGAGTGGTGTCCCTCAGGGATCGGTGCTGGGACCGGTCTTGTTCAACAACTTTGTCAGTGACATGGACAGAGGGATTGAGTGCGCCCTCAGGAAGTCTGCCATTGACACCAGCTGTGTGGTTCGGTTGATGCTCTGGAGGGAAGGAATGCCATCCAGAGGGACCTCGACACGCTTGTGAGGTGGGTCGATGCCAACCTTATGAAGTTTAAACATGCCAAGTGCAAGGTCCTACACCTGGGTTAGAGCAATCCCAGGCACAGCTACAGGTTAGGCAGAGAAGAGATTCAGAGCAGCCCTGCAGAGAAGGACTTGGGGGCGTTGGTTGATGAGAAACTTAACATGAGCTGGCTTCAGTGTGCACTCACAGCCTAGAAAGCCAACCGCATCCTGGGCTGCATCAAAAGAAGTGTAACCAGCAGGTTGAAGGAGGTGATCCTTGCCCCTCTACTCTGCTCTCGTGAGACCTCACCTGGAGTATTGTGTGCAGTTCTGGTGTCCTCAACATAAAGAGGACATAGAACTGTTGGAACAAGTCCAGAGGAGGGCCACGAGGATGATCAGGGGGCTGGAGCACCTCCCGTAT
Source organism: Pezoporus occidentalis (assembly GCF_034315485.1). Taxonomy (NCBI): domain Eukaryota; kingdom Metazoa; phylum Chordata; class Aves; order Psittaciformes; family Psittacidae; genus Pezoporus; species Pezoporus occidentalis. The sequence goes on from NW_026915877.1 coordinate 2,267,001, forward strand.
GAAGACAGGCTCAGAAAGTTGGTGCTGTTCAGCCTGGAGAAAAGAAGGCTGCATGGAGACCTCATAGCAGCCTTCCAGTATTTGAAGGGGGCCTATAGGGATGCTGGGGAGGGACTCTTCACTAGGGATTGTAGTGACAGGACAAGGGGCAATGAGTTAAAACTTAAATGGGGAAAGTTTTGTTTAGATATAAGGAAAAAGTTTTTTTATTGTAAGGGTGGTGAGGCACTAGAATGGGTTGCCCAAACAAGTTGTGAATGCTCCATCCCTGGCAGTGTTCAAAGCCAGGCTGGACAGAGCCTTGGGTGGCATGGTTTAGTGTGAGGTGTCCCTGCCCATGGCAGGGGGGCTGGAATTAGATGATCTTAAGGTCCTTTCCAACCCAACTATTCTATGATTCTATAATCTTTAAAGTATCTTTGATTCTATATAATTAAAGTAGAAAACAGAAGTCAAAAAATGAAATCTGTTTTTTCATTAGAGCAGCCAACATTAATAGGTTTTTTCTTTCAATTCCTTTGTTTTCCACTGCCGCACCACACTCCTTGCCCAGATATGTCACCACGAGTGTGGAAAACACAGGGCTCTGACCTGCTCATTCTGCAGTCAATGCCACAACATGTGAGCTCCAGACTTCTTAGCTTCTCTGAGAAGATAGTGGGAAGCCCATTAAATATATACATCTTTACAACTGAGCCAAAACCTACCATTGGGAGACTTTGGACAATATTTTCCATCTGTTTGTGACCTCTAACCATGTCTTCCAGAACCCATTCCCTTCTTCAATTTAGATGAAAAAAATAAGACTTGTTTTCTTTCCTTCCTGTTTTAAAGCTGAGGGCGTTGTACTGTAACTCAAAAATAGTACAAAACAGCCAAAATAGCTCAAATATGATACTGCAGTGTGAGATGTAGCACCTAAGGTCTGTCTGCAACTCTGAAAATGAGCTGTATCTCTCTAAGACATCAAATTGCCTTGCTGGACATGGAGGTCAACCGTAAATCTTACAAAGAAGTCTCCACAAATTTTCTCTAAACTAAGGGTGGCCAAACCTATTTCACAAGTGCCAATATTCTTCCTAACCCAAATTCAAACTTCTTTTACAGTCTGCTTAATGCAGACCATGCCTTAATTTCGAATATATCTCATATCTCTCCTCCTAAAGACCTTTAGCAAAGCCTGAGAATATGGTAGGTAAGTTCCCTCTACTTTTTCTGTCCATCACCATCAACACCAGGCTTTGGGTATGTCCCAAGAAATTAACAAGACACCAAATAAATGAGAAAGTGGAATTACACATACAACAAAAGAAGGGAACAAACCAGTCCAAGCTCAATTTGCAGAACAAAAGAAATCTGTAAATCTGTGGCTACATAACACCACCTAGCCTGTTGCTCCTCTGAATAGTGTTAATACAACATAGCTCACACCTGAAAGCAAAAGAAAGCATAGCTCACAGCATGCTCATAACAGTTTAAACAGAGACTCACTGAAAAAAGAAATGCAAAAAGAGTCAGTTTCACCCCTTCATCTATGATATGCCTCAGCTCAACTCCAAAATTATTCATTTGGCCTCTACTCTTTTTACAGCCCTGATGTGTTTGGGTGAAATGCAAATTTGATATGAATTTGGAAAACTAAAAGCTTGTGCTAGTAGAGACATGGAAGGAAGAAAAACAATTTCATAAACATCCCCACTCAAAACATAACCCATAGCAACAAGAATGTTTATCTCTTCAAAATTAAATGTTCAGGCTTCCAAGTCAATTTAGTGAAAATTTCAATGAAATTGTCATCCCTGGGACTTCCTCTTTTTCCTTTTCCGATAGTACCTGCATAAATCCTGCATGTTGGCCACCACCTTCAACCTGTCCTTACACCCTTTTTTCAGCTTTACCTGCATAGCACTGCACCTCTCTGTATTGTCTATCTCTTCTTCAGTGATGCCACCCCACAGATAACATCCAACCTCTTCCTGCCTCTTCTAAACTAATCTGTATTTATGCCTTGTCCAGTCGAAGGCTCTGTTCACCTTTCAGTATCCCTGACTTCCACAGTGGCAGTAATATATCAACTTTCTGACGAATGACTTCAGAGGTGAACACTTACCCATTTATTGACACATAATTTTAAATGATTGAAACCTACTAAACTGCATATACAGCTAATATAATTGAATGGATGATCTATGAATGTAAGTCACCACTTGCTCCTTGTCATGCTCAATAGTTGTGTCTAGTTTTTCACCAGATTATTGGAATGTTATTTTAAGCCCCTGTCTCCATGTGTGGGATTTTTTTCCCCAATAGGATTCTGACATAAATTAAGTCTCGGAATCACCAGGAATTTTTGCTTATGATAACAAAGCAAAACAACTGCTTCCATTGGGCTAATCTCTTAAAGCTCTAAAAGCCTGGATTGACTACTGAGTACTAGCTCATCTGTTGCTTATGAGAAGGAGGGAACAGTTTTCTGGACACCAAAAGTAAAAGCTGAAATTGAAAACTCATCATCATATGCATCTATCACCAAGCAGAGATGGATTTCAAGTACATTAAGGAACAGGATTAACATTTAAAAGATCTTCTCAAATTGGAAAAATTAATTTAAAAAAATAATGTTTAATTAAACCGGAAAAATGTAAATTTTATACTTAGTTAGGAATGACCAGGATGTTAAATACAGAACAGGGGACATTCTGTTAAGACAGTAGTTCTGCACAACAGTTACACAGATAAGAAACCTAAATGTTACAATGCTGTGGAAAACAGACAATGCAACACCTTAGGGTACATGCAAATATATACGACTGTAAGAAGTGTGAAACAACCTAATGCACTTGGCCTTGATATTACTTGGCCCAGCTGTAGTAATATACACAGTCATGAAATATCCAGTTAAAAAAAGATTTGGACAAAATTGAAAGAGTGTAAAAGAGAAGAATGACAATTATAAGTCTAGAAAAACAGAATTTCTAGGAAGAAAAAATGATAAGGAATTAGCGCTGTTTGTTCTACAGTAGAAGAGGCTGAGAAAAAAATGAATGTAAAAAAAAGAAAGAAAAAAGATAAATCAAAACTCACATAGACATTAATAAAATAACATATTACTCCCTGTTAGTGCAGAAGTCTGAACTGGATCTTCAGGTGAAGCTTATTTAGTAAACTACACGGACTGTTAAGTGACATTAGGAAAGAAAACTGCAAATCAACAACAAAAACCCTACAGCCGTTTTTTCACAGAATCATGGAATGGTTTGATTTAGAAGGGACCTTAAAGACCAAACAGTTCCAAATCCTCTGCCACAAGCAGGGATAGCTTCCACTAGACCAGGTTGCTCAAAGCCTCTTCCAGCCTGGCCTTGAACACTGCCAGTGATGGGGCAGCCACAGCTCCTCTGGGCAACCTGTGCCAGTGCCTCACCACCTTCACAGTGAAGAATTTCTTCACAATATCTATCTAATCTAAATCTACCCTCTTTCAGTTTAAAGCTGTTATCCTTTGTCATATATCCCTACATGCTCTCTGTAAAAAGTCCCTCTCATTTCTTTAGTGAAACCTCAGAAAAAAAATATTAGGTCATATGAGAAAAAAAAACAAAAGCACACACACACACACAAAAAAAAAAACAACCCTTGAAAATGAGAAACATTTTGTGCAATTTCATTAGGATTTACATTCTTTAATGTAAGATAGACTTAAAATCTATTTTTAACCCAAGAATCTTATTAAAGTAAGAAGACTGCCTGGTTTACTACTTGCAGTTGTTTCAAGCAGTGGTGGCTGATGATGCTCTTTATAAATAATAGGGAATAAATTTAAACAAGCTAAAAGATGTTTAATGTAGAAAACTTAGCTTGAGAAAAAATATGTTGTTGTGGATTGCATATTTTACATGCAATTTATGCTGCAGTTTCTCTTCATTAACCACATCTCACAGATTTTTCAAAGCAACAGCATGAATATTATTAACATGTGTTAAAAATGTGTTTAAAATAATGTATAAAGCTTTCTGTTTAAAGCAAAAGTTTAGGTATAATGAACAAGGGTGTCTGCATTTTATGTATTGGTTTGTACGCATGTTGATATATAAACCAGGCTGTGTGTGCACACATGCACATACATATTGCTTTACAGTTCGTGTTTTAATTAAACTGAACTAGACCTTAACAGGAACATCCAATTCATAATTCTCTCACTCCATTCTATAGATTCTTATTAGTTAAAGCATATATAATCCATTCTGAATGTGACATGTAGAAATTGCTAGCATCTCCTTTTGTTGTGTTTTTTTCCTTACCATCGGTTTCTTTTTACTACAGGAATCTCAGGAAACGTCTTGTGGCCTTCAGCTGTTTTCTGCAGTACTTCCACTTTGCATTCCTCTTCCAAAACTGGTTTGGGTATCATAGTATTTATAGAAATTATCGATAATGGAAGACACAGGACTCGAAAATTACAAAAACTTAAAAGCTTCTAATCTGAGCAATTGACAATACTCATTGCAAGATTCTAGTCCCAGTAACATCTCCAATTCAGTGTACCTTTTCAGTTATAATGCTTGCATACAACACCTTCATTGACAAAAAAATACAAACAAAATACCAAATGAAAATAATTGCATAATCAGACTCAAATATAGAATTATGAAGTAGCATCTTTTGGAAATTTTGGGCATTAAGTCGTTCAAAAACACTCAGCATTGATTAAGTTTATGCCCACTGATATAGATGGGAGTACTATTAGGCCAGCAGAGCTCTTTCACAAATCCTATTTTACTGTCTAATGTCAAGGACTAGCCTGAACTCTTCATCAGTCACATGCTAGGATTTGGTCTATACTAAATTTTTCAGAGAAAGTAAAAAGTGTCTGTGGATATTTTCTATCTTTCAATGAAGAAAAATCTCTGGGGTTTGGCTTTCCTTTTTTTTTAAATTTTGTTTTTCATCTCAGTGAAAACAAATCCAAGATGCAGTACTGTGAAAGGCTTTCAGATAGCCTAGATGTTAATTCTCATACACTTTAGATACTGGTATCAAGCTACATGAAAAATTCTAATGCATGTTTTGAAGATACCCGTGTGGCATATTGTCTAGTTAGGATAACATTAGCCACATGGAAGTTTTATAGTGATACATTCCCATTGATGACAACATTCATTTTGTGAGAGACATACAGTAATATATTACTTTATTTAAGCTTTATGTTAAAAAATAGGAAGTACAACAAATATAACTCAGTACCAGCAAAGAACAGGAATAATTTTATAAATGTATCACAAACAAACCATATTTTCCCTTGAAGAAGAAGGCTGAATATAATAAAAGGCACTTAAAGGACATGAATCTCTCATTTCAAATACCAATAAAATCCTTCTCCTCTTCCTTTACATTTTCACTGAACTGATACTGCACCCTATCTTTCTTTCTTTTCACTGTGTATCGTTTCTTGGAACAGGCTTGCAGCTAACACTTCTCTGCTCTGACATTTGTTACTCATGTATACCTGTTCACTGATTTGGCAGAATCACAGTGGCATTTCATCAGCTTTCACTGCTGCTTATTTCATCTGCTGAATGTTCGTATTTCCCTTCTCCTAAGTCATCCAACCATATTTTTTGGACTTGTCAAAATAAGCTTATCTTCAGGAGACCATCTCCACATTACCGCTTGATAGTTTGCATGCAATGTATGCGAAAATACATTAACTAGCTGGAATAGATTTTACCCATTTTGGCACAGACAGGATGAGAACAACATTTGCTGATAATAACTGCTTCACTTTTTTGGACATATAGTATAAGTTGCAGTAATTCCTTGAAGATGTGTGGTGAAAGCCTGATACATCTGCAAGCCTTAGCAAGGGGCTGCTGATAAATTACAGTTCCACACCTAATTTTTAGGGCTCCCAGTTTTCTCTTTCCTACTAAACCATTTTTGCTCCTGCGCCACAGAAAGGTACAGGCCAACACACCAATTCATATTGCAAGTCTTACCTTGGTCCCTGTCCTAACTCACTGATAACCTCATAAAGCATTTGAAGACCCAAAGAAGAGCACAAGGAGGGCTGTTTTTGGCAAGGGTTGTGACCAGTCTGTAGGAAGCGTGTGGCACCAAGCACTCACAAAAATAACATACAGCGTGTTGTGTCACCTCTGCCCAAGATCATTTGAGAAGCTTGGTTACCCCATGATGTGCCCTGAAGATCTTAAACAGGAAGATACAAGATCCAGATACAAGAGCCACAGGGTTCCAGGGCATGACCCAAAGAGCACAACAGGAGCAGTACTAAAGCATCCATTAGGAAAAACATTTTAGAATCAAATATTTATGTTCTGAAGCAAAATGGTTTTGGTTTCAGGTTTTTCCTTAAAACATCACATTTCACACAGCAGGAAAAAAAATTACAATAAGCTGAAATTTTGGCCTAAATATTGAAAACTGACATCAGTTATTTAGGTATTAATAATGTTCTGTTCATTGTCCCAAGAAAGGAAAAAATATTTCCCGCACTTCAAAACTAATGGCTATGTATCTCTGTTAACCAGGCAAGCAGGGGTCAGCGGTTAGGATTAACATAATACCATCTGTCCAGTCTTCCCATCTTTCTTTATTTAATAAATAGATATTCTTTTTTCTAACATGCCATACAAGAGCAGTCCAAAAATATTGCTCCACACATAAATAACCATTAGAAAAGTGCAGCAAAACAAACTCAAGGAATGTTCTTACAAAATGAGGAGTGCACTAACCTAAATGTAAGTCTTTTTCTCCATGAGAAAGGGGAAGAAGGATTGCTTGTTTCTTAATCTTCTATTTATTTTATCATCTTGATCTTAACTGTGTCTATTTTAGAAGTTGTTTCCTAAATTTTCAGCTGGCTGGATTTCCCCTTGCAATGGGAAGGTCTGCAAGCTCAGAAATGCTTCATCTTGGCGAGTGAAGACCCCAGTGCTGATGCCAGCTACCAGAAAGGGATGGTCTGCTTTGAAACCAGGGCTTTCAGAGACAGGACCCTGGAAGGTCAGTATGTAAAAGTTTCTCTTCTTAAAAATATTTGCAATCCTATGTTGACAGAAACTCATTTAGTAAATAACTGAAGCAGTGCTGAATGCATTTTGAAGCGGTGCTGGCATTAGACCTATGCATAACTGGAAGCACCAGTCTAAAAGAGCTAGAGCTCTTTCAAATTAGCAGGGCTAGGACACTAAATTGGGGTATCCCAAGGCTCCATGGGATTTACACCTGGATTCAATTCTGAATCCAGAATTCAGATGCATCTGCTGTGGAAACAGTTATGATACATCCATAACTGCATTACTGGTAGCTCTAAATGAGTTTCAAAGAAGCCTAATACAGCCAGGCTGTAAAACATCCTGCACTTCTCATCACTTTGTGAACCCTGCGCTTCATTCCAAGTAAAGCACAGCACAGAATGAAAGTCCAGTCCAAATTAAAACACCACAGATGAATGATAGCCCCCAAGGCCTGTGCAGTTAGCTGATTTTCCTTAGGAACTGAAGCTCAACCTCATCCTATCCTACTTCAGACATTTAACAGTGTTACCTATATTAGATGCCTACAAAGTATGGCCTCCCCTGTTATGGGCTGGAAAAGAGAAACACTTCTCATGGGTGACTGGCCATAGGTGGAACCCAGGGGTTGTATTTCAATCCGCTTATAATTAAGCAAGGCAGGGTCTATTGCTAGGCTCTGAGGGCAAGAGACATGGCACAGGTTGGATCTCTATGACTGAATGGCCTCCTTAAGAGCAATGTGGTGTCTGTGTTGTGGAAGAAGAAACCTTGTTCCTGTCCAAAGCTGTGCCAGGGATGGCACTGAAAGTGGAGGGTAACTGAATCCCGAACATGCACCTGCGGAACTGGGATAAGTAGCTTAAGCATTCCCTGGGGTCTCTCTTTGCAGAAGGGTGACAGACAGAAACCAGGGAAACCATGATCTTAATTTGGGTGACTTGCACAGTTATGTTGATGCATGATTCAAAAGCCTGCTGAATTAAGCAAGAAGACTCTAAAGAATGATATTATAGGGCATATTATTACTTTATTATTTCCTCAAACCTGTATTAACTCCAGTAACCCTGGTATAATATAAATCAATTAGCAATGCTGTCTTCTGTTCTGCATTACCCAGGCAGCATGACTAACTCTGGACTTGAACAACCAGTCTGGGTTGCTTAAACTGGGATCCTTCTGAGGCTTCACCCATGACCTAGCTTCAGCATTAAGTATGAAGAGTAGAAATGAAAGGATATTTATCATAAAACAAGAGCGTTTGTTAGTACCAGCTTGGACATGTGACATTATTTGGAGAAGTGACAAGTCTTTTTATATGAAGATTTCAGTGCTACGCATTGGAGTTGCCTGATGCCTACTGAACTGCACTTCTGCTCACTCCTAATCATTTAGAAAACAGACATGATCCAAATCTCCCAAGCTTTTGTTTTAATATCCAAATATATTTTGCTGCCAAAACAGGCACGTAACCAAAGTTCACACCAAGTCATCAGCACAGATCACTTTATCTTCTCTCTCCTTATTCAAACACCCCAGGTATCTTTGTTTCTGGGCTGCAATGTTATTTACATAGTTGTACATTTCTGCCATTTAGATCAGGACATGTTAATCAGCAAGATAACAGCTAAAATTACTTACTTTTCTCTCATCTACCAGTAAGCAATCAAGCCTATGAGGTCTACATGCAACCCCAAATTCTTAAAGTTAAGGCAGTTTTTCCCCAGGGAAAAACTAACTTCATTTATGAAACATATTTGATTTCCTTTTTCTAATCTCTCCATAGCCTTTTTACACTGCTGCGTGCTTTAATTTTGCTTTCAGTCAGAAGTTTAAAAACTTTAGCTTCTAATAACTGGAAAAAAAATGGTTATTTAAAGATAACTGCAACTTGCTTAACATGCCAGACTATCATATGCTCACTGCTTTGAAGCTGCAAATTAATGACGAGCAGGAACAGTGACTATCTTTCAGAGGAAACTGACCTCTTTCTAATGGCTCATCGCTAATGTCATCTGTCTGCTGCATCTCATTATGTGAATTTCACGGAGTAAGAAAGTATCTTAAGGCTGTGCACAAATAAAAAGGACCTTCTAGTATTGAGCACTTTGAAAATTTTTGATCTCTCAAAATACCTTCCTTAGATACTGGTTTCCCCTTTTGTGCATGGCACGCTGCTTATGTCATCTATTCTCTGTGACTAATTATGTTAATTTTGTGCCATAAAAGTAACTGAAGGCTGTTAAGGAATAAAAGCTTTTGAGTGGCCTTATTTCATAAACACCCCTTTTGAACAAGGCACATTTAGTCATATTTGCAGTAACAGAAAGAGTCTTGTGCTAAAAATACAACAAAGGCTCTTGAATATGGCCATTTATTCCTACTTTATTAGGTAATTTATGAAAAGTATGAAGGGAAGCCTTTTTGTTACTATAATTTGCATAAAGCTGGTGCCCCATTAATGAGATAACTTCCTGCCTTTTGTGCACCACCAGCTGGAAATAGAAATATAGGAACTTTTCTGTCTCCCAATTACTTAACCTGCTGAGTTCAGAGTTGGAAGAGTAAACAGAATTCATATCAGCCAAAGAAGTTGATTTCTGCTGCCCTATCTGAAATTTCTTATTTAATTAAGGAGGCAGTGAAAGTGAAACATTAAAAATATACTAAATGTCCATCGGCTTCATGAGACCAAGCCTCTAGACCTGTGCTTCAATTTTGCACCTTTGTGCTGTCAGTCACAATTAGTTGTGCTACAGACTATATCTACCACAGAACAAGGCAGACATCTAAACCCGACATTTTGAAGGTATCTGAGTGCCAAAGGATGCAGATGGATTCTAGACATTATATGAAAGATCACCTAGAAATTCGACTGGCATCCAGTGCCCAGACACTTTTGCAAATCCTATTAATTGCCTTTCTGGTGCCTAATACTTTAGAAATTCTGATCTGGATAGAACACCTCCTGCTCCAGAAGGAAAAACTGAGCGTTTCTTAATGAGAATGAATCCTTTAACTTTAACACTGTCTGTGTGCCAAAAGTTCAATCCACCTTTGGATTGGCTCACATAGTGCAATGATACATGGTACTCTGCTTTGAAACAGAGGTATCCACCTAAGTGAGGGTTTTTTTGTTTTCAATCAGTTTTCCACTTTTAACAGCAGGATTTTGACTGCTGAATTAATGATATTGTTTATCAGTTGTAGCATCTGAGAATCATTTATACATAAGGTGATGATTTAGCCATAAAATCAATGGACCAGCTCCCTATTTAGATATTTTTACAGTGTTTACAATCTCTGAATTTATTTCAAGCAACTTAATTATAATTAGGATAATGAAAATTCCTTAACATTGGGCTGAAACATATTCAGGTTGTAAAAGAGCTATGCATATATGACACTAAATTTCAGCTGCACAGTCTTTGTGTAGTTTGAGGACAGGTTGCTCTGTGGTCAAATTGCTGAATTAGCTATACCTGCCTAATCTGCTAATCTGAATAAAAGGAAACTGTTGCTGTGGAATAGCGTGTGTGACAAGTTTTTACTCACCATACCCTGCTGCCACTCTTTGGTTAAACTTTGGGGGTTCCCTCTTTTCCATTGCAGAAAAGCTGGTCTCATCACCATTCAAATCTAAAGAAGGTAAAGGCAATCAACATCACCTTTCAGAAAATAAAATGGGATTCAATCCCAGTTTAAAGAGTCCTTTCACACTACCTTGTACACCTAAAGATATCACTGAAAACACACATAGTAACCACTTCATCTAGTTAAAATATGAATACATATGTATATATATATATATAATAGCTGCAATATAGTTGCCACCGGCAACTTTAAGCTAAACCAGGACTATTGACAGGCTAAAGGTTGTCACAGTCAAGGTCCTAATTACTCTACAGATTGCCACTAGATGATCTAGACTCATCCCTTCTTGCTTGAGGCACTGGGCTGGAAGCAAAGTCTCCACTGGCTCCTTTCAGGGGCAGCTGAGACACAAGGACACCTCTAGATTGGTATTCACAACTTATATGGGCCAATTCATTCCCAGTTTAGATGACTGGAGTACACACTTAGGAGGTATGAGTTGAGATTCAGTTTATCTTTAGCCTATCTTGCACTTAAAGTAACACGTTTCTAATTGTACCTGAAGGGCTATCTGAATCTTCCATCAGTACACAATCATTTAAACTGCTGCACATTGCACTACAATTGCTATGTTTCTACCTGTGGCAACCAATGGAGACCACAATTTTTCTCAGTTTGTACACACCTTTCAGCCAGATTTTTCCCTGACACATTAGTGACATCTAATATTTTCTGCATCATGATTTGTTACTAGAATGGGCTACTTTACTAAAAAAACTTCATGAAAGAATTTTGTTTCAAGAACCCAACAAAGACTTGGGAAAAGAGGAAGAGAATTAATTCCCACTGTAGTACGCTTGCTGGATCAGTATGTTTGTGGTGCAGCAGCTCAGGTAGGCTAGAAGCATTTAGAGAACTCTTCTTCCACATGTGAAGAACTCACAAGCCAAGAGCCCCTCCTCTGCTACAGATAAACCTATGACGCCAAACTCAGTTCTCAGGAGAAGTTACTGCTGGCCAGAAGCAGGTTACAGCAGCTGTCTGAATAGCTGTACCACCTAGAAGTGATTGTTTTCAAACAACCTGCACACAGCAATTTATATTGTAGAGTTATAGAGGCACATAGAAAACACCGCCCTTCTGATGTTTCCTGCTTGAAAAGCAGAAATGAAGGTGGGAGCCTCTCACCATGAAGTTGGAGCATAAAGTTATATTCTAGACTGACCATCAGGCAAAGTCATATAAAAAAAAAAATGTTCTCACTTCTGACACTGAATAAATAAATGCCATTAATTCACAGCTTTTTTTTTTTTCCCCAAGATTTTTCTTTTTTTATTCTTTTTCTTAGGATGGATAAAGGCAATTTCCCTTTCATATTTCTTTTTCTATTGGTCTGAGTTGTTGGGCCCCGCAAAGGGCTGGTCCAGCCCCCCAGAACAGGAGGCTCTGCAGTGTCCCTCCCACAGGAGTGGGGAGCACAACAGATGCCCCCGAAGTCCCACTCCCCAGCTCAGTCTCTGTGCACCATTTGTACTCAAGACAGATTCCTGCAGTCTCCAGGCTGGCTGCCCAAATAGCCAACTCTGTGGGTCTGCCACATACATCATTCCCCCAGTCCTGCCACCAGCGTTACCCAGACAGACAAGGAAACATTACGGAAGGTAGTACAAGGGCATGCCTTCTACTCGCGGCTGCCCACAGCCTGCAAATCTCAGGCAAGCACGTATCTGGGGAGGTATTTTTGCACGTAGCTGGCCCAGACTGCTGCCAGAGCTTTCCCCAGGTAAGTTGCAATGAAAGATCAGATGCTGTGGAGAGAAGGGAAAAGAGAAAGAAACACATTGTTACCTGCAGGAATGAAGAAATACACCTAGAAAGACTCTGGATAGTCCATATTTAAGATTAAGGGGAATACAAATCTGTATAAAACTCTAAATAAAAGAAGCCCATTGACCTATTTAATGGAACTAGTCATTAAAGCCATGAGAGCTAAGGAAAAAAGCAGCCTAATGAGGAATTAAAAAATAATAATAATAATAATTTAAAAAAACCACAACCTTCTCCATGCCCACTAGCCCAGGGCTAGCTTAATTAAAGTCAATGTAGAAATCTGCAAGAATAAAGAAATAAACAGTTAAATGTGTTATTTTTATCCCCATATTCCTGGCTTCTCATTCTCTGTGATTGGTTTAATTCTCAAATAAACCAACAGCCTCTTGTTTGCTTTCTGTTCTCTGCCTAATTTGGATAAATATAAACTTTGCTAGGCAAACACAGAAAATAAGTTGTTACCCTGAACATGAAGCTCTAATGAACATTGTTTTGTGATTCTGATAATTACGAATATTTATAGTACGTGGTTTAAGAGGGCAGCACTAATTGGACAACAGTTTCTAGATTTTTTTCTCAAAGCACTTAAATGATAAATCATTCACTAAAGACGGATAATATAAATAAAGTGATAGATTAGCTTTCCCTCTCTCTTCCTTTCTTTTGATTTACAAAACAGCTCCAACGAGCTGTCAGTAGCCAGAATGCCAGTATTACTATGGACTTAGAACACTGTTATATCTGGTTACAATGATTTGGGAGACTAGAGGGGAAAAGTTTGAATCAACAAATATTTTCTACACTCCTACTGGTAAGTCCAAGGTCCGTTTTCAGGGTAGGCTTTTTTTCCCCTCCTTGTCTGTTACAAGTTATGATGTGTGGATGAAGGCTTTTTCCCATGCAGTAATGACTGTACACTGAGATTTCAAGGGGCTGTTCATGACAATCCCATTTTCTGTGTAATTTCATGGTTGTCTTCTTGAATGAAGATATTGGCTGCTCTGAAGCAGGAGGTCAGATGCTCCTGCTCCCTTTCAGTATTGTTCCGGAGTATGTTTCCTTTCAGCTGATGAAAAGTAATTCATCATTTACACCCTTGAATTCTGCCAGTGTTTTTTTGAACAAGTTTTCTTTCCCCATGGTACCTTGGACCCATGAAAGAGATAAATAGGTTCAATACAACACCAGGCCCTGGATCCTGGGAGCAGGTTCGGCCTTCGAGGCCCTAAACTGCCCCTTTCTCATGATGGAGTTTGTCACCTTTCTACCTCTGGAAGTCAAACCCTGTCGACTCAGCCATCTCTCAGGCTCTCTGAAGTGGCTTTGGCACCCACTGGGGCATGTGAGCTTAAAATTGATTTTTTTTTTAAGATCTGTCAAGTTCCCTTAAGGGAGAAGGCAGACAGCCGGCCGGCCCCGTAGTCCCTCACAAAGCACTCAATGTCTAACAGGCACCCGTGGAACTTCCTTCACAGGGGCAAGGGGCCCCCAACTCCCGAAACCTTAGGAGGGCAGTGTTGCTGAGAAACTGCCCTCCATGGGAGAAACCTTCCTGCCAGCATGCCTTCTTTTGCAAGCCTTGTAGCCTGCTTTTTCCTCCAGTGATGCTCCCTGGCCTGGGGCATGGCACCCCATGGCAGCTGCTCACCTCCATTTGGGACAAGGGAACAGTGTCTGCTGCATGCCTGAAAATGATTTGTTGCAATGGCCTGGAAACCCACAAAAATCACTGGACAGGTAGTCACAGGCAGGGAGGGTTACTATGCAAAGAGAATAAATGGAATATTTTTCAGCTGTCGGTATATTAAAAAAAAAAGAGAGAAATATATTTTAGATAGATATTCCCTTCTTTAAATAGCTGCTGACATGCACGGCTGCAGCAAGAGCCATCTTAAAGCAGGACTGGTAACTGGAGTGAATGAAACCCCCTTTTCAGAGTGAAGCTTCAACTCCTGAAAATCTGGTTCCCACAGACTGCCTTGGCACTGCACAAAGGCCAGCAGAGACTGCAACCTCCCCAGCCCAGTACTATCATGCAGCCTCGTAGGCATCTTCTGTGAGCATTTCAGGACCCAACCAGGTAAATAAAATTAATTCTGAAGGAGAGAGCTGTCAGCAGATTAGATCACTAGAAAGCAAAGAAAAGATTTTTACAGAAACACCCCTGAAAGGGGCTCAGTCTAAAGCAGTAGTTTCAGTGCAATAATTCTGAGTTATTCCAAGGCATGCATTTAAGCTTTCTCACACACAAAGAAGGTTAGTAATATAAGCCCTTATTTATTTTTTTGGTAACTCTTTCTTGTTTGCGTAATCTTTTAGAAGAGCAAATAATTATTCCACTTGATAATTTTTGTGGACTTTTTGATCAGCAGATAACACCGTTGGTGCCTAAAATATGGAATATTCCCTGGGCTGACTTTTTTTAAATACCATAAGGCTACCTCCTCTCCTTTCTGCAAGTGCTTGTTTTTAACAAAAATATCTTGTACATCAACATTATCAATACACATTCACAGCAAGCAAAAGGATTGGTTAATTTGCTACTGTAGTGACAGCAGGGGGAGCAAAAAAATCACTGCATCATGGGGGAATTCACAATAATACTGGCTATTGAAAAAACACTTGTTAAAAGGAATAGACATTCTGAAGAAAACAATTCTTGTATGCATTTATTATTGCCAACCAAGCTAAAGCTGTAGGTTAGCCCAAACTTTGCTATGCAAACCATTAACAGAAGCAAACAGCAGCTCTGAGAAACTACAGGTCTGAAAGAAAAGTAGTAAAAGAGCTAAGCTCTTTTTGACTCCTAAGGGGACAGCTGGAACCCCCTCTGGAAGCAAAAAGTGACAATGAAGAGTCACAGCTTGTCGTAAGTAGATCTGTATTTTATTTTAGCTCTATGTTGTCCTGCAGCCCATCCTGAGCCAGGAAGGCACAGTTGGAGCCAGACCTCTTCATGCAATAAGGTCCCAGAAAAAAATAATAAAAGACTAAATCAGCTAGGAGATTAACTAAGTTACCTCAGATACTTGAGATGTAATCACACCTGCTGCACACTCCATTCTGCTCACACTTCCCCTTTGGAGTTATGGGCTACCGTGTGGGGTTTATGGGTCTTAGTCATAATGAATGCTATCAGTAGGACTGGTTTTCTTTAAAATTTGACTGACTCTCTGAAATTGGACTGATTATTTGCATATCAGATTGCAAATCCAATCACATTAAATGATTATGAAATTAATACTATGACATCTGTCATGTTTATCAGTTCTTCAGGTGAGGATGCACATGTTGCAATATAAAGCAAAATACTCCTCCTATGTTCAACAGCTCCCCATCTGCCTGCACATCCATCCATCCATCCACCCAGCTCTGTGCATTCACATGCAAAAATAAAACCTGCTAAAAAATCCGCTACATCTTTGCTGACACTATAATGATTTGTGGATCTATTTTTTCCTTTCGATTTTCTGTACCTTCACAGGATATTACTATCATCTCAAATATTTTTTCTGCATTTAGTGTTCAGCATTTCCTTTTTGCTTTTCTAATTAGCCTTTAAGTTTGCTTCTGCTTATATTATATAGCTTTTCAACCGCTTCACCTTAACAGATTTTGTTGTTTTTTTTTTTTAAACACCTTGTGCTTATTGCTTATCATACTCTTTACTATATAACCCTACTTAGTCACATTGGGCATTGTTACTTTTATCCTTCTTTAGACTTAAACCAGGATGAATTTCAAATGTCCTCCAACTGTTTCCGAAATAAATTCCAATTTTCTTCAGTAGATTTACCATACATTATAATAAATTCCTGATAAAAATTCTTTAGCACACTTTGCATTCCCTCAAAGTCAGCCTGCCATCGTAAAGCTTGCATTGCTTTTTACTCCTCAACAAATATTTTAAATCAAATGATGTTGAGATCACTGGATCTTTCATACCTCTTAAGTTCAACACCCTTTATTACCCTTGGCACAAATGCCTGAATTAATTCAAATGGTTTCTGAAAGACAATTCAATAAAACGCACAAGAAACTAGAGGCAGTCCTGCTTTAGCTTTAGAGACATGAGTATTCCCTCCCTAGTTTTACTTTATTGCCGTCAATAACAGAGTAATTAAAAGCCATCTTTATCAAAGTTCTGGCACTCTTGAAGGCCTATCTCATCCGTAAACAAAGACCTAAGAGTTAAAAAAATGATTCAGAAAACCACTTACTACCTTTATTGTGCTTAACTTTTATCAGAATTGATGTTGCTATGTCAGCCAAAATACTTGTCAACATTTCCCTCAGAAAACACGCATCTCCCAGGAATACTGATAGGGCTCCTCCTCCATCTACCCTTTCCACAAACCCCAGACTAGTACCTCAAAACCTCAATTTCTTGCCTCAACCATATCTGTGTTATTCCAATAATATCATGCTTATATCCTTGATACCCATAGTTATCATTGATAAGTCTTTGATGTAATAAATCCTTGATATAGTATCATACTTACCCTTGCTATAAGATACAATCAAAAATGAAAGCAGAAACTTAAGATACAGAGTAAAATATATTACTTGCCAATTTTCCACAGTAACTTTTCATCATTACTCCAAAATTACTTTTTAATGCAAAGAGTAGTTCCAATCACATAGAGGCCCACATGATTCAGATACTATCATAATCACAATTAGATTACATTACTGCAATCAGGAATGGAGATCATTAAGAGAAAGAATATAAATTGCTTTAGTTTTACAAGTACTGAGCTAGCAAAATTATAATTAATCTCCATTTATAATCTTTTCTTTCATAGAACTGCAAAGCTTGCTACTTTTTTTAGGCCATCAATACAAATTAGAACTAAGTAATAAAGCCCTAACTACTAGTACTGTGCAGTTCTCAGTCATAGAAACTTTCACATTACATACAGAAGGCTTTTCATACAAACAGGGTCCTCAGCATAGAGGGTTTTTTTCAGTGCAATAAGTCCAGCCATTTCTATAGTGAGTTTGCTGTTTATAACACAAAATGCAATCAAAACTGTCTATCCTTCTTCCGAACAATGGATATGAAGTCTGCTTCTAAAATTGGATGATACACTCTCTGAGAGATGAGACAATAATGACTTAGCAGCAGAAGCAAAAGATGCACAAATGCTAGATTTCACACGTTTTCAGAGTTTCTACTAAAAACCAAATACACAATGCTGTCAGGAGTTGTGAGATGGCAGGCAAGGCCTCATCTAACTCCAGTATGTACTGCCACATTGAATATACACAGCTCTGATAGAATTTTTAATGTTGTCATGTATGCTTTTTCTTCATTTTAGTTCTCCATTTTGTGAAACAATAAAATCAGTGGCAGTATTGCCCACATACAAAATATTTTTCTAAATCCAAACCATACCATCTCTAACAAATGACAAAAAAAAAAATCTATATATACGTATATATGGCAGAAAAAAAGAGAAAGGAGGGACAAACGTGGCTCCCTTTTAAATGCATAACTTTATCTCTTGGTGATACAGGAAAGAGAGAAAGAGCAAAGCAATCAAGCAGAAAGTAACTGTTGAGATTTGCTGCCTCATGAGAATAAATGCCCACTCCTGTACAAAATCTGCCTAGTGCTGGCTATGTGGCAAAGGAACAAGTTTTAAACCCAAGTGAAACAGATCTCAAAAAAAACCTATGGATTCCTGTAGTTAAGTTCTCCCTGTTCTCTGGAGTTAAGTTCTTGGGCAGTAACTGCAAGAGAAATCCCCAAAAATGAAGGGGTCCAGCACAACTTCCTTGCAACAGGGACACTTCTACAACTGGAAATGATACGCAGATAGACTCCACAACTCGTTAAAGTTGTAAAGTAGGTATTCTTTTATTCAGCGCTGAGACGCTTGGGGGATAGCTCCTCCAAAGGCATGCGTGCCTCAGTGTTGTTTCCCTCTACATTTATTCTCTAAAGTTATATGTATTCATGAGGTTGCACAATACACCTATACATATTCATGTCCTATCCCAGCTTCGTATTATAGTGAGCTAGAAGGTCCTTTGAGCCTGTGCAGTGCCCCCCCGGTCATGGACGAGGGTCTCAAGATGAAGTAAATGAGTCTTCCTCGAGCCTGAAATTTTCACCTCTAGCTGTCACGTATGCTCTTTAGGAGTCTGGTCAAAGTCCAAACCATGAAGCTGGTCTTCACTGGAGCTAAGTAACTGTTCCTCCCCCTTATCAGTCTGTTTCTTCCCCTTATCAGACTGTTTCCCCCCTTATCAATAGCCTATTGTCCTGGTACTGCATGGCAAGCTTGACAGGTATTTGCAAACAATGCTTTCTGTTAAACAAGCAAAATTCCTTTATCCCCCCTTGTACAACCCCCTTGTACAAACCCCTTGTACAACCCCCCTGTACATTGGTCAGCCCTCTGCATCAGAAATTGGGAACTAGCTTGTAATCCTGCTGACCTGTCAAAACACATCCTTCCTTCATCTACTCAAATAAACACGTGTCCTGTCCCATCCCCCCCAATGGGAGAGACCATTCTCTGAGCGGTTCGTGGGAGAAACCACAGGCCCTCAAGAGGTTGAAAAACGAAGCAACAATTATCTTTATTGAAAACTTCCCTAAAACTATAGCAGGTTCTTATTCTTATAAAATATACGAAGCAGAAGGAGAAAGAAAAGAAGGAAAGAAAACAGAAATAGGCTCACTGCCCCGAAGATCCAGCAGTGACTTGGAGTCACTGTGGGCCTTGGAGTCAGTGAGCCTGCAGGGATACGGGATAGCGGGGTGTGCACCCACGGCTGCAGAACAGCTGCCTTTCTATAGGCCAGGCTCTCTTGGAACCCTCCCACAGGTCAGACTCACTCGCAGGGGATCTGGTGAGGCCTAGGTGTTTTCATGTTGTGCCAGGACAGGCGCCAGAGCCTGTGTCCCTCTGTCTCAGGGCAGTTTGTTGCCAGGGCAGTTGATCTTCATGGCCTGAGGGCAGACGACACAAGGAAGCATCACCTGGATGGAGCAGGACCCCTGCTCTGCCTCCTGGCCGTTTGCTTGAGCGAAAACGACCTGTCAGTTCTTCCTTTTGAGTTGTTTTGAGGCAAACACAAAAAGGGCCTCTTAACCATCAGGACATAGAATCTAGGATGACTTGAGAAGTCATGCAGAACACCAGCAATTGTTAAGTCCACTTTCGCAGGGAATGGGACCAATCAAGGGTTGCCTGCCTCCGTGGAATGGCCGGTATGGGATAAAGCCAGATGAATTATGGCTTCAGAACTGCACATTTTATGGACTTCTCTAAGATCAGAAATCTAGAAACAGCTAGAAAATTTCTGGGGGACAAAAAAAAAAAGGCACCTCTGTGTTCTGTTGTTTACATTAAACCATGATCAGATACAACTCTCAACTCTTATCTCAACCAGTCCTTATCCAAACCACCAGTGAAACAATTAAATACTGTCAGCCTGAAAACTAAGACTACATAAACTGACACTGGACAATTTTTGTATTACTTTAAACACTTGTCTTCATAACAGCAGCTTATTCAAATCTAATCTGAATACACTAGCACTTTAACTTTGTACATCCTACACTCAGAACCAAATGTTGTGTTGCATATAATATATCTGCTCCAGTGCTTTCACAGAAAACAGAGCTCTTAGTTTGTTTGAAGTGGTTTTACTCAAAACCCTTTAGCTTTGGGAGTCTGCTCTACTTGCTCCTACTCAGTATTACCAATAATTGCTGAATGTAACTTCTTAACACGCATCAACTATAATATAAAAATGCCATCAATTTTCTGCCTTCCCTGCCATTTTTTTTTTGCAGCTCTTCATGACAGTAAGCAATATACATACTGTCTCATTTATGTAATGATTTTCTACAGCACAGGTAGCTATGAGCCATTCTGTGTGACAAGTGTCTGGCACACATATAATTCTGGGACCAGTGTGACTTTAACCCCTTGGCAAAAGAAGGAAGTGCATGATGCCTGTGGCTACAGCTGACTGTGATTAGGTCATCAGCTTCTCACAGCTAACTTGTTTTCTCACCACAAAGGAGCACTGAAGTTTAACGGTGCTATCAGGCTTAAGTATGTGTAAATAAAGGAAGTTTTGGATGACAATCTTGGATGTAGGCCTTTAAAATCTTTGTACACTCTATTTCAGATATGCAAATGCATGTTTGGATATGGCTTTTGATCAAGTTTTCATGAACATCCACATTCCTATGCTGAAAAACTTGAGAGAGTCATCTACTAGACCCAAATGGAAATTTCTTGATTTCAGTTTCCTTGTCTGCCTTTCCCATGTGCCTGAAATTGTCTTTATAATCTCTGTCTATGCACTATTTATATTAAAACATTTTCTTAGGTCCTGTAACCAGTTCAGTTTTGGTCAACATTCAAACCATTCCACTCACTTTGAAGAGATCCAAAAGAATGCAAGAGAAATCTAAGGAGAAAACTATCAGCATTAGGTAGCATCCAGGAGCCAGTGTAAATCCAACTTTTTTTTTTTTTTTTAGTTAAACAGTTAAAAGCATGCAGTAGTGTACAAGCAAAATTAAATGAACAAACAATATTTAACCTACTAAAATGTTACAGATCTGGAACTGGCATGTTGATAAATATTAAAAATGTAATTCACGTGATTATGTTAAAAGGGACTAAGGGGTTACATATGTTAGGGGTTCTTCTGCCTTTGGTTTGTAGGTGTTGTTTTTTTTTAAACCTGCCAGCAACAGAACACGATCGTAGTGATATGTCAGAGATGAAGTTGAAACACCAGAATGCCCATGGCAAATTCAGGGAACAAAGACTCACTCATACAGAATAAGAATGAGCAGTTATTTATAGCATAGTATTAACTCAAGGTGTCTTTGAAAAGCAAAAGTGCTGAACATCAGCAGCATACATACAGACATATATACATGTATTTTCTTGCATGTACAAGTTTTCTGCCTGATGAGGTGGAAAAGGAGCTTTTGAGCTACTACAGTGATGGTCATGTAGCTGGAAACCAGAAAGAGAATATAGTGCCAGAATGATCCTGTGTACAACAAGGCAAAAGCCACTAAAGTGAAGAGCAGCACTCTTAGTTCAATACTGAGGAGGAAGGAGAGTTTTCCAGCTGTGGCACTGAGTAGGCTAGACAGGTGAATCAAGTTGGCACATATCTTTCAGGTATGGTGCTTCAAGTGAAGTAAATCTCCTTTCCCAAGGAAATCATTAAAGAAACTGGTATTAGATCAGTGTGGTACTTACTATTATTCACCCTGAAAAGTGAAAACAGTTGGGAGGGGGCGGAGTTTTCTTTTGCATGTCTTTTTTAAGGTATCTCCTCTTTCTGTACGATCTGGTGCAGCACCACAGGGAAGCTCTGTGAGAACAGCACAGAGAAAGATGAACCTCTCTGGCACCTTGCTGCAGAGAGGGGGAAAAACAATACAGTGATTACACAGGAGATGTTTCTATAGCATTAGCTACACTAATCTTCTCCCTAAATCGGACTTGTCTTGTGACAGACAAATTATCCAGTTTAGTGAAGTATCTGGGATGGTGATAGCGTCTCAGCTGTTCTGTGCACTCAGTTTTCAGAGACTTTCAGCTCATGAAAACACTCTATGCTCCCCCCTGCTTTGCAGAGCAGTGTGCACAAGGTGGAGGTCTCACTGTCCTCATTCTTTGCCCTTGAGGAAAAAAATAGGATGTCCTTTCCCAGTGTTGATAAGGAAAAAATGAACTGTTTCGTAAAAAGATTTGCCGTCTGTCCAAGCAGCAAGGGAGGTTTGGATGGGCATGATCTACAAATAAATGAATTTCAGGCACATAAACTAAATGCGTCTATATATTCTCATTCCCACTATATGGGGAAGAAAACGCACACCTCTATCCCTCCCAAGAAGGCAATAAGAAAGCCAATGTAAGACTGAGTGACCAAGTAGCATAACTTGATTTCACAGTTTCTGAAGAGTACACTATAAATGTTATCACACTAGACTTCTCAAGTTGTTCTTAAACATTAAGGTGTAAAACACTAGGAAACTACTATGGCAAACATGACTCCTGAGGTACAGTGGATTCCATGCTCATAAAAATGCTAGCATCCTGAATAATCTCTGCATAGTTATTTGTTGTCTTATTTGTAATTAATAAAAGTTACAAAGGATTGGAAATATTTTGGTAATGTAGATATAAATGAAAAAATAAAAACAGTAACCTTGCTAGGAAAATATGGAAAGTGTCATGAGAAATTCCCCACCCCTGGAAGTGTTTAAGGCCATGTTGGAAAGGGTTTTGAGCAAAGTCCAGTGGAAGATGTCCCTGGCCATTGCAGGGGGGTTGGAACTAGATGGTCTTTAAGGTCCCTTCCAACCCAGACCATTCTATCATTCCATGAAATGAAGAAGTGGGAAATGTCTTCTGCATAGAGTCTGAGATTTTATCAGAGAAACTTTGGTGTAACTCAACCAGTCCACAGGTATTTACAAGAATAACAGGATATTCATAATTGATGCTTCAATAGCAAATAAAGGTACAACAAAACCCACCAGTTTTGTCTTGTAGAAGACAGCCTTATGTGAATAAAATAAAAACGTATGCTTTTTAAGAGTCAATGTTACAAAATCTTGTAACAGCTTACCAGAGCTGTGGGTTCTCCTTCAACATGTGTTCAAATTAAAGTTATGTTTCTGAAAGACATACTCTTTTTTTTTCTTTGAGTGGTAATTAATTTAGGGAGCCCTATAGTCTGTACTGTATAGGTCAAACTATATCTCTGCAACGTTTCCTTCTGACCTTACGAATTATAAATGGGTTAGTGACCAAAATACTAACTTAAAATTAAAAATACTCTCTCTAAATGCATAGATTTCAATACCAGAAGGGTTCAGTCAGTTCTTTATCATTCAGATGTAGATAAATTGAGTGCTTGCACTTTTCTCTCTATCTCTTTCTCATAAAATCTAAGTCCTGTCTGTTCAACATAGATATTCATGACATTTTCTCACAAGAGCTGTGATTTACTCCAATGTCTTCAGCCAAAAATATTTCTTCTCTCCTCTGTTCTGTGTTACATGCTTTGCTAAAATTACGTGGAAATAAGTAGGGTAATAGTGGGAAAATAAAAACACCCACAGAAAGACCAATACCACCAAATAAATACAATTTTTCATGTATATTTTAAAAATTGACATTGTTTTGTTAAAAAAACCTTGAAAATATAAAAACTATAAATATGCGCTATACTAGCGAGAATATTTTTCATGAGGAAGGAAATTATAAAGATGTATTTAAACTGTTTATTTCAGGAAAACCAGGTGAAGGTCCAAAATAAATGAATGAATGAGAATCACACCGTGAAATTAAAACTTTCTGAATTCAAAGTTCATTAAGCCCATGGTATGAGAATTCACCAAAGACATTATATCACCTATAATAAGAGAATAATGATATATTGAACCTGATGTATACACAATATATATAACTGACTATTTTGGATACTTTTTTTTTTGTTAAAAATAAAATATATTATCATTCTTCTAAGAAAAATATTTGGATTAATTTGCTTTTCTTTGTATTATTCAAGAGAAGCTATGTCCCAGAATAACATGACATTTGAAAAAGAAATTGTAGGTGTGTATTTTTCAGGGGGAAAAAATTATTAAAGTATCAAGGTTTCTGTCAGGGGTAGGAAGAAACTAATTCCAAAGAAATTGAAAATTGTTTTTTGTTTTATTGCTCCTGATGGTAAAATATATTGTTTTTTAAGAATGAAGAACTGGTTACTTTTTGTATAAATTCACTGCAAAAAAAAGTAAATAAGAGAACAGGAAAATGACAAAACATTTTGACATTTTAGAAATTAAATACTATAAATTAAATAAAAGCAATTAGCTGAAAATCAATTCAGTTGTCCTCCAGGTCTAGAACTAAGTTACAGGTCAGCAGTGTAGCTGTGTAAATAAAATTTTAAATACTCAATAAAAACAGACATTCTGGAAAACAGGGTAGAAAATCCTTATTTATGCCTTAATTAAAATCTAGTAACGCTGGGGAAAAAAATTTGGATTTGGCGCAATGACCTTAAAATTGCTTCTGTGTCTGTGAAAAGGATCTATTGCATCCCATGAGAACGTCTGAGGATGGGGTAGCTGAGATTTCTTCTTCCTGCTCTCATGTATCCCACTGAATGCAGGGGTCATCTAGCGGTTAGTGAATTCCTCGGGAGTTGAAATGGTGAGAATCAATGCCAGTTGCACTCTTCCTGGTTGTCCTACACAGTCCTCACCCTGATCACAGCCTTCACTTTCATACTACATGAGCCTTATATTCTCATTTGAAAGCCACCAAAGTTTTCTTGCAGCAGACTTTCTGCAGACAAAATTTTCATCAGGGTCGGTTTTGCCTGTAACTTTTCATGTGAGAATTATTTATGGATTGTTTAGGAAATATTATGGGAGCTGATATCCTGTAAGTAAGATTTGTATTCTGGAAATGTTTGGCATCTCTTGGTAGTAAATACATCAAAAAGTGGACTGCATAGTATCTGAGACCTTCACATGATTAGATAGGACTTTTCCCTTCATAAAGTAGCCTTGTAAACTAAAGATAATCGGTAGTCTATTGCAGTAGTTTGAGTGACATTATTTCAAAGTACTTTAGTTTGTCTGTGAAGCTTGCTGTAGTTTATTTGCAGTATTTGCAGAAATGTTTCACCTTACAGAAGTTTTTCTTTTTTTAAGTGAAATTTATTACCTTTATTGTCTGTGTGTTGTCATCTCCATGCCACCTGTAACAGGATTATTTCCACCTTTGGCAATGTATAATCCCACAGTCATTTGTAATGGTTAATATTTTCACATGATAATTTTTGCAGCTGAATATTTAAACTTTTAAAGTAGAACTGAAGAGGAAATATGAAGACTGGAAAGCAGCATAATTTGACTTTGCATGTCCACATATAAACCTACACAAGATTCTTTCATTAAAAAATAAAGGTGAAAATGATTGCGGTGAGCAAAATGTGTATTTTAAACCCCGCAGTCCTTCATAAGAATACCACAGTTTGAAATAAAAACTCTTTTCATCTTTTTATGTAAGAAAGAGGAAACATATACAACATAGGACCTTTCGAATCCCAGTTTTTTAACAAAGCTCTTTCTGTGTATTTTCCCTGAGTGAAGTACAAATAAACAGATGGGTGGATGAGTGGATAGATGGATGGATGGATGGATGGACACATAGATAGAAGGTCTGATAAAGAGATTAATTACTTCAGTCAAAGCACTTTATTACCTCATTCTTGCCTACATTAAATAATTATGTAGGAAGAAACAGAACTTTCCAGGTCTCTCTTCCAGGCTTTTTCACACAATATCACTTAAATTTAGAACTTGCCAGCTCATGCTAGATCATCATTAACACATAGGGGAAAGAGCACTATATATAAGAAGGGTAGTTAGGAATCTTGCAGGGATGTGAAGACCAACATTTGCTGAACAACTGCTGATCAAAATCTCTCCTGTAAAAATCTCAACAGGAAAAATGACACTTCCTTAGGCTCCCGGTATCCTAAATTAGCAAATGCTCCTAGAAGTCTAAGTAATTAGGAATCTAGGGCCATATTAACATGAAGAGTCTTCTTCTACTAAGAATGTCCCATCACCACCTCAGGAAAAGTAACCACCCACAGTATCTCCATGCTCCATTCAAGTATATGGAATGGAATAAATGTATAGGGTGGGATAGGCTTAAATTAAAAACAGCTGAAAAACATAGACAAGATGACAAGATTTTCTCCATCTGCTTTTTGACATTTTCAAGACACATTATCTTAGTCATGGATTCCTTATCCTCTACTATCACAATAAAGTTCAACTTTGACTCATACATAGGATTTTATTGCCACAAAAATGCTACAGACTGGGACTGCTGGGCTAGATATTCATCATTGGGCAACTAACTGCACCTCAAAACCTGCTAGTTTTGATCAAGGAAGTACCATGTGATTACGGGTCCTGGCTGGGGGTCCTCTTTACACATAGCACCCCATGTGTTTGTGGGAACCTGCTGCCCAAGTCAGCAATCCCCTAGTCTGAATGGTTTGAAATGGCAAACCTAGGAACCAAACTAACTTCTTGAAGGAAATGCAGGTGATAAACTAGCCACTAGTATTTGCGGTGATGAATCACAAGATTATTTTTGTTTTTTTAAATATTGGGCATTTTATTGACGTAGTATTGTGCAAGCTAAACATTGCTGAAATGCTCAGATGAGGTTGGTTAAGGAAACTGAACACGTGAACCACAAGGACATCAGTAGGAAACATGGCAGCTGGGCTTACTACATGATAATGCATGTTGCATGACACAATCTACAGGCTTTATTAATGGCAATTTAAATTAAGGCTCCACAATTTCCAGGTGTTTCGATAAAAGCGAAGCTATGACAAGTTAATGTATTTCAGATATACAAAGACAGAAGGGGATATCAAGGGAAAATAAAGTACTTTGCCCCTGCTTTTATTGAAAATCATTTAGTATGTGTTGGTTTTTTTTTTTTCCTAGAATTTCACAGATATTGAGCAGAAAAAGGATCTTTTTAATGTTACCCGGGCAATCCATTTCTACAGCGGTCCACTGTACTTCAATAAAACTCCTAAGGGTATGGAAAGTTGTTTAGATGGTAGAAAAATAGTTGTGCCAATAAACACTAGCTTTCAGTTTAGACTAATGAACATAGAGTAATATCAGTGTAACTTGTAATCTACAGCTTGCTGAAGCTGAACTTAAGTTTCTAGCAACAGAGTTAAGTCAAGTGTAATGTTCCACTCTGTTATCTTTGGCTGCAATTTTTTGCAGTTCAGTATTAAAAAATACTCATAAATGATTTTAGCTAAACTTCATAGGTAAATGTATAAATGTGTGTGTGCATATATATACATATATATTATTATATCTCTCTCTGAGGTGTACCCAGTTCCTGGCTCCCACTGAAACTAGCTTTCTTGGGGAACAACTGGTTTTCAACCAGTCAAGCCAAATGTGAAAAGGGCAGCAAAGGAAATACATACTTACAAATATTAAAAAGAAAGCAACTGTAAAGTAATCACAGTCTCATACAAATTTCACATGCTAAGAAATGGCTTTTGTTTGTTTGTTTGTTTTCTTTTTTCTCTCTTTTCTTTTTTTCTTTCTCCATGATGAAGCCCACCAAGCTTTCACCGGCTAGACCAGACACCACTGAGGGAGGAAAGTAAAATATGCTCTCTTGAGGCCATTGTACAATTGTCAAAATGTGACTCCAAACATATTTCAGCTCTCAGATTTTCAGGATTAATAGATACTACCTAATCAGAGGTGGTCTCTTAAGGTAAAAATGAGAATGTGCTTTCATAGTTTCTCTTGGGGCTTCATTTACATCCTGAATAAGATGAGGGATAAATGTGAATTTTCTGTATCTGTAAAAGGAAGATGAAAGTTTTTTTCTTTTTTGGGCCTCTATTTTCACTGCAAGTGGAAAAGAAATGAGAGGCTGGCAGGGAAGGGAGATGTTTCACCAAGAAAGATATGGTAGCAGTCTTCAAAAATGTGAAAGGTATGTTTCATGTTAATGGAGTATGCTTCTGGACACCAGGAGAATAACAAAACTAAACTGTAGGTAAAAAAGAAAAAAAGGTAAGGAATTGGGAAAAACTTCTGGATTGTCAGTGGAGTTACCAATTGAAATAATACGCTGAGGAAGTTAGGAAATCTCTTACTGGAGGCACTTAAAAAGAATTAAACATCTGTCAAGACTGACATAGGTATTGTTGATCTTACCTTGAGGCAGGGATGCATTAGGTGACCTCTCCAGTGTCTTTTGCCCTATCGTCTTTGACTGCTGATTAATGTCTGTCTTTTCCATCTCCCTTGATGTCTTTACTTATGCTACCAGACAGGAATATTCACTAATCAATTCTATCCCTGCAGTTAATGCTTTTTCTTTATACAGCCAGTTGACTTGAAGAATCAATTTCAGCCATAATCAAAACAAATTCTTAATAAAAACACTCAACATATGTGAATCACTCCTCACTTACTACTATGAAGTTGCTGTGGCTGGAGCCACAAACAAGACTTGGGAAAAATAAAAACCCCAAACAACAAACAAACAATTCATAGCCTAACTTATAGCCCCATTTATGAAACCACTTCTGTCTTTCAAGACATCTTTACATCATTTTCAAAAGAAACAGGTATAGGTGCTTTCAATCTAAAGATACCAAGTTTCTTACACTAATTATTGTGCCATCAGAAAATGAAAGAATATCATAGTTATGCAGTTTTAATTACTTAAGCGTGTATGTTTTACTGCCCTAAGGATTTATAGAAGATTTTTTTTCCAGTGTTTTCTCTATATTTCCTAACTTTCCTCTCTTGAAAGTCACTAAATAGTTCTTAGCAATGTTTATATGGTACCAGGTGCGTATAGTGCCATATACAACATTTTACAGTATTTTCTTCAAGGTTTGAATACCCAACTTTCTTACAGAACGATAAAACATTTTTTACTAGATATTCATGAAACTAAAAATAGGTTTCTTATATTATAGAGAAAGGCTTTAGATGATTACAATTGAAAAGGCTTCAAATTTTTATTTAGAAAAATATTTTTATAGATCATGTAACATTTATTTAAATAAAGTCATTTGCCCCAGGAGAGAATATACCTATCTAAAAGGGGTTCAGGAGTTCTTAGATAAATATGACAGATTAGTTTCTGTTTCACTTGCATTTTTATTTATTTTCTCTCTTTTTGGAAAGCATTTCTGTTTCTGTGCTAGGCTCAGACAACACATGAAGGATTTGTTTCCTTTACCATCCAATGTCTACATAGAAGGAAGAACAGAAATGTTATCAGTATCTGCTTTTATCTTGCTGCCCTTTTTGTTCCAGACAGATTTTTGCCAAGTTAGTAACTCAATAATGGTAACTGGTAACTCAATAATAATTACATTTGATAGTGTATTATATAGCAGGTTTTCATTTGGCAATCTTGAAACACTTCTCCAAGGAAGCTAAGCATTGCACTGTGTGATCGTACCAGGATACAGACTCATGATGTAACTTGCTCAAGGGCAGACAGCAGGCTAGTATCACAAACAGGAATATATCTGGCATTCCCCTGATTCCCTTGATCTTTCCTGAAGTGCGCCATTCCCAGGTCTTTTTGCTTTTTTTGCATACAAGCATCCACATCATACAATTTGGATATATAATTCCTATTTGCACATTTTTTTTTTTTTCCCCAGGACAAAAATGCCCAGCTGATACCAATGTTTAGCAATGTATGTTACTAGTATTAGGAATTATATTAGCAAAGATATTAGCAATGATTGGTCTGGATTAACTTTCTACAATGATATAAAATGAAAGTCAGAGTAGGTCACAAAGATCACTTTTAGTACAGACAAACTCTATGCTTGTGCGTAACAAAAGTATCCTTATTAAATATGTCCTTATGAGAGGCTATTTAAATGCAAAATGCCTACGTTCTATCAGGTTGCCACAATATTACTCACCAGGTAGGAAGCCATTGTAAAGAACTCATGTGGGTATTTTGCTTCTTATATTTTACACCAAACTAACTGCCTATTTGCCTGAGTAATAATAGGCTGCCATAACGGTAATAATGCATTCAAATATCAAACTGGTTTGAAAGACATGCCCATACACACCATTTCATAATACCATACTCATATAGTAAAGATGTGCCAGATTTAGGAGATTATATCTGGACAGCATTTAAAGCAAAGCAAAAGGACTCCTATTAACTTTCATGGAACACAGAATTTATTCAAATCTATAAATTAGCTCAAAAGAATTAATTGACTGCCTTCTATTTCTATCCAATTTTACTTTACTATGTAAACTTTTAAGAAAAAATATCTAATTTCATAAAAATCTAGCAATTTGATCCTTCATAATATTAGCATACTTTTAAAATGCAAAATCAGAGTTACATGTTTTAAAAGCCAGCCCTTTAGTGCTTCTTTTCAAATAAAATCACTGTTTTAGTTGCTGAACTAGAGTTTAGAATCAGTTTTTTAAAAATACTGCACAAAAGAAAAAATAGCTAGTTAACAAATGGCTCTATATAATTTTCTGTAAAATATTAGCATTTTAGGCAGCATCCAAACGTGTGCTCTCTTTGTAGAGCAGATATGTTGCAGAGATATTCACTGCCACTTAAGTAATCTTATATTAAAACTACAACACAAGACAGCATTTAATGTTCCAGAGCTTCCAATGATGGAAAAGAGGGGTCTTGAACTATATATGCTGACTGGAAAATAGCATCAAATGAGTTATGAGAAATCCAGCACAGACTATTTCAACTTCATCTTGAAGGACTGCCTTTAAAAATTAGCTCCAAACATAAGCAGCATTATGGAAGTAAAAGCCATCTAAACTTGAATGCTGATACTGTAATTCAGTGTACACTTTAAATGTGAGAGTTGGTTACTTACATTCTGCAAAGGATTTATGTAAAGGATTGAAAGTTTGAGATTGCCCACAGAATGGATCACACGGGTGATCAGGACTCGAGGGATTGAGTCTTTGTGCCCACTGTGCCATGTTCCTGTTTGGCATGTCTCACTGGGATGTCACAGGATATAATGAGCTGTGGTAGACAACATCATGGACATCCAGCTCCAGCACACATTTCCTCACTATTCATATGGACCTTGGTGCAATTCTGTATAACACTTTTTTACGTGGAAATATTTTGATCTTTTTTATCTGACACATACAGTCTATCAGTTACCATCAGTTTATGTGATTTGCTCTATATTTTGTTACATAGGCCAAATGCTGTCTCATTACAAACGTGTCAGATCATATTTTTGGAAACCATATTTATTAATATCAAACAAACAAGTATAGCCACAGCATGTCCAAAATCAGCACTGAACTGCATAGCTTGTGCAAAGAGGAAATTAAAGTGAAAGCTTTATATCCCAGTTTGAGTCAGGAGTTCAGAGCTGCCTCATTCTGGCAATTCAGCAGCATCCTTCAAGAATGAAAGAGATCACTTGAGTTGTAAATATGAGCTGTCCCCTTGGACTTTGTGCTAGACAACTGAAATGCTGTCAAGGACTCACAGAAAGGATGGGATTTGGAGAGAAAAGAAGACAGTAGACTAGGATGCAAGACCCCTCTGAAAAAGCATGCTTCACATTATAGTAAAGGCTATACTATGTCTTTGGGAGTTTTGCCTTGTTACCAAAGAAACTGCTGATGGTCATGGACATTCAGTGTAGCAGGAATTTAGGCTAACCCGTAACTAATGAGAGGCAAGGAATCATAGAATTGCATCACAGAATGGTTTGAGACAGAAGGGACCTTAAAGACCACCTAGTTTTATCCCCCCTACAATGGGCAGGGACACCTTCCCTTCGACCAGGTTGCTGAAAGCCATGTCCAGCCTGGCCTTGGACACTGCCAGGGATTCGGCAGCCACAGCTTCTCTGGGCAACCTGTGCCAGGGCCTTAGCACCCTCACAGGGAAGAATTTTTCCAGAAGTTACTGCACATGGGTTTATGTAAACACAGAAGTAGCCTAGAGAAGTACAATGTCCCACCAAAGTGTGGCTGTATATTGCTCACAGACTTTCATTCCCAGACACAACATTTATGTTAAGAGCTGTATCCTGGGTACACAGCTGCTTACTGCTCCATAGTCTGAACGAATACATCCACTGAAGAAAAATCATATGCATGAGATGTGTGTGTGTGTATAAACACACACTTCATGTTTTTCTCAATTTTCATCACATGTTTCATTCAATAGACTTATTAATCAACCATAAGAAATGAGTTAAGATGTTGAAACAGTCATGGCCTTTGTTTTGCGTCAGTTTTGTTGGCTTAGCTGACATATAGCTACAAGGCATGACGGATCAAAGTAATTAAAGTTCCAATCATTTACCTTTCTATGTTCAGTGTCAAGACAGCTAGCCTTCACCCTGAGTTCAGAGCATTTTCATATTTTTTTTAACATGCTATAGATGTGC
The DNA here is from genome assembly GCF_034315485.1 of Pezoporus occidentalis. NCBI lineage: Eukaryota > Metazoa > Chordata > Aves > Psittaciformes > Psittacidae > Pezoporus > Pezoporus occidentalis. The sequence continues at coordinate 2,299,505 of NW_026915877.1, forward strand.
CATTTGCCTTGCTGTACTTAAGAATTTGACAGCATTTCCATTATAAAGTTTGTATGCGAAGGCTTGAGATTCCCTCTGGATTCCAACTTCACACATAAAAACACAGACCACAAGCAATTCAAGGTTTTTTTTTTGGGGGGGAAGGTGTTGTTTTTTCTTTTTTTTTCATTTACTTTAAGGTAATTTAGTCAGGTTTTGTCTGTCAGAGAACAAAAAGTAGTCAGTTCTGTTTCATTTGCTTTCAAGGTATATTTTGTGTTCTGTGAAACTTAAATGAAACTTATTTTCTTCCTGTCATGAAATATGGTAGGCAATTAGTCCTAATCTTTACTTTTGCATTATACACATTATTTATAAATGAGAGTATGAAAACATTTGGGGTATGTAGCATGGAGCAATTTCTGGATTTTCCAAGAATAGGAGGTTGGTTTGTATTTGAATCTAAGCATGAATTCAAACATTAAGTGCTACTTTTCCTATATTAGAGAAAAAATGAATTTTTAGTAAGTCAAACATAATTTGAATCTTGGGGGGAGTATACACTAGCTAAAACCAAACAAGCACATGTTAAAAAAAAAAAAGTATACAACCAAAATCAGGATGGAAATAACTCACAACCAGTGAAAAGTAACCGTCTCCTGGAGTCTTGCACTGTCTGTACCTTCATTTTTTTCTCCACAGCTGGCCAGTTGACTACACTGACTGGATGGATCCACCAAGCTGTGGAGTACTAAGTCATCTTCTACTTTTCAGCATGGTTTGCATAGGGCCTTGTGTAAGACTGGCACTAGGCATCTGGCATATTTTAGTTAAAGACTCTCTACACATTATCAGATACTGGTAGTTTATAGTCCCCTATGTGCACACGTCTTATCTACTGTACACAAATCTAATTCAGGGAACTTGAAATCTGCCAGGGTTTTCCATAAAGGTCTAATACTGGATAGTTTTATAAGCTTTGCTTTCATAAAGGTCATGCAAAATCTGATGGTTTTATTACATATTAGAGATTGACAGCGGAGGTGTAGTAAAGTGCCCATTATTTGGCACAGCAATTCAATATTTTGGGAAATAACCCACACTGCCTATATGGAGTAGTAGACCTTCACCCAACACATTTACTACCAGATAGCCTGCACAACTCCATAATATGCACAGACCCTTCCAATCCTCTATCAGCCTTTCAGAAAAAGTCTGAAGGAGAAGATTAAGTGGCTTCAAGAATATTAGTGCACTTGCTCTCAAATATTCTTTCCCTACTTGGAAGGATTTGAAGAAACAGTGGCAAGGGGAGATAGAGGAGACATAAACTGTTTCTTTCCTGATTATGCAGTGAATAATAAGAACAGAGCATTGTTTGCAAAATCATTCATGGACGAAAAAGGAGGCTAATTCAAAATTAATTTCATTCATAATAAATACGTCCACCAGCATTTTTATAAATAAAACACCAGCAATTATTATTCTACTACGTATTTACAAGAAACAGACAATTTTAAAAAACAGCAGAAGGACATCCCATTCTTCAGAAGTTTAGGACTGATAAATCATTAGACACCACCTACCTTGTCAGAGTCATTACTGGTCCATCTTGCTTCAAACTCAGTCAACATATGTTTTACTACTTACCTTGATAAGAGTAGAATCAAACCCAAATTTCTGTCATTCCTCCCATAGGCATCTCACTTTTCTCCCTTCAATGACTTTTTAAAGTTCTCAGAGCATGAAACATCACGTTGATGCTGCATCACATCCAGATAGGAAGCTCTGGCATGTAGTGTTATGTTTAAACAAACATGCAAATGTAATCAGGAATGACACGTTGTCCCAGTAAAGCAGTCACTCAGTTTTGAGAAACTCAAAAAGACAGCTTATAAAACAGATTCTCAGAGCCACAGGTTTGTGCTTTTGGAAATCAATCTCCAAGTCAAAATTAAAGTTTGAGAAAGATCTTACAGAAAGATGCCCCGTGACTGTCAGTGTTTAAGAGGCATTTGGATGATGCCTTTAATAATATGCTTTAACTCTTGGTCAGCCCTGAAGTGCTCAGGCAATTGGCCTAGAGGTTAGTTGGAGGTCTTTTCCCAGTGAAATAATCTATTCTATTATATGTTATTCTGTGCTGTGCTGTTCTAATGTTTCAGTCTTTGAAATATTTGCTCATGGAGTTAAGAGTTGGCTGTTGAGGTCGGAGGGAGAAAGCCACAATCTGCATGTTGCCACTGCAGCATTTGAGCTGCTGTAAAAGCTGAACTTGCAGCTCTGAGGGTTTTCTACCTCATCTCTATAGCACTGGCAGGCTTAGCCAAATATTCCCAACCTATTGAACACAAGAACAGGAGGGAGAGGAAAGTGAGATTTTTCTCACATATTTGCCAGCTTTTTTCTCACATATTTGCCAATTTTTTGCTAATATTTGTTAGAAGACCAGTTTGTGGTAGCATCCTTTTGGAAATATCCCCTGTCCTGTCCCACCCACTGGTCAGGGAGTTTATGAGTCCTATTAAGATGGGAAGACCTTCTCTCCCATCACTGCTCAGTATGACTAACCCCAAAAGGGCTCCATGTGCTTATTAAAGCAGATACCACATTCTGATGACTGGTCTCTGCCCCCATCCTCTGTATCTGGGCTAAGGACACCCAGTCCTGTCCCAGAAAAGGGTTCAACTGCCTGGTTTTTCAGGTCTTAAACAGCCCATACTTGTGTGGGCCTTCTATGTAGCAGTGATCCTCAGTGTTTTACTAGCAATATTGATTTTGTCTTTACAATGTTCCTATTATGCCTATTATGAAGATGAGGAAAAAGGCACAGCTAAATGACTTACCAAGGCTGACAAAAAAGGTGTCAGAGCTGAGAACAGAAACCAGATCACCTGAGGTTTCATTTCTGGAAACGTTTCTCCTTTCCTCTTCCTTTAATCTTTGTTTAGTACTGGGGCAGGTAATTTGAAATTTGGGCAATATTCAGATACGGTTTCTTTCCCAGAAGGAAATAAAGCTTTACAGGCTCACTTTACAGAGGCAGCCAGTCCACTTGGACTACCAAGGTTTTGCAGCTCTCACAGGGTGCTGCAAAATCCAGCAATCAGACCTGTGCAGCCGGAATGCTTTCAGAGGAGATGGCAATGCACAGAAATGGCATATTATCTCAAATCATGCTCACACAATATGTTTCTATGGACATCAGAAACTAATCTTTGAAATGGTCCCTGATGAGAGACGCATGGGCCTGAGCTGCTTTCTGAAAATGTTCCAATTCCTCCTTTGCATCCGGTGTGTGTTTATTGGAGAAAGAATAAGTCCTCATTTAAATTCTGCACATGTATTTGCACTGTGACCTTTTTAGCTGTTACCTCATGGCTATATCTGAAATTGGTAATAAAATGCAACTCATGGTAAAGAACTGCTTGGTGATTTTATACAACTATAATTTTACACTCTCACAAGGCAGAATATGTAATTCCTTAAGCCACACATGGGAACTTTGTGATACTGGTCTGGATTTTAGTTTTCAACGCCAGCACAGTGTGAATAAAGCCAACTCTATACAATTATACAAATAATGAGTTAAACAGATACACATTTTAGCTGATATTGATGCAGAGAAACCAGTGTGAATTCCCACTGAAGTGAGGATGATACACAAATACAAACAGCTCCTGCAGCATATGATTGTGCATCTTAATGGTTTTATGTGTTTATCTGTAACTGCTACATAAGTGTTCCTGAAGAGTCTCCTAAGTCAGACACACTTTAAATAATTTCCAAGGCATCCTATTTATTTGTGAAAAAATACAATGTACCAATGTAACGACTGAGAGTGAGAGGGAACCGTGGAAAATCTGTTTATATGCAAAATTCTCATTTTCTTGTATTAATTTATTGTATTCCGTTATTCTGATTTTAAAGACTGCAGTAAAGAGCCTTTGTGCAAAATAGTGGTCAAATGCAAAGGAAGCTGTAACATGAAAACATAATATTTAATGTCACTCAGTTTCCCCATAAAGTCCACACAGGCAGGTTACTGCCACACACAGAAGAGCTGAGTGGTACTCTGACCAGCCACAGGTTCAATTTCACTGACCCAACAGTTCAGATAGATAAAAAAAATATTTTGATGCTAAATCATTATACATATTTTCTTTGGAGTAAGCATATTCTGAGCACTCCTAGTAGCTTGTTTGCTAAAATAAGTAATCAGAAACTATGCCTGATTTTGTGTCCTTTTCTTCAAAAAGCAATTGTACTTACATCAAGCAACTTCAGAGGATACTTACATTGAATGGTGTTCAGAAATTTTTTATTGTCTTGGAGTATACCAGTTCATCAGGTTTTCCAGTATGTTACAACTGAGATCTGAAATGATTGAGAGTGGATGTGCAACTTACCTGTCTGTAAGGTCCACCTGGAGAGCAGAGCTGGGGCCACTAAGCACCTTCCTCTCCTTTGCAGTGGGGTGTCCCTCCTGGCAGAGTCCTTCAGTTCCACTTTCCTTAAACAGATGGCTGGAGAGCTGCCATTTTTGGTTTTTGAGGTGGAAAATAATTTGTAGGGGTAAACTAAAATTTTCTGGTATAAGACACAATATAGATATTTTCACAGAAAAGTAATTTATGTATGGCCTCCTAAGCATAACTCTAATGAGCTAACTACTGTAGTTCATAAATCAACATGAATGAAATCTAGATCAGAAGTTTGTTCTACTATGCATTTCCAAATACTTATTTTTCAGGTTCTGAGCTTTTTAAAACATAGACCACACATGTAGATATTGTCAATTTCCAATTAAAACAAGACACAGCTACCCAGTTTGTGCAAATGAATCCATGTAGAGGCATTTTTTCCCTGTAGAAAGTATAATGACTTCCATCCTCTGCCTATGATTATTCTGGGACTTAGATATATATTAAAGGATCTGAACAATCAGATCCAAATTCCTTGTGTTTACAGACAGTCAGATCATGATGGAAAAGCTATTCATAATCAGATTCTGGAACACTCCTACTGTGTTTTCAAATCATTTTCTAACCACTATAGAGTGCCAACAAGTATTTAAAGCCTAAAAAGACTTATCAGAAAGGTGGAGGTACATCAAGGTAGCAAGATATTTGCCATCTGGAGCTACGCACAGGTACTTATAGATTACCTACTTGCTGTGCACCTGCAGGGAAGGAAACAGGCATTTGCGTTTCTGAACTGACAGCAATATTGCAACCCAGCAGGTACATGCAGGTTACTCAGTGAGATTTAAACTAGCAACATACTTTGTAACTACAGCGTCTTGCTTTTCTATTTATTTGTTTCAGCTGAAAACAGTCCCCCTGTCTGGATTTGTAGGAGCATAATACACTAGAAAATCACTTCAAAGTTCAAATTTGAGATTCAGTACAGCAACTAACACTGGTACAGCAAAGCCCTTAATAATTTCTAGCACCTACACTGATCTGAGAAGTACCATAACCAGGAGCCCTTAGGCAACAAAACACACTGTATCTTGATGATTCTGAGCTTACAGGCAGTTCCCCATGAATCATACAGATGCTGTAGTAAGAAGTGCCTGATTTTTTTGTTGGACTATGCCTATACCAAAAAAAAAAAAAAAACAACAAAAAACTGGGGAAGGAACCCCAACGCTACTTATATTGGCATAAAATTTCTAAGCACGACTGTTTCACACAACATTTCTATTTACACTAATGTAAATACCAATCTCTAAAAGCATATCAGGTAATTTCACTTAGTTAATCTAGAACCTCTTCTTTTCATAGGTGGCAAGACCAAAGGGGATCTACTGGTACATCAAATCACACTATCATATCCAGTTTAGAATTGCTTTCCTAAACTGATCCTGGTTTTCCTTAAAGACGTATTTTTCTTTCATAGGCAGATTTTTCTGGAACCTTACTTTTCTTATGGTTAAAAGCTTTCTACTTCACCCACAGTTTTTGTGAGGTCTGTGCCAACACTGCCTTTTAGTTGCAACATATGTCTGTGAATACACCAAGAAATAAAATTACTGTAGGTGAACAATCACTTAACCTGTGTAAAAACAAATCTTAGTTGTAAGTGTGCTGGGATTTCACTTCATGCTTCATCCCTGTGCTCACCTCAGCCTTTGAATGCTATTTCATGGCTGATTTAAACTTAAGATCATAGCATATGAAGAAAGAGTGGACCCTGTACACCAGCATCTCATTCATCCAGCTCTGTCATATCAGTAGCAGTGTACCTTCAGGGAGGCTGAATCAATTTACCTGTCTCATTGAAAACCAACACTGCAAAGAAAATTATTATAAAAACTATGATTCTTAGTTTTAGGAGCTAATCCAGATGGGGAAACACTTCTAGCAGCAACCCACACAGATTAAGTAGTGAAACCTTAAAAGCTAATCCCTTAATATGCTGGCAAGCCCCAAAGTAACCCAAGAAAATTCTGCTTTGCCTGTTTCAGATGGAGACCAACTCTTCATTTAGAGCACTGCTAACTGAAATAATGCAAATCCTCCATTAATAACAAAGGTGTTATGTCACTGTGGGAGCTTTGAAGGGTTAATTGTAAGCCATAAGCAAGCATCTTCAACAAATTTCAATGGTGTGATATCTTCTTAAAGCAGGGTGCTCACAAGTAGCACTGTAGAGCAGCCTGGCATTAAAAAGTGTTCATCTGTACTCTGGCTTGTATTATCAGGAGAGTTTACTTAAGGCATAAGTGATTCCTCAGTCATGTTAATAAAGTATTTCTTAATATTCTAGATTTTTACATTTGTACAGCTATGTTTGTGTACCTTTAAAAGAAATTGCTGGTCTCACTGTAACCCCATGCAGACCTTTATTCACTTAAACTAATTCACATTTTGGCACTACAGAATATAAGCATGTACTATTTTGTTGTTGTTGTTTTTTCTCAAGGGGACCAGAAAAAGAGCAGCAAGGGGAGTTTAGGTGAATTCAAGTTGATTATATGCAATAGTTTTTCATACAAATGATAATTTAACTACCTCTAACTAATGCCATCATTTTCTCATTTTTCCAGACTAAGATAATCTAATTCACTTCATACTTGCTGATAGAAAAGAGATTTTTTTAAAAAATAAGTATCCATAGTCTTATGGGAAGTTTACTGAGCCTCTGAAGTTTCCTAAAACATTTGCTGCTTCTTGCCTCTACATCTATAACATCTGATTGCACAAATGTTTTCTTTAGTCGATAACTTGCTAATTTTAACAACTTCTAAAACTTCTACTCATCATCTTGAGGCTTACCCTCTTTTAGGATGTTTTCTTAGGAATCAGTTCCTGGGATGACATTTTAGCATTCAGAAGCATAAAAATAATATTTTTAATATCTCTTTAAAAGATAGTTTAATTCCTGGAGGCACCTGTAGAGACCTTTTTTTTTCTATAAGTCTCCATTTTTATTTTTTTTAGTGTTGATTTCCCTTTTAGAAGCAAAACTACTGTGGTTTAGTGAAGTTGTGTCACTAACTAGGTTTTCTTCTTATATATATTATAAGCATTCAATTTATTTAAAGTGGTCAGAATATTTTTCCCCCAGAGGTGATTCATTCTTCCTTTTTTTTATCAAATTATTTAGTATATTTGTGCAGGATCAAGTGTAGTCTAAGCACTGGATTTTTTTGTAGACAATTTCATTGAGAAAATACAGAAGGAAAATAGTTTTCTAGTTCTCTGTCAAGGTAGAACACTTTGAAGATTTTCTATTGGTAACATAGCACACTAGAATGTTTTGCATCATGGTAGAATAATACGAATGGAAAATAGTAAGTTTAAAGTGACCACAATGTGCTCCAAATCTCACCATAGTGTCTCAAATCATTGGGAATAATCTTGTCCAAACTGTGGTGTTAACATGGTCCTTTCTTGATCATTAGGCTCTAAAAAATAGTTGAATACCACATTAATAATAATCTATAAAATAAGCACAAAAGGTCATAATCTGGCTCCTAATAGGCATCCTGGTCTTCTAACAGGACAGCCACATCTGTAGCTTGATAATGACATATCCTTAAAATGCAGTTCTTCTCCTAAAAAGGATGAGAAAATAGCCAGTTATTTAGACGTGTCCCACAAGTATATTTAAAATTACATTACCTGTGTTTGCATAAATACAAATGTTTACTACTGATTAACAGTACACAGAAAACAGAGACAGGAAATATTCCTTTGGAAGACGCCTTGACCTTCAAATGCACCAGGTATGTGGACAAAAGATCAGTTATGTCAGAAGTTTTTAACTACCTCCGGCCCAAACACTAACAGCTGTTAAAAATAGATGGCATAAGGCGGTCTGAAATTTAAAATGAGACACATCTTCTGTTCATAATTTAAAGTAAAACATACAGTTTCATACACCTATGTCAACTGGAAAATGTAACAATTTTTTGTTTGAAAATTATTTTCCCAATTTTTTTAAGTCCTTTTAGCATGATGAAATGTAAATCGTTTCTACATCAAGAGGGAAGTTGGCTTCGGTTTGTTTTTTTTTAAATTCAATTTAAAATGACAATGCATTCAAAATACTATTCACAAGTGGAAAAACCTTTCCAAATTGGATTTCAAATTCCAGAAAACTCTGTCATGATAAATGAGAACATTCATTTTGAGTGGAATGACATCTTTCATTTGCCCTGAAATTATTGTTTACTTATTATAACGTAAAAATATTCTTAAGTAGTGATGAAATGAACATTATAAAAATCTCTTTAAAATTATCAGAAAACAAAGAAAAAGATTTGCACACCTCTATGTTATAGCTGCAGGATTAAATGTTTCTTTTACAAATATCTGTACTGATAATTGCAAAGGAATAAGAGCAGCTATAGACAGAAATGGAGGGAAAATGAAATAAAAGTATACACATATTTACATATAAGCTGCCTTGATTTAGTTCTAGACAACATTTAATATTTTATTATTATAGATATATAATTTCATATTGACTTTTAATGATTTTATGTTTTTATGTGTTTATTTATAAATGTAATTAACAAAAATTATTAAGGATTGTGCTTTTACTAGGTCTTACATTGAAATACTAAGATGAAGAAGAGCTAGGTAGAAGTCCATTTCCACCATTTTCCATCAAAACAAAAATTTTGAAGTATTTTACCTTTCGCTAAAAAGAGAATGAGAAGCAAGAAGTTTGCTCCTGATATCCTTTGAAGTGTTTAATCTCAAAACCTGTATATCCATGCAACAACTTTCTCTACAGCAAAGCAAATGGATCCACGTTATCAGACAGAAAATATTCATGTTTTGACTCATAGTTATTACAACTTTTTGCTCACAAATCATTACATTAAGTGGCTTGAAGTCTTTGTGATTAGGAATGTATTTTGTTTTTTCAAGAAAATGAGAGCTAGCCACATTATTGCTATACCAAATAGATAACAAATATCGGTTTCTGATTATCACAAAATCATACAGTAGATTGACATTTTGTATGACTTTTCTTTAAAAAAAAATCCATTTTCCTATTGTTATTTGCTTTTCTGCAAATAAAAAAAAACAAAACCTTTTCTTTCAGTGCAAAGTGTCTGAATTTACACTCAAGAAACAAACATACAAACACTACTATGAGTACCTGAGGATCTGAAGCAGCTTTGACCACACCTGAACAAAAAAAAACAAGTTGAGAAAATAGGCTGCTGCTACAACTTGAGAGGAGAAAAAAAAAACAAAACAACAACAAATACACACACACCCCCCTTTATTTAAAAAAGGTGAACTATTCCAGTGAATTGGCTAGGTGTACTATGACAGCCATTGAAGCAGGAATCGAGAAAGTCCTGGCCATGCCACTGACGTTCTGAACAACCTTAAGAAAATCGATTTCCACAATACTCCTTCATGTGACATCTCCACCTGGATAAAGTTCAGTGGAAGTTTTGCTGCATGTGAACTAAAGAAATCCATAGGCATGATATTTTGATCATCTCTGACAACCAGATGAGAAAGAACACACTGCTGGTGCATGTAGTTGGATGTAATTGCACATCAGTAAGCACTGTAGATGATAAACAGAGAGCGGTGCAAAAATATACTGTGGTTGGCAACTGTGAGTGAGGAGGAATTTTTTGGCATATACAAGCAAAGAAGCTTATGTGGAGGCCGATGACTTACCAAAGAGTTTCTTGCTTTTTAACTTTGACAGTGCTTTCTTTCAATGTTGATGATGTACCTGAGCTAAATCTATTGTTCCACTGAGATTGTAGATGCAGTTCAGATTTCAAGCCCTGTCCGTTTAATTCATGAGCAGTAGATGTACGTTGAAAATCTAATGACATCAAGAGTTTTAGTATAACTAGGTGGAAGAAAATACCTGCTGAAATATTTGTCCAGTTTGAGCACATCAACTGAAACAAAGAACAACCAGCCCAAGATAGTAAGGTGATCTGATGAACAAGATGAACAAGATGAAAAATATGAAAGCCAACAGAGGTCTGGAAAGGCATTGACTATTATCTTCATGTACTTAATTGGAGTTTAGGTGAGGTGACACCCACTTCTGAAGTGAGACAAAACTGGGGCAAAGGAAAGGTAAAATAGTCAACGGTCCATTTTTGTAATCACAGTTATCTGAGAGGCAACTTAGATGCACTTGCAGCCTCCAAACCTGCACAGCCACCACAGTGGATTCTTCCATGCTACTAGGTTCACAAGAGTTGGTGCACGATATCCGTGTGGTCAAGAAAAGTCCGACTGACTCAAGCTATGTGTGACAGGCTGTGCGCAGCACCACAGTCTCTGTCAGCACTGAACAGGGCTGGGGTTTCACTTGGGCAGTGCCCTCTCTGAGATGAGCAGCAGACCCAAGGTCCTGAGTAATTTGGTTATTAAAGAGTCAGTATAACTTTTTTCTGAGTACAGACATGTGAGCACTAACATCCTGGCCAAATACCAACTTGGATAATTATTTTGCCTACCTAAATGTCCCCGTTTTCATCTGAATAAGGTATTCTTCATTTCCAAAGCTGTTATACAGTGCTGTTGAGCGCTGTTAAACAGCTGCAATATTTCACCCCAGAGATGGCTGCATTTCAGTTGTGGGTGATGTGATCCAAAGAGTTTGAATATCAGTTTAATCACTTTGGCATCCTTCAGGAACAAAGTCACTATTTAAATGTAAGATTATTGTAGAGAATAAAATTGTCAATAAATGTAGTAATGTCTATCTCTAACTATAAGCAATTACAGAGCTAATCTCCAACTCTCAAAAAATAACACCAGATGGTATTTTTCAGAAAAGTCAAATGTAGAATATTATATTTTTTTTGCATTTTTCAGTACATCGTGATGGCAAGTAATATTATGTGAATCCTGCAAGTACAAGAAAAATCTGCAAGTATAATATTCTTCACTTCCAAAGAACATCCTGTGAATTCATAAATATTTACATTTTGCAAGTTATAATTATGTAGCACTGGAGGAAAAAAAAAGGCAGAAAAAGAGTGACTGTATATACAAGTTTATAAAAGAACATTCATAAATTAAAAATGTGCATTGTTCTGAAAATGATACCTAGTGTGATTTTTGTGTCTGTATGCCAAACCATAGGAGAGTTTCCTACCTCTCAGTTGGGCAAAAATCATACTTGCAGGTTTGAACAACTATTGATTTCTTATTATAGTTTCTATTAATAGTTTTAAACCATTATATATGAACTCATCATTGTAGGTATTTGCTAAAACAAAAAGAAAGGTTTACATTTTAACAGGATAATCCTCCTTTACAAATTGACAAATGCAATTACAGATTCACTCCAAATACATAGTTTGTGGAAAAGAACCCACAATAACCTAAATTGATACAGTAAATGCTATCTTGTTATTGTTCAGGGTTGTTGTTGTTATTTTTTTATTAGTAGGTTTGGTGCAGCAATTTATATACCAGAGGATAATTTTAGCATTAATGAATCTGAGCTTCATGAACGTCTTGAAGTTGAGATTTCAGTTTGCATGAATCCTTTCTTTTTTTTTTTTTTTCCCCACAACCAGGGTAGCTATTCATTGAAGACTATTTTTATTGAAGGAATCTTACAATTTTGATTCATGAATAATCCATGAACAGATGTTGATTTTTACAAGTTCAGTTGTTATTTGAAATTGTTTGAATACTTTATACAAACATATTGCAACCTCTGGGTTATTTGTATGTTTTTTTTGTTCTATTACAGTCTTCAACTATTCATTGTAAGACAGATTGTCTCCTCATACAAATAAATCCTTACCAGTGTAAAAAAAAAAAAAAAAAAGGTTGGAGAAGTGACCCAGGTGTATTATTCAAGATGTAAAATCTGAAGAAAAAAAAAAATCCTTTATAACCAGAAAAATCAATTTTTACAAAAAGGAAAAGACTAAAGAGTACGATTTGTGCAAATGCATAGTACACTGACTGTAATATGAACAATTCCTCTGAAAGTTCTTATAAAAGTAAAAACTGTGCACAAGCATTCATGGCGAATAGAAAAGAATTTATGAATATGAATGTTACTTTGATATCTTAATTAATAGTTGTAAAATCATCGTTTTCTCTCTCTCAAGTATTTGTTCAGTTGTATTGTTGAGATAATGAAACCACAGTGACAGCACCTTTCTCTTGTAGAAACTTTTTACCAGAATCGCTTTTCTATTTTCCCTTAGCTGTTTCTCTGCAAGCAAAACATGCATTCCTTACTCTTGGTTTCCATCTTTCAAGCAGACCAAATTTGCATCCACACCATATAGTTTATCACAGGAGAGGCCTGTGAACACAGTAGGTGACTTTATAACAGTAATTTTTACCTTGTTAACTTGCGCAATACTACACTAATTCCAGAGAATCAATGCCAGACCTTCCAAGAGGAAGGAGAAAAAGCTGCCACAACCAATAGACTCAATTAGGTTTCCAAACCATTTAGAGCCTGCATTGACATAACATGAATCCTTCCCTCATATTCTTAAGCTAGATCACTTTTGTGTGCCTTTCTGGCAGTCACTGAACTTACATATATTGAAAAACAGACCACAGTTGGGAACTCGGGGTCGAAGCTGCAACCTCCAGGTTTTTCTGGCCTTCTGTGGAAGATTTACATGGTAGCTCACATAAAAACAACTGACAAGACTGTACTGATCTTCAAAGACCTTACAGGTCCATGTTCTTGGAAGTGATTAACTTATCCATATTGAGAGACTACCTTAAATGGTAAAAAGCAATAGCTGTTAGTAGGACCATGTGACACATAAATGCAGGTTGTCCAGTTTATTTATGAATCTGGTCAGGGCAGGTGGGAAGGTTGGTGGGATGCTTTGATTGCTTTTTTTGTTGCTTTTCAGAGCTCATTTTTACACGATCAGGAAAATCTGAAATTTGGCTGATTAGGATTTGACTGATAAGGAGCCTGGCTTCTGCTCTTGGGCAGCAACTCAATACCTGTGACAGCCAGGGAGAAAGACTTAAAACCTAAATTCTAAGCAAGTTAGAGTTTTTTATTTACACCTGCAAGACACACTAAAATTTGTCTGGGTTTTTTTTTGTTGGGGTTCCTTTTTGGGTTTGATTTGGTTTGGGTTGGTTTTTTTTTGTAATATTTGGGCAGTTAGTAATGCTGTTTGTTTGGCAACCATACAGTTTTTATTTGCAACTCTCTCCCTATGTAGCATTTTCATATAAGCTTATATCTGAGTCATTAGTCCAGATATGCTTATATGTAACCACAAACTTCAATGTCTTAAATATACCACACAGTTGATGGCACTTATGTTGCAATGACCTGCAGTCACCTGATCAACTTTTGGAATACTTACTAGCTATAACCAAGTATATTCTGATCTATTATTTGAACAAATCAGAAATTGAAAACATTTTTTTTTTTAGAACACTAGCAATAAGTTCTCTTCTCTGATAATTTTGACATTAAAATTCCATTTTAATAATCCCATCCTTCAGGCTTTGCAGACTCTTAAGGTATTAAAGCAAAAATTATCCTAAGCAGTTAGATTATAATGTATTTAAAGATTAGACATTTCATGTTGAATATTAACTGCTCCACTTCCCAGAGAAAAAAAATCATGCAAGTTTTTTTTCCTTGTATAATTTATACATTTTTTGATAAGTTGACTATACAAAGTTCAAACCTTTTATGAAAAAATACTATAAAATGTTCTCAGTTCTGTGTTATATTAAAAAGATGTATAAAAATCTATGAGGAAACATTTTTTGCTTAAATCATTAGCATATTTTGATCCCTTAGAAATACTCTAAATGGCTGTTCAATCTCAATGCAGCCTATCAGACTTCTGAGCTGAGGCAAAACTGCAAATATTTTGCTACCTAAAGAACTTTTATTAATGTCATAAAAGATGGGACACATTGGGACTTTAGGTTTCATAATAATACAAAATGTACAAGCACTACTTAATAACTTGAAACAAAGAAACTGCACAAAACAGAAAATTTAACTTCTAGCCAAACTTGTAAGGATTTTTGGTATTTGCCTAACTTATGACAGTCCATGGTAAAAGTGTTAGTTGAGTGGGGCAGAATTCTATATGTAAAATTGACTGACAGGAGTATATTGTATAGCCGGAGTAGTTTACCTCACAGCTTACTCTTACCTTGCTTACCTACCACATGCCATCAATGAACATCTCTCTCTACACATGCGCTGTAGTTCTAGAAAAGATGCATGACTGCTCTGCTTCCTACACCCTCCTGCACACACGTCTCTTGACTTGCTCTTCATTTGCCTTTTGTCATTCATCATCTTTTTTAACAGTCAGAAAGTTGATGTGACAGCTACTATAATCATATATATCAGCAGCCCCTTCCTTCATCAACCCAGCCTGGGAAATCAGCTGTTGTGCACAGTATTTGTTCTGCAGTGTAGTGCAGTCTGTGCTGAGACCACGTGGCCCATCACCCTGTGCTCCCTCTGAAGGAGCTTTCTCTCCACTGGGGCATCAAGGAGAAGACAACGGTAAAACCTGCTGCCCTCGCTTTCTGCTATACTTTGTGCCAACATAGCTAGCTTTGGTCATAAACCTGTCCTGCTGCTTAGATTCATCCTACTTATTATTTGCTTGGATGCTTGTTTATCATGGAATGCCGGATACAGGTCTGGGCTCAAAATAACCATTCAACAATGGCTCCCCTGCCTTGTTACTAGCACAGGCATGGCACACTTGCCAGTTGCTGCAGTAAGCACTGATAGAACAAAACAAATATCCTTCTAGAAAGTCATTGCAGAGTAAGGATCATGCTTTAAGTTCACTCACTGTCTTATTCTGAAACAGCTTCTCTACAAAGGCAAACCCCCACCTACAGACAAAAAAAATTAGTCTTTTCCTTTTAGAGTTTCTACTTCTGATCATGCAACGTGCAGTATAGCTCAAAAGGATACCGGTCCTCTTCTGGTAGTTCTTTAGGTAGTGGGCATACCTGCTGACCCCCTTGCAGGGCGTCTCCTTGAGGCCACCGACACAGGGTGTTTCTTCTCTTCTTGGATAAACAAGACAGGGGACAACCCTGTAATATAAAAGAGACTTTTTCCACTAGTTAGTAAACACCATCAGACACAGCCTGGACTTGTCTCCGCCCTGTATGCAGCCATAAATACACATCATTTCCTATATTATTACTTGTTCATTTTTTTAACAATGTGCTTATGCTATCAACCAGAAGCCTATTTTGGGTTATTTCTGTGCAATATTTAACATCTTTTCTTCGTCCTTTTCCCTTGCCCTTCAATTTTGACCGTGATGGATCTAAGCATATTTAGGACACTAAGGGCAAACTAAATTGTTGTTTATACTGTTAAATGTAAAAAACATAATGGTAGGTTAGTGTCTATACTCTGGAAAATAAGTACACTTGTCTGGATTTTATTACATATCTTCTCTACTGATGTGTACTAAGCAATTGTGAGGTCTCTGCTGAAAATATAATATGAAAGTTTAATACAAATCTCTGCAGGACATACCAACCTGAGCATACACTAAACAACAAAAAGCAAACAAAGAAAAAAATACTTGTACTTTAGGAGAGATGCTCCAAGGGACTTCCTAAACAGATCCAGCATATTCACTAGGCTGGTAAACACAGGTAAGTGGCAGACATGAGCTACCTCCTTCCTACCTTAGTACCAGTACCCGGCACCAGCATCTGCCCTGGCTCCTCAGTCAGTTCCTAGGGCATGGCAGCCCCTGAGTTACAAGCTAAAATAAACTTCTGCAAATCATGCAGTTCATAGAGAAATGCCTGTGAAACCTGGAGACAAGAACTCACCAGGGCTTTTTCCAAGTAAGACACACAGTCTAGTGGCCTCTGCATGGAAGGGTTGTTAATCCATCTGCAGCTTTCTGAACACACACACACACACACACACACACACACACACACACATACACATGCTACTTCGCCTGCCCAGATGTTTTCTGATTAATAGTGAGGTCACCCACAATGCCAAAAATGTGGCCTTGTAGTTCTCCAACACACTTGGAAAGTTACAGAGTGTTTAAGGAGGATGGAAATATTAAATGCAACATATGTATAAAACACAATAAATCAGAAGAATTTGTTTAGATGAAAAGCACTTTTTTGTTTTTGTCAGCACAGCAATTGTATATTCCACAATTATTATAATGTTTCCTGACATAAAACTGCTGTAATCTGACTGCTGTATCTGACCCAGTCTTCTGGTTTCAGCCCTTCTTGCTTTACAGGATGGTTCTTTAAAATACATCTGTACTTTACTGTATTTCACCATTTCCAAGGTCAAAATTAGAAAACTAGCAATATAAAATGGGAATGGCATAATGCAAACTATTACTGGGTATGATCTTCAGTCACTGTTCCCAAAGAAGCATGGATAAAAAAAGTGGAAAAAGGGCTCACCTATTTCTGGACTGAAACAGTGGTTAAAGCTTCAAAGTTGACTGAAATGTCTGACCCTAAACAAACCAGAGACATTGCTGCAGCCTTTCTTCTCCCTTGGAAAGCTGTTGGTATCACCCTCATGATCATTTCATTTCACTGCTTTTGCTTTACAATTTTACATTTAACCACAAATAACATCAAGAGGTCTAAAGCACAGCACCAAACAGCTGAGCATTGTTCTTACTGTAATGTTTTAGAGTCCCTAAAGACAGAGACAGCCAAAATGGACATGCTTACGGAGACCAAGGGCTGGTCCTGCACCACGCAGAGAAGCACGGAGTGGGCACCATACAGCCTAGCCGAAATGCAGCTTTTTTTCCAGGCTCACGCAGCACCACCTATAGACAAAAACACTACATTTCTCTGGAGTATTTGGGAAACGGGAAATACTTCTACAATTGTAACTGCAGGTTCGTGTATGCTGCTTTTTCCCTGGTGCCTCAAACACTCAGGGAAGCAGGCTAGAGGGGGTTTGCACAAAACCTGAAAGTTTCTTATATATAATCCAGCACAAAATCTTGAGACACCAAAGCAGGTGAATGACAGTGATTGTCTAGCACCAAATAGAAGGATCAAAGACCCATAAAACTGACTTCTGCAGAAAAAGTCAGGCAGTTCCCTAAGACTTTTCACTGAGAACCAGGAGCCTCAGTAAACGGTTATTTTGGGGATTTTAAGGTGTGACTGTTTTCTGTAGTACACAGACATCAAATTGGAAATAACACTACTGCTAAGAAGTAGCACCCTTCATACTTACTGCTTTCCTGTGTTCTTCTGCACGTCTCAGATTCATGCGATGTCAGAAACCTGTTCAACCTCAGTGCTGCAATCTGGAATTTGCCATGGTAAGTGTCTCTGAGGCAGGGCTGTAAGGTTTGGGATTTTTTAATTATATTTCTGTGCTTACAGAAGGAATCATGAAAATGTGAAGTGCACACAGGGACTGATGTCTCCTTATTTTCTGACAGTATGAAGTGACTTGTGCCTTGAGAGATACGAAGCATCCCACTCTCCTTAGTGCTGAACGAAAGATGACAATCTACAACACACTGAGAAGTGAAAATGTGAGCGCAAACAAACAAAAAAAAAAAAAATAAAAGAAGAAAAAGGAAAAGTTAGTTTTGACATAAATAGGATTTCTCTTTTGCAGAATCTGTTTTCTTTTGGGTTTGGTTTTTGTTTTGTTTTGTTTTTTTAATTAAAAATTACCACCAAAAAAAAAACCAAACCAACCCAACCAAAAAGACCCTATACCTCTGAGATGGAAATAAATTTCAAGAACCTAGACGTGTAGAAACTTGTTACAGAATTTAGATATGGCTTGATATAGAGCTAATATGAAAGAACATCTCTTGAATTAAAATATTACTGATGGACCTTTCTATACTTTCTGGTTTCCTATTTGACTAATTTTAGAACTTTGGATAAGTTCAAATTTATAACATTTGGTTTTTTAAATTCAGGATTTTTTTTTGTCACATTTTATGCCAGTTAGTGATAATGACATATCTTGAACTTCAAAGGTGTCCAACCAATTAGAGATTCTCTGCAAGAGAAAATGCAGGGAGGAAAAATAAAAGAAAAAATATCTTTGAACTTTTTTCCACAAATGCTGAATATTAAGCACATTTTGAGAATATTTACATAGTGTACAGTTTTCTTTAAAATACTGACTAATTTGAATTTTAAGGGTAGGAAGTAACAGCAGTGCTGTGAATCTCGTTTTTGGCCCATCTTTTATTTGTACATCCCTATTACACCATGATTTCATGCTACGTGTTGCTTGTTATATATCCTAAAAATTCAATTTTCTTATCCCAGAAGGAAAAAGCTATAAGAGGTGAAGCTAGTCATTTGATCATAAAGTGTTGTCAACATGAAGGAAACTGCTTTTGAACACTCTGCTACCACCCTTATTTGTGGTAATCATGCAAATCACTGCTAACAGCTCTGAAGTCTGAGTTCATTTGGTTTCAAGTTGAGTTACAGTAATTGCGTACATGGAGGGAAGAAGAAACACCATTTGATATATGTTTCTATGAACATCTATCCCTGACAAGGCTGAACAAAGTACAAAAGTAGTGTTACATCTGCTGTGCTGGGATATACGAGTCTTCAAAATGGTGATCTCTATCTCAAAAACTATTTAACCAGTCTATGATAGGGCAGTTATTGTGGTTATAAGGCTTTCTTTCCTCAAATGATAAAGCACAGTAAAATACCTTTTAAAACAACACAGAAGTTATTGCTGACCAGATTCTGACTTTAATAAATTGATTACACTCTATTTTTATACAAGTTTTTCATCCTTCTCTTCTTTTCCTTTTGTGTAATAAGTTTATGTGCCACAAAATGGATTGTATTTTTCCTTTTCATTGATAAGGTCATTAGATTTTGAGGGGTGCAGTTGAAAGATGGTAGTAAGCATGTAAGCCTTTTATTGTCAGAAGCTCATCAGTAAATCACACTACTTTAGATTGCAGTATAGTTTTGGCTTTGTTGTTGTTGCTTTTCCAATATGTTATTATTTTATCTTTAAAACCACTTTTACCCAGCTTGGAAAGCTCTCTAGAATGAAAAGTCTTTAATTTTAAACAAAC
This sequence comes from Pezoporus occidentalis, assembly GCF_034315485.1. Classification (NCBI taxonomy): domain Eukaryota; kingdom Metazoa; phylum Chordata; class Aves; order Psittaciformes; family Psittacidae; genus Pezoporus; species Pezoporus occidentalis. The sequence goes on from NW_026915877.1 coordinate 2,319,039, forward strand.
CCCTGGTAGAATTGCAATGCTTTTCTTAAAATTACCCATGGAAAGTAACTCCATCAAATGCTAGTGAAATAACAGCAGTCTGAATGCTGGCCATGGAGTAATGCAGTGATGCAAAATCACTTTAAAACACTCCCAAGTCTTCACTTTCTTCTCCTCTAGAGATCCACTGGTGTGACAGGCTGATCTCCCTACGTAAGACTGGATATCTTGATCCAGAAATTGCTCTTATCAACTAGAACTGCATTTGAGGTTTTGTGGGTATGTTATTACTACCAAGAATTGAATTTTTGTCTCTTTGGCATCATATCTAGGACCCTTTGGCATGCAGGGTGATTTCAGTGACCTTAAACGTCTTCTATGCAGGAACAAATATCAGGACACGATTTATAATTAACAGAAATGAATTCTTAGTGACTTAAATACCCAGAGCACTTGCATCAACTGTAGGACTAAAAGTAAAATTATAGACCTCCTTTAACAGTTAATGATTTTGTAACAGAAGTGTAATGGAAAACTTTAAAAGAATAACTCTTTTTGTACTTGTTCTCTTCAAAATGCTTTCAAAGAGAGGAAAATTACATGCACATTTTCAAAATTTGTCTTTAAAAATGAAACTCCAATGCATTTTTACCAAATGCACTGTTGCCCTTAAGAAACCACAGGGCATGTGCTTAATACAGTCTCAGATGCAAGAAGCTTAGATACTGCAATGTATCTGCTGAAGTCAGTGATGCTAATGATATGGGTTAAGTTAAGCAGCTGTTTGATTCTTGTTGGGATTGGGATCCTGCCTGAAAATATTATCTGAAACACTTCTGAACAGTTCTTTTGACTTCAGGGGTAACTGGTTCATGATAATGGCAGCAAACATTTGCTTTAGAAAGATAAGACTATGATCTAAATTCTATCCTTGCTTACACCATTGTAAATGGTGTTTTCAACTGCAATAGCTCATAGCAAGC